>NC_090663.1:80572593-81172593 GCF_013368605.1 Nyctibius grandis
GGATCTGCAAGCTGAGGAATGATGTTCTAACTGCCATTTCACAGCCCACCTGTCTGCACAGGTACGGCTGCACCAACGCAGGCTACTCTGGCGTCCTGCACCCTCCTAACCCTTCAAACCAAACAACTTGTTTTGGTGCTGACCCTCCAACCCATTCAAATGCAGACGTTTCTATATACATTGCCACACATGAATAATATGGTTTCTTCTGTACCACTCAAGCTGCAGAAGCAAGAACACTGTGTCTATCTGCCATGAAGGTTAATTTAAAATATTAATGCCAGTTATTGATCAACTCTTCTGAAAATATTCATTTCCTGCTTATATAAATATCGGCAGACAGAATGGGATGTGCTTTAAACAGACTAAGTACTCAACTCACAACTGTGTATATGAAGTCAGCAATCCCGTCATCCAATTAACTGCAAACCAGTTTCAGATAAAAACACACTTAAAATTAGTTATGATGAAAACCAAAAGCTCACATGCCCTGACTGCAGTAAGTGCAATGTTCTCCACACAAAAACAAAAATCAAATACCATTACAAAACAAAAAAAAAAAAGCGAAAGATTTTACGTAAGAAAAATTAACTACAAAAAGCAACATAATGTGCACCAGCATCTCTTCAGAGAGGCAAACAGAGCAAGATCACTTCTCTCTGAAAACAAAAACAGTCACATTAAGGAAACATCTGTGCACTTTGCACATGCAAAGACACAGGGGAAAAAAAAAGAGATTCGGAAGTTTTTCAATCACATCAGAACGACACCAAACCAAAGTAAAAGGGTGAGAACCTAACCCTATGCAGCTCAAATAACACAATTTTTGTGGAATCTTAGGAAAGTAGCTGAACTATTTTAAATGTTTAAGACAGCAATTCGAAAACCAATTCTGACTTTGTCTTTGCCTCACAAGCGGTTGGGGGGAAGAAATCCTATCAAAGAGGGCAAGGGATCCCACAGACAAGAAGAAGGTCAACACGCTCCACCCAGTCTCAAGCATGTTCCTTCAAGCTGCTCAGCAGCATCCAGATGTAGCCACTTCTGCACGAAAGCCATCATTCTGAATTAGTGCTCTAAGAAACAATCAAAAAACATCTGTTACAGTCCGAGTCCAAAAAAGCCACGTTGCTTTGTTATGTGTGCGTGCAAGCAAAGGCGCATTTGTTCATAACCTGTTAAGACAGCAAACTAGGTCAATTGCTGTGGTTTAAAAACAGCTTCTGCATTAAGGATCCAACTTTAAAATTACAGAACATAGCACTGACTGAAAACTCACAAACGCTGAAGAGGGGGATCAGATTTTCTTGGTCTTCTTACACCGTAAATTAACATGATGGAACACAGTGTCAGAAAACTCAATTGTTCCAGTCCAAAAGTTAATTTGTAGCTTTACTTCTGTATCATCAGTGCATTTCAAAACCCACAACACTGGGGGTTATGTTTCATAGGAATACATTTTTTGGTATTGACCATCTGACTATACATGTTACTAATATTCAGAAAAACCCACACATTTTCTACATGACCTTTTTATGAAAAGGCAAGCAGCCTTTCCCACCTCATTTTAAATGTCCTATGGGAACCAGTACTCAGTTAGAAAATGCCATAGCAGATTGTTTGCAACAGCATAGTTTCAATATTTTTCCGTGCTACAAAAAAAAAAAAAAAATAAGTAACAACATAGACATGGTATTTTCAGTCACTTTCTGTAAGGGAATAAAATAACTATAGCATGTCAAGCAGTGCTTTCCCTTTAAAATCTGTAACTGCAAGCAGTTAATTTGAAAACAAACCAAAAAAACACCCTGCAAAACAAACAATCCCATTGCCTTGGTCATCAACTGCCTTTGTCAAAAAACTACACTTTCAACAGTGTCTCAGCCCACATTCGTACATTTAGGATTATAATCCAAAAAAATATTTACATTTGTTGTACACCCCCAGCAGAACTCAGATCCAAATCGTGCTGGGAAAGGTTCAGACCCAACCTTTATGGCGTAAAGAAAGGACGGATATTCTTGATGCCCTAACACTGGGCTGTTTCATCAAGACCGCAACTGAGCTGAAATGAAGAGCTCAGATTTGAGACACAAGGCTGGGAAGCCACATATTGAACGCAGCATTTGTCTAATTGAAAGACCAGTCAGAGACTGGTCCTCAGGGTGCACAGAGACTCACTGTTAATCGCATTAGCCCAAACAGCTCACGTTTCCTGCAGGTGGCCAGGCTACCAAAACTGCAGAAGCTGGGGGGGGGGCGGGGGGAACCAACACATAGATCTAATAAAGAGACATTCCTGAGTTTCAGGGGAATTTACTTCCCCATCAATTACGGGGAAAAACAGAAAACCTAGGATCCAGCCCATCAATTGCCTAATTTTTTTTATTTTTCTTTTTAATGCAAGTCAATTGCAGAAACTCTTTTTTGGGTCACAAAAGATACAGCAAGAAGTTTCTCAGCTCCAGCAAAAGCCCAGTACAGTATCCCCCTAAATAACTTACACTTCTACAGACCTAATATCTACATAGAATCAATACACACAGCATAAAGACTCTCCATCCATCCTAGCTGTATTACTCATCAGAACGCAGAAGTAATAAAATGGCCAAATGACTACCATAGACAATAAGATCTCCAAACAACAGGACTATTAAAACGATGAACATAAGACCACAGACCATATCATATGTCTATGCAAGTAGCTTCACAGATTCAGCAGAGTAATGCTGATTCATACTGGTCAAAGATGTAGCTCAGCTTCTTATTTCTGTAACACTTCTTCTAAGAGCCAGCTCAAGCCAGTGAACCATTATAATCCTAAAGGCTACGCAAGGTGATACCTTTAACTGTATTACCAGCAGGCAATTTAAAAAACTTTGATGCAAAACAGAGTGATTAGTGCTTCTTTCACAGAAGTCTCAAAGCTTCAGTGGTTGCAATGCAGCATCCTCGCTGGAACGAAATAGATGTTATTGCAAGAGAGACCACTATTTAAACAAAGACATTTGCTCTTCCTCTCCTCATGATGCTATCTTATCACAGTCCAAGTGTTTTATATCAGCACGCTGAAATTATTTGTAATGAACAAGGATGTTCAAGATAAATTCTAAGAGTTACAAAGCAAATACTTCCTTTCTCTGTAAACAATATGACTGAACCCACTTCTTGAAGAAATCAAGCTATATTTATATTCACTCTCTTGAAATGCTACAGGCAGCCATAGAAGGATAAGTTTATAATAAATTGCTATATTTGGAAACCTTTGTTGCTAAGCATCTTCTAACATTCAGTACAGTTTATACCATTCATGTCCCTGCTACATAATTAACATTTCATATGTTTTTCAAAAAAAAGTGCAGTGCTTATCTTTGTTGTTAAATTAAAACCTTTATAATTTTTTCGGTAATTAATAGAAGACTGTGTGGTCAATTAATTAACGCAGAAGCAACAAGATCTTAGGGGCATACAAACACTGACATTATATGCAAGGATATGGCAGAGTCTATCTTCTAAACACTGCCTCTGCTCAAGATAGAACAATTCAGAATGCAGCTGTTCACACTAAAAGGTAGTCTACTAAATAATTTAGGACACAGTAGATCTCTCCCAGTCTTAAGAATATGACCTTCTCAGCTGCACACATAACTAAGCCCTTTTCTGGTCAAGAATTCTGTGCACGTGGATCCCTCAGAGGGTACTCAACTCCTCAAGCGTCTACCATGAGGCGGTCGTGGCAAGCTGATGTCCGCAGAATGTGGTCCAGTGCCTAGCAGGGTATTTGCAAGTTTTCCATACTACGCTGATAACCTATACAAAAGCATGCAGTTAATTGTGGAAATCACAAGCATCTTGCTAGGCAGTAGAGAATCACAGCAAATCCCAGTTTCTCCAGTGTAGTCAGTGCAGATAACGTACCCTTGAACAGAGACGAGGTTTGCTAATTCGGAAAGCATTGCATCTAAATTAGTGATACTTGCCATGTTAGAAATACCATTTTATGTTTAATTTTGCTGGAATGACCATAGTTATTTGTAAAACAGACAAATAATACTTGCTCAACATGTGAGAGGGGGATACAAGTACTCTGCCCAACAATTAAGGCTGAGGCAGACACACATACAGAGCTGATGCCTGTCACCCTGTTGTCAGCTCTTGCAACAATACTGTAAGCTCATGGTACCTACCATTTTTCCTATAAAGTCACAAAATCTGTGGTTTTGTTTTGTGAAAAGCTAGAACTGTATCTTTGGTAGAAGAAAAGAAGGTATTGGAATAAAAATCTACTAATATTTTAAAAATTCAGCAGATCAAATAAAAACACCCTTAACTGATTATTATATCCAACTATATATAAATATTTAACAGGTGTTTGGTCACAATACCCTGTTTGGAAAAGTCCAGAGCACACTGCACAGATTCTCCAGGGTTCTCACCCACCTTTCCTCTCCTTGCCCATTCCAGCATGCACAACACCGCATTTCTGTACATACCAGATACAGAGGGGCCTAGAAACATTCAGTGCAAGCTGAACATGAAAGGCTGCTAAAACTTCTTAATGACTTCCATGAAAATGCACAGTTGATGAACAGAAGAGAAAACTCGCCTGTCTGACCCCAGAAGTACCACTAAGCAATTCTTGCACCAGAGGACAAACAACTTCTGCTGAGAAAACAGTTGGAATATGTTTAACTCTACAATAGCTATTTACTTTAACACACAGTCTTCAGAATTATATAGAAGACAAACATCAAAGCTTTTATAATGAAGTATCTTAGGAAGCCTAGCTATAAGATGCAAAAGTGAAAGGTTTGCCTATCACAGCCCTACAATCGCTACATTTACCGTGTTACATTAATTACTACACCCTTGGTTTATATAAGCAGTATATACACAATATTATACATATGTTAAAAAAACAGAGTTGAAATATAAAGATAAGGAAGGATGAGTCCTTTGGAAATTATCTAAACTTTGTATTAAGAATATAAACATACCTAGTTTGTAAACTTTCAGGCTTTCCAGCCACAAATGCAGTACCTAAAGATATAAATGTGGAAACGAGGATGCAAGAGTCTCCTAAAGACCACTACCGCAATACAATTAGCAAGCGACAATAACCTTGTACCAAAAACTGAACACGTATTTGAGTTCAGAATTCCTGCTTCTAAAATAGTTTCAATGTTTCACCTGCACAGTGTGTGAAAGTGGCACAAGTAACCTTAGAATTTGTGAAAGAACTCAGATATTGCCGAATATTAAGCATTTTGGTTATTTAGAAATGCACACCAGCAGTCTTAAAACATGATATAAACATATAGTTATGTTGTAATATATACGAAATATTACATTCAGTTCTGAGCCCTACATTACCAAAAGGTTATTGACAAACTGGAGGGAGTTCAGAGAAAATCAACATAATTTCTCAGAAGGCAGGAAGGACTTATTTATGAGGAAAGATTAAAAGAGCTAAATATTTATAGTTTGGCTCAGTAATGAATGAGGAGGTAGGGGACATGAGAACAGCCTAGAGATATCTGAAGGGTGTAAACACTAAGGAGGGAGAGTGAACGTGTTATACAAGGATGTAAATAGAAATAATGGGATAAAACTAAACAAGGAAAACTTAGATTGAGTATCAGAGCATTCCTGGACAGCAAGCTGTCTTGGCCCACAGCACAGTTTCTTCAGAGAAGCAATACAAGCCCATTGCTTGGAACAACAAACAAGACCAGACAAAACACTGGAAAATTTGCCATATGGAATAACCCCGCTCTGCTGAGGAGAAATATTACCTCATAAAAGCTAGTCTTTTCTAAGTTTAACTCCAGTGAAAGCAGTAATATTTTACAAGGTGGTGAAAATTTAATATAAAAAAAATAGATATCAAGAGCTTAATCAGAAAAAAAGAATCCAACCAAGAATGTTCCTTAACCACAAGCAACTTAGATTCAGTTTATGTAACACTTTGACCGCATCATGCTTCTGCAACTCTTTGAAAAGGCAAAATACATGCTGGCTTCAAAGAGTTAATGGCGTTGGACTGTATTCTCCCCAGCAGAGGTCACTCCAAGTTAACAAATGACAAGGAAATTTAACAGCATGGGTTCAAAATTTCGGCAAGACCACCAATAGAAAGGAGCCATCCTCCTTCCCTCCCTCCTTCCCAGCACTGGCTTTTGATGCAAAGCTCCCAGATTACACCATGTCCTGTAATCAGCCGCAGGTAGATGCCAGAAGTCTTAGATCTACATAGCACGTAATGTTCAACTTGCACAACATTCAAAATTTATTTCCTAAAAGGCCCTCATGGGGTAAATATTGCCTATTTGCAGCTGGCTTATGAAGTGTCCAGAATCAATGTGCACATGCACAAGTAAAGCCTAGGCTGGGTCATGTTTGGAATCGAAACCACAATGCTTTTCACTGAAAATTTTAGATTACATTAGTTAAGTATTTACTATGTGAGGACTGTGACACAGACAGACTGACAGGCTTCCAAAAACAGAGGAACGAAAACAAAAAGGGAGTTTATCTTTTTTTTTGGTTGTTTGTATATATTTGTTTTAAAAAGAATGTTTGCTAACTTAAAACAGAGCTTAAAACACAACCAAAGCCAACAGAAGAGTCTGTGTCCGTACGTATTTTCCTCTTGATCCATACAAAAGTCCACAAATTCATATTTGAGAACTACCCCTTAAAAATTCTGTAAACTGGCAAGTAAAAACATTGCTGTTCCAGGTGCCATCATCCCTAATAAAATTTCTGTCATCTTCACAGTTAATTCTGATGCAAGAATTAACCGTGCACTGTGCCACTGCCAGAGGAAGCTGTCCCAGTGCCAAAGGAAACAGAAGTAACCAGCACATACAGCAAACATGTATTTGCCAACTACAAGGGAGCAAATATGCGCAAGCAGAGCTGAAGAGTCATATTTTGACTAGACTGTTTTAAAAGGCTGCTCATGGGTAGATTTAAGGTCCAACACTTAAACCACGTAGATGCATTCTAGCAAAATGTAAGAACTGATACAGCGTACTTTTAATATTTCATCCAATGAAAACAGAAGTGAACTCATGTTTAAGTATTCCCTGGAACATACTGAACCCTGGCTGCGTGATGCATGGATAATTCTCCAGGGCTATGCCTGTACCAGAGGCCAAGAGACACTTTCCAGCTCTCCCAGCTCCTCTGCACAACCCCGACCCAGGTGCACACAGTCCCCTAGTCCCTGTCATAAGCTCCTCATCTGCAGGCAAATGAAACACAGGTACAAAATATGGAAGGGAGCCACAGTAACTACCACTCAGGCCCACAGCCTCGACATCCTGAGAACCAGGACCTGCAGGACAAGCAGTCTAGCCTGAGTGACTTGGGATTTTTGTGCAGAAGGGGTAGGTTCTAGAGCAGAAAAATTCGCAGGGATGTGTCGGTTAACTCACTAAACCACCAGTAAACTGAGAGACAGCTAGCTACCTAATATGTTAGAAATGGCACAGGGGATTCCCAGTGCTATTCATCTTAACATTCAATTTTAAAATCTATTAACAGTCAAAAGAGTTTTTCTGATCTGCTCATGAGCAGACTGGTGTTCCTCATATTCCATGCTTGGCTGTGTTTTCTTTGACACAAAAATTAATTAAATCTCATTGTTTCGAAAGCTAGTGACTTTTTTAAACAAAATAAAGAGACTAACAATAAAGTAAGGTCCTAAATAAGACACACAGTCTTACCTGCTTCCTTGCACAAGGCTGCCAAGTCGGCACCCACATAACCATGGGCACTATCAGCCAGTTGCGTCAACTCCACAGCTGTGAGTGAATGGGGAACTTTCTTGAGAAGCTTTTGGAGTATGTCCAGGCGGTCTTGGGCATTAGGAATTCCAATTTCTATCTCCTTATCAAAACGCCCAGGTCTGCGCAGTGCTGCATCCAGTGCATGAGGACGATTAGTGGCCCCAAGTACCAAGAGCTGCCCTTCACTGCCCTCCTGAAGGCATCAAACAATGCAAAATATTAATTTTAAAATACAATTAAATGTCACACAGCTTATAAACATACTTCTTGCTTACTTTTCCCAACTATTACACACACGAAAATCCTGATGCTAGCTCTAAAAGGAACAAAGCAAACTTTTCAGAATATATACCCCACAACTCATCCCATCCATCCTATTCCTAATTGTAATTTAGCAATACTATAGGCTGCACGCACATACAGATAATACAAGAGAAACTTTACTCCAAGATGCCCTCATCCCAGTGTCTCCCACTTCAATCCCCAAGAACCTGCTTTCCTGTGTGAGGAAAGTAAGCACCAAGGAAAGAAAAAGAGGTGTTTAAGCTAAAAGGCAGCATCGGCACAAGAACAAAAAGGTATCAGCAGACCTTGAATAAACAAGGTTGGGAAACAAATCATTTAAGGTATCAAAACCAGCAGAGACAGGAGGTTATAAAGCTTCCTGTAGGTTCAGTAGGAAAAGCAAGGTCAAAAATCCTAACCAATTTCCTCAAGCTCTGCTTTTTCACTTTTAGAGTGAGGCAAAACCAGCTAGGAGATCTCTTGCAGTGCCATTCTCTTTTTGTGAATGAAGCACTTTCTCCAGGAAGAATATCCATCAGTCTTTGCCATCAGAAAATATGTTCTGACCGTGAACAACCCCAGACTGGGCAACTCAAACTATCATGCAGGAAAATAATGAGAAACTTGCAGATTACATACACAGAAAAAACTCATTTTCATACTGTAGACAGATTTATTTCATCTTTCCTGATAATAATCATAAAATAATAGATGAGAAATTGGCAAACTTTATGGGCTTAATCCATAATGTACTCAAGTCAGTTAAATTTACTATTTCTTCAGTAGGCTTTTGTTTATGTCCTAAATATTACTATGGCAATCTTGAAACAGCTGTCCTTACCTTTAATAATGCAGCCTACATTAACATTAGAAGTATTTTGATGACTTGGATTTCAGAGCAATTAAAAATACCTGGCTTGGTTCAGTGATGGGCTACCACTAAAATTTCAGTTTTATCTCCAAAACTACAAGAGTAGGAGAAGGCAAAGGAAAGACAGTGAATGGAAGGAAACTTACTTTCTTTTTAATCTCACAGTTATCAGGAGACATTCCCCTCCTATGCCTTCTGCTTAGCATCCAATAAAGCATTAGATTACTATATAAAGTCTCACCTAAGCCTATTTGCTTTTCCCCCAAATGGCACATCTATAATTCGTTACATTATAGAAGCAAGATTATTTTGTTCAGCTAGTCCCCATATACATTAATTGTCTCACTACAGTCTACTTACCGAGCCGATGCCATCCATTAACGTCAGCAACGAAGCAACAACTCTCTTTTCAACTTCATTTTGAGCCCCTTCTCTCTTTGGACAGAGTGCATCCAACTCATCTATAAATATAATGGAGGGGCGACTGGGGAAAAAAAAAAAAGAAAGGAAAAAATATGTTAATGTGCTCAGGAAGACTTAAAACACCAAGGCAGGGAAGTGCAAAGCTGTTTATGGGAAACGTCCAGTTCCTACAAAAACTGACAAGCATCCCACTCCGTTAGGCAACTGAAAGTTTCAACCTTGAATATGGTGTTACTCAAAGAGATAATTAAGGTGACTAATATATTAGACAACTAATACCTTTAAGATGACCTACAATCTGCTTTTCTATGACTCCCTCCCAAAGACTCAACACTAAATATACTGATTTCATGTATATTCATGAGTAAAAGGACAGCATTTTATTTGCCACTTCTACAAATACAGTATGCGATAGTCTTTTGCTAATGTATTATGAACACCAATCATCTGGAAGTCTAAAGCCTGCCTTAATCAGGTCTAATAAATTTGGTCAGAATGCTACCCTAATCCAGAGGCATGCTATATCCAGTACCAACACTAGCTCATTTAGAGCTGGCTTCCATGTCTCAGCACACTACTACATTGGTCTCTAAAGATAAAGCTAGGCAGAAATATTTGGATCCAGATGAAACTCTGGCTCATGCTTCCATCTGTTGAAATAAGCGTACAATACACTAACGACACAGATCGAGCGATTTGGCACCATCTGTAACAGTTCCTTAAAAAGGGTAGTGTCCAAAAGCATTTAATAGGCATACTAGAATTTCACTGCTTTCCTTCTAGCTAAGCGCTATATAAACAAATTTATTTCCTTTTAAAAACCACTGCAGGAAAAAATTACAATTCAAAGATTCTTGCAAATGTTTTTCTTTTACGAACATTAACGCTGGAACCAATACCGCAAATAAGTGAGCGCGAATAAAATTATCCAAAAGAACATACCGCAGAGAAGCTTCAGCAAATATCTGACGCAATCTTGATTCAGACTCCCCATAAAACCTATAATAATTAAAATATTTTAATAAAAAACATTTTTTGGTCTTTTCCAGGCAACTTGGAAAATTACTGCTTGTGTATTCCAAGAAGCCATAGTGCACCCTTTTTAAAGTCCCAAAGTATACGCAAATCTACAATAATCTTTATTTCCACAAGGACAAGAAATCAAGGTAAAATGGGGCACATGCAAAGATACAGTCATCTTGTAACTAGAAAAAAGACTAAAGAGAAAAGCTTATCTCTTCTGCGTTAGAAACAGTTTCATCTATATTTTTAAACAAGAAAAAAAATTAGTTCCCTGGAGACATTATTCTGTGCAGTATCATCTTTTAATTTCAAATATAGTTTTGTTACAAGAAAAGTAACCAGTCACTTTTCTTGTTGCAGAACTAACACGCAATTGCAGATGCAGTTTTAGTCCCCTCTTTAATTTAGTCCATGCCTTACACAAACTTCTTGGCCAAATCCAATAAACCTCTTTTATTACAAGAAGAAACATAAACCCTACTTGAGAGAACCCTTTCCCATTTGTTTTTGAGTCTCTTGGGCAGATAGCCCACAGCCAATTCTACATCTACATCTATCCACAATGGATAGATGCCAGGACAGATTTTGGGCTAATATATTTATAACATTAATGAAAATAAATTGGGTGGACTTACTTGCTTATTATTTCAGGACCATTAATAACGGTAACGTGAGCGCCAACCTCATTTGCAATGGCTTTGGCAATCATAGTCTTCCCGGTACCCGGAGGGCCATATAATAGCACTCCTCTAGGAGGAGGGATTCCTTTAGACAAGCACATGCACACAAACAGAGAAGAAAGTTATTTGTAATCAATGCCGGACTGAACAACCTGCACTTGCACATGTCACTGTCCCAGTTATTACCAATCACAACTTGACCTCAGCATTAACTTCTTTAACAGCCATATCATTTTGATAAAACTGTAGGCTTTCAGTGGGAACAGCACTCTTATATGGGATATACACCTACATTTTTTACTTTTAAAGTCCAAATGATTCTGTTTAAAAAGCAACTATTTAAATCATTATATTTTTCAGTAGTTCAACATTATAATTCTCCCTATGCTTTCTGGTGTTCGTTTGGGGTTTTTTCCCAAAGAATTATTGGACTAAGTACCTAACATCCATGAATGTACTTTATTAAGTTACTCATGAATCTCACAGTGCCATTATTACAAATTTCCAACATCAGAAAACCACTTCTCATCAACACTCCAAAAAATTTCAGAAATACTGTGAGGCTTGATTCAAGAATATTTACAAAAAAAGATGGAAAATACACATCAAAAAGATGAATTTGCCTCTTTAAGGGCAAATATTAAGAGCCGAAACAGGCAGAAACATTCAGGCACAGAACGTAAGGGACACTAGAAGAACAAGGTACTACTGTGTACAGTTAAAGCTGGACAGAAACTACAGGTAACTGTATGAAGTAATATTATGACCCCAGGTAAAGCGCCAAAAAAAAAAGTTTCAGACCAGCAAAGCCAAGTTAAATAGGCACAAATCCAAAAACAGAAGGTAAAAAATTAGAAAGCAAAAAGAAGAGACAAATGTTTGGCAAAGGACTGACCCTGGCACAGAAGACATCGCTGAAACACAAGAAAAGAAGAAACATCGGTTGGGTACCGCGATACCAGACAGGGAATGATGGAGGTCACATCCCTGTGGTGGCAGAGAATAATATAGCTGGCG
The DNA here is from genome assembly GCF_013368605.1 of Nyctibius grandis. Classification (NCBI taxonomy): domain Eukaryota; kingdom Metazoa; phylum Chordata; class Aves; order Nyctibiiformes; family Nyctibiidae; genus Nyctibius; species Nyctibius grandis. The sequence goes on from NC_090663.1 coordinate 80,584,689, forward strand.
TGGACAGCCCAAATCTTAGGAACTAACATACTCAAAAAGAAAAAAAAGTATCTGCTAACTGACAGAGGATAAAAATAAAGTGTCTTTATGGACACGTTACTCCACAATGGTCCATTAAAGCTTGTGCTGCTCCCTCATGTGGTGTTTCTGGTACTGGCAAGAAATGGAGCTGCTGAACCAAAGGTCTCACCTCAACTGACAGCCACGCTCCCCGCAAGCAGACAAGGACTCTCATCATTTGGATGGTTACTAAAGGTTTGCAACTGGTGAGGAAACATCATCATCACCTCTCACGTAATTAGTAGAGAATCTGATCAAGCACTTTTGGGACTAAGTATGAAGAACGCTGATGTTGAAGCAACCTTTCTGCTAACACAAAGCCACACAGTGATGCTGAGGTTGGAGGTCAGCGAATTGAGCTGGACCACATGTGGATGAAGACGCCTCACACCATCCCACTGACACTTGCCGATCACACTCAAGCAACGCACACTGAAAGAGCCACCTGTGTCTTATGGAAATGGTCCCAGTGATCACTGAAATCACCTCCTCTCTAAAGTGTACGTATGGGAAGAGGTGAGGCAGAGAAATAAAAGGCCTCAAAGACATGGTATTAAAGAAATATTTATAGGCAAGAGCCCTGTCTCACAGTGATGCACACCTAGACAAGTACAACCAGCAGACATGCCTGCTTTATGTACATATCCATTTGTGATAAATACACAGTACAGAGCTTTTTCTTTGTCACAAAAATCCTCTAAGTTTAGATACCACTTTCTATATGGCAACAGTAATGGTGTTAGTTTTTCCACCCTGTAATTCCATACTAAACACACAGAGCAGTTTGAGTAAACAGCCTCAAACACCTCCTTAAAATTTTGCAGGAACCCTACAACACACAAGGATAAAAACAGCAGAATTAATCCATCTGAGTTTTCCTGAACTTAAGAAATATAATTAGTTGACTCTACCGAAACAAATTAAAATGTTATGATGACACAAACACCTGCACCTTTCAAATGCCCAAGTATGGAATTCTTTCCTATTTGCTATAAAGTCTACTTATGCATACCTGAATTTTCTTAAGAGACATATTTCTTTCCTACTCAATTATTTTTCACACAAGCTAATCATAACATTTCATAGTATCTGTACAGTATAATTATAAAACAGTTTGACAGTGTTTGGACACACAAGTATACCAGATCAGTGTTACATAAAATTCAGTGCATATTCCTGGAATAACTCTTTTTTTTTTAAAAAAAAAAAAAAAGTCACGATAAAGAAAAAAAACTAGTATCAAATGAAGAAAGCCAAGTCTTAGGCATCATACCGTAACTCTTGAACAGTTCAGCTTGCTTCAACGGCAGTTCAACTGTTTCTCTAATAGTTTTAAGCTGGCTGCTTAAACCTCCTATCATGTCATAGGTGACTCGGGATTCACAATCACCATCTTCTGCTACATTGGTCCTTGGTTCAATAAAATTGATTCTAGTTCTTGAAGAAATGAAATAGAAAGTGTCTGTATTGCTTATTGCGCCAGTGTTGCCAGCTAATGGGAGTCCCTCACTGTCTCGTTTCCCAGAGAACTCGAAATCATCGGTGAGGTCTGCACCATCTCCTTTGCTGTAGGTTTTATCTCCCTGACCAGAGTCTTGACCACTGGCTGCCACAGCAGAACTGGGTGTAACTGGTGAACCTGGATCCATGGGTTTGCTTGGTGTGCTCATAGATGCAACCTCTGGACTATCCTCAATGTCCATCGTGCCGAGCTGTAAGGACAAATCTAATGTACTCGTTTCCAAATCAGACCTTTCAAGGTCTGGCTCGTGCATATCGCTGGAAATGGCACTGCCCTGGGCAGTCAGCTCTGCACCATCAGTTCCTTTTACTTTCATCACCACGATGTTACAAAGTTTGCCATAGAAAGTGAAAGCCAAGAGGTTTCCTGGTAAAACTATTTTCCCATCTGTGAGAAGATTAAGAAAAAAAAGAAAAAACAAAAGACAAAGAAGAAGAGATTTCAATCTACTTTGGCAGCAGTAACATTCAGACATTCCCATATCAGAATAATTCTTTACCAGGAAGCCTAAAGAGTGCTATAAATTAACATACAAAAAACAGTTAGGTAATTTCAAGGTAATTTCAGGTAATTTAAATGATCCTTTTGTACACAAGCAGACTGTACTGGATAAACATTCATCAGTATCATATATAACCTCTCATACTAAGCTCATCAGTTTGAGGTCATTAAATGCTTCACACAGCATACGAAGGCAAATTATGGAATTAGTATTGTAGGAAGTGAAAATTTTGTATTTGCTGTGTGCCTTATAGGTTCACAATATTTCATGTTTAGCCCACCTTCTTTGAGAGTCTTGGCCTAAAAAACGTAAGGTTTTAGCCTTTGTGTTGACAGACAGAGATTAGGAGATGTGATCTGAATGCACCCTACAGGCACCAAAAAACAAAGGCAAAAACGTAAACAGGATTTATTATTTCCAGCCAAACTCATGAATTTGGAACACAGCTCATGTTTCCTGCTTCTTAGCGTAGCAGTACTATTATTAATTCCTAAACCAGAAGATTCCCTTTGAGTAGAACAATTTGTAGTGAGTGCTTTGAGCAGCACTACCTTGAATAACTTACCTTGCTTTTTTACCTTACTTATACATAACTACTGCCCAACGAATAGCAATTTTGCTTATTTACCATCAACATAAAAAAAGATTCAGAGTACGGGATTTCATGTTAATGCTGATCCCTTATCTTGTCTGGAATGCGTAGTAGTGCACTTTTCTTCACACTGCAAGTAAATTCTGAAGAGCATCACAGTACCGGCCAGAAGGCCAGCAATGATTGCTACACAACCATAACTTGAGCAAGCAATATGTGTAACGGACAGAAGGAATGGAACCAGGATTAATGCAAATTAGGTATTTATAGCATGGCAAAATTACGTAGCCCAAAGAAGACAGATGCCTAAAAGAAGTGTGAGCAGAATAACGTCCTCTATTTTGCCATAAGCCCTCGATTAAGAACATAAGAGGAAACTGTTTGCTTTTCTATCCAAAATTTGATGACCTACTACAAAAATTAAACAGTCAAAAGAGAAGCAGGGAAACTTATACCTAGGTTTCTCAGCAGGCAGACAGACATTTCCTCAGCGTTAATGGTGGCATCTTTGTCCCTGTGGCAGGAAGAAAAAAAATATATATTTTTCCAAGCAGTAACTACTTCAAAACGAAGAGACCACACCACTAAGGCACCAGGATGTGGTGGTAGATGATACCACCTATTTTACAGTATATGATTTAACTCCACAAACAGAAAAGATGGATGAGCAGATCATATCATCTTAACTCTGAAAATATTAGACACATAGTAACAAAAGAAGTGTAAATGTTTATTTTTGGGTTAGTTTTTCCATACAAAATGCTGTAATAAACAATATAAGTTATATTTATCATTTGTTGAGGTTACAAATATGGAATGCATACTTCTCATCTCACCAGGCAGAATGGCCATTGCTGTGTTTACTGAATTGAAAAAATTACAGATAAGGTAGGTCTCTTTCAGCCTTGCAAACACACATACACATCTTCTACTGATTAAATTAGCACCTTGAGCACCTGCAAAACCGTGAATGTCTTAAGCACTGCACATCCACTATCAAAACAGTGCAGGTTTTCCCCACGATGCATCTTCTAGTCTTTAATTCAGTTTAAGTGACTCAACAGATAAGCCTTAAGCCACTTCCCTCACCCACCCTGGCCATGCCTACAGCATTTTCTCAAACATCATCCCATCACTGGGATTTAACACATGACTGAACACACAGGCTCTTAGCCCAAAACAAATGAAAGGTAAAAGTTGTCTTATGTGAATGTCTTTTTCTGGTGTTCATATTAAAACATTTTACATCACATTCACAACTCACTGAGAGCACAGACGTCATTAACTCTCCCTGCTCCTCAGATACACTGCAACGTATAAGGCTGTGGTGATTCAATCATTTTTCAGTGATGGTTTATCCACACGATCTTCTTCCTGTTTCATTTGTGGTTTTACCTTTTATTAAAGCCCATTAAACCAATTATTTTTAATTCCTTAGGATTTACCCCCACCCAACCAATCTGTATGGGCCTCACACATTAGCCCTTCTGTTTTCCCAACAAAATAAAGGTTTCACTATGTCCATTTTGCAGACAGATGTCCACAACCTTTGTAATCACTTAAACCTGTATGATGAAAAGCATTACGCCAAGAGCTGAACAGCAGCAGCACCAAAGGCATTTAAAGTAGACACAGCTGCTGTAAATAAAAGTATGATCAACGGGGGGAGCTCTAAACCTAGAAATAAAAACCTGTTTCTCAGTTCTACAGATCAAGAAAGCAACTTGAGGGAAAGAGAAGTATTATACTAATTTAAAGGAGAGCTCTCAAAATATCATAGCCATTCATGACAAGTAAACACACACTCAATTACATTACTGGGGTCTGAGCTTGGGAATTGATTTTTTAACTGAAAGAAAAAGCTAAATTATGCATGCAAGCAACTCCCCAGAGGGGTTAATTTGCAGAGAATGAACTGCACCTGCAAATTGCCTAGAAACCTAGGCAGTACTCAAATAATGGGACTTCCACTTATTCTTTTAATAATTTCTATTCTTGCATGATAGGATGGCACCACAGTTTGTACTAAACTAACAGGCTTAAAACAGACCAGTTACAGTTTTCATGTTCTCTCTCCTAGAGTAATTCTAGAAAAAGTCATTTCTATGATTTTTAATCTGGCAGTACGTATCTATAACCATCCTCAGAGCCTGACTCTTGATTGGCTGAGAGGAAAAACTCTGGCTGTAGAACAGTTTCCAAAAAAATTACAATAATCATAAATATTGCAGAAGTTACACGCAACTCCTCTGACCTCATCCTTAGCTTATATTCCAGTAAAAGTCACAGCTTTAAAGAACAAATGCATTGCATATTAACATGGGGAAATATAAATAGATCAGGTTTAATTATTTAATTTATTGTGGGGTTGGATTTTTAATATGAGTGGTTTTCAACCACCTCTATAACCAAACAGTATGTAATAATAATAAAACTTCCTATAGGATTAAACTAGGCATAATGAAAAGCCGTGAAGATATCGGGTTTTTTTCATTTTCTGGTGAGAAGAGAGGCACAGAGGGCAAAGCAAGCTGACGCCAAGAAATCAGCATACAATGTGCAGCCAAGTTAACCAGTGAAACTATACTTAAAGCTAAACTGGTTGTATTACTGACAAAAAGCAGGATCACCTCACCAACATTTCTGAGAGTCAGTGGGCTGGAAAACAGCATCTCCCCCTTAAAACAGGCAATGACACCACCATGTTTGAAAACAGAGGTTTGACAGAGAAGTGAAGTTAATTTATAGAAATCAAAGTGTTGGGACACTTTCAAAAGTAGACTGTAAAATAATTTTATTTAGAAAATAACTATAATCAGATTCTTTATCAACCCAAATGCTGATTCTGTGGCATGTTACAAGAATGAGAAATATAGGAAGTCATTCAGCAGATCCGTAAACTGTCAATTTCTCAAAGCATTCGTGATTTCAAGACAACTGTGATTGGTACCTTTTGTTCCCTTCTTTGGGTGAATTTCAATTAAAAAAAAAAAACATATCTCAGAGTTTCCAATCCTAAAGAATACTCCAGTAAATAAAAGCGGAGCACAAAACCACTCCTATACAAAGGTGAAGTTTTGAAAGGAAGTGGTTAAAAAAATCACTTCACTCTCTCCAACCTGTCAGCCAGCAGTTCTCTTAACCGCAACAGGACTTTTCAACAAGACAGCAGTTTGCAGTATACTTCCTAATGACAACAGCAGCAACACGTGCTCCTTCTAACCTGACATCAGCTCTGCACAGAGATCATCCTCATCCTCTACAAGTAACTTACAAGTTTAAAGAATCTGCCTTGATCATGCAGTTATACACCCTTGCCTAACACAAATGCAATGCAGGTGGCTTGACCTCTGGAGCTTCAGGAGGTGCTGGGTTATCATTACTATTCATTAATTTAACATAAAATGAAGAATCTCTTAAGACTAATTACCTTAGTGTCATTATACTCTGCACAAGAGCACCACTCCTCAGCTGAGATTTTGTACAACACCTGAGACACTCCACTGCCCACAGAGGAGGTAGCAGACAGCAGCAGTCAGCCACCCGTTACTGAACTTTAGTCTTAATCCTACAAACATCTGCACATGTTTGACTTTGTCTGGGTACTAATCAAAGCAAGAGAGGGAAAAAAGCATCTTCTAAGAGGTACGAGTCTGCAGTGCAAAGCAGACACCTCACAGTACATCACTAGGTCATAACAAGTTGCATACCTCAACTTGACATCAACTTCCTCCGCCTGGATGACTGCACCAGTCACAGCCTGCACAGTGATGGCATCACCTGGATTTACTTTCAGGTTCTTCTGTGTGGTTTCACTCAGCCCAACTTTCCCACCTGGAAAGCCTGTGGTGGGCCAAGCAGTACAGACCTAGGAAGAGTTTCAAAGCAAACAACTCTCAGTTGAGATTTTCCCCCCCCATTTCAAATAAGCAATGTTTTGTTACGAAAAACATGGGTTGAGGGGGAAGAAGGATTAGGTTAAAACCTGGTGCCACAGAGTAAGATACAAGTAGCACTGAGTTCTTTAGACACTTTTCAAGAAAGAATGAGTTATATTTTGCCTACAAAGATGATAAAAAAATTCCACCAGAACTCTACACATTCTGCAGATGACACAAAAGCATCCACTGTGCAGACCAGGAAATGCTACAAATGATAGAATCATAGAATGGTTTGGGTTGGAAGGGATGTTAAAGATCATCTAGTTCCAACCCCCCTGCCACATGCAGGGACACCTTCCACTAGACCAGGTTGCTCCAAGCCTCATCCAACCTGGCCTTAAACACTGCCAGGGAGGGGGCATCCACAGCTTCTCTGGGCAACCTGGGCCAGTGTCTCACCACCCTCACAGTAAAGAATTTCTTCCTAATATCTAATCTAAATCTACCCTCTCTCAGTTTAAAACCATTCCCTCTTGTCCTGTCACTACTTGCCCTTGTAAAAAGCAATAAAGAAAGGAGAGTAAAGGGCTATACTCTTTCTTGGCAAATAAAATACATGTATGTGCATATATACATATATTCACACGTATGACTTAAAAATTTCTTGGAAAAAATCAGCAGCATGGATTTTTTCCAGTACTGAGAATAAAGATGTAACTAGAGTGTAGAAAACATGGAAAAGCACATTCATGGTCTTTCTCAATGTGTGCTCCATTTCGGTCCCTATCGAATACAACAGGAACACACCGAAAGCACAAGAAAAGCACTTGTAGGAACAAGAGTGAGTCTCACCTCCTGTCGCCCATCGGCAGAGGTAAGCAAGACCGGACGACCTATGCATACGTGTGCAGACTTCATGCTGCTCAGCGCCAGCTGGGCGAGGGCTCTTCGCAACATTTTGGGCACTTTGTCATCTCCTAACGTTTTCAGGAGAAAAAAACCCGCATCATTTTTTTCCTACCTATCAGACGCAGTCAGTATTTCTCGCGCTCTCCACTCAGTAGAACTAACAAAACCCTCCCGAGCCCTCAGGAGAGGCAGCGCCCGGCTGTGAGGGGAAACCGCGCTACAACGGGACTGCTCCTGACAGGCCTGAAAACACCCACGGTTACACCCTGCTGCTTGCTAGATTTTCCACCCCGTTTTAGCACCCAGCGGGACCCTCCTGCGGCGGTCATTACTCTTCGACACCGTAATAAGAAGCAAATTTCACGGGGGCTCAGACGACCTTGCCTGAGAGACCCCCGCGGGGCCCGTCGTCGTGAGGGGACGGGGCAGCCCCTCCGGCCCGCCAGGCCCCGGGCCCGCTCTGGCGGCCGCGGGGAGAGGCAAGGCGGCTTTGTGAGGACTCATTTTTAAACGAGCCGCCCTCAGCCCGCCGGGCCGGCGCAGGCGTCAGCCCGTCCCCGCCGCCCGCACCCCCGTACCTGCCTCCACAGGGTCAGCGACACCCAGCGCCAGCGGCCCGCCCTCAGCGGCTACGGGGGGGGCAGCCCGCGGGGAGCCGCCGCCAACGCCGCCCGGTACCGGCCGCCCTTTGCTTTTCCTTCTGGAGGAGGCGGACATGCTGCCTCACCGGCTGCCGCCGAACGGTTCCGGGAGCAGAGGCCGGCACCGCCCCGGGGGCGGCCGCTTCCCGCCGCGCTGCGCGGCTCCGCCCTCGCGCGGCGCCATGGTGCGGCTGTGGCGGGCGCGGGGCTGCGGGGCCCTGGCGAGGCTGCGGGCGCGGCCGGACAAGTTCGGGGGGGTGAGCGTGGACCTGGCCGAGCTGCGCCGGCCCCTCCGCCTGGAGCGGGCCGCCTTCGGGCGGTGGCTGCGGGGCAAGTGCCGGGCGGGGGCCCCGGGGCAGGCGGGCGGGCGGGGTGTCTCCGGCCCGTCAGTGAGCTCCCGTCACGCGCCTCCGTGAGGGTGGCCGTCGCCCCCCTCACACACAGCCGCGGCCCCGTGGTGGAAGCGCGTTGGAAGAGGTGGCAGAAGGGAGCCAAGATCCCTTTCCCGGTGCCTGACGGCAGATCCGAACATAAAAGCCATCATTTTGTGTGTACAGACCAAATATTACCACACAAAATGCCGAGCTGGCGGCACCTCCTCTCCCTCTGTCGCTGCCGACAGGTTTCCCACAGCGATGGTAGCTCAGCCCTGTGGTAAATGAGGTGAAAAGGCAGACTTCAACACACATCGTGCACAACGAGGTTTAAAACCAGCAGGAGCGGGGGCGATGGGGGTCTCGGGGCGGTGGCAGCGGCCCTCACCCTCCGTGCCTGGCTCTCCCTTGCAGGCGCGGTGGCCCGGTGGCGGGACGAAGGCCGCCTCGCCGTCTGGCTGCGCGTCCCCATCTTCCAGAGCGGGTTTGCGGCGGCGGCCGCGTCGCAAGGCTTTGCTTTCCATCACGCCGAGCGAGGCTCGTCCACCTTGACGCTGTGGCTGGGAGAAGGGCCCAGCAGGCTGCTGGGGTACGCCACCCACCAGCTGGGGGTTGCAGGTTAGTGACCAAAGCGGTTGGACCCACAAAAAGCCTTTTGAACGGGCCCTTAGGACCAGGTTCAGTAGGAAATCTACTATTCCTGTGCACAACGAACTCATGGAAACCAGCTGCTTGCTGATCGCGTAGCTTTATAAAAAGTGAAACCTGTCATTCATAAATGTGCCTGTAGAACCATGCATGTTGCTAAAACAGGCCCAGTAGAGTTTTCTCAAAATTATTCCAGCTTGAGAAAACTGTAAACAGCTCAGGGAGAAGAAAATGTGCTCCTGAAGCTTTAAAATTTACCTCACGAATATTGTTTTTAAACACCATTTTGAGACACGTATCTCGGCTTTCACCGTGCAGGTGAGACAGGTAGGATTTCAAGGTTCAAACAGTCTTTTAAAAGTAAAAAAGTAACTACAAACTTCATAGAAGAAAATAATTCCTCTGCTAACTGTCCTTACTGTAGATGCTTAATATATACATCTGCCTAAACTATGTTCAAGTTAAGGTCTGTAAATGGGGCAAACTTGAACCCAGAGGGATTGTTCAGGAGCTAGCACAGCTGTTAGCCTAAATTACAACAGTCCAAAAGCTGCTCTCACCTGTGCCTAGAAGTCCACAACCCAAACAAGTGTATTTTACAAACAAACACCTGGACACCATACTCTTACCCATCTAGACCTCCCACAACCACAGCTGGAAAGGAGTTGCTCTAAAAACTGAGGAGATTCTGAAGAAAGTAGGTAAGATGGTGTCCCATGTTTTTTGATGCAGCACAGTACAAGGAACTGATGATGACTGAACTTGAACTCCGATATGCAATTACCTGTCCCATCACTCAGTCATCTCCTGTAATCTGGAGTAGTACCAGTTCCCCTTGTTACTGGTGAAGGCTATATAGCCCTGAGCAGTTACAGCAGAGAGACAGCAAATCTCTTCCGTTACAGGTTTGTTGTTGGCTTGCAGGGATGTTAATTCTTCACCAACTGGTGTTAAGACCCATAAATAGCAATGTGAAAAGCCTGCTTAGGACTGACTCATAAAAAGCTGCATTATTCTATACAGCAGGTCAGGTGAAAGTAAATTCTGGAAAAAACAAAGCCTTCAATTACCAAACTGCTACTACTCTCAGTAGTGGGAGTTTCCAGTTACAAAGCCAGCAGAGGGCAGGGTAGAAGCCGAAGACAGGCTTGGATTTTTTCAATGGACATGTTAGAGCATGTTTTCCTGAGGTATGAAAACCTCACCATTAAAATATGTTGCATTAAACTCGAGTAAGATAATGCATTCTCCTAGCAAAAGCACCGTGTTGCTCCTTATGGTTATAACTTGCATGTCTGAGGAAACATGACTAACTGAAAGGGGATTTTTCTGAAGTAGGTTTTGCATAGCTGAAACTGCTGTTTAAAAGAAAATCATGTAATAGATGTGTTGTGACCCTGAGGGTTATCAGGAAGGACTTAATATAAGAAAAATCCTAACTTTGAAAAACTCTCCAATAAACATAAGAAAGTATAAAAAAAGAAATGCACTTTCAAAGCGTAATTTGCTGTTGTACTTGAGATAAACACTTTGCACTCTGCAAGTAGGAAAAAACTTTGAGGAAAGAAAAAGTTTCATAAATGTAGATATATAAATTTCAGAATTAATTGCACAACATATAACGTATGTTTTCTTTACTACCACTTTTCAAACCTCTACATTTTTATTCATTATTGGGAGTTTCTTTAAAAGAGGTAAAGACTTAAGGCATTTGTGCAGGTAAACAAAAAGATTTCTGTGTGTGAAATAACGACTGCAGTATTTTTTTTTCCCCCCTTTGTTCCACTCACTCTCAGTGGATCTGGAACACATTCCACGAATACACTACGCAGTGTAGATACCACCTGGCATTTGTTTGTTCCATTATCTCTCTACTTCAGGAGGGAAAGCCTGAGTAGTGGAAGGGCTTTGTTCTACTTTAATTAATTTTATTGAAAGATTACTTAAATATGTGCATTTATATTGTGTGTATGTGCCAAACCCTAGGCATTTTTATTTCCTGCACAAAACACTATTTTAGAAAGTTTCTGCAGTAAAGAGAAGCAAATCTGCTGATGAGAGTCTTCATGTCAAACCTGTGGCCAATCAGTTAAATACAGGACTTAGTCCCTTGAGCATCCTGAAAATAAAAAGTGGAGCCGTTGCGAGGGGTTGGCTGGCCTGTGGGAAGGCAGCGCAGGGAGCAGGCAGCAGGCAGTGAGCCTGCACTGCCAAGTAGACCAGCAGCTGGTTTTCATCCTGTCTGGAGTTTCCCACACAGCGAACGCTGCGCAGCCAGGGCCAGTGCCTCAGCATCGTCCAGCCAAGTGATGACAAAGGTGTGAATAAGCAAGGTCAGGTCATGTTTTGCCAGCCTAGATGAGAGTCCCAAGCAGAGAGCAGCAAGCGTTACTCATTGGGCTTGGCCATTATTGTTTAGAAATAGTGGAATATGTGATGTGTCTTCCAACTAACTTACTGCATCCGTTTGTAGGCGGCAGGATTTTCCAAATCTGTAAAGGTACAGAAAAGCTTCTGGTGTATGAAATGATTAAGATGTTTTTGAAAAGCATTTCCAAATTCTCCGCCTGCTAAGAGGAAGTGGTCTGCCATCCAGACAGGGACATGTTTGTAAATAAGGCATGTAACAATAGCACAGGAAGACGAGTTGAGGAAGAAAAGTAAAAGGAGAGGAAGAAAAGTAAAAGTCATTCTCTTCTCCCTCACGTGTAGTATAAGCCTTACAACACGGCTGTTACTTTCATTGCTCCCTACCTTAAGCCAGTTGTTGAAGCAAAGTCTTTGGAGTTGGAGAGAGAGAGGGTCTTCACATGCGTGATCATCAGCTTTGGCCAGTCCTGTTACTTAAGGAAATGTGTAAAATGAGCAGCTGCATAAATGTCAAAGTGCACAGGAAGGTGCAGTTAGATAGGTTATGGTGGTCTGAGGAATCAAAAGTGATTTAAAAGCAGTTCCCAAGTTGTTTTACAAAGGAATACTTGTTCCTGTCTGCTGATGTTTACAATGCAAGCAGTCAGGTGTGCTCTCATTACAGGGATGACAAGTGCTTTTCAACTCTGAACATCTTGTCATACGTGTTTACATCAGTCATAAATAAAACAGGTAGAATGAAGATATTTTTCCCTTCCATTACTCATTATTTGGAGTTGTCTAAGGGATTTTTTTTTAAAATCATTTTCTTACCTATTTCCCAAAAGAGAACATTCAAAATAAAGCAGTGTTGTAATAGTGATTACTTAGTTAGGTTACGTGTAAACCTTTCCAGAAATTCACCCTGGCGTTGGCTGATTTAAAGCTCCAGGTACCACATTTGTAGCAAGAAGGAGAGTTTTTAAAACCGCAGTGCAGTGCCTGCAGCCAAGCTCTGACCTCACTGATATGAACCAGGTGTGGTCCAGTGAGCTGCAGCACAGGGACTCCCGAGTTACACTTGGGAAAACACGACCAGACAGCAAATCCTGTTAGTGTTTGTCCTTTCCTCATGGTCCTGGTTTTGCAGGGATAAAATTTATAGAATCAATTTTCTGTTACGTTTTGTTTCAGTTTGTGGCCAGCTGTGGTGTGGTGATCAAGGCCATTAGCAGTGAAAGCCAGGGCAGCTGCCCCAGGCTGGCCCACAAGTGTGTTCTGTAACATTAACGTCAGGTTCACTATGAATGGGGAAGCTGCTGGGGGTGGGGGGGCTCTTTGCTCTGCTCTCTTCTCCCTCCTCCTCTCTTCTCAATGGTTGTGATCCCTGGAGGGACTTGCCACCACTCTATGGGCTGAGTATAACTTTCTGTCTTTTGTATTAGTATTGATATTGGTTTTCTTATTTTATTAAATCTGTTTAAATTTCAGCCCATGAGTCTCCCTCCTTTTCCCAATTCCCTTTCTCACCTGGGGAGGGATCTTGAGTGATAGAACAACTGGTTATTGTTTAGCCCTGCGTGTGGGCTAAACGGAGACACTAGTGCTTTGGATTTAGGTATCATCTAGCAGAGATTCTGGACATCTTACAGAGAATTTCACTGCCAAAAATGACATTCACAGGCATCGATTTCTGGGGAACAGAAGAGAGAAAACATTCTTTCTGTTTGATTGAAACTGCAGTTCCCTGTCTTCAGCAGCCCTCCTTGGTCTCAGCAAAAGAGCTGGCTGAAGAATGTCTTTTCTAGAAAATAATCCCTGTAATTGCAGCGTGCATCAAAGCTGCTCCTGCTTTCCTTTTGTTCTCTCTTTTAATCAGTACAGTACTTGGTCCTGGACACTGCTAAATATTTATGGGAGGAATGAAATCATAAAAGTCACAAGCCATGGGGAGGCAGATATGTGACTACCCTCTTAAAGCACGTCCTTTGACATATCTTGAAGGAAGATTGGTATTTCAGTTTTTAAATATTCCTCCTACACAGAAGCCTGCCATGTATTATTAAAGAAACAGAGAATGTTTTGAGCTGGACACTCATTCCTTAATAATTCCCTTCTGTGGCAATACTTCCCCATGGCATTTTAAATGCATATGTCATCACAGATCTGTCCATATACTCTTCCTTCTGCTGTAAAATGATAGCAGCATTTTTTTATTGTTACCCACTAATTTGAAACCCATGCATGACTGATGTGGAAAAGAGCTTGGTGAGTTGCACCACTGTACTCGTTCTGCTCACCACAGCACACTTTAAAATCTGAGAAAAATACCTGTTTTAAAGGGAAAACATTTTGAAAGTATGACCAATGAGTGTGACATGATGAATAAACATGAAAGCACTTGTGTTTTAAAAAGTAGGAAAACTTAAAATCTGCGGGAGAAAGTCATGGGCTGAGAATGAGGACACAAGGAAAAGCTGAACTTTTCAGTAAAAAAAAATAAATTGGGATGTATGAATCAAGTGAAAGTGTCCCTTTCCCACTCGGAAGCAATGGTTTTTGGTTAGCAAATTGACTCGGATTACTGTGCAGTTCCTATCACGAGTTGTTAGCTGGGGAGTACAGTGTGAGTTTATAGTCAACCAGTTGAACGTTACCAGTATAGTCAGCCCATTGAGTACTAAACCATGTGTATTATTAACCAGAAAACACTCAGGCAGGAGTTTTGTCGTGAATTTCACTGGAGAGGGGTTTTTGCCCATCGTGGCTGTTCGATAGAGTCACTGGAAAAATTTCTGTTTGAGCAAGATCACAGGCATGTCCCTGCTGAAGCAAGCAGCTTTGCTAAGTTATTTGGAAGATGTCTAGATCTTGCATTCTTTAGTTCTGATCATATTAACACAAGCAAATTCTTCTTTTGATTTCTGGTCTAATCTGGAACTTAAATGTGGGAAGTATTTATCTTGGTACTGCTAACTTTGAATTTTTATACAGGATACTTTTTTCATATTTTATTGTGTATCAGTTTTCCACCAACAAACCACTTTCTGTGATTCATCCAGACAAATCTTGCTAACTGTAAACTGAGTGTCATTAGGGGTTTGTCCTGCTTTATCAAAACGTGTTAAGTCATGGTTGTGAAGAATGAACGTAGTTGTCTAACAGTCTTTTTCAATATTCTCTCTCTACTAGGTGCTGTTCTAGATGAAAGCACGGGAAAGGTGGTGGTCGTACAAGACAGGAATAGGGTAAGTTTGTTACAGGATTATAAAATAGAGACGTTCATTTAGATACACCTAGTCTGTAGTATAAAATAAAGATCTTTTCATTCCAGCCCACACTGTGATAGTTAACTTGTGTCTTAGAACGCATCTATCAACAGATTGCTGTATTGCATTTGAAGGAAAAAAAAAAATAGACTTTGAAAATCAACAGCTTTGTTGTTAATTATAACCAGTGATTGAATCATCAGAATTAAGTATCCTTTCTGCTTTGAGCTTCCTGGTTTTCCTGTAACTGACCCAAGAATCCCTGATCTTGTGTCTGGATCCATGCAGACCTCTGGAAAACCCCCATGGCTCAAAGCAGATTTTGGGAGGAGGATTCTGATTTTGCTTGGTTTCCAAAATTCCAGGCATACCTGTGGCTTTAAATAAGCAGTAACGTGGCTGGCCATGACCTGGAGACCACCTTTGTGCAGCAGGTGTAAAGATCATTAATTTCTCACAAACTGAAGTGCTTGACCTGGCTACTGAGAAACCAGAGAGTAACAGTGTGGGGATGGTGGGTCATGTGATGTGGCTTGAGGTAACCAAGCAGCCATCACTGGTAACATCTGCCAGCCTCTACCAGGGTAACCTGGGTTTTATCACAGCCGGTGCAGAAAGCTCACTAGCAGTTGCCTGTGCTCTTCCATTTACAATTCATTTGCAAATTAAAGTGTCTCTAGTACAGTAAGACTAACTGCAATTTTAACATGGAAACAATCAAAACTTACATACACTAACTGAAGTATACTCGGATGCATCATTTTCATTTTATATAGTTAAAACTATGCCAGAATCTCACTAGCTACATTTTCCTGCTTTCCTGAAAGAGCTACTACAAGATTTCTTCTCAGGAGCCAAAAACATCAATTCGTTGGTAACGACAACACAGTTAATGAACTTCAATTCAGAGGAACTGAAGAGAAACAGAGTTCAGAGGAAGAGACACACCCTTTTCTTGTTTCCTGTAAACTATTAATTTTATATGTTTACTTACCATAAAGTAAAATTTCAAGGACTTCTCTTCAGGTGCACATTCAGTTAATTACCAATTAAAGCATAAATCCAGCATGCAAGCTATAGGCTCCAAAAGCGGTTCCAGTTCTAGCGACTCTCCAGGAACAGAACAGCACGTTGTAAACTTTAGAAATGCTACCTTCATTTTTCCTTCTATGCGCACAGAAATTATCAATGTGCATGCTTACCTTTTAGTAAGTATCTTAAACAGGTCTCAAAGAGTAAAACCAGAAATTGCACATTCTGCATATTCGGAAGGAAACAGTGATTTCCTAAGCCCAGGGGGCTCAGGGTTTAACTTCGGAACGCTGTGGTTTTGTTAAAGCTCACCCGCAGCCATTGTAAGTGCAGATCTCTCTCTCTAGTTTTACAGCGAGACGTCAGATGCTCTGTGCAGGTTCTAGGTCCAGTTCCGTACTCACCAGGCATTACCTCCTTAGCCTCAGGCCCCAAAACACGGGAGGCCCAGCCTGGCACCACGCTTCCCTCCAGCTCGTTCTGAAGAGCGGGACGGGTGTGTTCCAGGTCAGCTATTTCAGCTTACCTTGCCAGAACAAAGCTGACACCTCACCAGCGAGTGAGGAAGGTGCGAGGGAAAAAATGATTCTGACTCCCCTCTTTACAGCTCTCGTTCGCCGAGTGGATAAAATTAAGTGTAAGAACTGAAGTGTATGAATACTTGTACATTTCTTGTGCAGTGAACAAATATTTCAGTGCATGCAAACTGGCTCAGACAGTGTCTGTTTCCCACTGTCAGTTCCACCACTGCTCTCCCGTCGCCTTCCCCACGAAAAGAACAATTTCCCTGAAATGGTGACTTTTAATACAAATGATGTTCTGAAAGCTTAAAAAAAATTTTAAACAGCCAGTCAAATTGTAAGAGCTGTTTGGGGACAATTCCACTGCACACAGAGATTTCCAGGAACTGAAAGCAAATCTGAAAGCCAACGGACGAATATACGTATTTTCCATCTGCACTATTTTTAATCTATTTCTTTAAATTCCTATCCAAGCCCTCTAAGAGTGCCCAGAAACAAAACATTTTCCAGCGTAGTCGCTGGGGTTTCAAATCACTGGAAAGCATACAGCTTCCCTCTCTGTGCTGCATGTACAAGAAAAGGTACCTTTTTTTTTTCCAGAGTGTACCTTTTTACTGCGTTACTTTCTAGTTGAAGGTTAACTTCTTCCTACATAAACTTTTAATAAGAAAAGAAATAAAAAGAATAGTACATAGATGTAAAGGGAAAGCTACAAATCTTTATGCATTTCCAAGAGGTGTAGGCACTGGGACTCCTTTACCAGTATCAATAACAGCACAAGTCTGCACTTCACGTTCTGTTTTAAGCGCTGAACTTTATTGCGATTCAATAAATGCTTCTCTATATAAATCACACACAAGGCCTCAGTTCTTGTATTCCATGAAAACAAACAAGTTACACTAAATGGTTATTACAGACACACAAAGTCATCTTAAAGCCAGTGCAGTATAGAACAGTACTACAATCATAATACCTGTTTGTAAGATTAAATATATATACATTTTTAAAAAGCCAAAACCATGGAAGTGGAATACATTAGTGATTAAATATAAGATTATATAGTCTATAGCAGCTTTCTTTAATATTCAACTACTCTATCTAGTTATCTAGCAGCAACATTGTCTAATGACTGTTAGACAGTTTGTATTTCAATCAGTAGATGTTTTGTTCCAATATTTCATAGACTGTAGGTATCTCTGATCATCACATCAGTGAGAACACAGAAGTTCCTACTTAAAGCCTTACTGATGGTTGTAAGAGTAATTACAATACTGCAACTTCAACAGAAGAAAGTAACGTGTTAATTGTCTCCTTCATATTAGAGAGTACAACACAGGCTGCATGCTTCATTAGTATTTTTTTCCCTCCAATACAGACTCTAAACGCGTGGAAATTTCCAGGAGGTCTGTCTAATCCAGGCGAAGACATTGGTAAGTCCTAGGATAACAGGTCAGATGTCAACAGAATTGTCAAGACATTAACAGTACTGAAACACATCGTGACCCACGTCACTCCTATGACTAATCGCTGCTTTGAATTAACAGTGACTAGATGATGTGACATGATCCCTTGACCTTAATGGTTATGGGATAACATTATGTTCAAGGCAGAGCAGCTTTGTATTTAAGACATTTACCCTTTTCCACAATTCCTCTTAAAGGAGTACTTGAAGCCAGCTTATTTTTTGTAGGCTTGTTGGATATGCTGTACTATGAGCCAAAAGTGCAAAGGATTAAGGTAATCAGCATGTAACCCAAATAAAACTGAAACAGCGAGCTCTTGGCTCACACTGGAATTCAGGGCACTGAGCTCAGTGATGTACTGAGCAAAAATTTCCACCTCTCCATTTTTATGTGCAAAACAGAAATAAATACACTTGCTTCCTTCCACCCCTGCCCATTTGATTTGTTTAGACTAAGAGCTGTTTGGCACAGGACCAGTGTTCAGTGCAGCGCCTGAGTCTCGTGGGCACCTAACCTTCAACCAGAGCCCTGAGGCACTTCTGTATTTAAAACCAACGGTGGTTTGAGGAGACCCATCATTTCCACCGAGCGTAGCACAGGTGATGATGAACACTCACTGCAGTTATGTCCAGAGGTGAATGAACAAGTATGTTTATGAAGAGAGAGAAAATTGTGCTTTTTCTCCTTGTAGCTCACCCCTTAAAATTACGATCCGCAGACTGGTTAATTCTTAAGGTGTACTGCAATTACTAAGTAGGTCTTGTTTTCAGAAGTTACATTTGCTGAGACTAATTCAGCTCCACATCAGTATTCAGATATGAATATATTCTTCCAGTAACTCAGAAATGCAGAACTCAACAATGCTGCCCAGAGCAATGCAGCAGCTCTGGCAGGCTGGGTATCGAGCCCAGGTTTCCTGACTGTTTCATACCTTACAAATATCCACTATTTTTAGCAGCCTTCCTACAATGCATTCCAGTTCATTATGTCAATACATGGAGAAAGTTTCTAGTTAGCCAGATATGGCTGAGTTGTAGTTTTCAAAACTCACGAGTCACATTTTAAGTCTTTTTGTCAAAAACTGTGATAGAAATCAAAATTATTTGCTTGACAATGCAAACACATAGAACATTCTTTTTTTGGAAGAATCCCAAATGCCGTGTTTCTTGCCTAGCCAGGCTCCCTTTTGTGTCTAGTAGATACCAGAGGTATTTTTGTACGGAGGGAAAAGAATGATCAGGCCTGGCAACAGCTTCCCCAGAGGAATACTGAGTAAGCCAGTGGCCGTCCCTCAAATAACAGGTGAGATTATGGCTGGAGCCTGGATGTAGGTATTGAGAAACACCTGGGAGGAAACAAGTCTCTTACAGCTCCCCTCCTGCCACTACTAAACTATATAATAATAAAAGTTATGATTTTCTGCATCACATCTTAACATGACAAGAAGATATAAATTAGTGAAGCATAAAATATAATAGAGCTTATTTTTCCTTTTTTTATCCTTACATCAATCCTTATAAACTCACAGTCATTCAAAGGGACTACATTTCAAATTGCAATTACAATGCTTGAAGATCCTGTGATTATATGAAGTGACAAAATATAAGGCTGCCTACTTTAATGAGTACAAACTGGCTTGCACAAGTAATTTGAATAGTTTCATAATGCAGATTAAGCAAAGTGCACACATTTTTGTATGTGAATATTTCTGAAACTCAAGCCCTACTGTTTATTCTAATTTAACTGTCATTATATATTTTTTTTATATATGTACACATTTAAATAAAAGGGAAACAGAAAAAGGCACTTTATCTAAAAGCAAAGCTCAAAGCTTAAATGAAATCCCGAAGTATTTCATTTTTCTTACCGTAGCCTGCCTCAGCACTCCCCAGTCTCAGTTGTTTACCTTCTTTGACCACTTGTATGTAATACAGCCCCTTGCCTAATAATAAAACCACTTGCCACAGGGGGTCTGCTTCGCAACCGCTGTTCTAAACCAGAGGGCCACAGAGGCCTCTCTGGGCAACGTAGAACACAGTCTCCCCAAGGGTCAGTAATGGCAAACGAGTATCTTATCCCATGTACTTCTTCCCCATATGCAGTAGCCTTTTAACTAATTAATACTGTAATAAAGTCACAAACATAAGTGTTCTGCAGGCACTGTGTATTAATGGGCCTCCAGTCCCACAAAGACCTCTATATACTTGGTGTAAACTTCACACAGCTCGTTCCATTGCAAGATGGAATTTGAGCTGAGGCAGAAGTGTATGTGCAGAATCAGGGCCACGAACATGCCGTTGTTTGGCCTCTTCTGGATACATCATTTTGTTTATATCTTGCCAGCCACTGCACGTCTTGAAATTATTGCAAATATTTGAAACTACCCCTAAAACATCTGTTTTATTCACCTCTGACGTGTCAAGAGGCAAGCTTCCAGAGGAAGGCAGATCTCTACAAGGGCTTGTAAAATGTATTTTGCTTTTGGAAGTAAGCCAACACACTAACTTAACTGAACATGAATTAACTGAAGCAGGTAACATTGCTAAACAGCTGTATGCATTTGCCCCTCAAACAAGACACAGGTAGGAGTTTACAGAGATTTGGAAAAAGCTAGTACTTTACCTACCAGTAGTTACCCCAGGCAAGTAGGATTTGACTTGACTACAATGGAACTGCAGAATTTGAGGAAGCGGAGAATCAAACATCTCATTTGGGCTCTTCAATTTAAGTTACTATTCAAGAGAAAAACCTTCTCTTTGGAAGGGTACTGGATAGCTGGGTAATTCTCTGGCTGATATTGCAGACCCTCTAGAGCCTTGATGGCATTTTATTACATTACTTTTGTAATGAGGAATTAAGTGATGTTAACTCCTACATCACTTCGGTTGATGTACAGAAAATGTACACGTGCAGCACAGATGCAGCATATTTTCTGCAAGAACAGGCTACATGCTATACTGACATTCTGGTATATTTTACATGTGACTAGACACTTGAGATACATTTTGAAAAGGACTTAGTGCCAACATTCCGCAAACAACAGTTTTACCCATTTTGTTACACCTCGGGGCAAAGTGCAATGAAACTAAGTGATTTGGTCAAGTGGTCTGACATACATACAGGTGTTCAGCTGCGCAGAGTCTGAACCTGAAACTGGGATAGAGACAGGGGCTAAGATTCGAAGGACTGAAAAGAGGGTGCAGTGCTACCTTGGATTAAGACATGAATAGACCCAGCGACCATCAGAATGTTTGTTTCAAAGCCACACCCTGTACCGTATTATTGAAAGTTTCTTACTTTCAGCATTTTATAGGATATACAGGAGAAGGGCATGTAGCAGTTTAGTTCAGGGACCAAAAAATTAGCTTATCCTTGTGTCGAAACAAACAGGCTTACATTCTGAAAAGCTTATGAAGCAGAACAGAGAGCGCTTTTGAGCGAGATATTTTCCACGATCAAAAGGTTTAAGGAGTGTTAAGCTATATTGTATGTACTGTAAGGATTGCTCTTTTCACCTAGGAGACACAGCAGTTCGAGAGGTTTTTGAAGAGACTGGCATTAAGTCAGAGTTCAAGTCCATCCTAAGCATCAGACAGCAACACAAACACCCCGGAGCCTTTGGGAAGTCAGATATGTACATCATCTGTCGCCTGGAGCCCTCCTCCTTCGACATCAGCTGCTGCCAGCAGGAGTGCCTGAGGTGTGAATGGATGGACCTCGAGGAGCTTGCTAGGACGAAACACGCTACTCCCATCACCAGCAACGTAGCTAAACTCTTACTTTACGGATACCGGGAAGGGTTTGATAAGATCGATATAACCATGAGAGAGTTTCCAGCTGTCTACACAGGCCTGTTCTACAAACTATACCACAGGGAGCTGCCCGAGTCCTACAGAAACATTACATGATAGCAGTACATTTCACATTTCATTATATTAATAATTTAGAATTATTATTGTAATGTTACTTAGACCATATTAAAATTATCCATGGACTTCTTTTTAAGTAATTATTAGAAAGCAATTGTTTATTCTTTAATAAGCTATAGAGATATAAATTATTTTTTAAAGTAAATATTGCTATAAGTGTGCATCGGATTTGTTTTTCTTTACTCTGTAAAGCAAACATAAGGTAAATAAAATAGCACTGCATAGATACCTAGCAGAAAACAGAAGTGTTATTGATCCTGAAAAGGTATTTCCTAAGTAATTTTACCTACACACACACTGGCACAACAGGTTTAAAGAGCAATATAAAGATAGTATGAAACATTCATGTTTTAATCTGGTATCTGCAAAAGTAGTTAGTATCAGCAAATAATTGCTTATATTTTTGCTACTTCAGAGAGGAGTAGGAAACTCGATGTCTTTCGTGTAGTGTGGCGTACGTGCTCGGAATCCGCCATGGAAATCAGCTTTTAGCAGACATGGGAAGAAAAAGGATAGCTTTCTGTCCAGGTCCAGTTTTTGGTCCAGGTTTGTACTGACCAGTTCTTTTCAGTGCCACATACCAATCCGAGTATTTCCGTGATCGGTAAGTGTTATAGTTATTAGATTCCAAACGCTCAAAAAAGAAACATTCTTCTGTTGCACATTTCTGAAAGGGAGAAAGAAAAGGACTGTTGACATTCCATCACAACAAATCAGTTCTTCAGATTCACAGGACTAACTTACGAAGAACGTAAGTTAGCTACACATTTGGTTTTAAGAAATTCACATTAAATATTTCATGTTTAAAGAAAGAGTTATTGTGAAAATACAGTTTTTAACTAGGATTCATTTATTGTCCTTAACACAGACCAAGCAGATTCTAGTTTGTTTTCACTACGTAATTCTTTGTTCTGATCTGAAACTCAGCCAAACAAATGAAGAACCCCATCCCTTGGCACTTACTGATAGATCCTGACTTCCAAGCTCAGCAGTTTTGCCATCTCATCTGAAGTTGTAATTTAACCAAAAGAAAAGCAGGATGTAAAAGAAAAGGGAGTCTTTCCCTTGCCTTCCCCAAACCAACCTTTTTATCAGTTATAGCATGGCAGAGTTTCAGCCTTTGCCTGTTCCTTTCTGATTTTGAGGCTTATCTTTCCTAAAGCTCATTCAAGCCTGTATTTGGAGCACTCTGAAGCAGCGGCAAGCCTGCAGCTGTTCAAGGTTTTTTAAAATTCAAAACTTTTAAAATAATTTGAAGGAAAGATCAGACCTAGCAAAGAGATCTATTCCACACGGAAACCAAGCATGCTCTGCTAGTGTTTACAAGTACACCTATGGCGTTACTCTGCTTCTGGAAGTAAGTCAGTCTTCAAAAACAACTCCACCTACGTGGAGTTAACATGCCTTCACACCTACAAATAAAAAAAGATGGTGGTTCTTCACACAACAGGTAACAGTTGAGCTGTGGAGCTCCTTACCATAGGAAGTTACAGCTTCTCACAGCTTATACAGATTCAAGTCACTTTTGGACAAGCTCATGGAAAAGAATTTCACTGAAATTTACTAAATAGGTAAAAACCATTCTCGGCTGAGAAGGCCCCAAAGCTGAGATTGGTTGGAGGCTGGGAGACCAATACAGGGAATTACTACGTCTGTGTTCTCCTACACGCTGCCTTTGATCACCAGCAGATAGAAGATACTCAACTGCATCCGCAGCCCTCAGAAGGTGAGCCTGCCATTAATGAACACCGCGTGATACACCTTCTTCTGCACGTCTTTGCACGTGACAGAAACCACCGCTCCCTCGAGGTGAGCGTACTGAAGAGTTCTCCTTTTCAAAGGATCCCATTCCTGTCCATGAGATCATGGAAGGTAGGCATTATCTATGGCAGGGCTTTAACCCACTGATTTTCCTGGATAGCTGTTATTGCCTGGGGGACGTAAACCCAAGCTAATTTAACTATGACTGGTATTTATAGCTGTTCATAGTCAACAGAAAACGGGAAAGTTTATTCACTTTGTGAAATCCACCACCAAGAAACCACATGGTTCCTGTGTATTGAAAATGTAAGAGGACGTACAGACGGCTTCAAGGAAGATCTCATTCTATAGGAAGGGGATCACTGTGTTTAACTGCGTTTATCCCAAGGCATATTCCCAACAGCAGAACCCTTGGCAGGGGATAACGTTGCTCTCATAGCGGTCACAGTGGCAAACCTGCCTGCGGAACCGGCGCTTTAAGCAAGAGAAATTATTTTCTCAAATGCAAAGATGGCAGAAGTTCAACACCGCAGGAACTTACTGGAGCAGGGGGGAGACACTTTCTTTTTATAGACATCATCTGTCAGTCCATCAATTCAGTCATACTCATTTACCCAGAAAGTTTTTGGGAATGCCGGTGGAGGAGAAAAGCTAGTCATTAACAAGAAGGCACGTAAAATCTTGGAGAGGAGACAGGGAATGTGAAGCAATTCCCTAAACTAGCAGGCTACTCATTGTTACAATGTTCTGTTAATATTAATGAATAGATGAAGTATCCAACCAGAATGCAAAAGTGAGCTTGGAACAACTAAACTTCATGCAGTATGCACAAAAACATACAAGAGAAGAGTAATTCCTCATATATGCCAGGTTTCTGTAGCTGCAAGCAATTAAGGCATTCAAATGCAGTCTGCAATAAAGCGAGCTGTCTCCAAACATATGTCTTGAAATAGGTTTCTTCCTTCAACTATTTTCAGATACAAATTTAGGTTTCTAACGAAAAGAACTTATAAGAGAAAATCCATATGCAATTTGTCATTTGTATAACTCATATTTTTACATTTCAAATAGCAGAAATCAAATTAACAATTCCATATGATTTGTGTTTTAAATAATCTTTCTCAAGATAAAGCGTATTTTAATGCCTTTCATTCCAGCAATGTGAAAACAGATGCATTAATCACGTCAAGTCACAGATCCAAGCCTGAAATGGACTACAGCAGCCGTAAGAGGGCACAGAATCCATATAAAGAAAAGCAGCATCTAAGAACAAAAATAAATTTTAAGCGGAGTTCAGGCAAGTTCAGTACAATTGCCCAAGCTGGAAACTCTGGCAAAGAGACCATCACGGCTGGCTGACACCTTGCCTTCGCCTCCTGCCTGAAGCAGTGGCACTTCTGGAAGCACCAAGACAGCAGGTGGCACAGGCGCTGAGGCGGTACCGGGCAGAGCACGGCCTCCGAATGCCGCAGCACCTGGGCTCTCTACGCAGGCTGCCGGGCAGTCCCGGTCAGGTACGGCTGCGGAGCCGGGAAGGCAGATCAGCTGCCTGACACCAGCAGGAACCGAGTCTACAAACAGCCCTCCTGGCCCAGCTTCAACCTCTGCTAGGAGGGAGATGGCTTCCAGTGCGCCCAGGGTGAACTGAAGCCGCCACGACAAGACCCCCCGTACAGATGAAAGGCAAATTTGCACGACCCCTTGCCTAGGCACTAAATCCACAAAGTAAACACAATCACAACTCAAAGAAAGGCATCGTTTTTATTTAGCCTTCCTCATATCTCTCAGGTTTAAAAAGTAAAATAGATTAAACTCCTCAAACAGATTTTCAGGCAATTAATGAGTGTTATAAAAAATAATCAAAAAAGGGTGAAAAAAGGAACAGATAAAAAGACAATTTTTTTTTTTTTTTACATTCATAAAGATATTTTGGAAGGTTCCATGCGATTCGCTCTGGACACTCAGGTCCTTCTTTCTCCACAAGGCATATGTGATACCAGTGCTTTCCTACAGTACATTGCCAATGTAAATATTTTGACATAAAAGTGAGCATTTAGGTGACGAATGCTAGCTCAAGCTTCACGAACTGTGTATTCCTTAACATCTGCCAAAGGCGACATGTTGGAAGCTGGACTGCTGTCCAGCAGGAGTGGGATGCCGGCCACCGCGTTGTGAACCTCAGCCCGTGGAAAAACCCTGGCTATCACTGGGGTTTTTAAATACACTTTGGTCTAGGCTGCAATCAAAGCGATGCTCTGGCAGTGCAAGCTTTCACAGCACAGCATGAAGTACCTGAACCCTACAGCCCTTCGTGAAAAGGATCGAGGAAGGGAAAACACTTGGGGCAGTGGCGGGGAGCAAGTGCCGCTCGGCGCCTGCCCTGCCACCAGTATTTGTCTGCTGCCAAGCAAGACCTCCATCCAGAAGAAGTCTGAGCGACTAAATAAAATGCCAAGTGCAAGAGTTTTTAACATTAGCAATGTTGGTCATAGCCACGCTTGTACTACAGTCTGCCGTGTGCCACCACTTACAGTAGCCAAAAATCCTCAAGGTGATTCACCCAGGGCAGATTAGTTGACTGAAAGAGACAGCAACTTCCTGCGACAAAGTTCTTCCTCCCTTCTTTGCACGGCCAAACGCCACCCACTGACTGATGTTTCAGTGCAAGCTGCATCTGCCTTAGTATCGTGTTATGCCAATTGACTAGTTTGGACATTTTGGACTCAGGTTAGGCATTGAAATTCCTCAAGTTTGTTCATTCTCAAAACTGAAACCAGAGGGTTAACCTGTAACTACCACAGCAGATGGAGTATGACCCGAGAAAAGTGATGACCGTGTTTAGCCTTTTCTAACTACAAAAGGGCCAGGAAACAAAGGTTATTCTCACAAATATTCTTGTACCACAATTTTAATCAGTAACATCAAAAGAGAAGCATTTCCCCTCAAGTCAAGTCCTTGCCACTCTGGCAAAACCTGACTGGTCATAGGGAAACCACATAAGCATGACAGACAGAACCAACAGGTCCTATCCTTAAATGACAAATTATTTCTCATTAAATATAAAAGTTAGTCAAAAGTGCAATTCTCCCTTTCATAGGAAATTTTGAGAACTTTCTTCATGAAATCAAATAATCAAACACATTTAATTCCATAAAGTGAAAATATTTCATTATAAAAATTAAATGAAACCGTAAAGTCAAAATGAGCCAGGTTAGAAGTTAAATGGTTCGATTTTTCCATTAAAAATCTGATGGAATAGATACATTTCTGCACAAATATTTTTAGGTAAAACAGCATTTTCCAAGGGGAGGTTTTGACGAGCTGCATTAATAACCAGCCACTTCCTCCAGTGACTGAACTGGTAAAGACCACCTCTCCCCCGCAACAACTGAGTCTGTTAGTAAACAGAGAGCATGAAACTGCTGAATTAAAAGCCGTATAAGCCATGATATGCTTGCTGTGCAATAAATCATTTTGCAAAATCCAACTCAGAACAAACCATAAAGACACATCTCAACAAAGTAATTACAACAACATCCAATTAGGTGAATAATCCAACAGGACTGAATAATAATTTGTGAAAGTATTTTTGAAGACGTCAATATATTTCTAAAACAAGGATGCTAGGCAAATTGATCCTTGACACCGAAAAGTAGTAAATACAAAGAAACAAAACAGATGTAAAAAAGAATAACAGATGTAAGACAGAATAGTAAAACAGATGAAAGAAAAAATACAAAGAAACAAAACAGATGTAAAACAGAATAGTACTCGAGTGACCAGTGGATTAGAGAACTAAATAGGCATTTAGAAATTAAAGTTCCATAATGTTTTAAAAGAAATAATGAGAGGTTTCAGCAGATATGAATTCATGGGCAGTGACGAGATCACTTCACCGCAAAGATTTCCAGCATATGCTCTTTCAAAGCTCTCACTGAAACACAACACTGCTCAAACTGAAAAGGAAATGCTGGCAATTAGGAACAGTTACTGAATGTGTTTATAGGCAGAAAATAGCAGAGGCACAATTGGCCACAAACTTGGAAGTCATCATACAGAGATCCCCATGGAAAAAACATTGCCTGTGCTGCAGAAAGTGATCATGGAATTGCAGAAGTATTCATTAGGCTGGGTGAAGAACGAGAGGGTAGAGAGTGTTCACCTATGAACAGCAAAATGCAGAACCGCAGGAAGCAGTGTTTGCGTGATTCAAGTAATAGCCATTTCCAGAAAGCAAGCAAAACAAAACAAATGTTGTATAATCTCAAGTGAGAAGCACAAAGTGACCCAACTTCACCAGATTTTGAGAGAGTAATTCCGAGTGAACGGCAGATACTCTTCACACATGTCGCCTTACAAGAGCTAAGCAGATAAAATTGCTGCATACAGCTGCAAGGGAAGCATGTTCTACAACTAAAAACCCACCATGCAACAGTAGGTTGGAAATGCCAAATATAAACTCACTCAGGTGTTTGTAATTTTACAAATGGTGCTAAACACCCTATTTTGACCATTCACTGTCACTCAGGATAAAGAGGGCAATTTGAACAGGAAGCCGAATGCCACCACACCAGCACCACAGGAAATTCCCAATTATCCTTAATTCAAGAATAGCACAGTGGACGACTCCTCACATTTTCTTCAACTGAGCTGTCACACAACAGCCGACTAAATAACGCTGTAACTTGAAACAGGTTCTTTAACTGTATTCACAGGCATAAACAAAAGGGGCTTCCTGGAGCCAGAGACGTGCAGTGCTGAGGAGTGCACCAGGGATCCCTGCTCATGTAAAACTGCTCCGTGTTTTGTTTGCCTTCAGCCTCGTTTCACTTAGGCAGAACCAAGGGGAATGAGCAGTAATTTCTGCAGCCCTTGGCACGGGTCTTTCAGTAGCTGCCGTTCAGCTGGGTTAGGAATTCGCTTTATTATTAACACCTGTTACTGGTGGGGACTTGCACAGAAGCTGAACAGGGCTGTGTTCAAGATACTAAAGCTTCAGGGATTCTTTCAAACTAAAATTGCAGTGGGATGCCCTACAGTGGTAATTCACAAATGCTGGAAGTTTGTCTGCACTGAAGGGTATAAATATGGATGAGAGATTTAAAGTGTCTATGTCTCATAAGCAAAATGAATGTAACTGCAGCTCTTAAAGCAAAATTTATAATCTAGCTCGACGAGACCTTATTAACTTTCAGTCTGCTAAACCTATTGGCTTTAAAACACAGTTACAAATTAAGCTGATACCAATAAAATGCATGGAGTTAAAACTAGTCTCATTAGAGACTAGTTTAATTTACCTACATTTAATAACTGGTTTTTTTAAATTTTATCATCATATTTCCAAAATTTTTTTCTCGACAGTTTTCTACTTTGGACCAAAATGACTTGATTCTTTACAAAGAGGAAAATGAGTAAACAATATATACAGATTACTGTCATAAAAGTCAAAATTTAAAGAAATTGGCTTTACTTCCTACTTTAAAAGGGTCTTCACAATCACTTTATGTGAAAGTAAGTGAAAGAGGAAAAAAATACTCATGGGGGGGAAAAAGGGAGAGACTTCATTCTTCATTTGTTCTTAAAATTTCCTTCTACACATGATCACTATGATTTTTCTCTCTCAGACAGGCATTCCAGTTAAATTTTGCAGCTTCTAGGTGAGTGCAGACATACCCATCTCTGCCTTGTTCATGGTTCAATTAATTGACAGAAGTTGTGCAGAGCTGATTTCTCCCTGATAAAGCACACACAGAGAAGCTAAGTCCTGCTGGAGGAGAGGTTACTCAATGCAGAGCAAGGAGGGGACCTACCAACACAGACAGACACATACAGAAACATCAAAAAAACACTGCTTACCAAGGCCAGCAACCTGCCATCCTCCTTCATAGCCAGAAAGCGATTTGCACTTACACCTTTGATTGACACCACTCCTCTTTCTTCTGCTTGAAGTTGCAGTTTGACTGCGAACAAAAAAGACAAAAGTCAATTTTCACGGCCAACGTGGCCCTTCAGCACTTGACAGTGAAGCCGACTGTTTCAAATCTACAACCAGAGAAAGCCTGAGCTTCAGCTTGCAGCGAAGATAGTAAACTTGCACACTCCACCCTTCTGATCCCATTTTTCAAAGAAAATGCTTATTACAACATAAGTAGCTATTGTCAAATTGGCAACAACGAGCGTGAGTTACTAGTCTACCTTCATTTCACAAAAAAGCAATTTAAAAATCCATAAAACTCCTTGAAGGACCACTTATAGCACAATCAGCTGCTCATAGAAAATGGGAATTTTTCATAGCTATTTTCTTACACAGATATTTCTTAGTATTTATAGAACAGCATTGGACATTGAATGCATGCAATTCTACACAGCTAGATTGTCAGAGGCATGAGTCTGGACTACGATTAAGACCATTCAGGACTGTATCGCTTGCTAAATGTTCTAGCAGTTCCCAACAGGAAAGTACCAATTAGTTTACATCATACATCCACCAAGTGATTAGAATAAACAAATAGAACTGCAGAAGCAAAGACACAAGAAGTGGTGTTACACAAATCAGGAACACGAAAAGCAAGTTTACTTCAATCAATTATTTAAGAAAATTAACAGTCATGTTTTTTTGAAAATCTATAAGGCCGTATCACACAGCTTTTAGCTACTGCCTGTGAATTAACACAAAGTCTAAACTGATTTTTCTAGCCACAAATCACATCCACTACTGTAGATTAACACACATATTCTCCCCTTTGCCCACGGCTTCTTTCAAGCTATGAGACAAAAGCGGCCTCTACCTAACTCCACAAGAGCTGTTTGCTATTTCTCTTTTCTTCCCTGATTATTCCAGCCATTGCATTCAGAACGAGACATGAATCGAGCCTTTAAGTAGTTATAACAGCGGAGCCAGGAAGTTGCACCTTTGGTGCATTTCAGCCTAACCTTACCAGGAGTATCTATGACACTGCACCTCAAAGTTCAGGTTTTTCAACCATTAGCTACACAGGATGGGGAATACTACAATACAAGAAATGACACCAAATACCATGGAAAAGTCCACCAGATACCTTCTACGTGACTTGGGTATTTGCAGCTCAAAAGAAATCTAAACACTCTGTTGGAACTGACATTTTCTGGAGGAGGAGGAGGAAAAAGAAGCAAAGTACATGTTGTCCTAAACCTCACAGAAGATCCTGTTCTATTCTGACCACTTTTAGAACATCTCCCTCTGAAAATGTAACTTTGATTATTTAAAACATCACTTTAAAAGGGGGAAAGGTCCCACACAGCAACTCAAGTGAGCTCTTTGGACTGCCTGCAGCTTGACATGTGGTCCTTTCTTCTCCCCCTCACAGAAAATACATGCCCATTCCCAGCAGCTCCACCCCACCAAGCCAGCTTGCACAGGCAGTACGATTCAACCTGATTTCTGCTAAAAACAAACACAACCATTTCAGTAACAGCAGAACACAAGAAATCGGACCTCCCCAGATCCCTGGTTTTCCTCTATTCTGGATGGCCATTGGTTCCAGTGAAACCTGTATATGCAAACCCGCTCACTTAAAGAGCCATTAGAAGCAAGCCCAGATGAATGCTGTTTCTCTGTGTAATACCATCCTTTCATCCACAGTTCCACTAAACAGGGATTTTTAAGAGCAACTGTATTTCTGTAACAGGAAGTAAGATCATTGCAACACTGGCAAGAGAAGTGAGGAACAGTTTAGAAACAGCTTCTCACCTTCTTGGGATGTATAAAGACCAAGAAGACTTTTGCCAAAGAACTGCAGCAGCTAAAGAAGGAACAAGCAGAATGTCGCAAGCTGGTACTGGTTATGTGTCCATCAGGTGTCCAAATGAAGGATATGACTCATCTGGTGCACGACTATCGGTGTTTCCAAAAATGGACTAGACTGGAACTTCTCCTTCCTTCTGCTTGCATCCCAGAAATCTTTCTGGGAATTAGTTAAAAACATTTTCTATTTGAACAGATTATACCGAGATCTGACCACGATAAAAGCCCAGCTAGAGGAATCAACAGCTGTGCTCCGTTCACTCAAAAGCACTCAGCCAAGGACTTGCATCAGTTTGTGGATGCCCATTTCTTTCTTTGAAGGGTTCACGAGAAACACATACCTGGTTCTATACAGTAAGGCTGGTATTACAGCATAGTGGGGAAAGCCTGATGGGCAATACTGGTGTACATCATCTCAGGCACGAGCTTCGTTCACCAACCTGCTTTTGGGGAGTATATAGTTTTTTCTCTTTAATGATGCAGTTTTAAAAAGCTTGACCTTTTAAGCCACCAGAATAAATGCCTGAAGTGACTGTAAATTTTGGAGCAGGAGCATCTCTTGAGGTTCAGAGGGACACTGCTGCTTATTTGGCTTTTTGTTGTGGGGAAAAAGAGATTTTTGCAATACAACTGAAAGCTTTCTTGGTTTACTTCTGTTGCTCCTAAAGACAGGACTGAAGAAACTCCAACAATAAGAATACACGAACATGAAATCTTTAGGATAATTGCTGCAAACCCTTTTTTAAGCATTAAAATTATTTCATCTGATTTCTCCCTAGATACAGGCAGACATCAGTAAGAGCTGCTCGTAAATCCACTAACTTGTACACACAACTGAAGCCACATTAACATAAATACTGCACTCTAAAGATAAAATGGTTTCTTATGAATTACGTGTCTGTTGCCATTTTGCACAAAGAAAATAAACCTCTCCTAATTCACTAATAACTTCAGACTTCCAAGGAATACAGAAACTTTTGTAGTCATAAAAAGTAAGGTGAAATGTTTAATTTCATCCCAGAATCCAGTATCCAAAACACAGCTCTCCCGAGTCACTAGGCCAAAATCAGACTCGGGAACAGCTTCTAAAACCTTCAGGGCAACTCCGTGCCCTCTGGGGAAGCAAGAACATGGAGAAGTGCTCTGGACAGGACTGGGGGAAATGGACTTTTGAGATGTGCCCGAGCATGCAGCTTTCACCGCACACTGAACAAGAAACAGCTGCGTGAAATAGCTGAAAAGGAATATTAATTACTGCAGCACGGAATTATTACGCTTCGTGACTTTCTCTTGACAAAAAAAGCACACCAACTCCTACAGCGTCATACCAGGCCAGAAGTTCAGATTCTGTAAAAACAAACTTGTAGCAAAGGTTTTTAAGGCCTGTAAAAATATTTGTATAGTTTGGAGAAGCTTGTGAAAAGCGTTACTCTTTAAAAAAGAAAAAAAAAAAAATCTTTTCCTGAAGCATTTGAAAAGCGCTGCAATACACTGAAAGCCCCAAAAGCAAAATCAGCTTTACTGGATTTTCCTCTCCAAGTCAAAAAACACACGAATAAACAGAGCGAGAGCAGTACTGTAAGTTTGCTGGGTTTCAGCATTATTT
Organism: Nyctibius grandis; assembly: GCF_013368605.1. NCBI lineage: Eukaryota > Metazoa > Chordata > Aves > Nyctibiiformes > Nyctibiidae > Nyctibius > Nyctibius grandis. The sequence goes on from NC_090663.1 coordinate 80,617,531, forward strand.
TATGGCTTTATTAACATAAGGTTAAGTATTTGCCACAGTGTTATGTTGATCTGGAGATGCCAAGATATAATCCAGCCTTACTGATCAAACACATTTTGACCATGCAGCCATCCCCAGAAGCAACAATTTTAGGTTTAGCACAATGCAACTTGGTACCATCAGTCATAAGGGAAATGTAACACTTGACACCAATGATCCGTACCTTTTGCAGCCTTTAGGTCACCAATAGCAATAGTTCAGGCACGGGTCATCACTTCAGATCTGCCCGTAATATTTGTTTTCGGCATACCTGAACCTCAAAACCTGATCCGTGAAAGTAAACTAATTAAGGAGTCTGTAATCCAAAAAAAGTAGCACAGATTGTTGTGAAACACCTAATTAACGAACTGAGGGCCAAAAAGGCACATTTTCTCAGTTATTCTGGCAGTGCTTTGGGAGGGCCCCCTCCAGCACAGCAGTAAGTTACGGCACTGTTCACATTCGTAGCGTGCCCTTGAATTTGTGATGAACGCCGAGCGCGAGGCTATGGTCGATGCCTGCTGGGTTGGTGACAACAGAGAATCGGCACACTGAGCAAACATCTTGACTGAGGCTAAATCATCACAAAGTTATGAAATAAAAAACATTCTATCCCAATTATAACCTACACGACCTTCAGGCACTGACAACTAAAAAGGACTCAGTAAATTTACTACTACTATTAAGACTTTCTTTTGTATCTCTTCATAATAAGCCCAAGGATGATCATGTTCCCTTTTTCTGCCAAGTAAGAAGAAATGAAGTGCAAGACAAACAAATTTAATTTCACGCCAGGGTAGAAACTCTGAGGAAGAAGGATAAAGTTCTACCTTCGGGAAGATGTAAAAACACTTATAAAACATGAATGGAATAAAGTAAAGACACTGAACTATACTATAGTTCAGGAGATGGATTTAAAACCTTTCTCTGACATGAACTTCTAATACTGTAAGATAAAATTATAAAAGTATCCTAAATAAAACTCTCCTTTGAGCCATTTCCCTGTTCCTGTATTCAGCACAATCACAAGCTTGTTACCTGAACAAATGAATCTGTTAACAAAAGGCAATTTATGGCTATAACAACACGGGCCACGATACTGCAGTGAAGATTTTCCCAGAAGAAAATATACCAAGCCCAGAGAAGCCACTGTACAGCCCTCTGAAAAGCTGTATAGTTAAAAGCACTAAACCAGATGTGGCATCGTAGGACAGAAAAAGAACAAGCTGTGTAAAGACAGAATTCTCAAACCAAAATTAAATTGATCAATAGGTATTTACAGTATGCAGGACTGAAGGCATTAAACAAATTTTTAATCAGAAGATGATTGCTTAAAAGCTACCTGGCTTAAAAGCAAGAAATGCATATAATGTTCCAATTATAGGGAAAAGACACACATATCTGACAGCACACCATGAGCAAATCTCTCCGTGCTCACCCTGCCCGTGACATCAGGAGATCACATCGCACTCTTCTCCTTGGAACCACATTTTCCAATTCCTCTGTGCCATAATGAACGCGGGAGTGAAGTACCACGAGCTGTGCCACGGCCCTTCCTCAGGTAACTCACCCCCACAGCAGCATCACCATTCCTCAGGTAAGACCATAAAACTTGAGTGTTCAGCACAGGAAAAACATGCAAAGGTACAAATCAGAAATTTTTAATTATGGCTCCACATATTTTCTTTTTTTAGTCATTCTGTTATGATGAGTTTTTCCTCAAGTTTTGCAAAAGGATCCCCATTAAAAAAAAAAAAAAAAAAAAAATCACAAGCTGTTCATCGTGAACTGCAAATGAACTGCAAAATGCTTTCCACGGGTAGTCTCCATCCAAGTCCTGTCTCCAGCTGCTGAGGGCGGTGCATCCCATTTCCAGAACATGGGAATTCTGCATCTTACAGCGGCCTCCCTGAGAGAGCTCACTGAGCCCCAGCTCTTCCACCGGGATCCACAGCAACCTCTGCATCTCAACGCAGCAGTTGAAACAGAGAATATCAATGGCTTGTCAACGGTTTTTCACAGCAAGGTCGGTGAACCATAGCTGAGGCAAAATAAAGGCAGGCTAAATCCTGTGAGAATTTTGACAGGACATGCAAAAGGAGCCCTAACTCAGCACCTAGTTGTCTGACATTGTTAGAGCTATCGTTAAAGACTGATACATACATATATATATATATATATATATATATACACACACACAGCCTTCTAAAGCTGTAAGGGTAATCTAATACTCAGAATATCCAGATTTTATTTTACAGTCATATGACTTCTTGCTTACAATACCATCTACATCTCTATATGGGAGATTATCCAAACAGCAACACTTACTTAAGGAGATGACCATTAACTAGGAAAACACATCACTTTGGATGTAGCCCGAGTGAACCTACTATACCTTCCAGTAGTATACAAAAAAGAATAGAGGGGGGACATTTTTTCTTCACAGTACATAGAGGCTGTGTTAAGAACACGTATTCGCTGATGTTTTGGCTGAAGAACAATACGAGCTACAGCCTAACCTGAATTTCCACTGCAACCAGTGTAGTTTGTGGCATTAAAGGATTTTGTGCCACACTGCAATGTGCACCAAAATGCCTGACAGAGAGTTTTCCCCACCTCCCACTACACACAGCCCCTCCTGGACAAATACAGCTGTTCTGTATATATACACACAAATGAGCATACAAGATGAACCTGGGCTTTTCTGCCAGCTTCCTTTCCATTCGCACAGGAAATCTGCAGGGGCACTCTTGCCAACACTGACACTCAGGCAGAGAGCTTCCTACCAGCATCTGAAAGGCTGAATGACTATAAACAGTCATTTTTGTTTTAAGACAATTTACAGAAGATCAAACCCCTTCAAAACAGCTCCCTGACTGAAGAGAGTCCAGCGAAGGGCTACAAAGATGATCAGAGGACTGGAGCATCTCTCCTATGAGGAGAGGCTGAGAGAGCTGCGTCTCTTCAGCTTGGAGAAGAGAAGACTGAGAGGGGATCTTATCAACACTTACAAATACCTTAGGGGTGGGTGTCAAGAGGAGGGGGGCAGAATCTTCTCAGTGGTGCCCAGTGACAGGACAAGGGGCAATGGGCACAAGCTGAAACATGGGAAGTTCCATCTGAGTATGAGGAAAAGCTTCTTTACTTCGAGGGTGACAGAGCACTGGGACAGGCTGCCCAGGGAGGGTGTGGAGTCTCCTGTCAAGATATTCAAAACCCGCCTGGACGCGACCCTGTGCAACGTGCTCTGGGTGACCCTGCTTTGGCAGGGGGTTGGACTAGATGATCTCCAGAGGTCCCTTCCAACTCTTAACCACTCTGTGATTCTGTGATGTATACATTACATAGGTTCAAAAGTTGGAAGTTGGGTTTTTTTTTTACATCATGTCCTGATCCTGTGACACATTAAACACAGAAAAACACGACCATTTTGATTTGTTCCTCCCCTGCAGCCAGCAGAGCTCTGCAGGAATGGATTTCTGCATGCGTTCATGTCATTAGTGGATTGCAGATGTAAAATTATAGTTACATATACACAACTACCCCTCGTATGGTCAGGATAGATCTACAAGTTGCAAGTTAAACTAGTCAGCATATTTGAGAGAGAGTTACAAATGGGCATTTATTTCACAATTTAAAGAGACTTTTCTAAGAACATGGAAGCTGAAAAGTGGTATTTAATAGCATTGTGGTTGGCAGGGTTTCAGAACTCTGTTATGAACTGGATCTTCCCCATCTTTTCTTGAAGAGCTCAAAAAAGTGTTTCCAATGTTTTGGATACACGAGTGGAGAAAAGAATTTTATGGACAAGTAGCACAACAGGGACAGAAAAGACGCTAGCAAATGCGGAGAATACAGAAAACGTGCACATTTCCCAAAACTTCTTTTATTGCCCTGAGTGCTAGAACTAAAACATTACATGTACAATGAAAACTCCGAAGTCCTTTTACAGCTCTCCCAACCCAGCAAAGCTTTTGTAATGGTCCAGACCAAATAATACTGCACTAACTTAAATGGTCCCAAATGGTTTCATTGCTCTACATCATAAAGGGTTCAGCCAAAAAACTCCTTCAAAATTGGTTTATTTAGAAGATCTTGGCAAACTCTAGCCACTTAATACTTTAGAAAAAGAGAGCTGCACATTTTGGAAGTTACTCGCTGCTGAGCTCGTACTAACTTTCTCACACACTCCCGGTTGGACACGCGTTGGCAGCCGCAGAGGAGCAGTGCCGCCAGCCTCCTGCATCCCAAGCCCTTTTCTGGGGCAATCAGCATGTGCAAAGCCATGTCCCGTTATTTTACTCATAGCAGCTGCATTGGCTGAGATGTTCTGGGGCAGGAATATGCCACAGTATCACGCAGGAAGAGAGAAAGCAAAGGTCATAGTGGGGAAAGAAAGGGACAGAAACACGTTAGAAAAAAATAAAAGGCAGAGACGTAAAGAGCAAGCAGCAGTGAAGAAGGAGTGGGATAAGTGTACAGAAGATGAGGGTGCTGTACTGGAGCATGAGGCAAACTCCCACACCTCAAGTAGGTGGAATCTGAGATGTATTAGCCAAATGGATTCATAGTATCCCCATTTTCCTACTCTCCCATAAGGAAATGGGAAATCTAACCACTACACTAGAGAAACCCCAAAGTAAAAACCAACCATGATCTCCTGGCTTTGAACACACTTGCACAGCAAATAAAGGTATGATTAAAGCCTAAGCTGTACTTCCACTGTAATCTACCTAGCAAAGATCCCTACAAACACACTTCAGTGCAGACTAAAACCATAAGTACCCAGCCACGGTCTCAGAATCACACAAAGTTCAGGTCAGAAGGACCCCACCTAGTCCAGCCTCCTGCTCAAGGGTCTCCATCACTCCATAGTCTAAACCCTGCTGCCACATTTTCATTACTGTCAACTGTACATGCAAGCGAAACCAGAGCTCACAAGGGTTCACCGATGTTTCCTGCAGTCACACGTCTCACTGCTGTACGGCACAACCACAGTGCCCCACGCACACGTACATGTGCACAGGCTGCTTTCATGCTCTGCAGAGTTTTCCCACCACACCAAAATACTGCTCCCAGGGCAGGACCACACAAGCTGGATATCTACTTGCAGTACCTCCACCCTTCCCTGGAGGACCCCAAATGCCACCCTCAATACCCTAAGACAAGATGCCAGCATCATTACACCCCCTACCATCTGCGCATGCAGCTCTTGGCTGCTCTGCCTCTCACTTGAACAGCTTTCTTAAGGCAGTAGGAAAGAGAAGCCCTTTTCGTGACTGTAACATCACTATTAACGCCCTCCAACAATGTGATGTGAAATATAACATTTTACCTAGAGGGCTCTGGGTCCAAAACCATTGATCAGCCAATGCTCCAAGAGATTATTTGCAGTTTGTGAACTTCTCAACAGCAAACACATGCCTTACCCAGATACTGCAACTAACAGAGCAGCTTATGGACCCTGGAAAGAGAGGAGGAATCTGATACTATTTCAGCCCTCATTTTCACTAATATATAGCCGCTTTATTTGAACTAAAAACATCATTAGCAAAACACCTCTCACTTAGTTTACAAGAAGGGAGAGTTTATGTACCCCCTGAAAAATCCCAGGCTGCACGTCTCTGGATCAATGACCAGCGTTACTACAGTCTCTGCTGTGGAAAAGCTAAACCCAAGCCAAAGGCTCAGGGCCCATCTCCAACATATTTGCAGAGGCCCTGTAAGGAAAATCCTTCCATGAGGCCCCCGAATGACACTGCGGTGAAGCTATTGCGCCAGCTCCCCATCACTCGTCCTTCTGCACCTCCGTGCCCACAGGAAAGAACAAAGCAGCAACTATTTTGCGGTCTCACTGCTACAGAGGTGGATCACCTCTGGAGGGAATAAGTATCAGAAATGCAAGGAAGTTCATAAAAAAGCAGGGGAGGAAATAAGAATCAACAACGCTTCGCTAACTGCAACACCCTGCGACCCAGCTCCCACTCCCGAATACTCTACGGCTGAAGCTGGCCGATTCCTTCATGCTCAGGGGCAACGTCTATTCCCAGCCAGGTGTCCAAGCAACACACAGAGTCGGGCATGCTTGCTCCACACCTAACATAACAAACCCTCCCAAACCCAAGGGCTGCTTCATCAAAGATACGCATGCATATACACACACACACAGATTAATACCCCCATTTTGACATTTCTAGAGCCAAAGCCGCCTGCTGGGTCAGATCCAAACCCCAGCCCGTGAGCTGGTGATGCCTACTCTGACTTATCTCCAGGAATTAGAAATATCTTTGGCTCTCTTTCTCCCACAGAGTCTCTGACACTTTTTGATGTCTCTTTCTCAGAGACATATTAAGCATATTAACATCTTCTGCTAACTGATAAGCTTTGCGTTGACATACGAGGCAACCCCAGTCTTGAGACTGCAAACACAAAAACAACTCTTTGCTCGCTTTCATAGGCCTGTTGTAAAACAACTGTGCCGTTGCCAGAGTTGCTGCGTACACGCTGCCTAAAACCTGCAACACGTGTGTGGGGGAGAAAGGAGAAACAGATATGAAAAACAGCAGGCAAATCTCTGCAGAAGAGGTGGTCTTTAAATAAACAAAAACCACAGAACAGCAACAAAAATGATCAAGCAAATGAAGTGTCACTCTGAGAAACAGTGAGTCACCCTCCCGTACAAAGGCACATTTCTTTGCTTTTGCATGACAACATTGTAAGTGTATCTTTTTCCTTTTTGCCAGCCAGAGGCATAAAACCGCTCACAGACAGACCTACAGTCTTTAAAATGTAAACATCTACAACAAAAATATACACTTCTGAAATATCAACACTTCAAAAAGTTCCGGTTGCACTTAAGAGTAAATCCAAGGCTTTGAACAGAATAATAACTTGTTTAAATATCAACCCACTAACCTAGTCTGCCACATACCATGGACATCTGCAAATTTTAAGAGTTTTCATCTTTTTAAGTAGTACAAATACTGAATACAATGAAAATTATTTCCCTATTCAGGTTCTCCATCTATCCTCACTCAAGTCCTACAATATCCAACTCCACCTAACATATACCTATTGTACTAGGAATTCTCCCCAGGAAACACTGATTACCAAATACACAGCATCCTCAAATGCTCCCTATAAATTTCATATAAAGGACAGTAAAGTCATCCTGCAGAAGAACAATTTCAGAATAATGTGACATACAACATTTGTGGCAAGTCTGGCTTAGTGCTCCTTGCCTACGTGCCCATGTGTAAAACACGCACAATTCCATTTCTCCATTTCACACAGCTTGTATAAACTGGTTGATCAAAGTTCATCCAGTCCTTGAAGAGTTAAAAGCACTGGAGTTTCTGTATTCTGCTTCCAAAACACAACTTGGGTATTTTGTGCTGCTGAGTAAAGTGAACAGCGATTGCTTGGCATTACGTTAAGGATTTCAAACGCCAGACACTGCAAGTGCACCATCGTATACAATTCTTCTGAACACCTAGCTGCCACAGTGTGTGCGGTCTCCTTGTCATGGCAGGTGAGCTGACTGCGTCATTTACAGTCAAGAGGGCAAAACCAAGCAGAAAAAAAATTACTAACTTTACCAGAGAAAAACTTCCTTCTTTACTGGGTTCAGGTAATAAAGCCCAGTCTCCAGGTTACCCGATACCTTTACCCCAAATTATTGATTTAGAACAATGTTTGAGGGTTTCCTTATTAAAAAAATGAATGCATGTTCACACATGTTTTCTAGGCCGTTTCCCAAAGAGCTTTTCTTAATGAGCGTAAAGTAATCCATCATGTTTCTTTCAACTGCCTTCACTTCATTTAGTATTCACTGAAGTAAATCACAGAATAACCACTTTCAGTTGTTCAGCTTTAAATCAAAGCTGATGCAAGTGTTTAGCCAACATAAGGATGCCATTTACTAATATCAGAAGACACATATAGAACTTGCAGAATTTCAGCTCGTTTCCCGTGCATTCACTAATCTCTTGGTAACTATGACCTAAACATACATAAAAACAGGGACCACCTGAGACAAGCCCAAGAATGTCACTTCAGAAGACAGAGAAGGTAAAACTGTATCATTTTTAAAAGGTATTTTTAGTGCTGCTTCTTCACATGTAACTCACACAACGGCTATTCAGTAGTACATAGTATTTTAGGGCTGTAACTGATGTCAGAGCAGTGGATAACAGATTCGATGAGATGAAAGGAAAAGGCTGCCAGAGCCGTCGTAAGAAACTGCCAACCCAAAGGCACAATAAGCCTTATCGTCAAAGACAGAAAGGAAAAGCTGGAAACGTCGAGAAGAATTAGTAAATTGGATTTCAAGAGAGTCTGAAGCACAGTGGTGAAAGAGGAACTGTGTGAGGCACCCAGGGTGCCAGGGAGATGGCACAGCTGACAGGAGTAGGAAGAAATAAGGAGCTCATAAGGAGGAGTTCCTATTAATTAAGTTGCCCTTTAGAGTTGATTGCTCTTAATCTGGCCAAAAGGTTAAGCAACAGTGACTATATTGGTTTTGCATTTCTCTGATCTCCAATACCAATGAAATTCAATTAACAACTGAGTCTTTAGTAAGTATTTTTGCAAGAAGTCAACAAAAAACCCAATCCAAGTACACATGCACACACAGTGTTCCACTGGTGCCTGTCCATCTGCAAGGACAATGCAAAGACAACATGAAGCCCAGAGACTTACTTTATCCTCCATCTATTTTATCCTCTTCCATCAAGCTGTGTACCCACCCTGTACTGACATTGAAATAATGCATCCACGGGGGAACAGCATGAGCTGCAATGAAGGACAACAGCTGGCAATCACTGCTGACCCACAACAGTAGTGAACCAGAGTCTTCACAAAAAGGCTCTAACCTGCTTTTGAAAGCAGCCTCACTTGAGTACAAAGAGCTCTTCTTTGCAGGAAACCAAATTCCCTAACACCAAAAAATAAAATGCACAGTGCATTTTTAGGCTTTCCTTCAAATATTTGGGTAACACTCTTCACTTTTATAGCCGCCGTGATCACTCTGAGGAGGCAGACAGACTACACCATGGGACCCAGCCTAGACTGGGGAGCCAAGAACTTGGGTCTGCAGGACCAGAAAGAGAGAGATCAGGCTGTAGTCACTTCCCCAGCTTCCAGCTCTCCAAATAAAAACCCACTGCTTATTCCAAATACCTTCAAACCATGCTAAGAAGGGACATGAGCACTTTCCTGACAACAAAAGAGATACCTTACAATCTGCAGCTTGGAAGAACCTACTTGGCTCTCTCCTCCTTCAGCCAGACCATTACTAGTACTCACTATGCTGGTTTAAATCTATTTGCTGCTTTAAATCTCCACGCTGCTCCAGACTTCACTACAAGAACGTGCTCCCAAAGCACGCCAGGGCTACAAGCACCAGCAATCGCCTTATGTCACATCAAAGCAGCAGGCAGGCCAGACACTTCTCACTCCTAGCAGCATTTTCTCCTAGCGTACTATCACATAGACAACACTGATCCATGTTACTAGAGCTTAGATCACTGAAATGCAGCCTCATTTTGAGACACTTTGCTCTGCTATCCAATATCAAATAGTACCAGTCACTGGTACTACTAGCTCAAGCACAGACAGTTAAACGCTCTGGAATACATTGCTTCTTGAAGCAGTAAAGCAAGCAGAAGGTTGGGACTGAAATAAATGAAAACTGGCAACATGGGACAGTTCTGTAGGCTTTGAGGAATTCCTGCATTTCTAAGGACACAAGCATTGTCGGTCTCTTTCCTCAGTTTTCCTGAATGAACTACATTACTCTCAGTAAACCATCCATAGTGACTCTGTAAACATCTGTAAAACCACAAAATGAATCCTTCATATTTACACAGTCAGAGGCACGGCCAGACGCACGTTTAGCTGTTCATTCCAATGGCTCCATTACAGCTGGGGAAACCAAATGAATGGAATCCATACACTATTTCCCAGAAACTGCTCAGCCTAACAAGTCTGCACAGCAGGATACCCTAAGTGACTTCCAAACAGGTATTGTTACAAATATTCTAAATTAAATGAAATTCAGTTTAATCACAAAATGATAAGTTTAGTAGGATAGGTATATTGGGGAAGGGATGCTGTATTCTGCCCTAGAGTCTGTGTGAAGTTAGCTGTAGGATTGTTAAACTTTAACAGGTAGCTATGGAAACCCCATTAGGTAAGTTACTGGACTCCCTGTCCTATTAAGAACCGCTATGGACACTGGTCGAGTACAATAGAGTTGTGGGATTTCTAACCTCAAGACCAGCTAGAACTGGGCTTGAGGTTTGAATAAGAGCCAAGGGACTACTACGCCTGCGCAAGGAGGAGAGGTGAAAAGTGCACAGCGAGGAAGACATACGGCCTTCATCCCTGAGACCCCGGCCCACGACCACCAGAATAAACTGCGCATGCGCAATCGGGACGAGTTACAGGTGGAGACTATGGAAATGATTTTCGGGAACTCATTATAATAAAGACCACCTTTTCGGGGAGAAATTATGAATATGTATCGGTATCCTTAGAATTGTGATGAATATGTAACATTTTACTACATAAATACAAGGTGAATTATCAAGGGGGGCACGCACGGTTTTGGAAGGTCTACCCCCTGTGCCGCCCAGCGCTGCAATAAAGGTGTGCCTGCTTCTTAATGCTACATTGGTGTTAAGAGGTTTTATTCCCAATTTCGGTGACAGTATGACAGCCTCTCCCTGCACATCCTCTATGTGGCCCTCCCTGGCTGCTTCTCCACACTAAAAAATGCTCTGACTTTTGTATCAGTCTCTGTTGCCACAGGTATCAGCAGGACCTAGGGCAGTACTGCACAAAACTACTCTACAGGTGTGGTTCTCTACACCCAGAAATCTCCGTCTCACTATTGGTCTTCCCAGAGTTGTGGGACTGTATTAACACTCTGGCATTTGAAATCTCAGTGAGCTGCTTCAATGCATTAAATGAATCTGAAACTGAGGCAGTGGAAGGTGGAGAGAGAGCAAATGCTTTTCTGCCAGTTCAGCAAACCAGTCTGTCCCTTTGCTGTACTCGGTGCTAGAGGTGGTGCCAACTCCAGCACAGCTGAGACTGGGGGAAGGAAGAGGAGAGACAATCCCTTTTAGCAGCAGAGACTTGTTAGATCAGCTGAAGTGTCTGACCAAAGGATCCCTTGGCCAGTTACCACTGACAACATAACAGGTGATGTTAAAACACAACATTGCGGGGTTAGAGGGGAAGGCAAAAAGTAGACATGTGGATAGAAATGAAACACTCGAGTATTTGTTCCCCGGTACCCAGAAACAGCAAGAAAAGATACAGTCTGCAAAAAAAACAGTGCCAGTCCCAAGACGTGCTACAGATATTTTCCCAGAAGAGGTGTACCAAGCGCAGATCGAGATGCTGTGATGCCTATACACTTGAGTGTGTTAAGGACATCCTTTATCAACAAAAATAACCACAGAGCTGCCACACCACCACAGGAAGGCAACACAACATCTAATAAAACACATCAGCATGGTAAAGGTTTGCAGATGGACACCAGGCATTGTGGGCACCAGGCTGGGTCAGCCTGAGAGGAGAAAGGAAAGAGCCAAGAAACAGACAAATATTTTCAAGCTGTGTCACAGCTGATATCTATCCTTGCTTTTACAAAACACAACACCATACAGCATTTCATAGCTGCAAGTATCAGGATGTTGTGACTTGCACATTCCAGCTAGAATCCTAATGATTGCTGTTTTATGAGATCTGCTCAAGTCTCGTCACAAGGTAAGAGGCAAGCTAACAAGCTTCACAATACAAGAACTTCACCACATTGCCACTGCAAATGGCTGTGGAGTCTAGTTCCTACTTTGCCCTTTACTAGTACCCTTTATATCCTTCTCCCTTGAATCACTCAAGCAATGTGGTTTTCAAGCTCTGGAAGTCAAACATGAGTGACAAGTTCACACAGGATCACTCAACCGGAAATGCACCATGACAGTTTGTGCAAGACGACCTCCACCCAACTTTGTAGACATCATCTCATTTATATTCTTGGATGATCATATCAGGCTCCAGTCAAAATCTAGCCCTACCCTGAACAAACAAAAAACTCCATAAGATAATAACCCTGAAATGTCACCAGCACTCCAGAGAGTCACCCTTTAAATATTTTTGTTGAGAAGTGAGGAGGCATCAGAAGAGGCAGACACGAACTCAAGTTTACCCACATATTGTCACGAAACACACTACTGAAAATGACAAGTGATGAGAGTTGCTTTGTTTTGAAATGCACACTGTCTTAAACAGATTCTAATAAAAGTAAAACCTATTAATTCTCCATCAGAACTGAAATGCATCTCATTACCAACTTTTAGACTTCAAAAGTCATGCCATAAACATTTCACATGCTACCTGGTATAGACATTCAATTCACAGATTCCACGCAAGTACGTACTTTTTTCAGTAACAGTAACTTGAGCATTCTCGGGATAACCTTTATTTCCAAACTGGATTGCGTTACGGTTATATAAGCCCGTTCTGTTTTTACTAGATAATTGCACTAAACATGCTGCCACCAACAGTAAAAAGCTCTGTTGTTTCTAGGGTTATTAACCAGTTTAGTACAATCAATCACCTCTCAAGTATTTTGCAACTCAGACAGCCAGTGAACCCAGGGCAACGCTCCCAAGAGTGCTAAAAACCATAATAATCAAAATAAAAATTTCAGTCTTCTCTTGGTCACATCAGAAGTTATGGATGGATTCACGGATTTAGTTCAAACTGCTTGAACAATGAGGAAACAGGAGAAAAATATCTTTCTGGGGAATAAAAAGGAAGAAAAAGGTAAAAAAATATGAAGCTCGGAGAAAAACTTTCAAAGAAACTCTTGTTACATGTTTCACTTCAGTGTGTTAACAACTTTAAGTATACAGAAACCACTGAATGATTATTTTTTAAAACTGCTTGTCATATATGTAAACCAAGGGAGTTGGGAAAAGCTTACAGAAGCAAGACATCACTGAAAAGATTATGATTTAAAATTCACGTTGAGACACTGATTCATTAAAGAGCATTTAAACAGAACTGTGCCCAACAAACCGCAGTGGAACAGATCCCCTTTCTTTCAGAAAATACAACAGGTGTATGTATTCTGTGGAAACCAAACACGGGCAGAGGGCATTTTCCAGGGTTTATCTCCAAGCATCTTTTGGCCCCTCTGACTGCTAACTCTCCTGCTAAAACCAGTGCTGTATCTCTTCTTGCCCATTCAACTGTCTGTGCACTTGGCACTTCTCTTGCTTTTATTACAGAATACAGAACCTGAACCTGCTTTTATTACAGAAGATGAATCTGAACAACTTTTAAAACTAGTAATATATACCAAACACACAATAAAAAAAACAAGGAGCAAGAAAAACCCAAACCCACAGGTTTTAACTAACTGCAATTTAGTCTCTTCATCTAGTACTTCAAAAGAGATAACATCTTTAAAAAACATTACTAACATAGTTCACTTTCTGTAAAATCCTTTTAAATATATCTCCATCACAGGATAAACTTTTTCTTAGACCCAGCTGCACAAATGTCAAGCATTTATTAGCCAAATAAAAGCCATTAGCAGTCACCTGATCTCATGTTCTTGATGAGCAGTTCAGGAATATGCAGCTCCATTTTATCAAGATGACAAAACGTCCCAGAGTCTTCATTCTGACTTCATTAAATGTCATACATGCGTCGCTGCAGTTTTTTACCAAAAGTTTTAATTTACCCACCTAAGGGGGTCATAAAGACAGCTTTTGCAAGAATCTGTATTTATGTGACTATCTCCATAATTCCACCGTATACTGTCAAGCTACTGCGAGTTATCTGTATTTGTCTTATTCATTCAGCTATGGCTGTGCAACGGCTAAGCAGGAGTTGGACTGTTTGTTTCTGTAAACAAGAACATGTCAGTACCTTTAAGTGCTCCTGATTTCTAAAGCCTGCAAAACAATTTAAGGGCTAAATCCTGCCCTCTAGTGTACCTGGGGATGGTGGTGCCCTGGGGATCTTCCACACTCTTCCAACAGCCCTTTCCAAACAGGGGGGGAAACAGTTGGGAGAGACAGAACAGTTCACTGCCCACCAGAGACATCTTGCACTTGCCTTGCTGCACCTTCAGCGCGTACCCACTACTCGGTCACACACCTTTGGGGTGGGTAAGACTCACTACGATCTGAGTAAGAGGATTAGCAGACACGATGACAGAGCATCCTCCCCTGAGTAGCACCGTCCCTCAGCGTGCCCAGCCAACACAGGTGGTCTGTCCCTCATTTCATTAATTTACCCTGCAGGACCATACAGAAAAGAGCATGACGGTATTTCTATAACAAAATAAGCGAGGGACGCAAAGGGAGCATGTTCTCAGCTTTTTTGAACATGGGCTCTGTGCTACCTCATCCCCTACATCAGCTGCATCTGAGAGCCGGGAGGAAATTCTGTGTTGATTATGTCGCAAAGCATTAGTATTTGGCAAACCAGTTAGGGGCTGTGCAATACATCAAAAGTAATGCAAAAAGAGTCTGTTTTCAGAAGGACTTGGGTAGAAGCAATACATTAGGGCCAGTTTTTTAAAAAAAAGGTCAACTCTCACCTAGTGCTAAGATTTGGAACAGGATGCCCTGTCAACAGCTCCGGCCGCATCTGTCAGACACCGAAATGGGAGAGATCTTCTGAGTCCCAAATAACTCACGCATCTATAAGAAACTAAGCAGCAGGTACTGAACCTTCGTACTAAAACACTTCTTGACGTTTGCGCAAATTTTTCTTTCTGAGGATCACAATTAGTTTTCTTCCATTTGCACGAACAGCAATCAGATTTCTATCTCCTTGACTAAGCTGGTACGCTCTACAAGTCTGCATATCCTTCAATATAGTCTTTTCAAAACATTTACAGCGTAAACCGTTTAAATGTTGTTTACGGTACAAGTAAAAACCATAATGTTAACAAATACTTATGAAAGGAACTTCCTTAAAAAAATTTTCCTGGACCAGTATTACCCTATTTTACATTTTCTTCAGGTATTTGTGGAAAAGCAGCCAGGTACTGAGCAGGAAGAAGGTATTTCAGGCATCTGCAGGGTTGATAAAAGCTCACGCTGCTGAATCCTTTCCGAGGGACAGGCTGGAGCCTTGTCACCTCATTAACGAGCAGACGAAAATGGCTCAGGATTCCTTGGACGCCTTGGTTTATGCTCACCATGAAATAAAGCTGCTTGAGAAATTATGGAAATATATAAATGCCAACCATTCCTCAGTGAGGGAAACTGTGAAGGGAACCAGCTGTGCTATTAGACATTTTCTAAAACGGATGGGTAAGTGTTCCCTTTCCATTCCCCTTGCTTTTCCCCTTCACCAGCACCGTAGCCTCCTCGAGGCAAACACCTCGGGAAGGTTTCTAACAGCCTTTCCAAAAAGTCTGAGTTCTTCGTACATTTTCCAGGGCATAAATCAAAAGTTGTTGATCAACAACAACAACAACAGAGACATGTTTTTTGTTTTGCTTTAACCAACCAAACTCTAAGTGCCTTCTGTTTCTTGTTTGTCTGAAACGTACCTCTTCAAGGGAAAAAAAAACCTCAACAGAAGTCCCCAGGGTGTGTCCAAAGGGGCACTTCACTGAAGTCACTGTACAACACACATCGGATGTGGCAATATCGACCGCATAAGACGTATTGTCCTGTTTTTTAGCTGTGTGAATCATACGATTCCAATCCTCCAGCACACAGCATGTTAACTTCCATTCCCAATTTCACTACCACCACAATCGTGAATAAAGCAAGGTGAATGGGGCAAGTGCAAAACAGTCAAAACTCTCAGTGCCACGACATAAAACAGACCACATACTTCGAACAAGCCGTCCTTAGTACTACAGGCAGAAGGGGGA
Source organism: Nyctibius grandis (assembly GCF_013368605.1). NCBI lineage: Eukaryota > Metazoa > Chordata > Aves > Nyctibiiformes > Nyctibiidae > Nyctibius > Nyctibius grandis. Next base: position 80,633,468 of record NC_090663.1, read on the forward strand.
GGGAGCAAAAAAGGACATGGATAATGGAAATTTGTTTACAGTATTAGATTTTGGACTGAAATATAAGGACATAAGTCATTCGCCTTCTAAAATAAGAACTTCCTTTAAAAGTAAAAATGAGAATGTGCTAATCAAATGCTATTTTGTATAATTAATCCGTAAGAATAGCAACTACCACAAGAATCTCTCTTAATTGTCCTTTAATTAGATTTCTAAACTAAATTCTCTGCAGCCATTATATTTCTTTTCTCAAAATCATCTTACAAAACCTTTCACTTAATTCAGAAAAACACCATGAGTTATTTGAGATGTATATTTTCTTTGTTAATTTTTTTTTTAACGTCTTCTCACGTTGTCCAAGATTTATTGTCATCTGCCATGCCAACGTGACCTGCCGGGCACACCACAAGATTTCAGAGGGACTTCCACAGAGCAGCATTCACCAGGTCAGAGTTCAGCACCGCGCAGATTCGTATCGAATGACGTACTTACAACAAAGATGCTAAGGATATGAACCATGTCATGCCATAGCAACATGCCTCACTGACGCGTCAAGCACTGATTTTTCTACTTCTCGGAACTAGAGTTCTTCCAGGAAAACAAACAAACAAACAAAGAGCTGTCTGACAATGAGAAAAGGAGAGCACGGCAGCAGGGGACATGGCATCAGCTCAGGCACGGTGGCACCCCTGTGTCTAGGTGCACTTGTTGGAAGTGAATCCCACCAGCCCTCGAGCTGTACGACACTTACAAACCGCCCGTTTTAAACAACAGGATTTTCTGCAGATGGCCAGAGAGTGCCAAGCTGATGGGCACCTGGGGAGCTCTCTGGCAGCTGACTTTCTGCAGCACAGGGCAGAGGCCACATCAGTCATTTATAACTCAGGTTTTCCTTTACCTGTTGCCACCATTCACTCAAGTGAAAAAAAGGGTAGGAAAAGAGAGGGGCTTCAGAGAGACAAATGCCAAAGGAAAGGGGAAAGAATACTAGTGATCACATAGTACGGAAGAGACAGAGAAGAAAAAGTACAGAGACAAAACAGAGAGCCAGAAAGAAATGACAGCAAAAATAAGGCTATAGAGCAAAACAGAGAAACTTGCAAGGGAAAGAGTAACACAGTACCACCAACACTGGAAAGATTTTTAAACATAATTCACCACTAGGAAAGCAGCATGAGAAATCAATTTAAAATGTTCTAGCATTGATAAGGCTCAACAGGAAGAGAAAACACACATTAGATGGACTCAAGAATGTAAAACTAGTACTAGTTTTCCTGGCAGAATAATAAAAAAAGGCCGGGGAAGAGATGATTATGGGGGAGCTGTACGATGACGAAGATGACACCGATGAATATCACCACCACTGAGGGCAGCTCAGCCCAGCCAGGCAAGCACTGAACAACACGCACCACTACTGGCACCTCTCACCACAAACAGCGGAGTACTGAATGAGGCAAGAACCTGAGAGCCCCGGCAATGTCCGGAGACCCAGCTTCATCCTCGTACATCCCCAACTCACCATCATCTCCCTCTGCAGCGTTTCCAGCATATTTTCACAGCTACTTCCAGGGTGAGAGGACATGTTTGATGAACTAACGAGACTTATTTCCTGCAAAAATTCCCACATTGCCCAAATGTAAAAGGCTAAAGCAAGCTGAATATATTACTGCATGCTTTCCAGCACAGACTTGATCCTGTGCAGTAACCCACCGGTATGTGTAAAAACCAAACCACTTATCTATGTGGTAAATTAATGGTTTGCTTTAGGCATTAAAATTTGAAAAATCCACATGCAATAATTTACTGCATTGTATTGGCAATACATATATTTTGTTACTACTTGCACAACATCGACTACGCTTCCCTTTAAACCAGTATGTGAGAAAGAGAAAGGCAAACGCGTAGGACCAAGTCTGAAAGCTTCCTCTAATTTTTCCTAAGAATACTAGTTGGCCTAATAAAGGATGCCAACTTTCCCAAAATACACTGTTCCACATGTATCTTCAGCCCATCGTATGTACAATATCTCTATCAAAGAGTCACAAAATAAAATAGCCTCAGACTGAAGTGTAACTTGGCAACGTTGTTATTTGGGAACAGTCTGTTACAGTATTTCTTTGGAATTGTTGGAAATTTTTTGCAAATGGTGAATGTCCAAAGTGCAAAGTAATATTAAAAACCTTTTGTCTGTCTCCTGACTTCCTTCTCCTCGTTGTCCTCTGACTTTAGTCCTGTCTGTGCATCTATCACACAGAGCACAGGTGCAAAACAGATGAAGAATCACAGTAAGGCTTTTCACCTGCTCTTTATGCCAAGTGCCTGCAGGCAGGCTGCTGCCTGGTCAAGATGCACTCATTGTACAGTAAAAAATCTCAAACATGGAATCGCACTGAGACTATCTGACAGACAGCTATACAGCAACTCCTTGTACCTGTTTTGAAGGAAATACCTCACGGGCATTTCAAAAACTTGCCGCTACATATGTAAAAACTCCATATTGAATAGTTTCAAAACATTCTAAGGTCGGAAAAAAAGGCGTTTTGTTCTTGGGACAAAGAACAGCCTGCGTTTGTAACAGCAACCTGCCCCGCGTGCCCTGCGAGACTGCCTGTCGGAGAGCTGGCACCGCACAGGCGAGCTCGGGTCACAGACCCTCAGACCGCACTAACCACTCGACCCACGGGCTGTGCTCCCAACCCAGGAGCCTCCTTCTCCCTCAAAAGGTCAGGTATCAGGGGACAAACTGCTTCTGCTGGAATCCGCGGGTTTTATCTGTATTTTATTTGTCCTTAATTAAGTATAAAAACAAACAAAAAAATATTACAACACACAACATTTTAAGCCAAAAAGATGCTTTGACAGTACTTTGTTATAAACCCTGCTTCCTCAAACAGATTTACCCCTCTGTTCCTAAGAGTACTTGTACACTTCTATTCATGAGGATTTACCCGCACGGGGAAAAAAAAACAACCTTCTTTCCACCTTTGTGCAACTAAGTATTGACCACTGTCACGTAAAGCAGTCAAGTGCCATTACACCCATTTAAGAGCCATGCAAACAAATTCAGACACTCCAAGCACGTAAGCAAACCTTCGTGCGTCTGACAAGCTCTGTACCGCGGCAGGTTGAATGCGGAGACGCCAACAAGAGTTTGCACCGGGACATCCCACCGGTGCTGATGCGGTACCCGGCAGTGGGTCCGCAGCCCCCAGCTGCGTTACACGCCTGTACGTGCATATGAATAAACCATATGTCCGCACACACACACGCGTGTATGCATATTTATAGACGCTTTCTCAGCGAAGCTCGCTGCCGATGCTTCAGCAGGGCGGGAGGGCCGCCGAGGCGCCGGCCCCTCTCGGGAGCCCCGCTGCCCCGGGCGGAGGGGCTGCCCGCCCCGGCCCATCCCCGGCCCACTCACTGTGCGGGTCGCTCTTCTCGCGGACGCCGTCCACCCTGCCGTCGGGGTTGATGCGCAGGAAGAAGCCGCCGTTCTTGCAGTAGAGCCGCTTGGGGTCCTTGAAGTGCCCGGGTGGGAAGGCGCCGCTGGCCCCGTCGTCGGGCAGGGCCGGCAGCGTGGTGATGCTCCCGGCCGCCGCCGCCGCCATGCGCCGGGCCCCGGCGGCACCCCGCCGCCCGGGGCCCCCGCCGCCCCCCGCCGCCAGCTCCGGGCGGCCTCGTCCCCTGCCGCGGCCGTCCAGCCTCGCCTCGCCGCCGCCCGCCCCAAGCCCTGCCCGGCCGGCCCCGCTGCCCGGCGCCGCCGAGGGTCTCGTCCCGTCCCGTCCCGTCCCCTCCGCGGGAGCTGCGCAACGTCGCTGCCGGCCGGCGGCAGGGAGGGAGGAGGGCGGGCAGGGAGAGCCGAGCACGCCGGGGACGGGCTCCCCGGCGGCACCGGGCTGCCCCCGCCGCCGCCCCGCCCCCGGCCGCCCCCGCTCCGCGCCGGGGGCCGCTCCCTGCCGCCGCGGCACGCACTTCCCCGGCGCGGCCTGAGGGTAGAGCGGGGCCGGCTGGCCCCGGGGGGAGCGGGCACGACTAGCGCCGTGTGGCGGCAGCAGGTCCGGGGCCGGGCCGGGGGAACCCCCGCCCGAACCGCGGGGCTTGGTTCCGTGAGAGCGCGGCACAGCCGGGCTACGCGCCGGCTCCAGCTCCGGTCATGCCGGCAGCGCTGGAAGCGGGATGCAGCAACCGTGCCAGGCTCAAGGTCGGACATCTTCTCTGGCTTTAGAGAGAAAGCAACTGGAGAGGTACTTTACACCAGAAGGAGTTATGTGGCCTCTGTATCGTATTAAATTGTTTAAATCACAATATAATAAAACATGTGTTGACCTGTTAAAATCAGCGTGGCAACCGTGTAGCTTCTGTGCATGTACTGGGGAGAAACTAGTCCTGTTCCTGTTCATCAGTAGCAAACTGATCAACTGCTATCCCCAAAGGGCAATAGGAGAAAACTCTGGCACCAGCCTTCTACCAACACTACTAGTATTTCTAAAACAAATATGTACACAGTTTATAGAGCCTATCGACCCATCAAATACATTTTGTGCTTGAGGCTGATAACAAAACAGGAGGAAAGCTTCCAAATCCATGCTCTGTGCCCCAAATCTCCTGTCTAGCAGCAGGCTGTTCGTGCCTGTACCTTGGGAACTCTCCGACCTCAAAGGCAGCAGAAGCAGCCCTAGACAATCCCAACCAGGACAGCTAACACCAGTGTCTTCATTTCACAGAGCCAACACACAGCAACCCACAAGAGGAAATAAACGCTGAAGCAAGACACGCTGTCCAGCACACACAATTTGTAATATTCTTTTTGCTAGAACATATGCAAAGGAATTTTGTTGCGAGTCAACTTTACTTCTCAACTCTGACCCCTCGCAAGCCATAAATTGTAATTACCAGAATCCGTGACAATTACCCTGCTTCCCACACCCTCACTCCAGAGGCTTAATCATGACGAACGGAGCAGGCAGAGCACGGCGCGGCCCAGCCCAGGGCAGGCGCAGGTTCACCCCCATCTCAGCCAGCCACCCCCTCGCAGCACCGCAGGCACAGCCAAGCATCACGCGCTTGCCTTCATTCTCCATGCACGGGGATTTCAGCCCCGTCGCTCACGAGCGTTCCCCCCCCATTATGGTCTCCAGCTTCTGGCTGCCTGTCCACTTTCTGCTGTATCTCCTGGAAATCCCACTGTTATCACTGTACCTGAGAGTTTTGGACAGTCACAGCCAACAGCGAAGACCCTCCTCATTTCCTCTTGCTCTGCTCCTGCAACAGAAGCTGCGTTCAGGGCATTTTGTGTCCTTGCACTATAGAGTCTTCCAAAGTCCTTGCCTCTTTCTTGGAAGGTAGCTGAAAGGAAGTTGAAGATAGATTCAGGTAGATGAAAGGAAGGGGTGAAAACGTCATTCTTAAACCTGTAAGAAGTTTTTTTTAAAGAAAAAAAGAAACAAAACCAATTAAAAAAACCAACTGAAAAAACTTGACTAAACATCCATAGTTTCACTCAACCATTTCTGTGTGTCTTCCCCTGCACACACAGCAGGCCATTCACAGCTCTTGCATATCAAACCCTGAGCACTGCCCTGGGAAATCACGTCTCACCATCTTCTGGGGAGAGGGACATGGCTGGCAGGGCAGGAGCAAGCCCCTGTACCCCAGCAGCACCCCACACAAGCGCAGCCTTAGCAGGCTGGAAGCCCTGTCACTGAGCCACCTGCAGCTTAAACACCCTGTTTCACAGGACAGGGCCCTGGTATTCCTCAGAGTCTCCTGAGCCCTGGCCCCCCATGATGGGGCCCAGCCCAGTGGTGGCAGGGTGGGTAAGGTAATCAGCTCAAATTCCTTATTAAATGATCCTTTTAAAAACTTGTGCAGCTCTAAGTGGCTACCAGTAAAATTATGGGGCTTGAGAGCTCTTTAGAAGCTTGTCATTGGCGCTTGTATCTGTGGGGCCTAATAATAAAGCCAACAGAGCTCAAATGGAAGGTTGTATTCCCTAAGCTATCTGCACTTGCCTCAAGACCTGCCAATTTTCTTTTTTTTTTCTTTTAATATATTTTCCTTTCTCTTCTTCAAATGGAAAACACACCAGTTTTTATTTTCACCATTCTACTTTCTTCTGCACTCCAACCTCTTAATATGGTCATTAATATTCCTCTTAGCATTGACTAAAGCAATTTTGGTAGTAGCATTTTCCTTTCTTGTGGCCTCGACCACGTTATTCCTACCACCACCCTTCCTCAACTCAGATCTTGAGCACAATTACACCCATACAGCTACTTCCTCTCCACCCAAACCAGTAATTATCCCTGCTTCCAACCTCCTTCATAAGCCTTCTCTTGGCCTGCGTAAAACATACTCCATGTTAAAATGCCTTAAACCCTACCCTCCTTCGACTTCAAAAATAAATCAGAGACCCCTATTCTCTAACCTGTTCCGTTTATCTAAATTATGTACCTTTTTGTGTTTGTCTTGCATTGGTTTGTAACCAGCTAGAATTTTTAATAGAATCATAGAATATCTCAAGTTGGAAGGGACCCATAAGGATCATCTAGTCCAACTCCCTGCTCCTCACAGGAATAGCTTACCTCTTAGAGAGAAATCCTATTTTATCCAGTGTTGCTCTCGGGGGTCATACGGAACACAAGGCACTTCATAAACAAGACTGACACCCCATTCCGACGGCAGATAACTGTGGTCCATCCGTATGTCCAAACATTGCCTTTATTCAATATATAATGAATGCTTAAAATTCTAGAGACCCTCAGCAGCATCGTACTCAGAACATCTAGGGGGAAAAAAAAAGAAAACAAAACCAAACCTAAATAATATTGTTAGTCTATTGGTTACAGAAAAACCCTTGACATTTTTGAGATACTTCAAATTAGGAGTAACAACTCCATCAGTTCTTAATTTTTAATCCGAAGTGCAAGAATCCAGCCTACAACTTTCCCAGACTTTCCAGCAGTTACAACTACAAATCCTGCCATGTGACATCCCCAGAAAATTTCAATCCCCTTTCATGGAAGCTGCTTTCACAGGGCTTTCAGCCATATGTCCTTGACAGTTTGCTAGGACTACATCTCCACAGTGTGTTTGGCCACGCAGGTATCATGAAGATGGTGTTTGAAAAGCGTGCTACATTAATCTGTAGAAGACTTGATTTACTACAAAATAAAATCAAAACAAAAAAAAATGCCCTCACTTTTGGAAAGCAATTAAAACTATAGGAAAACAAAGACACACAGGAACACCTTGGCTCATCCATCTTCCCACCCTTGAGACATATCAGCAGGTGGTTTGTATCACTACGGCAGAAGGAAACACTTCCAACTATAAGAAACGTAACATCAGCCCCAGGCCTCCAGTCCATCACAGCACTTCTTGATTCTCTGGGTTTCTTGGCTTCCCAGTCCCTCTCTTTGGTGCATATCCAAGTAACGATTAGCCAAAAAGAGATGGACAAGTCGTGTCTCCTTTGAAGTTTTTCTTGTGTTGTCTAGCGCTCAGCTAGCAGTGGAAAAAACACCCCTCTCGCTGCACCAGCACGTATCGATGTCGAAAGCCTCCCACCAAATTCTCAGACGTTCACTTGTCAAAAGCAACCTCCTCCACAGCGTTTGACACTCGCGGCCAAATCTTCTGTAAGCGTCTTTGACTTCAGTGTTACGGTCTGGCCCTCGGTTTATAGGAACACAGGAGCTGCCAGACAGCCAGTAACACCCCACCAGGGAGTGCGAAGTCTCGGTCGGAGCAGGGAATAGCCTCCGTGTCGCCTGGCCTCACGCCGCGCCCCAGTTAGGGTAAGCCTCGTGCTCTCCAAATCATCGATATATATCAATGTCATACCACACACCCTCTCCTGAATCTGAAGAATGCCGTGATAAAAGACCTTGTATACAGCCAAGATCTAGCTAGATTTCTCTGACAGCAGATTGCAGTTGTTCTAATTCAGTCTTAACCTGGTTAATCCTTAGCGTTAAGGAAGGTGGTTTCCTCCTCCAAATAACCCTGCGGGAAGAGGGGCTTGCAAAGAGAGAGGAAGGCAATTTTGTGAAGAACAGAATTGTACAAGAATCGCAAAGGGGAAAGAGCATTCTCTCTCTTTCTCCTAACTTTTCTACAATGCTCTGCTCCAGACGTCTCCTCCAGCTTAGAAAAATAAATCACAAAATAGGCATGATGTAGATGGCCCTTGAATAAATCCACCTCTCCAAGTGGAAGATAACCTGAATGTGAGAGAACGGCTTTTGTGCTGGCAGTCCAGGCAGACATCTGGATAGATGAAATATAGTCGTCTTAATGTTTTAGTGAATTATTTATGCTTGAGATAACATTTCTTGGAAAAAATTACAGTTTAACTTTAAATATATTTCTTTCCTTCAAAGTCTGAGTAAGAATTCAGTAGCAATTTATTCCCCAGAATTCTTAGTTCTTTCACCATCAACAGCTGATATTTACATTCGGGGTCAATATTCACATGCTCACTCAGGAGCTTAAATGCATGCTTCAGCTGCTTTGTATGATGGAAGCATACAGCCACAAATCTGTCTATAACAGACTCAATTTTTCTTCTAAATATTAATTACCATAGAAAGCAGTCTCATTTTTTGCTCACTTACTTTTGTAAGTGCAGTTTATGAGAAAAAAGTTTCTGTATTTTAAGTATATATGCATATTATTAAGTGCCTGAGAAAGTCTTCTTGCATGGCCACTTTTTTTAAAAATCTGTAACAGAAGTTCAGCTTCTCATTTACCTTTCTGATGACTTTATGACATTTCATCAATTTTTTTTTTTAAACAAAAGCTTATTTCTTCCCTCTTGATCTTTTTTTCTGGTACAAATAGCAGAAAGAAATCACATCAATAATAGAAAAAGTCTCCTCCCTATTATAAACCTCTTATAGTCGCCATTCCAGTTCAGAAGAGTACTTTATTTCTGTAAAGCACCAGTAGACACTTGCTTATGTCTTTCTAAAGTTAATTTTTCTGAATATATGCTTAATCCGAATATGACCACGGATGGCCAAAACTTTGTTTTAGGTTGTCTTTACAAATGGTTGATGTTGGAAACATAACAGCCCAGGATGGCTGAAGATAAGAGAACTAACAATCCAGTGAGGCTTAAATTGGAAGTAAATCAAATTTGTTATGGTCCAAAATGATTGCACTTGGAAAAAGAATTGAACTGTCTAGAAGCAGCGACAGCTGTTGCAGATGTAAGAGATATAGTAGTGACCTCAACTTATGAGAAACAAGAAATAGTGTTCTAAGTACAAATATTTATGGAGGTCAGAGTTAAGAATTAGCAAAATCAGCACTCTGCCTCTCTCTAATGTATATACAAACACATATACACTCTCCCTCTCTGTATCCACATTATCTAGAGTAATACATATAAATTAGCAAAATTACTCCAGGCTAGGAAAATAAGCAGTGCCAAGGTAAAGACTGATACTATTAATGAAAAAAAAAAGACAATTTAAAAAAATACTCTGAAATCAAACATCATGAACTCAAAGAATTTGAGTTAAGACTGGATTTCAAAGAAATCCAAATTTATTAAGGTAAGATATTCGATAGTGGGACAGTCATAAAACCACATTTCTTTCTCGCAGCATTGCATTATAACCATAAGATCATGATTTAGGTATTTCTCTCTCCTGATCCCACGCCACTGGCAGGGTAGTGGCTGAAGAGGTCAGTGGTCCTGCTGGTCTTCCTATCTCCAGGACGGCAGCGGCTGAGCTGCCCCAGCGTGGGCTCCACATCAAGACAGTTCAAAGACCTTTATGTTAAGTCAGTAGCCCTATCAGTTGTACCAAAGTAACTTATCCTCCGCTTATGACTCAAGACATGTTTCACCTTCATTGGATCACTACAGGGTAAAGCAGTTGCTCGTGCACTGGAAATGCTTGGAGATATAAGAGATTATGGGAGATCTTTTTCCCTGTAGTGGGGAAAAGGGGGGGGTGGGAAATCGGTGTTGGTGCGGCAGATGTAAAAATGCAGCCAATGTCTGTCTTTGTTGTTGTCATTTAAGAAACCCATTAACCCATTTGAACAGAGCACATCCAAACATGTAAGAAGTGGATCTTCACATAAACACAGAATAGCTGAGGTTGGAGGGAGCCTCTGGAGACCACCTCGTCCACCCCCTGCTCAAACAGGGTCACCTAGAGCCCCTTGCAACAAGGCTACTTGCAACAATTCTAACAATTTTAACTCTAAATGTTTCCACATCAACTACAAACCACTCCAGGTCAAAAATTGTCTCTCTCACTGTCACGCTGCCTAGCAAGTGATCAGGAAATAGTGGAACATCTGTTGCAGATTCTTCTTTATCCACTTTTAAATTAGGTTCTTGTCTTATAAAGGTCATAAGATTCATAACTTCCTTATTGGTTAATTCTGGAGAATGCTAAATTATCCACAGGACTACAGCTGGAAATTAAAATATAGGTGGAGGAGAGGAAAATACTCTTTCCGTTCACTGGTATGTTATAGCACAAGGCCAAACTAACTTCATGGAGGAATACAGCAAAGACAGACTATTCCCAAGGAACAGGAGTTACCACATCATGCAGCTTTCATCATTTCACATTTAAGGGCAAGGAGAGATGAGATCAGTGAGACGTTACAAAGAAAAGAAAAAAGTTATTTTACTACATCATTAATTTAGTTTCTACCAGTTGCTCAACCGAAATCTCGCTCTGCATTATTTCTGTAGCATATATTAGCTGGTAGGTAAAAAATAGCAAGAATAAAAAAAAAACTAAACCAAAACCCTCTCTCTTGGTAACAATCTGCACTGATAGTATTCCAGAAGGAATGTCACAACAACTCTCCTGTTTGTTTTCTCTTTGTTTCAGGACGGTTTCCATGGATCCCCATCCTAGGCCCCACTGAAGGGCTCCCCAGAGCATAACGCCATGGAGCGGCAGGTCACAGACCAAGCATCACATGCAGAACACAAACAGAATTCCAGTAGCACCGTCAGCACATTAAACCTCCTCCAAATACAGTTGACTGTTCAGGGTATCAGCACACCAGGATTTGAGAAAGGAGAGACAGGCCCTGGAACGCCGTTAGAAGTGCAAATAAATTATGCAGTCCCTTGTGCTATATTAGCTTTTAGTGCTAGGGAGGGAGAACTATCCCAAATGAGTTTGAGGCAGCACGTAGTGCTGGCGTGGATATAGTTGTTCTTGCTCCACCACACCCCAACGCATCCATCCGTGCAACGACGACCTTAGGTGAAGCGCTTTCTGCAATTCTCCCCTTTCTCAGCTATGAAATCGTTCCTATACGTCTTTAAGCTTACCATTACCGCACATGAACCTACACCTCCTACAATATCTGAAGTTATAAGTACTGTAAGTGCAACTTAAGCCAACTGGCTCTTGTGAAATCTTGTTTGTTTCTTGGAGAGACGCTTAACGCATTTCTTCGTGGTGGTTTTAAAAACTGTAATCTGCTGTCCGCATGCCAAAATAGAATTTGTTATCTGCCAAAAAATGACTTTCCCAACACTGTCCAGGCTATTACCTCAAACTTGACCTGCAATAATTAACTTCCAAGCATCTGGGAGGTTAACTTGCTCAGTGATCTGTCTTTTTCTATGCAAAAGCAATACTCATTACATGAGAATCACTATTTAGTTTACATTCTTTTTTCCCCCCTCAGGACAAATTAGAGAATGAATGCCTGCATAAACCACTTTGTTACACTCTCATTAGCTTTATCAAGTGCAGTCTTCCACCAAGCACTCGATGGAAATTTGGTGAGAATATGCCTATCTGTGAAAGCAACGTGAAGAGCAAAAAGGGTCTGCATGTTGCTATATAGTCCTTATCCCAGGGATAGTAAATTGTGCAAATGGATTTTGCTTTTTTGCCACTAATCAAACATCTATGTAAAGATATCACGGCTTACAGATATGACAGCAGATAATCTGGAATGTGGTAGGAGAAGGACCTGCTCATACTTTACTGGTTGCATGTTAATTTTTTCTGTAGAGGCTGTATTATCTGGTCAAAGAACCACCATCAAATGCTAAAGAGGAAGTTCGCTCTGGCATTAATGTGGCCAGCTACTGGCCTCTGCCTTGTTCAACTGCTGCCATGAATTCCAGCTATTTCATACTTCAGGTGGCGTTTGGGAAGCCTTCTCTACAGACCCCTGTAACATTACGACAACATGCAAGAAGAGCTAGCTGTACCTTACAGAGAATGCTGAAGGTACAAACTCCAAGCAACGGAGACTTCAGGGTGAGAAGCAAGAGTTACATGTGCCATTACCAATCTGAATGTTTGCTCTGAAGCCTTCGTGGTCTGTTATTATTAATCTGCCCTAATCAAAAAGTCACAAATTCTCTACTGATACCCCAAGGGGGCTATCAGCTGATAACAGAGATAAAGCTGGCCACTATTGCTCTGTGACATTAACAGTAAACGCTTGTCCCCCCGCAACCTTGAGCGGCAGTAGTAGGGGTCAACGTACATGTTATCAGTGGATTTCAGAGTCTTCTGACAGCAGACAAAGGGAAAGGCTGCGTAATCCTCCCCAAACCCAGGAAAGAAAACCAGGAGGACACCAAAATAGGCACAGACTCATCTTCCTTTCTCTCATCTGCCCCACCCTCCACCCCCAGCCTGTCTCGTCTCCTCATCCTTTGTCCCCACCCTGTTCGTCTCCCTTCCCCTGCTGTCAGGCACAGGTTTCTAGCCTGTTTCTAAATCTTTCCTCAGCTTCTCATGCCAAGCTCTGTCCTCTGGACTACTTTTCCTTTGTATCTCACTATGGCTCCTAGCCATGTGCTCCATAGCTGGGTTTCCTTTCCCCACTTCTTCTTAATCCCTGCCTCCTTTCTTGAAGTTCAAAGCCTGTGTTCTCATTCCCCAGCCAATCCTCGCAACCCTGTAGCTCAGTTTTTCCATAGACTTTTTCATTTTCCTTTCCCCTAGCATTTTCCATCCTCACGGTAGTTCCCAACTCCCCATTTCACTCTCCTCACAGGGCGGTAGCCTCTGGTCCCATCAAATTGCCCATCACCACCACACTGGCACGCCTGCCTACGTACGACAGGTAAGGCTGGACAATCTCCAGCCAGCTCTGCTGGGAGCCCTGCTCCTCAGGCCGCCCCTCAGCCCTTGCTTCCCGGCACAAACCACCCCAGGGGACCTGACACCGCCCCATGCTGTCACATCACTTCGGGCCTGGCTGTCCCCAGAACATGAAGGAGGGGGCCAGAGGAAAAGGGAGGCTGTTCTGCCCAGCTTGGTACCTCCCTTTCAACTATTCTCCAGCCCTTCAGTATAGAAGTTCTAATCGAAGCTATTCTGAAGCGTCTGGACAAGTTTAATGGTTATAACAAAATCAGTCACAAGGCTTCCTCTAAAATTTTGTGGAACTAGACGAAATTTTAACTGCTCAGTTTCAAGCTCGCATGAATTCCTTTCTGACAAGGTTGAAAAAACTGAAACAATTTTTAAAACTCATACAACTCATCACAAAACTCTTATTACAAAACTCTTCATTCTTCTTTAAAGAAGATAATATTGCATAGACTACCTCAACAACTGCAACCAATCACAAACTCATACATCATCCAAGGAGTGCTTCACTGCAGGGAAAAATACCAAAAATACACATGGCTAACTTAATTGCCATAAATATCAAGGGCTTTCATTCTGACTAATCGCACACCTTGAGTCATTTCACTGAAGTCAACAAGCAACTTGTAAAAACAACAAAATAAGCAAAAGATGATAAAATCCTTTCCCTCAAAGACTATCAAGTCAAATACATTGCAATTAATGATATTAATGAACTGAATTAAATCAAGGTGGCCGGCTAGCATTTTTAGTGTATATGTTTGCTTGCATATATTATACACACAAGGATGCATATAACTGAGTGCTCAGAACTCTATTTTGTAAAATTCACTGGGCATCCTGGCCAAGATGAATGCTGGATTTTAGCTGTTATTTCCATTCATAAATGAATTGCCATTTTTCAGACAGAATAATCTCAGTTTTCATAGTAAAATGACAGCAGTTTATGAATCAATTTATGGGCTTTGTCATCTGATGATTCATTTATTTTAAAAAGACCAAATTAATATCAGTGATTCCTTTCATTGGGTTACACATCACATTTTATGTCAGTTGCTCCTAATATGAAGTTGGGCTTTTATTAATTTCTTCCCCATTCTTGCATTTCCCACTGTTGTTGTTGGAATACAAATAAATAAGGACACTCACCTCAAAGGTATTAGCCTTTTTTTATGACATCAGTGTGTAGGCTGTGCAAAATCGACGCATCAGTTAGTCACTCGCACCATCTGTGTGGGCCTGGAGAAAGGAAGATGTAATCTGTCATACGGTGATCTTCATACAAAACAGCAACAATCTGTATTCAGCTGTGCTGATGAAATAGATCCCTTGAGGAGATTCAGTCTGCCAGAGTGTGCGCTTGTGGGTGTCAGCTGCTGGGGGTCAGCTCTTCATAACGCAACGAGGGAAAACTTTCTGTTTGTCTGGACAAGAACTGGGAGGGTGGTGGCACTCATTTTCACAGACTAGAGTTCGCTAGCCAAACTGCAGTGGTATTAAGTAGCACTTTAAAATTTCAGACCCAATATCCTTTCTCATTTTTTCTGACTAAGAAAATTTGCTCTGGGATGATTGGAATACAAGAAAGGAGAAAGTGATGAAATCATTCCTTTTCGGTTTTTACTTCCCGCAGGAGTAAACTCATTGTCTTCCCTGGCCTTTCTGAAGCTACTATGATGTTCTTCCTCAAAGTGGGGAAGGCAGTGGTCTACCATCCAAAGGGAAAGGCTAAACGCATAGTTAGCAGGTCTACAAAAGTCTCCCTGCATAGCAGTGTGCAGGATGTGCCCAGGATATATCCCCAGGCTACCTCACCTATTTGGTTGGAATTTATGATAACATTACTTTTTCTCACACCCTCCAAACAGCAACTCTGCACTGCCTTCTGGGGCAGTCGTCTCTAGATTTTATTTTTAGTGCATACAGATGACAATTACATGAAAGTACAGCAATATTTTTACCTACAGCACTTTCATGTTCCCCAGAAAAGATACAAGAGCCTTTAGGGTTTTGTATTCATCAAATTACTTCAGCTTGTGCTGAACAGAATTCCTATAACAAGTGTTTTCACTAAATAGGTGTCTTGTCACAATCCCTACAATTACAGGTACTGTAAGATGACACCAATGCTATGCCAACGACTTCCTTTTTACAAAGGATATTTGTGGAGATTACTTTCAAGGACAGTTACTTATTCCAACCTCCTGTATGCAGTGGTACCAAGTAGCCTAAAAGGCATTATTCTTAAAGGCATTGCTGAGCAGTGGTTCTCCTTTCTTCCTTATATACTGCTCGCTAGTTTTTTGGACTTTTTTTTTTCTTTTTAAACATAAAAACTCTGATACTTATTTTCAGATTAAGAATACAATCTCATGCAGAGATTCATTATTGAGCATACTTATTTTTATGGAACATGGTTTTTTTCCTAGTGGCTTATTTCACCACAGAGACCTAGACAAGCATGAATACTTTTCCCAGCTGTAGCTGGGAAATGGAGAACAGAACAGAGCAGCAGAGAACTGTGATCTTTAGCAAACAAAAGACTCCACAATTCTGAGAGAGGAGGAATGCAGTCTGTCTTTTCATCCCAACAGTCAGAAGGGGAAAACCAAGCTTTCTACGGTATTAGACAGTAAGGGGGGGGGAACTTGCTGAGTACAGCCCAAAGAAATTTGGTTAGGAGAGCCAGAAAAGAGCCTTTCCTTATGCTTTTTCTGTAAGCACTAGAGCCAATCCTTTTCATGTTTTGCAGCGTCTATAAGTGTGTGCTCTTGTTGTCTGGTTTCTAGAAGTCTCCATGCTCCATAAGGGCAAATACATTAGACAGTTGGAAGTATCATAACAAAACTCTCAGGAGCTAGGGCTAGGAGAGCAGGAAGAAGTATCTATGGGAAGGAAGAAGTATCTATGGGAAGAAGCAGCAAATGCAATATAAGGAGTGAGCTACTGCCAATGCAAGTTTTCTCCACAGCCTATAACAAACATAAAGTTAGGTTAATCATCTAACAAAATCTGTGATTTTATTAAACAATTAGTTCAACTATTATTTTGAACTAACTTGGTTCCATGTTTAGTGCAGCCCAGCCAGTGTCACATGACTGGCAGCCACACAATTAGTGAGTGTTTTCATGAGTCAATTGGACCTATTTGGGAGCTCCATTTAAACCTTTTGTCAAGCTTAGGGGATGACTGCAATGAAATTCACTTCATTGGAGTTGCTAGCTTGATGACAAGCCTCTTTAAATCAAACCTTTTCTGTCGTTCTTCCTTACACTCCTACCTTCAATACACTGAGCATATCTTTCTAGAGAAATTAATATTTTAGGCCATCTTCATTTTGCCTACCATTTTTAAACAGCTGATTCCCAGACAACATCTCCCATGCTTCCCATGTGAAGCACCAATGAAGCATCTCAGCGCTCTGAAACTGAAGTCAATTCAAGCCTCCATCCAAATCCCTTAAAAATCTATTGGCCTCTTTCAACTAGGCATGGTAGCCATTGTTTTTAAGACATTTGAGTTCCCAGTCAGTTCTCACTAGAAGTCCTGTCTCTATGCATCACATATGTGAAACTGCTTGGTTCTAGGACATGTAATAAGGACAAGTGAGTAAAGATGTGACAGAGATATTGATGAAGTGATTTGTGTAAAAAAAAGTCAGCATAATTTGTAGCTTTATCCAGTTATTTTTTAAGCAATTGTACTTAGCAGATGGAAGTAATCTTTCTGCAAAGAGGAAGAAAAAGAGGCCCCTGAAATTTTATGAAGGGTGAACAAATGCATTTTGGCTGCCACATGCCTAACATACAACATCAAATTCTTAGTGGTCTAGGAAAAAAGCTGCAACATGCGTGTTACTATGTCATGTGTTAGGAGGTGACAGATATTAATAGTATTGGCTGTTAAAATTAGTAGAGCAGGCTACCTTTGTTCTTCCATTCACGTACAAAATAGATCAGCACTGAACAGTCTCTAACTAGTTTTATTTCAGTCTCTTTATGACAACTTTGTGTACTGTCCTTAAAAAAAAAAAAATTAGCATATCTTATGATGTTTGGTTTACTACGATGTGGGATAATTGAAAACACAATTACATTACCTCTCCAAACACAAAGCTTTTTTCCAGGATGGTTACATGCAAGAAAGGCAAATCATGCTGTAAGCAATGAAATGAAAAGACTGGAACAAACTATATGCAATTAGCTTAGTAGACTAGATGGAGCTGGACAGAATTCAGATGTGGTACAAATGAGTATAAACAAAGGAGCTGCATTTGCTTACCTCTTGTCTGAATTTGATGTATTGGTCTTCGCATATGAAAAGCAGTGGTATTGGGAGTAATTTAGCTGTCATTCCTGCTCTGTTGTAGTTAACTGAACTGTCATTGACTTCAACCTGCACAAGATCAAGTTCAGAATGGTTAAAAATTTCCCCACTTTTAAAAGCATTATCTTCAACACATTACAAAGCAGAAGCAGGGCATAGTGATTGGATCCCAACTGCCTCTAAACGAAAAAATAAGTATCAAGGATCTAGGCCACAGGAGAAAAATTACATGTAATAAAGTAACACTGTACGTTCCAGACTAGTGTAAGAAAATTCTACTACAGTGTGCTTCCAGTATTTTTAAGACCGACTAAAATTTGTTGAAAAAAATCCCCTTACAAATGTGTAAGAATATAAAACAGCATTCAGAATGAGCACAACTCAGAGGAGGGTTACACATCGCAAACAAATGATGTTCATATTGAAATGCATGAGACGTGCTTTCTCACTGGAACACATGCTTTATGATTTTCCAATCAATCTATTCTCACTGGAAGTGACTCCATCTTCACTGCCCATAAAGTATAATCTCACAGCATTACTTTTTAAGGCAAATAATTTGTCAGAAAGAAGAAAAGAATAACTGCTCTTAGACATCGTACCTGTTGCTAAACCTTTCTCAGGATGCAGCTGCCATTTGCACAGCAATTGTTACCACTCTATAGGTTAGGGTAAAGATACAGCCCTAACAACTCTTTTTTTTTAATCTCCCTTTGGTGCACTATTGCCCTTGCTAATCTTCAGTTCCCAAGTGTTAAGGAAAGAAGAGATTTTTTGACTCCAGGGACTACAGCCACAGCCCATGGAAAGCAGAAGCAAGCAAAAGTCTTTTGGTACACCCAATTCCCTCCCCAAGACAGACAGGCATCATTTTTTCAGATGAGACACAACCCGGCACTCCACAAAACAAAAACAATGATTTTTTTAAAGTGTATGACACAATGGAGGAAAGAGGTTAGTGCTGAGGGTAAATTCCAAATAGCTCGGCATGTTTTCCTGGATTGTCTCTTACGTAACCCCCCCAAAATTCAGTCTCGCAGCAGCCTGCTGGGAGCAGAGGGGAGTGGGTCGGGAGCTCATTGACAATACCAGGCACATGTGTGCATACACACACAGCCACCACACACACAAGGCAACAAGAATTAGCTAGTCCTCTGCAAATGTCAGCCAATTTATGTAATATCCTTTTACTCAGCATTTCTTATTCACTGGAGAGTGAAAAATCTCAATCAACAGTCTCTGAAGAATTGAAAGTGGGGGAAGTTAGTTCGATTCATAGTCTTTCTCTGGTCACTGCTGTTGCTGGCTGCTTGATAGTCTATACATTACCTCAATTAAGTAACCAGTGAACAAGGAGGCACATTATTTCATAAGAATCACCAATACAATTGGTGTTAACAAGCTCTAATTGTTATTAACAGCAGCTGTCATTTTAAGTTGACTAAGCACAACAGCTCTGGGCTGCTGCTGTTCCTGTTATCCCATGAGGCGCACAGAAGACTTACTCCAGAATCCAATTTGTCCAGAGAACAGTTTTTCAGCTGGTAGAGAGCCAGAAAGTACAGACCAGATGACAGCAGCGCTAAGACTTGCTAATTTAACACACCTAGGAAACAAAGGAAGAGCTGAGAAGTGGAAGGAGAGCTTGGAGATGAACAGACTGGATGTAAATAATACCAATTATTTCCCCAGCCAGCCTTTCTAGTAAAGAAATAAGCTGGTGGTATACTTACACCACCTTGAAACAGGACCAAGAATCTCACCTTTTCAGTGCTTCAGAATTACATATTTGGCAGATGATGAAATACGACCTTTGTCACTACAATACATTACTTTTCTATTATTTTTAAATTACTTTCATTTCAGAGCTCTAATTTCCTGTTCTGTCTAGGAGAGTGAGCAGTAATAAGCTGTTATGAATGCTACAGCTTTTTTAAAAAATGGGAAGAAAAGAGGAAGATTTTCTACTCCTCACAAAACAGAAGACATTTCAGTTAATTGGCTTACAATCAGAAACAAAAGCTGTTATGATCAAAGTAAAGCTTACAGTGCACATCAGACAGAATTCTGAAATTAAATCATATCTCTTTTACAGGTATTGAAAAATCTAAGAATAACTTAGGGTTAAAGTACCAAAACCAAGTACAGAAATTCACAATGAAATACGTTGTCTCTATTTCTATAACAATGTCATAAGGGAAAAACAAAACATCTAATCAGCAAGCACAAAAGCTTGAATTTTTACATTTGTTACAGTACTTGTGTTTACCGTGGACACCTTTATTGACTTGGAGTGTCCACAGAAAACTCACCTGATGAGCCTTCCCTGAAAAGCCATTGGTTTATGCTCCTCTTCAAAGCACAAAATTCAGTTTTTCCTACTCAAAACGTCTTAGTAACTGATTATACATTTAGGATTATTTATATGAGGGAGAGGAATTTTTTTAAATTATGAAGGTTCCAAAAATTGTGTAATGTTTGGTGTATTATTTTGTACCTGACTGGTCAAACCATTGTCTTGCAGCTATTTTGAACCTCCATGAAAAACTGATCTGTTTATTCAGTCTCATGATTGATTGATCTGATCTACATGAAAAAATTTTATTCCTGAGAGTTTTGTTTATTATAGTCATCTTCAATTCTAGTGAATAGTTCTGGTTTTCATGGAGAAATATCTATTTAATATAAGAATCTAACCCCTATAACTGAGGGTAAAATTATTCTGTGAAAGATAGGGGCATGTGTAGAAAATTAAAAAATAAATCTGGTTTACATGAAAGAAAATGTTCATCAATAATCTTAAACATTGTGTCAGCAGCCATTTAATTTTTTTACAAGATTTAAGTTATTTTTCTAGCTTTTCTTTTTCAGTAACTAAATGTTCCATTTGTTACTCTTGCTCCTCCTGGAAATACAGCAATAAACAGTAACATAAATTGTTATTACAAATACTTAGATGACTTTGCTGAAAGAGTACTGACCTCAAGCCTGTACCAAGAGTCATCAGATCCAGTTTGGCTTAAAGGTTCTGTCTAACATTAAATACAAGATGTCCCTTTAGATAAAAGTAAGACAGAGGATATGTTACTAAAAAACCTACAGGAAATGAGAAAGTATTAGGAATTGTGTTCTAGTTTAAGTGTAAAAAGATGATGTCTCAATATATCATTGTCAGTCACCCTTTATTTAGATGTATCCAGTTGATATGAACTGAATATATCATTTTCTGGAACATTTATATATGTCATAGACGTAGAATATCATTACATGCCCTTATGTAGTATCTCAGAAAAAAACCCCAGCAAGCTCCAGACTTGCTCTTAATCCTCCTGAATTCAGTCTGTTTTGACTGAAATATGGACTTAAGCAATGCCTGATGAGGCGCCTCCTCCAAGAAACCCCACTTGCAGACATGCAGACACCCCAGACCTTGCAGTATGCAGGAGGATAGATGGGAATTTCTAAAACTGAGATTAATATGATCCTCTACCACAAAGAAACAGGCAGCAGTGATGGATTTTTATTTTATTTTCAACTTGGAATTCGTTTTATTTAGAGATGTTTAATTTATAATTATATCATGCTGGCTCATTGCTTAGTTGTGTTATGGCGCTCTGCCCAGAGATCCTCATGGATGCAGCTTTTAGCAATTTCTTTGTGTTTCACAGATGGTCTCTATTTGCCTTTTGCCTTTTTTTTTAATATTAATTGCAAGATTTTTAAATGAAAAGAAAACGCAATAACAACAGTGGAACACTTTTAGGCTTCAAGCAGTTACTTGTCTCCACAATTTCTTGTGGAATTGAGTTGCTTCAGATTAATGCAAAGTCTGCAACATACATATTGTATCAATCTCTATAGTTTGAAATATTAGCAATATGTAATGCCTTCCAAGTTATGTCTGATGTAACGGTAAGAGATTATCTGTTGTAATTGCAACGACTACAAAGCCTCTCTAAGAAATTGCCATTTATTGTTAGTCTGCTGGAGTGCAGCAGTTCTTTGCTGCCTTAAACATACCTGTAAGGCAATGAGCAGACATTCATTATTCCAACAAAGTAATAAACGTTTACAGACCTACCTTGAGGCAAGGCATGGGGTGCGGGCTTACTTGGTTAACCTAAGATAGGTAATGCTGGAAAACTAGAGAAACAGGAATGGGGATTTTCTCCTTGAAAGGGAAGAATGACAATACATCCTTCCCCGGAGTAGTTCTTTCTGAGACTGCACAGCCTCTAGGCAGTTCCCTATATGGTACACTGGAGTCCCCACAGACAATTCAGTAGTTTGAGAAGGTCATATGGTTCCCATGGGTATCCCAAATATCAACCGCAGCCAACCTCTGGTAATCAACTTACTAAAAAAAAAAAAAAAAATTCAAAACAGCAGCAACAAAAAATTGACTCATGATATTCTGGTTTATATATTACTCCAGATAACGTCAGGGAAATAGTCTCACCCAGTGCTGGTACTGTCCTCCAGACAAGGCTACACAGTGACTCTGTCTTACTTTAACTTCATTTTTAGTGACATTTCTTTCACAGGACTGGAAAGTCTTGATTGATTGCAGCAAGTCACAAGTAGCCCTAGTTCTTCTCAGAAGCAAACACTGGGATCTTGATCTCAAATATTTCGTATCTGAGGATGTTGTGGGGTTTGGCTTTAAGTCCCTCTCTTTCCTGCCAATTTCAAATGTGATTCAAAACTGAGTTCATTTTCTGATCTGTTGCAGTCTCACAGGACTTTGTTAGAAGCAGAATATAGAAGGGATTGTAAGAAAATAAGTTGGAAGAATTTCTGGAGTTGGCACGTCCAAAAGGATTTAAGAGGCTAGATCAGATGACAAGGCCATCATCTTTATATTAATCCCTTCCTTTCATGCACAGTTTGGAGGCCTAGGAAGAATTCTCTCTCGCCAACATTTTTAATATGAAAAGCTACTCATGTTGAGACAACCTCTACTGTACAAGATATGCTTTGACTGTCTTGTCATTAATGAACATGAAATTATCCACTAATAACAGATGGTGACACAGTAAAGCAACCCAAGAACAAATCCTATACCACTTGTGACTCCTCCCCAGTAAGTTAAATTTCAGTGGGACTTTTGCTATTGTTCTCAATGGACCGCAAAGAGAAACTTGGGCTGTAATCAGCAGTGATTTCATGGCAAATAAAAAGGAGTAAATAAATGCCACAAAGAATCCTTCTTAGGCTGCTGGCAACAGCACAGTTCCAAAATTGGCCTCTGCTTGTGACATTTAAACAGATGAGTGTCACCCAGGTGGAACAGATGACACATTAAACAACAGTCTCTCACTCCATCATGTTTGACCCCAAAAGAACGACAAAGCTCATATTTAAGGAAGAAATTACTATGATCTGCTATGCATTGTAAGTCATCCCATGTACATTTAGAGACATAGGTACAGAACAGATTGTGTGAAATAAGACTTCTGTGTACATTCATTTAACCTACAGGCTTTACGGAATGGTAAGTCTGTAGCTGAGCTTCCTACACAAAATAAAACCTTTTTGATCTGTCTGTAACACAGATATTTTGTTGCACAAACAAGAGGGAGGAAGATTATAATTAGTTCATTTCAAAACAAACGAAAACACAACAGAGAAATAAAGTGCAGTGAAAGAAGAGGAACAGCCTAATATAAAGTTACCTCAGCAGATTTACCGTGCTTCTCTCTTTATGAAGAGGCATCAGCAGAGCAATGCACGTGGGCTTAAAAAAATGAGTTTACAACTGCTACATGCAGGGGGGAGGGTAGTCCCATGTTACTGTAGGTCCCACAGAGAGAGACATAGAGCCTGATGGTTGATCAGACTATTTATCTGATTATTATTAATGCACAGTACAGAATACTTTGCTGAATGAGGTCCCTTACTGGGCCAGATCCTGGCCTGGAAGGCTGCTCTGGGCAGTCGAGCCATCCCAGTGGGCTAACAACTGGCCTCATGGGGACGACAGCCCAGCCGCAGGAGAAACTCAGCACAACGCTGACTGTAAGAGGAGATGATTTGCTGTATGGCACGTACAGGTCCTAGAGGATAGGTGACGTTTTAAGCAAAGCTGGATCAGTTCAGTTAGAAACGGATTTAAACCCAGTGAAATTCCTGAGATGTCAAGCCAGGTAACTTCTAGTGTATTTGCTCCTCAGGAAATTTGTTTTTTTTCAGATAAATAGTTAAAGTAAAGCAGATAGGTTTTCATCTATTTAGGATCCCTGCTGAAAGCAATGAATTTGTAAACAAGGGAAGCAAAATAGGATACAAATCTATTCTAAAGGAAGCATAATTAAGAGCACTTTATTTTTACAGCCCATAGTAAAAACCCTCAATAGTTAGAAACATTTGCTGTTTTTCAAAACTTGAATATTTCAAAAAGACTGTTTGCCATCCAATAGCACACAAGGGAAATAACCAAGACCAAAACAATGTCTCTCAGATTTTATTTTGTGTATGAATCAACTAGTCTAAAGGAAATACTACCTTCTTTGACTAGCAGCATGGAAGAGTTCAAGGATACAGTATGTATTTTTAAAGAAAAACCTAATACACATGTTTGGAAAGGAAGAGGACAAGACTTAAGCTCCTGGCAGTATTTGCAGACATCCTCAGACATTTTGAATAGAGGTATTCTTCTGGGGGCTTTCACCTTGTCTGAAAGTTTTGTACTTGTTCCAGGTCTTGCACTGTTTATTACATTTTAAAAAGTCAAGTTATTCTTTCCTACTGCACATTACTCTTGCTAATTTTGGGGACTCAAGAGCAAACAGAGCAGGGGAAGAGCCAGACACAGATGAAAGCATAATTCTAAAAAAGCCAGTTACATTTCCACTTAAGAAAAAAAAAAAAAAAAACAAAAAACAAAAAACACACAAAACAAAAACAAACAGAAGAGGTAAGGATTTTCCTCAAACCTGCAGCAATAAAGTCTGTTAATTTTCTGCTTGCAATATTAAAACCATCAAAGTCAAAAATGCCTGACCCAGCACTGGATCACATCAGCAATATAGGAAACACGACAAGGGGCAACTTCTTACGCTTTTGTTGGACCAAGACAAATAAACAGACAGAGATTCGACACTGGAGATTAATATTGAAGCCATAAACAAACAGATCACACGTAAAATAAAGCGATTACAGATGATAAGGAATTCTCTACAAGAGATACTAAAAAAAATTAGTGCAACTCAAAACACAAAGCCCCACACATATACTGCAGTCTCATTTAGTTTCTAGAGTATTTAAAAAAACAACATTCATTCCATCCTGACAGTATGCCAGTTTGTATGTAGAGGAACTGTTCTGCTCTACTGAGTTTGCACTGTATGTTGTATGACTACTAGTAACTCTGCTTGGCACACTATAACTGCCGTGGTTTAATCTTCACCCTATATTCCAAGAAAGAGCTACTGTGTTCATTGTCAAGGTTTACTACTACCATCCAAAAACTACCCTGTCCTAGATATTATCCTTACGGAGTCCAGCCTTGTGGGAATTCTGTACGGCCCAGTAATGCAGCGGGCTTTTAGACAAATTCCATCAGCTTTATCAGGTTTGCAAATCAAGGAAATGTCTTTCAAGGTGAAGAAGCCAAACCTTAAACAGCATCAAACATTCATCCATTACTACAATAATTCTGACTCCTATTCGTTATCCAAGGCCTCATTTTGTTACACACTATATGAACAGAATAAAGAGTTTCTTCCCTACAAAGTTTGCGGTTTTAGAGATAAGAAACAGATTGATAGAGCCTGATATGACTGTCTCCAAATCTGACCATTCTCCTCAAGTGACATTCCCTGCAGGAGACACCCTTTAACTACTAGGGGTGCTGGGCTCTTAATCCTCATCAAATTCTTCAGTGCAAGGAATGGCTCAACCTACTGCATCTCTGAAGCGATTTTTTTCCAGGTCATCATTAAGTACTGTCTCCATTTAGCCTGCACCCTGGGCTAAACAATAACCAGTTGTTCTATCACCCAAGACCCCTTCCCAGCTGAGAAAGGGAATTGGGAAAAGGAGGGAGACTGGTCAGTTGAAATTTAAACAGATTTAATAAAATAAGAAAACCAATATCGATACTAATACAAATGACACAAAGCTATATGCAGCCTATGGAGAGGTGGCAAGTCCCTCCAGAGATAACAACCATTGATGAGAGGGAGAGGAGAGCAGAGCAAATAGCCCACCATCCCCAGCAGCTCTCCGATTTATAGTGAACCTGACATTAATGTTACAGAACACACCTGTGGGCCAGCCTGGGTCAGCTGCCCTGGCTTTCACTGCTAATGGCCTTGATCATCATCCCACAGCTGGCCACAAACTGAAACAAAATGTAACAGAAAATTGATTCTATAAATTTTTATCCCTGCAAAATCAGGACAAGTACTCAATTGCTATTGCGATTAGAGCTTATTAAAGCTTCATCTGAGAAAGAGCAGCTTTTAATGAAGGTTGCACTCATCAGCATTAGCAGCCCTCAATTTTACATTTCTTTCCACTAAGAAATGATCAGAAAGACACCCTTTTCCAGTATTCAGAAGAGTGAGGAAGGACGATCATGTTTTTGCAATAATCGGTTTCTTAGGGACCAAGCCTTTTAACTCCCCAGAGCAATGGAAATTTCACTGATGTTTTTAATGAAAAAGGGATTGGATCCTGTACTAATTCACAACCAAAACATGATTCCCCCTTCCCCTCCAGTCTCCTGAGAATAACATATCAGCGAAATAACATCTTGTCACACATGCACGTCAGCGAAAGCATCTGTAAATTCTCATTCAGGAACTGAATTTGTGGTAATGGCTCATAGCAACACATAAACCAGAAAGAAAACGGCTTGACTGGCCTTTTAAAAGAAAATCCAATTCATAACAAATCTTATTTTAACTTGTTAGCTGAGGAAGATGGACATGACCATTTGAGGGAGGGCAAGGAATGGAACATCTTATTTGTATAATGCCTCCTCACATCATGGCCACGTGTTAAATTCCAAGTATCATGTTGTAGGGCAGTCTAAAGTTCTATTTTACATGGAAGCGAACACAGTTAATTAAAGCAGCGCCTCTTGGCACAGACAGATGTCACTTACTTTTAAATTATGCCCTGCATTTTGGAAGACCTTTCTTTAGCAGTTTAATAAGAAGTCTGTTTAATGATCAGACTTGAACAAATAAACACTAGAACAACCAATTTTAAGTCGTTTCCTCCACCTTCTCATGGCCTTGAAACTCCTCTCTTCTTCCAGTTTCACTGGCCTTATGAATGGTTGTGAGAGGAATCTGGAAGGCTGGAGGTCTTCCTCAAGCTCTGCTGGGAAATAGTCCTGAGCATCCATCACTGGAGCTGAGATTTGAGAGCCATTCCCATATTAGCCACAGCAACTCCATGTATAGTAATTACTGATCTGACCTTTGGTAATTCTGTTGAGCCTATTTACAGCAATACTCCGAGATGTCAAATACTTCAAAAATACAAGCTAGAAAAATTGCATAGCCAGGGTCACACATAAAATCATTTTTAAGTTAATTGCCTGGTACTTCAAATAAACAAAGATTTGGGCTGCTTTTCCAGTAAAGCGCTCTTACTGCCAATTACATCCGAGTTTCCTGGCGTCTGGCAACCATCAGCACACTGTCACAGCTAAATGGCTCCAGAAAACAAGTATCCTTGAAAAAGAACAACTTGCATGATGTGCTTGGGATGGTTATTTAAACAGTGCTTACATAAACAAAGAGATGAAGGGCAGTGAGAAGTGAGGTACTGAACAGTGACTGCCCCTTACCTCAAGCAAGGCATACTCAAGGAACTGGAATAACGTTATATTAGGAGGACTTTGCCAGTTAATTAAACTGATCTAATCAGCATACCTATATTGTTGCAGGTGTACTAGTCTAATTTTTATCACTGTAGGGAATCAAAGACATTATACTGATATGGAATTATACACATGTAATCGTGGTAACGACCACTTCCCCTAAAATAGTATGTGCATGGTATATGCGTCTCTTTGAGCTGCAACCCACAGAGAGAACTGCAAATGCAGGGAGCAGCAAATGAAATACAGGAATTAATACCCAAAACAAGACAGAATTCCTTTCCGTTTACTGGAGGAGTTCTTTTTGTAAAAGGCTGTTCTTCAACAAAATGAGGATTTACTGATGATAGATAGTTATTCTGTAAAAGGAGATATTTTGATGGTTTTCTTTGATGTAAACAGGAGGTGAACAGATTAACTGCCCTAGCTCAGGACTGTATGACTTATGGTCTAGGCAATCCTGCCCCAGCAGGGGGATTGGACTAGATGATCTTTCGAGGTCCCTTCCAATCCCTAACATTTTGTGATTCTGTGATGACTAGACTACAGGTTCGTGTTGCTAACTGAGAAACTCTCTGTTCTGCTCTAGAATGTGTTATCTATATGTAGATATATAAAATTTATTTTATACAATTCCTCTGGAGTGATTTTGGCTCTCCAGTACTAACAAATAGGGGTTTTCTGTTGTTCGGTTTTGTTTTGTTTTTAAGTTTAGTGAGTGAAAGCGGTAACTCAGATTACACCTTGGAAATAAATCAGTTCACCAACTGTGTTATTTTTAGTCATCTCCCCAAATCTGCTACACCGGTTAAATATTTGGTCTCACAACACAGCAGACTAAAGTTCTGCATAGCACTAAACTCCAACCTACTGATTTGAGCTGAAATAAAAGACAGTCAGGGACCAAACTTCCCATTACTTCTAAATAAAAACTGCATGCTGTCTTTTATACTCTTGCAATAATTAAAATATAATCCTATTCTTTGGAGTAGCACTTGGTCCCAAGAAAAGAATTCCTTTCCAGCTAAACAGATTTTTACTTTTGTTTTTAATCTCTGCCAGGCAGGGAAACCAAATACAGGCCTTCCTCAGTTGGTTTCCCCCCCCTTCCCATGAGCTCTTTCACCATCTGTGCATGATCATGGCCCAGCCTTCCTTTCCACCCTTCTAAAAAGCACACAAGGATTCCTCCCAAATATGTCTCATTGTGGGAACACATGGCTGCTAGGGATGGGGCTGGTGAACTTGGATTAAATGTGACATGAAGCCACTCCCCAGGGGCCAACAGGGGCCTGATGTGGAGGGAGAAGTTGAGGAACTATTTTTTCCCTCCACTCAGGGAAGCACCTCTTCCTCAAACTGCCCTTGTCCCTCCCTGAGCTTTGTGTGACAGGGAACACCCTCCCCTCCTGCTCCCAACCACCACAGCTGGCACTGCAGCCTGTACAGGTTGTCTGTGCGCTCCCCATTTCAGTGACTGCCCTGTAGCCTACTAGAGCCGCTCTGCAGAGTTTCTGTTTGTAACTCCATGCACTAACAAATTCACTGATCACTCTTCTGCATGACCCTGCAGAACCATTGAGCCCTTATGTACCATCCCACTCCATGGCTCCTCAGGATGTTCCCTGTCATGTCCTCTGTGGGGATTCAGTGCTTTGAGCTCAAAGGCATTAATGCAAGGGAGATGGTGAACGCTGTGGTCAACACTTGACCCATAGAGATCACACGTTAGTCTGCAGGAAGCTCCGCTGTGACTAGTTTACACCGACAATGTCTTCAAATTGCAAAAGCTTGAAACTCCCCTCTAAGAAAAACTGGCTTTTCAGAAGCCACAGCAAGCACATCCTTGAAGCAGCAGCTCAGTCACATTTGAGCATGGCACTGTCATATAGCAGGGTGTTATAGAGTTTAAACACAAAAAAGATTTAGAAAGAAAAATTCAATAATGAGAGATTTCATTCATTCGTTACCTGGTAGAGTTGGTGCAACTCCTCTACATGTCCTGCCTGAGTTGGTTATAGGAAGCTGATCTGCTTTTCACAGCAGAAGGCCAGTTCATGATGCTGGCCCACTGCAAGATCCCGTTACTTTGATCCACTGCAGAAGGCCTTAGACAAGGAAACTTCTTAACGTCACTGGGCAAGACACATGCTGGGAAGATTTGTTCTAAAGCAAACACTGGCAGGAATAAATCAAAAAGTTCAGAAGGAAATAAAGAGGTTAGGCAGCTTCCATACATGGACACCAGAGTAAGCTTGTTTCTTACTCAATTAGATAATACTACTACTAACTCCACCCAGAGATATTTTATGGGGGCCTAGGAGTGCTTGGAGAGTACAGAAGATATATAAAAGATATAGTTTATAGCTGCTAGTGCCATTTTACATTGTTCAAAAATATTTTTGTGTGACTTCATATCAGTTTCCCAAAGTAATACAGAAAAGGTAATTTCTAGTCCCACTAACTACAGACCCCAACATGTGAAAAGGGAACATGCCGGACGGGTGATATTTCTAAGCTAGAGAGCAAACCATGTTATTCCCCCTGAATGAGGAGCACAGGACAGCAGGCAGATTTTTGAAATGTTGAATCCTCTAAAAAAAATTCCACTCCTCATACTTGAATCTTTCCCAGGATAAACTGAAGTGGAGATAGGGCAGCCCAGAAGAGCATCCCAAATCGTCTGCTTCCATATCCTCCTACCAAGCCATTCCAAACCATCTTGGCTTGATAAAAAACAACCCCAGCTATTTGTGATCCCAGACTGCCTGGCTCAGGGAGGTTTAGTTTTGCCTTTGCTGGAAGACACACAGCTCCCACTCTACCCGGCGTCACCTCATCCTTGTGAGCAGAGCTGAAAATCTCTTGTCACTCCACTACTTTTCTCCTGTATGAGATCCCCTTCTCCACCTCCCTTATTTGGCCTACCTGGGGACCATTGCCTCCTACATTTCCTAGCTCATTTGTTTCAGCATGCCCGGTAGCAGGCAAATTATCAGATGCCTCTTGACAGCCATTGATCATCAGGCTGTAAGTCCTTATGGGACCAGAACTTGCAAGCAGACTGTGCCCTCTAGGCTAGCCCAGCTTAAGGGTCTTGTTGCTATGATTAAGACCTGTACCACATTTCAGGAAATCATGAAAGAGCAGAGAGGCCTAAAAAGCTGGCCTTATAAACATTAAATAAAATGGCATCAGCCCTAAAAAGAAGGAGGAGTGAACCGGGAATGATACTGCGATGCAAGAGAAAAACAAGGCACCTGACTAGGACAGGGCTTCAGCAGGGAGCGAGACGCTGCCTGCTCCTTGGGACAACCCCTTCCCCGAAATCTCTGCCATTTCCCAATTTCCCAGGCATGTCAAATGTAAAAGCTTAGCTCTTCCATCACATCATACTCTACACAAACAGCCTTTGTGTACCCGAGGAGGAGCCTCTGCCCGGGAGAAGCCGAAATCGCCTGCGGCAGTTGTTGAAATCATTCCCTGCGCTGAGAGCCATGGCAGACACACACAGGACCTCCTTCTGTGTTGCAAAAAGGTTTGGGAGATTTGAAGCCGAGCAAGCCACATATGTATATTGTATTTCACATTGCAGAAAGAGGATCCCTTGAGGACAGCGTGCACGTTAATCTTCTATGCATATTAAAGAAATAATTTTAAGTAATCCAGGATAAAATATCTAGCTAGTTTATAAAATTTTTCATTTTGCTGGCCTGTAGAAAAGCAAGTGTTAAATAATCAAAATATGTCTACAGCTTTTTAGAAAACCTCTGCATCACAATATTGAAATATATCATTATGTGCTTTTTAAAAGCCTGATTGGAAAAATTACATCATTTTGGATTTTCTCAACACTTGGTGCGTCAGCTCTCAGCGTCTAAGAGCCCTATAAATAGATGTTTGGACCACCTCAATACAATTCATGTGTGCAGATTTTCCATAATCCACTTAACTCTATTATTCAAATAAAGTGCAACTGGATCTCTTCTTGGGAACAGGGATTATGCAATGCTCAGTACAGGAGGTTCAAGAAAAACAGTATAAAGCCAAACATGAGCTGCAAACACTTGCAGAGCAGCAGAGTTTGTTTATATTTATTGATATGCTGTTTCCATTTCTTTCTCACCTAACAGCCACTAGCTCCTTTTGCCTCTTTTGATCTACAAAACTCTTTCTCTCTCATGTCTTAGTACACCAAGAGCGTGGCCAAGCAGTTAAACATCAATTGCCAACCGATTAATAATGAAAATTTAACTGCAGGATGATGAAAACTTTAATGTAACTAGATCCCTATGCTCCTAGGAACTACTGTTTCAAATTAAAATTATAAACCCCTATACTACCGATGAAATTTGGCAAAAACCACTGAATTCTGGAGTTTATTAGAAACTGAAAATATTTACAGTTTCAGGTCAGAGATGGCTAAATACTACGAGCATAGCTTTCTACACACAGAAGAGTTTTTCTCTCATATTTGTAAAAGGCAACTGCTAATCATATGCTCCCTTAACCTCCTTAAGCACCTTCCAGTTGCGTGCGAGTAGAATACAAATATAAAAATAAAAATATGCAATTCAGCCATGAGAACTCTGAATGAAACCTTTGCAAATATACTGTATAGCACTACTTTAATATGCACACACATACACCTATATGTATCTAAAACACATTTGAGGATGAATTTCATTATCTGTGTCTTTCTTTTCCTTATATACTGAATATATCAATTATTCACCTAGCGTGAACCACTTGGGTAAACAGCTCTATGAAAGATCTGAGTATATAATTTGATACAATATATATATTAGCGGAGAAGAAAGCTCCAGGATAAAATGCATTTAGATGGACTCTTCATAAAAATGAAGTTAGGGCTTCTGGTCAGTTCAACACTCAAATGCTGTTTCTAAAGATCCGAATTTCATCTCGTGCTTAAGATTAATTTAGAACCTCAGTAGCCTACCCCACATCTCTGAGGAACTCCCAGCTATGGAGACCCATAAGCTGTAAGCAAGTCTAAAAAGGGCTGTTTTTAGCAGAATGCAGTGTAGGTTATGGCATTATGTGTTATGGGGATGCAGACATCAAAGGAAGCCAAAAAAATCTGGAGAACACAAGGGGGGTAGAAAATATCAGATACTGTTAAATACCTACTGACAATTATAGCCTACTGACAATTATATACCTACTGACAATTATAGACAAACTTGATAGCCTTTTATGAGGACATAACCCGGTGGATAGATGATGGTAAAGCTGTGGATGTGGTCTATCTTGATTTCAGTAAAGCGTTTGACACGGTCTCCCACAGCATCCTCGCAGCTAAACTGAGGAAGTGTGGTCTGGATGATCGGGTAGTGAGGTGGATTGTGAACTGGCTGAAGGAAAGAAGCCAGAGAGCGGTGGTCAATGGGACAGAGTCCAGTTGGAGGTCTGTGTCTAGCGGAGTCCCGCGAGGGTTGGTACTGGGACCAGTTCTATTCAATATATTCATTAATGACTTGGATGAGGGATTAGAGTGCGCTGTCAGCAAGTTCGCTGATGACACAAAACTGGGAGGAGTGGCTGACACACCGGAAGGCTGCGCAGCCATTCAGAGAGACCTGGACAGGCTGGAGAGTTGGGCGGGGAGAAATTTAATGAAATATAACAAGGGCAAGTGTAGAGTCCTGCATCTGGGCAAGAACAACCCCATGTACCAGTACAAGTTGGGGGCAGACCTGTTGGAGAGCAGCGTAGGGGAAAGGGACCTGGGGGTCCTAGTGGACAACAGGATGACCATGAGCCAGCAATGTGCCCCTGTGGCCAAGAAGGCCAATGGCATCCTGGGGTGTATTAGAAGGGGTGTGGTTAGCAGGTCAAGAGGGGTTCTCCTCCCTCTCTACTCTGCCCTGGTGAGGCCGCATCTGGAATATTGTGTCCAGTTCTGGGCCCCTCAGTTCAAGAAGGACAGGGAACGGCTAGAGAGAGTCCAGCGCAGAGCCACGAAGATGATTAAGGGGGTGGAACATCTCCCTTCTGAGGAGAGGCTGAGGGAGCTGGGTCTCTTTAGCTTAGAGAAGAGGAGACTGAGGGGTGACCTCATTAATGTTTATAAATATGTAAAGGACAAGTGTCATGAGGATGGAGCCAGGCTCTTCTCAGTGACATCCCTTGACAGGACAAGGGGCAACGGGTGCAAGCTGGAACACAGGAGGTTCCGCATAAATATGAGTAAAAACTTCTTTACGGTGAGGGTGACCGAACACTGGAACAGGCTGCCCAGAGAGGTTGTGGAGTCTCCTTCTCTGGAGACATTCAAAACCCGCCTGGACGCGTTCCTGTGTGATATGGTCTAGGGAATCCTGCTCCGGCAGGGGGATTGGACTAGATGATCTTTCGAGGTCCCTTCCAATCCCTAACATTCTGTGATTCTGTGATTCTGTAATTATGATGGGGTATCATGCCAAAAAGTTGGCACCACAGGGGAGACATTGTAGGAACTGTCTTTCCTTTTCATTAACTCAAGCCCTCTGGAATTAGGCACTGTGAAATGCACAGGTAGAGGGGAAGGGCCTTCCCAGGAGGAAAGAGCAACTCGGTCAGGGAACAGAGGCAGAGAATTGTGCTGAGGCTCAGGACAAGTCAAGTGGGGGACTGCCAGTGGTCACAGGAGTTTGAGGCAGTTGATGGCTCTTCTCCGAGCTGCCTTCTGCAGTGGGGAGATACCGCAAGGAAAATAAGTCCAGAAGAAAAAACATCCACTTAAAATAGTAAATAAGTAGCAGCAAAGGTTTTAACAGTAAAATAACCACTTGCTTTCTGTCTGCCTTTCCACTGAATCACAACTCAGAAAACACTCTTTAGCCCTCCCTAATTCTTAGCTTTTGCCACAGGACTGTCTGCCACCAGCACCAGCAATCACGAGTAAGTGCTTAACCCGAGTACAGCCAGTCATTAGCATTTTAATGAGAAAGTTCCTAAAAGCAAGAATCCCTTTAGTATCACCATTTCCATTCTTTTTCCATTTCACTTTAAGTGTGATTCAGAATTCCAGTTTCAGAAAAAATATCTCCATAGTTACACACCTCTTTTTTTGCAACAAAGTGCCAGTTCTCTGTGGCTCTGTTTTCAAATTTTAAGTGCTAAAACATAATAAAAATGCCTTTGCCTCAATCATCACGATAGATTTGTTTTCAGTTTAGCCAACAGCTAAAACACGCAACAACATTTTCCTCTCTGCAAGGATAACTGAAAGAGCTCAAAGGAAATAATCTAAAAATCCAACTCGTGACATAAAAGACAACTTTGTGTAGAGATACATCCATTCTATAATACCAAAAGGGAGGATTCAGCCTGAACTGATGTGAAAACGAGCGACATTCCAGAGGGTATATATTTGAAAATAGGAGATATATGGCCCATATAAATATACAGAGGTAGAATATACTAATACAATCTCTTAGCATAAAATGTAATGCTCAAACTATTTCAAGTTTAACTCTTACCTTTGCAATGTACAGAAACTAAGAGCAAGATATTAATTAAAAATTAATTATGTTATATATTCTTTCATTTAACACAAGTATGCCAATGTCACACAAGAAATCCCTACCCTTCTTTACAAGACAACAAAAGACATTAAGCAAGAATTTACAGAACACAAGTCCAAATACCTTATACAGACAGTGCATGTTCAAAACATAAGCATATCCAAGGTATCGAACCTTTCTCCAACTAGACTCAACATGTACCCACCTGCCCAGTGCTCTTCATTGTAATGAAAAAAAGAACTGCACATCTGCTCTGCTAAATGAGATCAGAGAAGTCAGTTGGACTGGATGAAGCTATCCATACAGACAGTATCATCAGTCAGAAACGCACGGCTGGGGTTAGAGGTAAGCCCGCAAGCAATTTTTGTTTGTTATTTAACCCCTGTTTCTAGAAATGGGAAATTTTATCTACCTTGTGACTGTCTCACATTCTGATGTCCGCTGTTACACTCTGAAGTCATAATCACATCTAAATATTTGCTTTATAAACTATGGAGAAAT
The DNA here is from genome assembly GCF_013368605.1 of Nyctibius grandis. Lineage (NCBI taxonomy): Eukaryota > Metazoa > Chordata > Aves > Nyctibiiformes > Nyctibiidae > Nyctibius > Nyctibius grandis. The sequence continues at coordinate 80,668,774 of NC_090663.1, forward strand.
GTCAGTTGCACCTGGACTTCTTCCACTGACTCATGGACTTTTAAATAAAGCCAGCAAGTCCTATAAGAACATAAATTCACTTGACATGTGCGAGTTCAATAACTGATTCCTTTCAGGACCTGTGATAATCTCAGCATCTGTTTGAAGCACTAGTAGCACCAAGTCTAGAGCCCTCCGCCATGCCTCTGTCTTGGCTGTTACATTATCATAAACCTTTAAACCTTCTCCGTGATCAGCAAAGGGACCAGCACAACCCCTGAGCAGATCACCTCTTCTAAACTCTTTCAATATATATGCTGAGGGAGAGCCACACTCAGCTGCTTTTTTGAGGTGATGATCAATCGAGGTACACGCTTCCAACTCCGATGCAGCTTGTGCAGTGTTACACATAACCACAGAGAGATACTGCTTCCAGCCGCTTGCTAATGCTTGGAGCACAACTGATTTACACTCTGTCACAGATGCTGCCAGCCAAGGATTGTGAAACTCTTTCACAGCGTTTTTATTTGCTGCCTGTAAAGGCTGTTCTGCCAGCATCTGAATGTGACTAAGGCACAAGAGCTCCACTGCACCACCACCAAGAAAAACCTTCTTGTCATTTAAAGCATGATGGAGTCGATACACTAAAGTCCAGAACTGGTCTTCAATGAGCTGCATCTTTGAAGATACAGTAGTGGTAAGCACGGCCGTGAGCAGGGGAATTCCTCGCACTTTTATCCAGACTGGCACAAGCTCCCCCAGATCCATCGCACGCCCATCGCAGGCCTTCCACAGCTCCACCTGGGCCCCGCTCCCGACACAAGCAGCATTCAGCTGGGTAAGGTATGTCACTGGCTGGGCGCTGGTGACCTCCCCAAAGGCACACAGCACATCCCGAGTCACAGAACCAATTACCAATATACTGTTTGCTATGCATCTTTCCATTAAGTTTTCGCACACATTTCCTTTGACCAAAACCAAGTTTACTTCAAAGCTTATCAGAATATCTAACATACTGCTTAGCCATAAGTCTCCTGCTCTGCCTTCCTGTAGGCTAGGATACTGCAATATGGTCCTTACATTAGAGGGTCTATTAAAACCTAAGTGACGATATTGTTCGGTTAGGTCACCATCCATTAGCAGAATCCGAAGGGGTTTGTCTTCAAAGTATTTGATAACTGTGGCTTGTTCTGGTGATACTAACGTGACAAAGCCTGGGGAGACACAAGAATAGCTTTCAGGCAGGCCCAGGAAACAGCACGTCACAATTTCTGCAACATTAAACTGGGAAGAGCCACTGCATTCTGCTCTCTCTTGTTGATATGCAACAATGCTTTGTAGCAGTTTCATGCTAGTCTGATTTCCATGGCTCAGAGCCATTGCCACGTGTCCTAAACCGTACCACCCACATGGATCTGCTGGTTGTCCTGAAAGGTATCCCTGAAAATTACCTTGCTGACTTGAAAAATGGCTTTTTCCTAGGGGGCTGAAGTATCTGCTATGGGTTAACTTTCGTTTGTTACAGCTGGATGTAGTAACACCACTTCCAGAAATCACAGATGTACTTTTGTCACCTGCTGGTTTGACAAGAGACGCTATTGAACCAAAGCTGGCCAAAGGTGGAACCAGACACTTGTTAAAATTACAATCGCCTTGATGGGAACAAGAATTTCTTGGAATTACTTCTTCGGGTGCAGAAATATCTTTCTGAAAATACAGGAAAATCTGAGGATTTAGAAGACTCTCACATCCGATTTGGCAAGTTTTGCCTTTAAAAGCATTTGGTCTAACACTGCTAGAACACAGCTCTTTATTTACATCATGTATTGATATTTGAAGACACTGGACTCTCTCACAGCAAGAGTTCAACCCCTCAGACATCACAGATACTATTGCTGAAACAGGAACATTCTGCTGGACGCACTCCAGCACAGCATTGCTCCATGCACCAACGAGAAACAACAGGGTACTCATCCCAGTCTTAAACTCCTTGTTTTGTGCCTGAATGGTTTCATTAAGAAGCTGTCCGGCAGCACTAGTTAAATCTAAACTTTCAATCAGTCTAACAGCAGAACAAATCAATGTGCTTTGGTTGGTGCTTTCATCCACAATGAATTTACATGATTTCACTGGGCCCAATAATGATCTTCCAGCAAATGCTAAGGATGAGAGTTGCTGAAGTCCAATATGTCGTCTTGCATTCACATCCCTGAAAGCCATGGGCAGCAGGCAGCATCTGTGAACAGAACACAAACTTATTGCCCCATCCTCACAGCACTCCAGAGCATCTAGCACCAAAAAATTAAATTAACAGTCTAACATTGAACACAGCTCTCCTGTGAGGCTCTCTGTATAAAACAGTTCTTCATCCTGTGCTATTATTATGAGATATAGATGTACACAGTTGCTGAAATGGTGGATTGCTAAAATACCATGGAATGTGTTCTTGCTGGCAGATAGTACAGTGCTGTTAATTCCAGTGGTTTCTTGGACATGAAGCAGCAGAGATTCTATACAACTACCATTTCTCTCCCGACTGGCTATCTGGAATTTCAGTTATTTGCCTTCCTCAAAGAAAAAGTTCCCTAGAGCAGAACAGACAATTATGTGCAAAACCAAAGTGCTCTGTGCAGATCCATCTTGGTACCAACAGTTATGTCACTAACTTTAACCTTCAAATCTGGAAAAACATAATGAAACTTATTTTAAAACTTATTTTATTCCAATTCTACTTATTCCATTTAGCATACATCAACACTTCATTAAATGCGCATGAAAAGGAATGCTGCTTCTTTACACCTCAAAAAGCAAACTGCCAAGACTTCAAAGTTTTGCTCTACTACTCAGTTTTAACATGCCAAAATTAAGTCTTCTTTCCCTCGAAATCCCTTCCAAACCACACTCCTGTGGCAGACCACATGGATTAAACTAAAGCTTCCTCTTTTTCTTTTTTAAATGAAAAAGTATACACTCCAAGCATTAAGAAGCCTTACCATACACCTTTTATGCTCAGGTTCAAATAATCTATTTTATCTCCATAAAGGTCCCTTTGCATAGCTATTCCAAATCCAAAAAAAACTCTTCTTCTGCCCCAGTCAATGGAAGTCCATCTGAATATTAACTCAGATGAAGACAAAGTGTGAATTTAAAAAGCAAAGTAGGCAGCCAGAAATAATCTTTATATACTGACAGACCTAAAGTTCTAGTCTAGCACAAATTAACAACAGAATTTCCCTTCAATTACTAAATACAGAATCACAGAATCACAGAATGTTAGGGATTGGAAGGGACCTCGAAAGATCATCTAGTCCAATCCCCCTGCTGGAGCAGGATTCCCTAGACCATATCACACAGGAACGCGTCCAGGCGGGTTTTGAATGTCTCCAGAGAAGGAGACTCCACAACCTGTTCCAGTGTTCAGTCACCCTCACTGTAAAGAAGTTTTTCCTCATATTTATGCGGAACCTCCTGTGTTCCAGCTTGCACCCATTGCCCCTTGTCCTGTCAAGGGATGTCACTGAGAAGAGCCTGGCTCCATCCTCATGACACTTGTCCTTTACATATTTATAAACATTAATGAGGTCACCCCTCAGTCTCCTCTTCTCCAAGCTAAAGAGACCCTGCTCCCTCAGCCTTCAGTACATCTTGAAGTACCAAAAGAATCATTAACCAAGAAATTATTTTTGTCTATAGCTATCCATAATCAACAATTTAAGAAAAGGACTTTTAGATAAACAAGTACTTTTGACTTTAAAACTGCACTGGGAGTGTGTATCTGAAAACCTCTATCCAACCTCCTCAAGGGTTTTTCTAGAAATTTTTGTGGCACTCCCCTGTGATAATGGCCTAGCCATGCTATCTATCCATATCAGTACTTCCAGTAGTAACAGTAAAAAAGCCTCCTTTTTCTTAACTGGGATCCTTAGGTTGATATCACAGGTAGTTTGTTTTGAAACAAACAAACAAATAAATTGAAGTGATTAAATAATAATCAGTGGATCATGGAATCCAATATGAAACATTTCCCCCACTCCCCCAAAAACTCGTTCTATCTGATTTCTCTCAAGGATTTACTAAAACAGTAATTTTGGGGAAGGGGGAGGGTTGGTTTTTTGGGGGTTTTGTTTCATTTTTTTGGGTTCAGATCACTTTCTGAATTCAAGCAGTTGTCAACCAGTAATGGTCACTTCTCAACACGCTCTTGTTTTGATAGAAAGAACAAATAACTCACTTTGTCTTACAGCACCTCAACCATGGAGACTAAACTAATTTAAAATTTTACTTACTTAAAATTTTAGATTGGTTTTCCAAATTAAAGTATTTCTATGCAACATTGGCAAAAGAAAGTCTTGCATGCATGTGCAGAGATTCTCTTTGGCCAGCACTGGCGCACAGTGATGAGAAACAGGTAGAAAATGCTCTGCTTGCAACTAAACCACCAAGTGTTCGGGTAACTGTCACGACTTGCCTGGTCTACCTAAGAGCGAGCACTGTTATCACTAATGTAGGAAAAGAGCTTCCTAGATTAGTGCAGCCGAACCCAAACACCCATGGCGAACCAGCCCCGCGTCCCTCGCAGCCTGGAAGCAGAAAGCGGGCAGCACACAGCGGGGAGGCCGAGGGCACCGCGGCAGGAGCCCAGGCCGCTCAGCAGGCGCCGCGCAGCTGCCCCCTCAGGCCTGGTGGCGGCCCGGCCACTTCCTCCGGGCTGGAAGGCCGGCCCGGGCCTCTCGCCGGCCGGTACTGGTTTCTCACCGATTCGGCTATCTTCCTCCGCTCCCCGCGGCTGGGCTGAGGGGGGCCGACCTGAGGCGGGCCGAGCTGAGGGGGACCGCCGTGAGAGGGCCGAGCTGAGGGGGGCCGACGTGAGGGGGGGCCGACGTGAGGGGCGGGGGGCAACGGCCCCGCCGCGCGCCACCAACCGTCGCCGCACGCGCCGTTGCCAGGACACCGCCGCCTGTTTGTACACCCAGAGGGCGGAGCGGCCCCCGCGCTCTCGCTGACATCACGAGCCCGCCGGGTGCCATTGGCCCGGGCTAGGGAGAGGGGCGGGCTCTCTAGTACGTCCGGCTCGCTCATTGGACGGCCCGTGCTGGCTGCGCGCGGCGGCGGGTGCGCTCGGCTCCCCGAGGCGGGCCGGGCAGGTAGGAGCGGCGGGGCCGAGCGGGCTCACCCGGAGCGGCGTCCCTGCGGCCACGGCCAGATGGTGAGCGTCCCTCCCCTCGCCGCGGGCCCCCCTTCCCCTCGCCGCCTCCCGCGGAACGGCTGGTGCAAGCTCCCGCCTGTGCCCGAGGCCGGGGATCGGCGGGGGCCTCCGGGGCCCTGGGAAAGCCTCCGGGGCGGGCAGCCGCTGGGCTCGAAGGGCTCTGGGGAGCTGGCTTAGGGACCGCGCGGCCTGCCAAGGCCGTCTCTGCTGCTTGGTTTGCTCGCACAACGCGGAAGTCAACATCCCGGCCAAAAAGGGCAAGGAGACACCACCACACCCCCCCCCCCCCCAACCTTGGCACTATGAAAAACACCCGTGATAAAACACCAAAAATCACAAAATATGTCACCTGCTCTCAGGGCGTGGGAATGCCAGGGAGGAAGATCCGGCTGGTTGATCTCAGCACAGCTTACCGACCTCCTCCGCTTCATTCGGTCCCCTGTAGCGTGTGGCACGTGTAAATGGCATCAGCCAGGGGAGGAGAAGATGAGACCTGAAATGGATTTGCCCAAATCAGTTTGGAAATAAATGGCACAGGAAGCAACGCACACGCTGCTCCTCAGGATCATCAGCGTTTTCACTTGACTTGTAGGCGTGTACACAGGACGCAAGAAAAAAGGTTCAGGCAGTGTTAGCATTTTTTTCTTTGTAGTCAGGAAAAGGTCTCATATAGGTTTCTCCCAGAGCAAAAATATAAGTAGTAAAAATCTGATGCCTATGTTAATAGCAGGGAAAAGTCAGAGCTGTGTGCCAGACAAATTGGTTTGCAATCCAACCTGGGAAGGAAAAATCATGTTAAAAAATTAAATTTCATTTCCAAATACAACAAAATAGAATCTTCTGTGTTACACATTGGGTATTCAAAAGAGAGATCCCAGCCAAAAAACGGTGACAATTCAGCAGAGGTAAGAGATTGCTCAGCAGTACCTAGAAAACAAATTCCTTTCTTGGTATTTGTTTTATAAATCCAACCAGTTGAAGTCAGAGGTGGGAGGGACCGCCCTTCCTTCCGTGAATCTGTGCAGATTCAAGACTGAGGGACTAAAATCTGTCTGCTGCTGATCTAGAAGAAAATGCATGCTCGAGGAAAACATCTTTCCTGCTCAATAGGCAGGTGGTGGCTGGGAAACGCTCTGTACCTCACTAGCTTACACCAGAAGCAGGAAAGGTCTCAGAAGTGTCTTGGATAATAATGCACCAGCTCAGCACAAGCAGATTAGTTCTCCTTATGGGACAGCTGTGTTGATCTCACTGCTACCCCAGCATGTTGTTACCTAGCACCACAGCTAGCTGGTGGCCAGGCAGGCTAAAGCTGCACAGCTCCCTTTAAACTGCTCCAACAGAGCAGGTGCTCTCAGACATCCCATTTCAGTGCTGACTTTGAGGACTGGCTGAATCTGAGTCCCACTTACAGTCAAGACCCTATACAACCAGCCTTTTTAGCTGTCAGGATGATTTACTTGTGTTTTCCAGGTGAAACCGCTCCTGACACATCAAAGCAACAGGCAGGAGGTGCAGAGGGACTCAGCTCACGTCAGCGGAGTGTTCATTTTCAGACTGCCCGCCTGTTTTTCTGGCATTACTCCTTTAATGGATGATCTTTCTGTTTAAAACAGAAAAACATGAAGCCCAAATGCTTATTCCCCAGTAACAAAGTCTTCAGCTTGTTTTCTTTCTAGAATAACTGAAGAAAATGAGCATAGAGACCTACTGTCTACCACTTGCATCAAAGGATGTCTCTCACTTCTCCTACAGCTTCACTGTTGTTATTAAATTCAGTTGTGTTTAGAATTTTCCCCAGAGTGGGCTATTTCTTATCTTTTCTCTCCTTTGCTTTCTGAAGGCATCCAACTATAGGAAACCTGGCTTAAGTACAGTCCAGCGGAAGAAAAGTGGCTTGAAACCTGAACTTACGGAAGAGCAAAAGCAGGAGATCAGAGAAGCTTTTGATTTGTTTGATACTGATGGATCTGGAAGCATCGACATAAAAGAACTGAAGGTTTTCACACTTTTTTTTCTTGGATGGAAATAAGAAAAGATTTTTCTTTGGTCTCAAAATTGTAGCTGCTTTTTCTGTTTGTCCAGCCCTATTTTAAAATAGTTTTGGAGTATGAACAGCAGCAATGGCTTGCTGTCATGACTGAATTTGGGGTGTACTACATGGTTAACTTGAGAAAGCTCTGTATGTAATACTTCAGGCAGGCTTCTCTAATGCATGGATAGTAGGTCAGATGGCTTTGAATATCTGAGGATTAGAGGAAGTGAACAGTTCCTCTGTTTAGGTACACACAGTACACATTTCAGTTTTCATGACTGGCTAAGATCCTTCTTTCTGGGATGAATGTCAGAATATAAAATTTTTTTTCATCTCAGAACTAAACACAGATTTTGCACACATTCAGGAAAGACACAATCATATTTTCATATATGTAATCCAAAAATTACCTTTTTTAATTTAAAAATTTAATTTTTAATTTTTGGGTTTTGGTTTAATTTAAATTTTGGATTTTAATTTAAAAAAGAACAAAACAGATCTGAGTTCAGTAGCAATTCGGGTAGTGCGTGTCTGCACGTGTGCACATGCATACACACAGTAGTACAAAGGGGAAGATTATTCTCAGTTCTCTCCTTATGCTTTTATGTGTCTGATCTTTTTTTAAGTGTGAACCTTTTATCTTAATTATCTCCTTAACCTTGATTTCTCACATACACACACTCTGCCTCAATTTCTGCGTATGTAACCTAGAAGCATGAGTTACCTAAGCCTTATGGCTTATCTCAGCATTTATTTGGAAGTACTTATGCTTAGTTAAGGAGAGCAGAGATGATACATAGTAAAATATAGTTCTTAAAATGGACTGAAACATTTTAGCATCAACCATTTAATGCGATGTTTTTCTTTTTCAAATTTAATTCAAAATAATGGATATTTTAAAATAGAAAGTGTTCCCCTCAGAAAGACAAAATGGAACATTTGCAGTTGCGATAGGACAAGAAACTGGTCAGAAAAGACACTTCAGTTAAATGTTAAGTTCCTGGTGAGTTGGCACTTTCCAGTAGAAGTGTGTTTAGTGAGAAAATTTCTGCCTAATATTAACTATTAATTTCCGTTAGAACATAGAGGAAGAACAATTGTTCACAGTTCAAATCTTCCTCTAGTTACACGTTCTTGAAACCTCAGTCTCTGAATTAAATACGCTGTAATCATCTGACACACCAGGATTGTGAAGTTACTAATAAACACCCAAGTAGCAAAGTCACTGTTCTAGGCTGGTGAAATGCCAGAGCCTGGTTTTAAATGATGTTAATATGAAGCATTTGTACAACAATCTACACGACTGGTTTTGCAGTAATACTTTGCTTGTGCTCTGTAAGGCTCAGAAGGTTTGCTTTGCTTTTCCTCAGCTAGCACAGCAGTCAGCCTTTGCTTTGCTGACGCTGAGACACTTAGGGAGTATTGCCAGTTCCCACCCCTCCCACTCACCCCTCCCCACCACCTAGCCAGAAGTGCCAAGAGGTACACATATGAATTTCTTCTATCTCTGTGTCCTGCATTGTGTAAGTTAACCGCATGCAACTCCGCACCCATCAAAATCAATGGGTATCCTGTTCTCAGTTTCAAATGGAGCAAGGTCACATCCCTGGTCTCCAGCCTCCCTTGAAGTCCCATTTTGATAATGCAGTCCCTTTAGGAATGATGTAGATTGGAACCTTTACCTAATTCAGACACAAAGTTTCTCTTCATTTCAGAAATATATCCATGTTCCACATGGATCTAAAGAGAGAATATGTCTGAGTCTTAATGTCAAACTTACGCTGTTACTGTTTGGATAGATGAAACAAGCTGGTAACAGATACCAAGATGTTTTCATTGCAGTGAGTTATTATTACAGTTTTGGATGAGGAACTTAAGCTTTAGTGCAGCTGTCAACACTATAATTCTGTTGGCCTCCTAACAATTGCTTTTTGGTGCAGGTTGCGATGCGTGCTTTAGGCTTTGAGCCAAAGAAGGAAGAAATTAAGAAAATGATAGCAGATATTGACAAAGAAGGAAGTGGCACCATTGACTTTGAAGACTTTTTGGCTATGATGACGCAAAAAATGGTAGGAATTCTTAACAGAGATTCTCGTGACAGCATTAAAAAATACTGAAAAAGAATAACTCTGTGGCAGGTGTTTTCTAATTAATGTATGGTTTACTCTTGGTTTAGAGTGAAAAGGATTCAAAAGAGGAAATCTTGAAGGCTTTCAGATTATTTGATGATGATGGAACAGGAAAAATTTCATTCAAAAACTTGAAAAGGGTTGCCAAGGAGCTGGGAGAAAATTTAACAGATGAAGAACTTCAGGTAAATTCTGATTTGCCAGAGCTTTTCTAACAGGCACAGACCAATCCTGTAGCTCCGAAGGATTGGGTGGAAATTTATGCCTATACAAAAAGGGCTGAGAGGTCAGAAATACAAAGAACAATCAAATACACAGTTACGTTTTCACATGAAGTGCTTCTGCTTTGTTGTTGTTTTAATGAATGGAAGATCTTGTGTTTAGAGTCCAGTGCCTGACCAAACGTATAATATGTTTTGTAGGAAATGATTGATGAAGCTGATCGAGATGGAGATGGAGAAGTAAGTGAGCAAGAATTTTTGAGAATCATGAAGAAAACTAGCTTATACTGATATTTGTTGCCTTGCAATACAGCTGCTCCAAAAAATAACCTGGAAAAGACTTAAAAACTGGGCTTGTGTCACCTGCATATTTTCTGCCATATAGAGAAAGTCTGAAAGGTCAGATTTTTGATTCATTCTTCTTTTTCAGCAAAGTTAATTGGGGAAGGGGGGCTTCAGTACCCAGAACTGTTAAAATGATATTGCAGAAGTGAAAAGGAAGGATGAACGGAACCTGCAAGGCAGGGTCCCTTCCCCCTGCCCTCGACAATTTCACCAATTGTCATTTTGGATAAAGAACGCTGTGTTTCAACTATTTAACTAAAAGACATTTCACTTGAGATGTGAAGATTCCCACTGCTGCTGGGAAAGGCCACTTTTGAGTTTCCTAAGGCTACAGAATGAAAGTACAATCACAGTATTTTTATTCCTTTTAAGGCTTTCAGGTTATCTTTTGGTATTTGTCTCCTTTTGTTTATTTCCATGAAAGACTCCAAAACCAATTGCCTATCTGTCTTTATTTCTGTATGAAACACTGTTTTCCCATGACAAGTTGTTGTTGGACCTCATGGGAAGCAAATGTAGATAACCAGATTTGGTTCTTCATTTGGAGCTGCGTGCCACTGGTAGATGTTATTCTGTTTATCTGATCATGTGAAACCTAGTTTACTTGAATGTAACCTGCTTGGATTATCAACGATTATTGTACAACCAGTCAACGTCTTGTGCCATTGTTCTTACTCCCAAGCCATTACAGAGCTGCTGTTATGACAGGTTTTTAGGTACCTAAGAAGTTTAGTTCTATGGTGTACCAAGGTCAATTTTGTCTTTGGCTGTTTACAGTCAAGTTGCAAGGAGGACTTGCATCTGAAGTGAAAAAATAGCTCACCTTGGACATCTGTGGAACACTGAATCTATTTAGATGCATGCAGTCCAAATTCATTTCAGACATCACAGGTTTGGGTTGTTTTTTTTTAGGAGTACCTTAATTTTCTTGAATATTTCTCGCATATACTGTCAATCTAGGACTTACTGGAGAGCCACATTTCCTTCTGTATTATGGTGACAGAGCAGTGGCACACAACATGACATCCAATTATGTGGTTCTGCAAGAGGGTTTATCCTTGGGTCCTAATTAGACAATCAGCTTCAAAACTGCAGGGAAATGGTATAATCCTAAATCACATCTCCCTCTAATAGGGCACCTGAAGGAGAGTGTGTTACTGCTTACAGTGAAGTGGCAAGTAGGTAGCAAAATGCCAGAAGGGTTCAATGGGAAGAGGAGGGAAAGTTCACCAGTATCTCTTAAGATCCCTCTTTTCTTCAGACAGCTTCTGCTGCTAGACAGCACTAACACAGTTTGTAGAAGAAAGGAAGAGCCAGCTCCTGGGTTAGCTCCTCACAACAGCTGCCGCAGCCCTCATGAGCTGTAAGGGCCCCGCAGGGGCAGAATTAATTTCAGGAGAGGAAAGGGGAAGTGTTCATTTACCTATCTTCTTCTCAGCCTGCAAATGCAGACCTGGCACATTCCACCCCAGTCCTCCCAGCTTTGTACTCTGAACAACTCTAAATAGACCCTCTCTAATCTGTACAGAAGTAGGCTTAAACCTGTGGGAGAGCAGGGATTGTGTAGGACCCTGGAAAACTCAAGAGACCTGTGAAGTCCATTATTAACATACTCAGTGGCAGTAGATGTAACCTATAGTACTGTAAGCATTTTAAGATGTCTATTAACTTTGTATAAGTGTGAAATAAAACTGTTTTGCAAGTTAAGGACTTTGTGTGCTCTATAACTTGGTGTGCTTACTACAAAAACTAAATTTTCAAAAATAATTTTGAAGTGTTAAATGGTTCACCAACTACATTTTCACTTTCGTTTATCTTTTCTTTCTAAGAGAGAAATTCTTAGGTGCAGTAGTCTATCACATAATTCCTCTCCCTCTTCCACTATGCTGATTAAAAGTTTCTAGTACTAACCACTTATATTCAGAAAGGGAAATTTGAAGTTCTAGTTGATTATGGGGAATCCCAGAGCCTATTAAGAGTGACTGTACTTCTTTTAATGCTGCCACAGGAAGAGACTGATGACTGTTGTTTACCTATGATGCATGCCACTTCTCTCTTCCTGTTCTAATCCCATTACCTGACTTCTGAAGGTAGGAAAAAGACACACAATCATACCTACCATATACACTACAATGATGAAATGCTATTTCTGGCTTACCCATTAATCTCAAGGCTGGAATGTTGAGCAGTGGCTGAATTAGCACAAAACTTGCAAGTGTTAACGTAACAGAACAAGTGTCTCATGCTGCTTTAGTTCATGTCATAGTGAGGGATATCTCGTCCCCTCTTCAGCCACATGCACCGAGTATGATGACTAACACAGCAATATCGACAGCAGCCCACAGCAGCGCTGTGGTTCCACGTGAATTATTTTCGGTGCCCTTGTGATGCCTTTCTTTGTGTCCCTTCTAGCATGTTATCTTTTACGTTTCTATAGATGGTTGGAGGAAAAGGAGCCTGACTGAAGCCAACGGCAGAACTCAAAGTTAGGTTTGTGTGAGGAATGGGTGCTGAACCTCCGTTCAGGGATTTCATCCTTTTACTGTGCTGGAGAAAGTGACTCAGATCTATGAACTGGGAATATACCCAGCAGACATTTTTCCTGGGCTCTCTTCTAGTGCCTACTCAAGTAGCTTACCCTAAATGGAGGTGTTTCCCTAGAGGAGATGGGTCACTTGCACCCCTCTCCTCCTCCTCCCATTCACTCTATTCTCAAAAATAAGAGCTGGGGCACTTCCAGGAGACTTGGATTAACCTCCTTTGCACTAAAGTACCAAAAAGGAGGCAAAGCAGTGATTTGGGTTGCCTTGCATGAAAGCACCCATCCCTCAAGGCATCTGAATCCAAGTGGTCATCAGTGCGAGCGCGTACCAACAGGCACCTGGTGCAGAAGGGAAGGCTGCAGTCCCCACCCCTGCTTAATGTTCCCTACAGACAGACCTGGGCAGCACCAGGGGCACGGGGAGGCAGATGGCTGTGCACCTCATCCTTTGCATCCCTTTCCTCTTCACACTGACAGGGAGGCTGGGTTCTTACCTGGCATTTGCAAATTCCCCTCAGATGGCTCCGATTGAGACGCTGCAATATGTGCATCCAGCTGAGACCCTTCCTTTTGTGACACCAGCGAAGCCCGGTTTTCAGTTTGAGTGTTCGTGCTAGTCAGACACTGTACAAAAAGGAAAGTGGAACTGCAGTTTGTATTTGGCAAGCACCTAAATATCAAACCATTGATAAGAGCGATAGCTGCTTGGGAGATAATATTGCAAATGACTTCCAATGAAAAATGTTTTTAAATGAAAATGTACTGGGCTTTTAATAAAATACAAAATAGTTCAAGAGAAAAAAATTACTTACAAGTTATATTCCAAAATATGCCAATTGCATGGCAATTTTAAACTAACCTTTGCTGTTATGTCCCCTGTGCTGCTTTCAGTTATTTATCATCTCTCAGCCCCACAGTAAAGCAAATCTTCAGTTGGCTTTAAAAAAAAACCAAAAAAAACCCAAACAAAATGGGACTATCCAGTGTGCAAAGATGTTTTAAGTAATCTGAGTTGGCAACTTGAGGCACTGGGCTGTTATGCTTTCTTACCACATCACAGTGAAAAGTGGATAAAGGCAGCAATCTTGAAGGCCCTTCAGCTCTTTGCAGAATACCTGTGCCAGAGGTGCGTTCGACAGCAGGCTGGCCCGGCACAGGCGACTGCAAAAGACTAGACGAGTCCTGGGGTGCTCATGCAGTGAACTGGTAACGAGTGCTACACTCTCACTTCACTAGGTGTGAGTTTGTTTTCAGAGCACAAGGTCAACTTCTAACATTGCAGAAAAATAATGGCTTCTTTTCAGGTAAGCCTAGTCTTGGTATTGAGCAGATGATGGGGGGAAAGCAACAGAAGAAACCCTTTGTGTACTTTCATATGCCAAGAGTCCTACTCACAGAGCCCAAATATTTCAATAAACGGATGAGGCATTTAATATTAAAATATTTAAATTGGTCATTTACAGGTTTGAAGAATAACTCTCATGTCCCGTGCCTGGTGAAGTCACACCACATATTTGAAATGTGAGGTATTAATTCCCTAGAAACCTCCTCACTGAGTTCATTTAAATCAAATATTGCCACACGACATTTGCTTTTAAACACCCCTGGACAGTGTAAGCGGACTTTGAGAAAGAGTCTGGCAGTAGAAAGTGCTCTGGGCCAGAATTCACTATTGCCACACCGAAACGCCGGCAGAACACATTTTTCTGACATGGGTTAAATCTTTCTGTGACCCCAACAGAAATTCTACAGCACCACACTACTTAAATCTATTCCATGCGCTAGCTGGTACAGTTCGCAGTCTTTGCAAGTGTATCGGCACGATGTATTGCCTTTAGGTGGTGCATTTTTTTGCAGACATCCATTCTCCCAAAATATCAATGTTAAAGCCACATCAGGACCACTGAGACTGCATCCAGGTAACGTTGCCAGTGGCTCCCCCGCTCACTCAGAATTTATTCTCCCTGCTACAATTCGTTTTAAAATTATTTTTGTTTCCTTACACAGCTAAAAACAAACGAAGACTAAAAAAACAACTGCTCCTGAGATGCTTTAAAACACAAGCTTTGTTTGAAAACCTAGTCCCATATGCTAACAGAAACTAGCCACAGCTGTCTGACACGTTTTCCAAAAACCAGGCATGGAGAGCAAATAATCAGATCGTCAGGGATGTTCTTCAGACATCCTTCAACACGAGTGACTGGGCAGGAACAACCCGCGTGCCTCCTGGCTCGGTCTACAGGCTGGGATCATCCCTGACACTTGGGGAAAGAAGCCCTATGAGGGTAATTCTGCAAAGATAGCTTCCTTTTTTGTCATATATAAAAATATAAATAGTGTAGCTGTGAGTGGACAGTCACACCAAACGACGATACTGTCTGCCAATGCCCACGGCAATTAGACACACGCCTCTCCGAGTCGCTCCAGTGAACAGGCGGCCAGGACTGCCCCTTTGCTACAGCCCAAAGTTTCTGTGAAAGTCTCTGCTGAGCAGGCAGAAAATTCTGCTTTCAGTGGGCATCGCACATTCTGCTTAGCTACAGGGTACACTCCTAAATTTTTACACTAAGGAAAGGTGTAAAAGTCTTTTCTCTCTCTCTTACAAGGGAATAAAGAACTGATAGATCTGAGAGCGTGACAGTCTCGCTAGAGGGCATCCAGTTCCTAACCTGTAAGATGAGTGATGCTTATTTCCCTCCTCTGTGGCTTTTAAAGACGATCGAAAGTAGGCTAACAAACACCATCCAGCTGGGGCTTCAAATAATGCGGTTGGATACAGAATTATTTTTATCTGAAAAAAAGAACACAAGGCTTCTCACACAACTCAAGTGCAAAATGCTGTAATTATTAGTTGCTTGTTCAAAGCTAAACCCCCAAACCACACTTTCTGAAACTCCCACTCTGTATCAATAATTACAGACACACTCTCAGGGGAGCCGAGAACTGAACTTGCCTTTCACGCAGTCCCCCTGAGTGCTCTGACCACTACTCTAGAGAGTGATTTTCTCTCTTTGGGAATATTGCTATCAAATGGAACCACTTCAAGCAGAGAGACAGAGCCAGACCCACTGCAGGATGCTTGTGGCCCTCCCTGGGGATGTGAGAAAACTGGAATCGTGGCCTTGCTTCGAGTCAAGAGGATTTGAGAATTAGACTCTTGTCCCCAAGGTGAGTGTGTTGACCTTTAGGAGACTGTCTGCACCGGGATGTGTCTTATTCCAATGGCCTTGTGGGGTGGAGTGTGACCAAGAAATCAGTTTTCAGGCAACTGCCTGGCCAGAGGTCAAAAGCATGATAGATGGACACCTGCCTTCACTTAAAGGCAGCTCAGAATATCAAGAGCTTGACAGCTCGCATTTACTGCTGGAAAGATACAGGGGGCCTGTGAGGAAGAGATGTGGAGTTGGGGTGGAGCGAGACAGAGGACCTGCAAAGTTTGATGCTTCAAAACCTGATTTATACATGCCCAAATTCCTTAAGCAATACACAGAGAAAGAGGGTCTTAAAGTGATGATCCAAATCTCTCTGCTGAGTTGGGAGACCAGCAGAGCTGGCTTATAGCAAACCTGCTCCCACACAGTGCAGCAGAACATGCACGAGCAGTTCAGACTTCACCCCAAATGGTACCAACATGGCGCCTACCTTTAAGAGCCTCAGCCCTTGATGATTTCAGGGGTCCACTGGAGTGGAGTTGGGGGACCTAAAACTATAGCTCTTGACCTCTCTGGAGTTGACTGACATGAATTACTAAACTTGAAATTGCTCAAGTCAATTTTTTTGCTCGTCTGAGTTAGATTTGACGCGGTGAATAAGAACAAAGCAAAGCTGTCAAACCTGAGCTGCAAACGCGCAAAATTGTGGGCACAGCTGTAACAGTTTCACATGCATTTGTTATTTCCCCCGTGCTGGATGCATGTGCATGCACACACATACTGTGTACGCACTTGTAAATCTTGCAGCCTTGTCATTATTGGAGCTTCACATACTCCTGACATGCAGAAAGTACAAATGCAAGCGTACGTTTAGAAGCTTCACTTGGAAAGAGGGGGGATTTGCTGTAACATTTTAGACCCAAATAGGACAGGATCTGTGTACTGCAGAGTTATCATGGAGCAGAAGTCTAGCCCTTTTTTCCCTGGAGTGAAAATCCCACTGGGCCAGCAAGGGCTGTGGGAACTGGCATGGGAACTCCCTGTACCAGGTTCAGGGTCTGCAACGAACTGGTGCAGTCTCAGTGAGCTGGCCCTTGTTCTCAAGGCCACTTTATTTCCTTCTGACTGGTTCTAGTAGTGACATAAGTTTCACTATAAGAAGCATTCCCCCAACATTAAATACAGCAAAAGAAAAAAAAAAGGTTTCCATAAGAAACAAATGCAACAGCTAACCTAGCCCATTTCAAACATTATTTTAAAGCACGTTCTGCCCAAAAACGTAGCTTAGAGCAAACAAACAAAACCAGAAAAATTTATACATCCATGCTATTGGATGAAGTTCCTTCCTAGTATGGCTCCCTCTTCACCTGCCTCTGCTCAATACCCTCGACACACAGAAAACAGACACCTGCTTTCCTGTAAATTCTTTCAGACCTCCAAATCACAAGTACCATGAAAGATCTAAACATCAAGGAAAAACTGACTGCAAACATTGCAGATCTGATTTATAAACACTAGAAGGTATTTCAGTACAAAAAAGGGACAGTTATACCAACTCCTAAAAATGTGGTATCAGATCATCTCAATTTCAGTTTTTAATAGTCTGTGTTGCCCATGTTAAAACAAAAGCTAAGGTGGCGGGTCCAGATGTTTCCTCTTTAGATAGCTATGCCACGACCGGCCAGAGAAGAAATCCACAGAAGCACAGTTTCCACACATCTTTTGAATGTTTTGTTTAAATCAGCCCATACAATGTAGTCAATACGTGAGGTCAAAGATGATTGCTGCAGAATAGCTCCTTTTGGAAAGGGAGGTATATAAATTTAACAGTCTTTTTTTCTTTTTTTCCCCTATCAAGTTAACTAAATTAGTACAGGACCCACGTATTGATGAGGTCTGAAAAATGGGTCACACAGAACTATCCTTTTCATCTTAAAAAGCTATCCACCAAACTCAACATCTGGATTTCTTTTATTCATTCCGTTTCAGATTTCTGATGAAGCCTCTCTGCAACTTGGAGTAGGCAGGACTGATGGTTCTGTTTAAATCAAATGTTAAAGCCCATAATATTTGAAGCGTTTCTCCCTGTCACTTACCATTTCCAAAGGTCTTTTTCAATTACTCAGTTCTTGATGGCTAATCAGTTACATGAGAAAACAGAAACCAGCTTTGCTTAAAACTCCACCAAATGAGCAGAGTAAGCGAACAAAGATTTTTTTTCAATTGCTTTTTCAGTTCTAGTAGTCTCATCTGTTACTTGTGGAACAACGGGTACATTTTGCAGAAACAGAACGATGAAAAAAATTTTTTCTAGATGAAAAAAATCCATGTCAGTGGAGGTGCAGTCCATCTAGAGCAGACCTATGCTTTTGTAAATAACAGGGTGAAACGGGTGCAAAAACTAAAATTATTTTCTCTAAGCAGAAAATTACCATAGTTGAGAGTAGCGTTTGGTAAATGCATCCTTTACATGGCCATTTTTCAGCTTCCTCCTTCATATTAGGAACCAATGAAGTATTCAACAAAATGGCCGACAGGTTTAAATATTATTTCTGTTTGTGCTGCAAAATAAATAAATATTCTTTGTCGAATCCTGAATAAATAGGTCACTACCTGGGTGAAGTAAATGCTTAAGATCCTTCTGCAGAAGATTTTATTACTGTTTACAGTAGTAAAAATAGTAATATTACAAATCCAAGAGAAAGTATGAGTTGAAAATGCTTATGTATCAAAATTAAAGGAGCTTTTCCCAGAAATGAAACAGCTTTTAGAAGGGGGGTGGGAAGAAACAAGCATTCTTATTCTTCCTAGTACCAAAACAAGATGCAATAGATGTATTAAACAGGATATTATTTATTACGTGGGGATTTTTGCGCAAAGATTCAGAATTCTCCTGGCTATCAAACGCCATGCAGTAAGTACTATGACTCACCGAGTCAAGACCTAGGACGGTTCAATCCTGACCGCCTCCTGCTAAGGGCTCAGCATCATCCATTCCCATTGCCTTCAGCGGGACGAAGCAGTGCTTAGCACTTTTGCAAAATTGGGCCCTAGACAATGAAGGCTTTAGGTATGGGCTTCCTATTTCCTGCGGTGGATTTGTGTAGGTGGCCTTGTTACCAGAAATCCATACTCCTACACAACAACTTCTGACTGTGTTTCTGCAGAAATGACTACAATGAAAGGAATGAAATATTTTTTAAATAAAAATCATGTGTTTGTTTCTCCAAACCAGTTAGGGTATCTCCTGCTGGCAAGATTAGTTTCTTCACCTCTTGTGTGGCAAAATTATGAGCAGGGTGGAAAACAAAAGGATTAAGGTTTGCAAAGGCACCGCGGCTTGGGCTGCTGCGCACACCGAGAGGGGAGAGCCCGTCTGTCCTGTCCCCTGCCCATCGCCGGCAGCTGAGTCACTGGCCCAGCCTGCAGAGCTCCTTGCTGCTGTATTTCGCAGCCGTCCTCTGCCTCGCAGCCAGGAAAATCCCACATCCTCCCCCTGGGTGTAGGAAACGCAGCTACAGCCTCTGGATGCGTCGCCACCAAAAACAAAGGGGAGATTGTAGTGCGGGCGGTGTCTGCGGGCTGAGGGCCAGTGTCCCGGGACCTTGCTGACGGTGTCCCAGCTCCCGGGGCACAAGGAGCTTTGAGCGGAGCCTGTGGCCAGCGTCGCCTGCATGCCTGCCCACAGCCCTGCTGGTTTGCCAACCCCAGTGCTGTAAGGTGCATGACCAGCGCTACTTCCCCGCATGGGGATCTGCCAAGGCCACTAGGAAACCACCTCTCCTGTCCCGCCTCGGCCTGTCTCTCTGCTCTTTGGCGAGGGGGAGGTCACACCTAGCCCTTACCGTTCTTCCCCGCGGGCCATCCCAGGGTGTTTGCCTTCAAGCGCAGGGGCTTACTGAAGTCACTAGTCTTGCCATGCTATTGTGGCCAGCATAGCCCTGGTGGTCTCCAGGGAAGGTCACCCGAGATGCTCCTCTTGCCTCCCACCCATCTCTGCTCACTCTCAGCCATTCTCTGTAAGCAGACGATTGCAGAGGTGGGTGCAATCAACCAGGGCGGCTTTAACCTGTGAATTTGCCAATACTGGTTGATTACTGCCAACACTGCTTCAGATGATGGCTCTGCAAGCGTACTGCTGGGAAAACAACTGAAGATATTGCTCACAGATCCATATTGTTTCCTTCTATGAGTTCCCTGTGGCACTTGCCAAGCTCATGCTGAGGCTGGTGCTATTCTGAGAGGACCGCAAGCGTCCTGGGCCAGGCAGCCAGAGCCTGGCTCTCCAGTCTAAGGCTGAGTATTCCTATTGGGAAAGAAAACACAGGGGCAGACTGACATGGGTTTGCCCAGCTGTCTGGGCAATTGCTCCAGACAAAAGCTCTTTTGAGAAGTCGCTCCTACAAGTCGACAAGACCTGTCATCCCCAAATGTGTGCTCACACACACAGGTGGCAGCAGAGCTGGCACCAGGAGTGATTGCCTTACGAAAGCCATCAAATGGCCTCTGCCAGTCTCCTATGCAGTACAAGCCTTCCCACTCAAAGTCTCCAACAGCTTATAAGACACTTAGCTCAGAACTGGCATCAGCTCCCCAGCCAACCCCACAACCCTAATGCAATCCTTCACTAGTGCCGTGCTTCCTTGGAGGCTTCTCCTCCTTATGCCTCCTTAGCCAAGCTGCTACCCCTGCACCTCCAGCACTGTCCTCCCGTTCTGTGTAGCCACCTGAACTTCTCCTAGGAAGGTTAAGAAGCAAGACCATGCAGGAAATAAAGGAGAGGAAAATTCTCCTGGCATCCATTCCCTGTCACATTTGTTCTGTGCTCATATTGAC
Organism: Nyctibius grandis; assembly: GCF_013368605.1. Taxonomy (NCBI): domain Eukaryota; kingdom Metazoa; phylum Chordata; class Aves; order Nyctibiiformes; family Nyctibiidae; genus Nyctibius; species Nyctibius grandis. The sequence continues at coordinate 80,689,219 of NC_090663.1, forward strand.
CAAAACAGGAAAGCACAGACGGGGAAAATAGCTACATGTCAAGGGAAAAACAAACCAGCCTTTCCTAACTCTGTCTTGGCATGTATTCATTTACTACACCAAGAGCCTTTGACCCAGCCTGACGGGCAGACAAGAGAGCCTGCCTTTGTAATCTATGCCAACAAGGGAGAAACGAGGCCTGACGAGTACTTTACCGTGACTGGGTCACCACCTGGATGTTGTAACACTAGTGTTCAACACCAACATTTTCTTCTGAGGAGGTGTCACAGGGGTTGGCTCTGCCACTGGCCTAGCTCAGGGAGGAGATGGTTACACCACAGGTTCCCCCTTCATTGGGTTCATCGTATCTCCTATCAGGCAAACTATTTTATAGTGATGACCAAGTAGTTGTTTACAGGTACTTCATAGCCACCTTCTGGGACATTTCTAAATACCTACAGTTGCATTGTTGGGGTGAACTTCTTTTTACGGGTTGGAGTTAGAACCAATTTATATCAATGAATAGCGTGTGAGCTGCTGGCTCATTGTCCTGGAGTTCAAAAGTTTAAGGTGGTTTTTGAATACCACCTGAAAATGCAAAGGTGGCAGATGAGTTCCTTCTAACCTACAAAACAATTTGTTTTTAAGAGTGAAGCACTGATTCAAACTGAATCTAGGTATTTAATGGAAAATGGAGTCTAGGACAGTAATTTTTGTGGCACTGTTGCCATCCTGAAACTTTCATTGTTCAAAAGGTGGCATAAGTCTTTGACAAAAATGAAATCGTTTGACACTTATTTCAGCAGTTTCCATTGAGGAGTTGGCTTGTTCAAGGCACCATCTCTTTAAAAACATTACATCAACTTCAGTAGATTTTACTTGATAACACTGAGTTCCTAGCAATTACCACTATTTATTATTTGCATACGAGATTTTTAGGGACTATCCAAGCAGAACAGTAATAGTCCCATGCCCTAGAAAGCTTTCAACCTCAGCGGAAGACAGCTGGTAACAGACAGATAACACATAGGGCAGTACTGGCCAGCAATCCAAGGAACATTAACATCCTTCTGCTAGTTATTTCTTGGGAAAGGGACATTTCCCAAAGCCATCTGAAGAAGAGTGAAATTGGGATGCTTTGGAAATACCAAAAAATGTGCACTCTTAAACACGTAACAGGAGGGTGGCAGAGCCTTGGAGCACAGGTCAGCAAGAGGCAGAAGGGAACGTACCGACAGCAAGTGGGAGATGACCGTGAGGCTGAGAGTACATCACAGCTGGCCTTCGATGAACAAGCATTTTACTTGCATCTAATATCACAGAAATGATTTAAGCAGAGAGGCAGGCTTGGAAAATTAGCTTTGCAGTAGCAGGCAAAGGACTATGTGAAAGCCAAGAAGAATCCTGCAATAACAGAGATGGAAGAAGAAAGTTTAGCTCTGTGAATAAAACCTCTGTGTTACTGAATACACACATCCGGATTTACGCAGTATCTGGATACAGAGCGGTCCCAGTCAAAGATGATGCCCAAATTGCAAGTTTGAGTGAGAAGCAAATGCCAGGGCTTTAATAATCAAACAGCAAGTACAGCCAGCTGTCTGTGGGTGCTTCAGAGATACAATAATCTGTGTTAAAATTCAGATACGCACAAGCCAAAGCACAGGGAAATAGTATGTTTTTCTGAAACCTACAGCAGCCATGCAACTTCAGGGACAGGCTTTTGATCCAGCAGCAAGCAGAGGTGCAATACTATTCAACTCATTTCTCGAGCACCTCTAATGACACACACACTTTCTTCTTTATTCATTTCTAACAAGCTGACAGCTTCACTCGCATGCAATAAAAGTTTTATCTTCATATATTAAAGGAACGGGACAAGGAGCGGGCTTTTGGTTAGAGCATTGTTAAAGACTGAGCAGAAAACTACACACAATCCTCTGATCTGTTGGCTCAGACCAGCCACGGACACTTGTGTGGTAAATTTATAGCAGTTGTCAAGCTTTCCATTTGACCTTTTAAACACTAGCATACAGCCTCGGTCCTTTTGCAGCCCGAGGTCTGACGTTAGTGACTCAGCACCTCATCGGATACCCAGTAAAGTCTGCAGGCATACAGGACAATGTGGTTTTCAGTGATAACTTTCCATCAATGCTCTTTACTTCCTTTCTAATTTAAGTCAGTCTCTTATTACTAATGATCAAAAGATGGAAGCCCTTGATAGTTTCTTCGTCAGCAGACCAGACGAGGCATGTTAATTACAATATGAAAATCATGGTGCTAAAATGAGGCATATCACACCATCTTATGACTGTATGCCATTCCTCTATTATTTTTTTTAATTGTGCTCAATGCTTTTTTAATGAACATTTGCTGATATGTAACAGCTGATAAAACAATTTGTAGAACTGTTTATGAATGGCTGATTTATTTATATCACACCACAGTGCTTGCTGTCAAATGCTACTTCCATGGCATAACTGAGAACGCAACAGATGAGGAAAAACAGGACCCCGTTGGTATTGTGCAGCTTGCACAATTTGGTCACAGGTGGCTGCTTGTTTTATGTGGCTGTGGAAATGCATCTGACTGATTATTTTTGGCAGATACTGATCTACTTTAACCAAAGGATTGTTAAGTGTTTCAGAAATGCTTTTGTACTTAGAAACCCTGTGAAACTGTTTCAAGCACCTCCTCTTCATCCCCATCTCTTAAAACCAAGATTTGCTCTGGTACAAAAACACAGGAAAATGGAAGAAAACAGAGGTTAGTAGCAAGGGACTAATGCAGAAAAAAAAGTTTTTAAGAGAAGACTCTGCAGGTGTACACCACAACTCTGCCTGTGGCTTTGCTGTGAATGAGATTAGTCCTTCCACACCAGACAGCTTGGAAAGAAAAATCCAGATACAGAGCAGAACAGCTTCAACGTGAGCAGAATCTGTCTGGTTCATTAGAAAGGCATTTCTATAGCAACACTGGGTGATGTATCTGGAGGTTTTGCTTTCGCAATGGACGAAAGCCATGAACGCACAATTTTTTCCTCCCTTCAAAGAGGACAACTCTTGTTGCAGAGCTCTCAGACCTAGGAGGACTCTGAGGTCAGCACAATGTCTCAAGTTTTACATTAGCCAGTTCAAGGGACCCAAAAATGAAATCTCTAAGACAGGAATGGCAGAAGTTGAGCAACATAATTAAAAAAGGAGGAGAGCTGGGAGAAGTTCTTGAGGTTTTGGAACCGTCCCTGCAAAGAGCAGGGGTGAAAAAGCATAGGATTTCAATAACATACTTCCCACTTTGACAGATGTCATTACACTATGATTTAATACTATAGGTTTTACGTAAGAGAGTACCATTTCACTTTGGAATAAAACTGGAATCTCAAGCAAATCTCCCTCTGACTCCAAGAGCGGCATGACTAATTAATCTCCTGTCTTCAACACAGTCAACAGCTCTCTGGAGGCACAGAAAATTGCCAGGAAAGGGCAGTGCACTTGCAAAGCCAAACTTTCATAGTTAAGAAGAGCAATAGCTACATTCCCTTGCTCAACCTTAGTTCAGCCTATGGCTGAGTTGCATTATTAATTTTTAATTACATGACCTTGCAGATTTTGCCATAGGATTCTTGCTACTGACAGAAAACTTACTCAATTTCTTGATCTTTCTCATTCTTTGCATTATTTTGTACACCATAGAAATCCAGCATAAGTTCCTGTAAAAAAATCCACATTCTTTTACGTGGTGTACTCATCCAAATCTCCTCATTCCTTACAAACATGAACATGTTTACTTTCAAACAGCTGAAAAACAACATTGCACTGCTTCCCTATTTTACTGATAACAAAAGTCCAGAGAGAAAGCACAGGCAACACAATCAAGAGAATCAGTGAGTTTTGCATGCTGAGAGCCTAATCTTTCTGAGCATTTAGTATTTTGTGCCAACACCTAGCACAAGACACAGCTTTCTAACAGCTGCTAGAGCTCACCTTCTCATCAAGGCCCCGGGCGTTCCGAGTTGGGCATCTACAAAATGCACAAATTCTGGCTTTGCATTGCAAAAATCTCAGTCTTTTCAGCTTGCTAGGCATTACACGCAGTCTGTGAGGTGAAGGCTAGGAACCTGGGCAGGCAAAATGGCTTCTATAAATGCCTTGTTAGAGGAGGATCAAATCAGGGGCAGGATTAATTGCTGGGATGATGAGGGACAGGTGGGAGAGAACACAGCTTGGCTTGGTTTGGTAATCTAGGGAGCAGCTGAAAGCCCCACACAATCAAACCAACAGACACCCTCTACCCAGAGGCCAAAAAGTTACCACTGTACTGTCTTATGCACACACATAGATAAAAGATATCAAGTGAGTGTTATGTAGATTAAAAAAAAAAAAATCTCCCTCCTCACTCTTTTGAGGGACTCATGATTTTCAAACTTTTGGGGGCTTGTAAAGGCTTCTCTCACAGTGCAAGACATAGCCACAGCCTTAAAAAGCAAAGGTTGGTGGAAAGGACACAAACACACCAGCATCATGCAGAAAGGAGCTGTAAAGCTGTCAGGGAACTTCTTAACTTTGAACACAGGATTTTGAACTCTGAACAAACTTTTACCAGCATTTCTTTTGGGGCAAGGTAGAAGTTGATTTGTTTATTTGATTTCTAACATTTAAAACGAACAGGAAGCCTGCATCCCCCACTCAGAAATCAGGTGAGACGCCTGCTCTCCGTGACCAGGGTAGCTGGGATATGGACAGCCCCAGCGCTGGCCTCTGTCCCTTGAGCTAGTGCCTGATTTGAAAGCACAAAGGTTTTCACCGTCCACGTGGACCTGCCTTGGGAGGGACGGATGTACCGGCTCTGCCTTGCCATGCCGCCCCTGCCCTGCAGCACAGATGCCTCCTGTCCTCTTCTGGTCCCACCACCCCAGAGCCCTGCCAGCTCCCTTGCCTGTCTAGCTCCCCCTTGCCTATCCCAACATGTCAGCCCTCCAGCCTTCTCCCTCTCAGGATCTCCATTCCTCTAACACCACCACTTTCTGTTAGGGAAATTAAGGAAAAGGTTATTATGGGGGTATTAGGAGAAAGTCTTCATTTCAATTCTGAAGCCACAGCTGGCTCCACCTGACCAGGAAGTGCTGGTTGGCCATACCACCTTCAGCCCAGCATCCTCAGGGGAAGGTACTTTGGGCACTTTCACTGTCAACCTCTAGAAAAACTCCACCAGCAAGCTGCTCAGGGTTTGTTACCTGGCTGCATTTCAGGAAGGTGTTTTTGTGACACTAGTATGGGTGACACCTTCCTTCTCCTGCAGACAAACATGACAACCTTGTTCCAGAGGCTGGAACTGCTAAAGGCTCTCAGTGAAAGAGCTGTAACAATTAAAAATATATATTTTTCTTCCTCATTCTCAGAAATGGATCAATTATTGGAAATGAAGTTTAATAATACTGATAATCACTCTGCTGCCTGACATAAAAACTTCCGCCAGTGTGAGCTGCAAACAAAGTGCTGGGCAGAAGTAACAGTAGGCACTTCAACCTGCACTGGCCTCAATCCACACTCCAGAGCAACACACTCAAAAAAAACCCCACCCCTCTTCTTCCCCCCAAAAGCAAACCCCTGATGTTTTTTGTTTAGAGTAATTCACTCCAAAGCAGGCATAAGGTTTTTAGGAAAGATATCCCCTGAGGCTGATGCCAGGTTTTCTCAGCAGGCCTTTGACTATTAACGCCTTTTCATTTGATACCATATGAGCCCTCAGCTGCACATCTTCCAGTTCATGCAAATTTTGGAAATTTTGAAGCCCACCATTGCAAATCTGAATTTAGAGGAATCAAGCACAGTCTGTTGTGGTAAAGTATCTGATCTGTAGCTGGTTTCTGCAAAACTTCATTCCAGAAAAATGTGTGCTTACGACCTGTGTATGTTTTTAATCTTAAATAACCCTTAAAAATTATGCTCCTATCCTAATGAATGCATTGCTCTTTTCTTTCTAATTTAGTTGCTTTGGCAAAGGTTATATATGGTTGATCAGATATGTAGTAAACAAATGTGACTGTCAGTCTCAGTTCAATTCTGAATAAGAGAAGCCCCCACAAGCCAGCAGATGTACGGCGGAACCAGCGGTTAGCCTGAAAATTATTTATTTTAAGCAGCCTCTTTGCAGACCTGTTTGCTTCCTATACCAAAGAAATGCAGACCTGCAGATACGGGCTTTCGTCTTCAAGCCATTGACAGAGGCAAATGGTTTAATCATTATTTTTTTTCCCTTGCACAGCTTTCATTTCAGTACTGACATTTGCATTTTTATGGATGAGTAATTCGAAGGGAGAATGCACACTAAAAAGGTAAGACTACAGAATAGCATCTGCTTAGTTTTGGGAAGACTCTAGCTCTCGTTTAAGCTGATGTTCCTGCTATGCATTTCTAAGGGTAGAATCTGGATCTGCTGAAGAGCAGATCTTTCTGAATAACTCCATGTGCAGACGGGTGTATTCTGGATTAAGAGTGATGGGTCCCCGTGTAGTTTATCCATTTTTATTCTTTCTTGTGTAGGTTGCCAAAAGAGAGAAAGGTCATCTTGCACTGGTGATTACTTCCTTCTAAATGCTGAACTTCTAGGATGTATAAGCAGACGTTGCCTAGCATGGCAATTCTTTCTGCATATTTCTGATAGGAAAAATCGTTCATAGTCTCCTGCAAGTCTTTCTTTTCCTGATGTAACTTTGTCCAGATTAAATATTAGACAGTGCTCTGCCTCTCACATGCCCTTTCAGCAAGTCCTTTTCTCCTTCATTATTCAATCAGAAAAGGATTATGTTTGGGAAACTGCACAGTTGTACCTAAAGATACAAATCCAAATTAAGGACCCCTTCCTTTGTCAACTTTGACCAATCCTTCAACATACAGACTGAGTCCTGTAACACCCCTCCACAACCAGTAATTTCAAAGATACTACTCCTTCTGGTAAGAGCTATACTTTCTGCTCTTGGCTTGCCTTGGCTTACCTCTGAAAAAATAAGTATTCTTAATTGGAGCTGAGTAACTCAAAGTGAAATCCTAGTGGAGATTAGGCAGGGTCTAGTTTTCCTATAAGTTAGCACCCAGAATTAGGGTCTTTGGGGTAGTGTATTTAACTAACAATGATAAAAGCAAATTGTTGTGTGGTATTTTCACGCTTCATGACTCCCAATTGATTTAAATATGCAGCCAGACTCTGTGCAACATGAAACAGTAGAAATACGCAGCCAAAACCCGTCTGACGTCCTTAGCTGCCCACACAAGTCCCCTGACTGTGCTAAGCACCCGGGACCTGTATGCCACTCCCAGACCCTGTCCCAAGCCGTTGCACCCTGCTGCAGCTAACATGGGGAAATGTCCTTTGGCTCTTCTAAAGTAAAGCTAACATAAAGCCAAACAGATGATTCTTTGGCTGCAGATAAGCTGAAAGAAATCACTGAAAAATCCGAGGGCAACCTCAATCCGCACTGTGGCTGTGGCCTGCAGCAGTCACGACAAATGCTGTGGTGTGCCACGAATTCCCCCTGCTCTGCTGCCCTGCTGCAGGCTCGCGCTGCGCTGTATTTATCCTCCCCAACCCTGCTCGCCCCGGGAAAGTAACTGTGAACAAACCCACCCTGAATCATCTCCAGCTGCTTTTGCAGCGCACCGATTGCCACTGGGCAAATTCCACTGCTGCTTAGAAAGAGCATCCTATGAAATGATAGTTGAAGCAAAGGCAAATGGCCACCCTGTACATACCTGAATATTTCTGCGTGGTGGAGTACTCCCTAAAGGGCAATTTTTTCCATTTCTAAGAACAAGAATTCTGCTCTTCTTATTCTAGGTCACTTGTGGAACCACACAGATAACAGATCTCAACAAAATGTCACTAATGATAAAGTCCGGGGTTTTCAGAACAGCGTTTCTAAAGGCAGGCACTTTATTTAGATGTCTAAATGGAGGGGGCAATTTTCACACGCAATTTCCAAGACTTCCTTTTGAAAGCCCTGCCCCAAATATCACCTTGGGTATTGAAAAGTTGAGCAGGCTGGTCTGGGTGTTGCACCAGGGAAAGTGCAGCGGCCAGTTTAAACACTGATTTGCGGAATAGGATGGGACCGGCCACACCACCCCGTGTGCCACAAACATTGCTATTTTCTGACTGACTGTGACCGCATAGGACTGAGTCACCTAATTCACAGCTGCCAGTGCAGCGTAGCCAGCTCGCAGGCTGGAACCATCAGCTTGGCTTTTATCCCAAAGCACGCTTCTGTGCTCCCCGTTCCTCTGAAATTTTTGTTGCAGCTGAACAGCTCGCAAATAAGAAGGCCTAAACATGCACAACGTACCACAGGCAAAGGAAGATCTTGCAAAATGTAGGGCAGATCGTTGGCTGCACCGTAGCTTCTGGAGCTTGGCACCTGAGTGGTGCTTTCCCACAATCTCCTCCATGGTTCAAAAGCCATACCTGAGGGAAAATTCAACAGTCACTCTTTTCAGCAGCCAGATGGTAAAATAATTGCTTTTGGCTGAAAAAATTAAATATCACTGGGCCGTAATGAAAATATTGTGGCTTCAAGGCCACTGAGTCCATCTCTGACCATGCTGAGATGGCAGCCGTCCTGCGTCTCAACATGCAGGGGGAAAAAAACATAGACTTGTTTCCGCTTTTCTCTGTTCTCACCTGAATGACTGGATCAAGGTTAAACAACCGCAGACAGAAGGAAAAAAGATCACTGAACAGAAGTGGAAATGTGAAATACGTCAAATGATATTAGTTTTTGGGGTTTTTTTGTCGTCAGAAGTGCTCAGGGGCTGTGGCCAACGGGGCAAGAACAGACAGGCAGTCTGCAGAACGGGAGATTTCTGACGGTGAAGTCCTATTGGGGTTTTTTGGGACAGTTACATATAAGACACCAAAGGAATGGCTCAGAACTGCTATCCCCACCTACAGTGTTTCTTTTCCTTTACATTTACGGTAACAATGTTTGGGCAACAGTTTGTTTTTTTCAGTTCCCACTTACTATTCATTGTGAAACTTGGTAAGATTGGCCATGTTATAATGTTAGTCCATGAGCATGTGGATAAAGGCATTTTTCTTCACAGTTTTTTGCTGTATTTATGAACCTATCCCATTGTTTGGGTCATTCCTTAGGGCATATAACGTGGCTGGCATTGGTCTGGCAGAAACCTTCTGCTATTCCTCTCATTTTTATTACTGTGTATATAAAACATATGCATATGTTTTCTGATACTTTGTCCAACTGTTAAAAACTGAGTACCAAAACTAATTGCAGAAATTTTCATCATTGCTACAGCAAGTGACTTTGGTGTGATTTGGAGCAATGGGAAGATCTGTAAGAACAAATACTAAAGCAAAACTCCATGTAATACGAACAGCAGCAGCATAGCAAACTACCAAGATCAAGTTACAAATTTAAGTACTCCAAAGTTTTTAGTGGAAGTAATTAGTCTGAAATCAACGTTTCTACCCTAAGCGTGATTATGTGTGCAAAGGAAAGAGATGCATTTGGTTATGCTACAAAACACAGAACCTTTCCAAACTGTACGGTGAGTACTGCTATTCCTTCTACTTGGTAAGTGTAAAACTCTTTATTCTAGGTTAGCTAGGCCTTAAATTCAGAGAAATGTAAATTTAAATTAACTTCACATTCATTGACGTTAAGTAGCTTTATTTACTTCAATTGAGAACTGCATGGAATATCTGAGTCCTAGTCTGCTTCGTGAAACTTGACCTTCTATGATGGCAACCAAGTAAAAAACCCCTCTTATGCCACTTCCAGTTGCAGAAATAATACCTAAGTCCCAAAAAGCACTATTGACAAAGTCTTCGGGAAGAAAACATTTGCAACAGACAGCCAATATCATTTTAAAGGCAGTCTTGAATGAGAACCTTTGACGTCTGTCAACTTTTTCAGTTTCGGAGAATTACCTGCTGCTGAAAAACTCCCAGGTGGCTGAACACTGGTTTGGTAGACAAGTTTGTCTTTGCCCATAATTAAGGCCAAATTTACAAAACACTTGTCTATGTACTGAGGAGCAAGTTTTCTCCACAGAAATTCAAGTCTGTGAGAAAATCAGGGTTAGAATAAAAATACACTGCTATTCATGTATGGGATTGCAAAATGTAAGGCAAACCAGTAGAAGTGACAGAAGATCTGCCTACATTTTTATATTTCACTTCATTAAAACAAAGTATCTCTAAATCCCTCATTGTGCTGCCTTGTTCATAACGGTTCTTTTTAAAACACTGCCTTATTACTGTTCACGTGCTTAATATTCTCGATGGCAGTTACAGCGTTCAGGTTTGGTCATACCTTGTTCATCATTTGATGTTAAAGGGGTACATTTCTAAGCAAAAGACACCGCCTGGGCACCCATAAAAAGGATGTGTGAATGTCCCCATGTTCCCTTTTGCCACAAAGCAGCACAAGTTTGCACGCTGATGTTTGCATTTTGAGAACACTGACAGTGAACAAACTGACACCAGCGTGTGCCCAGGTGCGAGCGTCTGTGACCACAAACCCCAGCGAGGTTCTTGAAGGTGCAGGTTTTGACACTGTAGACAGAGAGTTGTTTACTAATAGTTTCTGGATATTCCCAGGCTTCCTGTCACTGAGGAAAGGGGCACTGACATGCACGTGAAAGGAACTGCTAACACCCTGGGAGAAACTGCAGTACTCATATCGCTGTAGCTATGATGACCTATGGGCATAAGTGAACCCAGGTTTGTAAAGGGAAGCTCTGTCTTGTCAGCCTGACTGAAGCTGGGTGGAAGCTTCTACCAGATCTCCCTCTAGTTCTTTTCAGGCTGAATAATTATCACTGCTCTGGCCAGTTTTAAACTCCCCACATCGCCAATCTGACAGCAAATTCCCCAGAACAAAGCACACTAGCTCTCTCTTGTGTGTGACAAATCTTACAAACCACTTTTGCTGCCCTACAGTGTAGTAAATACATCTAAAGTTTGCTATCTAAGCTCATCTTAGCATCTTTTTTTCTGGGCTGTTGCCCTCCGCTGAGTAGGTATGCCATCATCTAACAGTGCGTTGAAAAAATCACTCCACCAGTAGCACAAACACATTTGGCTTAGATCACCACTAAGTACTGGCCCAGAGACGTATAAAATTGCTTGGGAAATTGAAGTTTGAAAATGTGGCTGCAGTATTTGGAGAATGGTCGTAGCTGATACTAAGATTCAGTATCAGCAACTACCCAAACAGAAATAGTGCCTTTCCTGGGAAGCCGGAGGTGTCAGTTCCAGGACAGAAATCCCGGCTTTGACACAGCCTCTCTCAGCAAGCCGAACTTCCCACCTGATACACCAACCTCAGCCATCGCCACAAGAGAACTGAGGTGGCACCGAAGGAGCACATGCAGTATAATTCAAGATGTTTAACACATTATTATACCTCACTAGGCTTTACCAATTCAGCATAAGCTAAGTATGAAAAAGGTCGCAGCAGTTCTAACCAAAGATCCAGTCCCCTATCTTTGACAGCAAGCAAAGAGCAGGGAGGAAGATGACAGTAGCAAGCACTTACCAGCTGAGAAACGGTACCTTGGTGCACTGCTGAAGCCACCCAACTCCATGTAGCATTGAACTGAACCGGGGGTGTTCACACACCCGGCTACCTCGGCTCAGCTAAGTGCTGTAACTGCAAACCATCACCTGACTGTGCTGCACCTCTTCATGGCAAAACTAGGACATCCATGAAGCACCAAACAACATCCAATATTTTGTCTTCCCAACAGTTCCCGCTTTCTCTGGAAGTAAATTATGTCCTTTGCAAGCTGACCATGCTCTAAGCAATGCTCACAATTAAAATTCACTCTTAAGCTGGCAAAAGCATTTGGCTGAGCATTACATTCTGAAATGGGATCGAGACTCCCATTTCTGCCCCTAAGAGATGGTTGTTTACTGGTGTGACATCTCACAAACTTAGAACACACCAAAGGCATGAAAAATATATATCTTATTTTCTCTCTGTGATATATTCAGCTTGAAATTCAGTTATGGATCATGGATTTTCATTTTTCCCCACATGAATATGACTGCTCTTAGTACACTAGGAAGAATGTCTTTGAAAAGCAAATTCCCCAGAACAAAGCACACTAGTTAACTCATATGAAATAATTTCTAAATAAATCATAAACAAATCACATCTACCACTTTTGCTGCCTTAAAGTTGGTTGATAGGTACATCAAATGTAGCTCTAATGAAGTGCGTGGACTATGAAAGTTAGGTTAAGAGGCAGTTTGATTGGTTGGCAAACCTAACGAAGCCCATCTGGGGAAACTGCCAACGCGTACGGTTTATGTGTACACGCAGATCTTTGTACAGCGTTGCTACCGTTGTGCCTCTGCCAGCAGGGGAAGTTTGCCCTGTCAGCAGCAGTGCTTCTGGCCACACTCAGTGGCTGATTCCTCTTCACATTTCCCCCTCCCACCAGCTTCACAAGTATTAATCAAAAGTCATTCATAAAAAGCTTTCACCAGGCAGCAGTTTGATTTCTACTCCAGACAGCCCTCAGCAAGGAAGAGTCAAAGAGCTGGGCCATTTGACCTCATGTGCCCTTTTTTCTTCAATGCACAGCATGCATGTCAGCACTGCCATAAATATCACACCTCGCATGTGACAGAGCCTCATGGCAGTCTTCACTTTACTAAGTTTTGTCACCCTCTTAATCATGCTTCCTCCTGAAGTCACCCGGTGCTGCACTGACCTGCAGGAGCCAGGGGCTGGCAGAGGAGTTGCCTGCCATGGTGGGGGTTGAGCCTGCAGGAACCACGACGTGGGAGGGCTCGGGAGGAGGCATGTGCCACTTCTCAGCTCCTTTGCTCTTGCCTGGGTAGCAACACTTGGTTACTTCACAATCTTCTTTGGAATAATTTTGAAAAAAGCCTGTTAGGGAAATGCAAAATTAAGCGTATTTCAATACTGCACCTAAAGTTTTTATCTAAATTCAGTGCAATTTGTTGTGAGCTTGAGGAACTTCCCTTACTCTCCCTGACCAATCCCCAAAACACACCCAATCCCCCCAGTCCCCAAAACAGCTGCTGATCTCCAGAGTGCTCCCACAGCTCATGCACACAGCTTGACCTCCACCAAAGCTGTTTTGTGGTCTTCCTCTTTGGGGACAGTGTGATACCATAAAAGTAGACAGAAAGCTCATGTGAACAACATGCATTTTCACATAGGTTACAAAACACTCACCCCACTCCCCATATAGAGATGGAAACACAAGATTCCACGCTGGGCCAGGAATTTTGGTGTAGGTAAGGTGATCGCTGTCCCTCAAAGCCCCAGCATACTTCAAGCCAGCCAATGGCCCACCACATCCAGTCATCAATCCTGCTTGCCGAGGAACAGTGTTACGGAGGTTGCAGAGGCAGTCACAGCCTTTGCCCTGGCCAAGGGAACTTGCAAGGCTGGATCCAGCTTGAGGGGACTGAAAACCAGCCCCAGCGCCCAGCCGAGGGAGCACTGGCAGCCCATGGCACCAGGCACTACTTTTGCACCCTAAGGAATGCACTGCAGGCATCACTGTCCCCCAGTTTTGATGTTTTCTTTTTATCTATTTTCTGCAATTCAACTATAGATGATGTTACCAGTGAGTAATTGTTCTGAATCTCACAAAGGTCTTGCCCTCAATGATACTGAGGCAAAAACTTCCACAGCTTGATCATGTGCTGTATAAAAAAGCACTGCCTGTCATTGGCTTTAAGTGTGCTGTATTTTTATTATACTTCTTGTTATGTTTTACTATATATTTACTTAAATTTTCCAAAATACTCTATAGTCTGAAATACAAGATATGCTTCAAATGCTTCATAAAATAAGCAAAAATAGCCTTCAAATCTACCAACAAAATAAAGTCATCTCCCAGAATGAATCAATAAAACCACCAGGCCATTTTCAAGTAAAATGATACCACATTGCCAGAATGACAAGCACAGAATTGCCTCACAGATAATAAACCAGAACTGAATTTGAGAAACCTCATATAGACTTTCTACAGTGAATCATCTTTTTTTTTTTTTTTTATTTTTAGCTGGAGGTTGAAGAAAGGGTGATTCATCCCATTCTGAAATTGTTTTCTGTTTCAATACAATACAACTTTGTTTTCTGCAACGTCTTTTGAGCAACAATGTTGGAAGTGCACAGTAATAACCAGTTAAATCAGTCCCAGCAGAAGAGAAAAAACAAGTCTGGGGACAGGAAGAGGCATTTTCCATCTGAGATTTAGGAAGGAGCGGAGAATCGATGAGGCAGAGTTGTACGAAAAAAGCCTCTCTCAAGGCAAAGAAAATTCATCTGTTTAAAACAGAAACAAAGATTTTGAAGGCAGAGAGAGAAACGGTCGGTATTAGGTGAAAAGAAGAAAGCGGGAGGCACGGGCTTTAAAAACAATGAGGCGTTTGGGAGCAGTTTCTAAGTCATCAGGAGCGAGTGCGGGGCTTGTGATGTGGAGATGCCAGTTTTGTCGCAGCCACCGGCTGGTCACGTTGCAGATGTGCCAGGACAGGGCGGCAGGAGCTGGGGTGAGGGGGGAGGAAGCAGTGGATGAGGATGCAGCGATACCATCGAGGCAGCACATAAAGCTATGGGAGCACCAAGCGCTGACGTGCTCGCAGGGCCGAAGTGAAGGGGAACGTGAAGTCAAAGCCAAGGAGGAAACAGATGCTAAAATAACAGGAAAGAAGAGGAATCCGTCAGGTTTGGGAGTGTATCTCTTGCCCAAAATGGGGATGCCTGGCTTTGAGACTGCTAGCAAGGAAGCTGAAATAAAACCACAGGTTTTCTTGCTCAGACAGCCAGAGTGACTGTGGGTAGCCGCTAGCTGTGACTAATGCCGTAGAGATTCTTACAAGTGCTGAGAACATGCAGGTCCTGTGTCTTGCAGTAGGAGGTACATGCTAGGCATTGAAATCACTTTACTCACATACCTCTCACCTATAAACTCAGGAGAAAAATATTGCCTGTACATTTAATTCTCAGAGCCTTGGGTAACCTAATTTAGTTGGTGAAGTCATCCTGAGAAAACCGTTTGCCAGGAAGGATTTCAAGGAGGAGAAGAGGATGGCTTGGCACCTCTGTTGCGGCAGCTGTTCCCAGAGGTGCTGGAGATGTTGCCTCCTGGAGAAGACAAGACAGGCAGGCAGGGATTTGGGTAGGTGCAGATGCCCAGCGTGCCCAGCCAGGAGCAAGCAGGTGACATCCTGTGCTCTGCACCCGCCCAGGACCTGGGCCTGCCTTCACCTGCTGGTCTGCAGACCTTACCAAGGCACTTGCATGGGACTTAGTATTTCCTTTTTTGCCCCACATGTGAGCAACAAACTTAACAATAGAAGGAGTCTAGAGAGTGGCTCTGATGTCACTCAGAGCTATTTGTGCTCCTCATCAAACCTTTCAATCTACAAACTCCTACCAAGATTGTCCAGCAAACCATTAATGTGCACTGCATTCAGGCAAAACAGTGGTTGTGCAGCTTTCCAACCAGGTACTAGGGGATTATTTAACCAGTGGTGAGTCTGAGCTGCTTCTCTTGCACTGATGTGATGTCTACACTACTGCAAGTCAGCTGTTGGGAACCTGGTCTAAGACTGTTTTCATTCTGGCCATGCAAAGAGCTTGAAGACAAATTTCTGGACTACATAAAATCAGCACAGTGAGGTGTATGGGCTACTTGAGAAGGGAAGTCAGAGGCTCAGTTCCACTCATCCTTTGCAGTACAGTACTGCCCAGAGGATTGCTGCAGCTCATATACTTGGAGCCCTACTTATTCTACTGTACAGCACATCATTGAAAGTTAGGGTCATCACTTTGTCAATACCAGAGACAAGCACTTCTGGAAAGAAGGCTCCTTTTCCATGTCCTAAACTAAGTGCACGTCATTTAGGTCTGCTCCACAGCCATGTAAAAGACTGCCTGTATTAATAATGACACTGGGGCTCTCCCTGTAACATTTTTCACTCAAAGCTCTTCACAGAGGAAGTCACTTCCCCTCCAACAGCTCAGGGAAGACAGGAGTGGCACAAAAGGTTTGCCCTAGGGGATCGAGTGGCCCCATGCAGTGCTCAGGCATGAACCACCAATGACTCTAAGCAGCCTGCACAAGATTTACCTGCTGCCGCTTCTCCATTGTTTTAAACCTCTCACTGCTCATTTATTCCCCTGTGTGTGACCTACTGGGATTACTTATTGATCTGCTCAGCATTGCACTGTGTATGGAGTATATGGAGAAAACAACTCAGGTGAAGGATGATATTTGATGCTGCTGTCCTCAGTACCGAGTCACATCACATAAAAGACCATTCAGTGTAAACGACCCTCCTTAGCTGCCCTCACAGGCAGTTGTGCAGCATATAAGCAACAACAACGTTGGTGAGGAACAAAACACTATTCAGATCACAGGCACTTGAAAGGTCGAGGTTTCAGATCATTTGCTTCCCTCCTAGATAATGGTCTATCAAAATATAAACCACCCCACCCTAGTTTCAAAACACCAACATGCAGCGCTAAGGTGGGGTAAACCAAGGGCATTCCCTCCTTGCTGTTTTTTAAGAAACATTATTATTGATCTTTATTCAAGTAACAGCAGTTAAGTAAAGAAACAATGTATATCAGACCCACCTGAAAGAAAATCTTTGTTGCTGCCCACATAATCAACTATTTTTGCATAAAACAAAGGGCGTGTTCCTACTATCTGTAACTATTTTAGAACCATCAAGTTGCACGACGGTGAACGTAACTACTGAAACGGTCCTACTGCTGGTACGCCTGTCTGCCTCTCCTGTGGGCAGATACTCAAGTGTCTCTCATGGCTTACCTGGAGGGGAGCAGAGTGGATTGCACGAGGGTCTGGATGATGCCTGGCCTGGTGTGGGTCCCTGTGAAGCTCTGCCAAGCTCTTGTGTGTTGCTAGCATGCATGTTGAAGCTCTTAGGCGTGGGGGGTCCAGGGCAGCTTCCCTGTGCACCAACTCTTTTTATTTCTAAAAGGCAGCTGAGCTTACCCTGCATTGCTATACACACTCTAAAGCAGCAAAGGAACAAAAAAGGAGAGATTTTTTTGCAAAAAAAGTTTGATTTAAAATATCCTCAATTTACTTAGATTTCTAAAGCAAATGAAGTGCTTTTCCATGCAAAAGGCTGCTTGTCATAGAGAGCAGTCTCCAGAAGGAAACTCCCTCGTTAGCTTGTGCAAGCTAAGTTACAGAATGGCAGCCTCCTGGTGACTTATCTTGGTTCCTAACTAAATCCATCAAACCCTTCCCCTGAGCCTCACATCTCCCTAAATCTCAGCCTTTGCAGGAAGGACTATGCATGTATTTCATCTTTTGTAAAAAGACTGCATGGATTTTGAATTTAAATACTTCAAGGCATTAATTATGAGAAATAACAGACAGTTTGTGTTTTAAGTTACTTCCTACTGTATCCTCTTGCTAAAATGAAGGCTATACGCCTTCACAATTTTCCATTTACACGGAATTCCACCCGTTTAATCAAAGTGAAACATAAAGTACTGTTATGGTCCTTGTACCTTCAGATTTCCTTACTGATAACCCACATACTATCCGTTAACCCATTGCATCATTCAGAAGAATAAACAACCTGGGCTCAGCATACAGGAAGCTGAAGAAAAAGGAAATAGGAAATATTAGTTTTCATATATATATTTTGACCTCTTCACGGTTCAGAGTGACATATTTTCACAGATCAAGGCTATCCTTCAGATGAGCCTGTTAAGTTCACAATGGAGACAAAAAGCATTTTCTATTTTTATTTTTCAAGTTTGAGCTTTTTTCATTTAAACCACCATTACCTCAATCCCACTGAACTAAATGATGGATCTGGTGGTTAATAAGGGTAGCAAAGGTCAAACTTACTTACCATTCTCTCGTACCAAGCCATCCAGAATCACCCAGGCTATAACCAACATAAGCGTGCCTTTCTTCCAAGCATCTTTCTTTTGGTTTAGCAAGACTCATATGCTTCCCCATTCAGCATGTCCTCTTTTCACAGGCTGCACAGAGTTGGGAAGTTACTTGCTATAATATTGCTGAGATGCCTGTGAACACAATCAGCTTACAAGGCTGAAATCAATGCAATACGAATTGCCTTTGTATTTATTGGGAAAGCGTGGTGTCATCATAAGGTACTCAAAAACGCTTCTGAAGGCAGAGAGATGAATATGAAGGCAGATTTCTTCACCCGTAACTTCTTTCTTTTGTGCCTCTAAGATGTGGGATGTTGTCACCTCCTAAGATTTTCTTTAGCATTTCCTAATTAGCAAGCTATCGGTGTGCCACAGCTGACAGTGTTTCTGGGCCTGGGGAAGAGGGACAGCCACAGCCTCAGGATTGGCAGGAGAAACCTTGGTGCCTCCCTGAGGGGGGTTAGGGGCTCAGGCATCGCAAACACTTGTGTGCATTGCCATGCCAGTTCAGGGAGCTGCAACACTGCCCGTGTTGAAGATATGACAATCTGTCTGCTGGAGAGGAGAGCCCGTGCACCTGCTGAAAATGGCATATGTACTGCAGTATTAAGGATGAGGTGTCTGTGTAATGCCTAAGATCTGCACCTCAGACACACATCTTCAAACATGCACTTAATGGAAAGGGCAAGGGCCAATATATGAATTTAAAACCAAATTCCAAATCCATAACCTCAAAGGACAGTTATGACAGGCTTGTAATCTGGCAGTGAAGGGATGCAATAAAAATTATGGCAACAAGGCACAAAAGAGAGGAGTGCTGCAATTAAGTAAAATGAGCAACATTTCCTTGGGCCTACAGGCTACAAAATCCAGAATTTTTACTTCTAATAAGGTAAGGAAATCTTTCCTCAGTCTGAATAAAAGAAAGGTGTTTAACACCTCTGCTCAGATGCAGAGGTAGAAACCCTTCCAGACTCTTCGCTTAGATCCTCTGTTCAGGTACACAACCAAATACCACCCTCTTTCTAGGTACGTGACAGGACAAGGACCCAGTGAACTCTTAAGAAATGGGATATCTAGGTTATTTCTAAAGCTGCTTTTGAAATACATACTACATCTTAAGCAAACCTTCTTGCATATATATAAAAACAACGTTGGGTTAAGTACAGGATATTTTGTTGCACACACAGTTTTGTTCACGGCATTAAAGACTAACTTTTTCAGTTACTGCCATAAACCTTCGGTGGGTTTGTATCACGTTATTTCATCCCTAAGTTATTTCAGGGCTGCTTATGAAATCTGTCACTGATTTTTGCTGAAGTTACTGCAATAAAAGAACATAACCGATAGGTTTGCTCTGAAATTCTTCTAAAGATTACTCATCAAGAAATCAATACAGGCAGAAGATTATTTCTGGGGGCATTTTGGTAAATGTAAGAGAATTTCTTGACATATAGTGGGCAGCTAGCTAAACACTGAGCCAGCGAAGCTGCTGGGAAGGTCAGGAACAGAAGTGCCACGCGTCAGCCCTGCACTGTCCCTGGGGTGTCTGTAGGCTGAGCACTGCTCCGTACCACAGCCAGCCCCAGACCCCGCTGGGCAGCCAGGCTGCCCGAGGTCCTGTGTGTGCATACACTTACGCCTGGGCATGCTGACTTGATTTGATGTTGATCTCACTGAAATCAGTAGTTTATCTCCTGAGAAAGCCTGAGAGGATCTCACCTTCCCAAATGCAAAGGTCCTATGTGCAGTAGGTAGTTTTCTCTGCTATCTTTCTGTATAGCATAAGGAAATAAGTACTTGTACTTTGTACACCTCCCCTTTTCTCATAAAACAGTCTTCTTTAGCTCTAAGATACTTGCTACTCTCATGTGATGCTAAATGGAAACACTGTCATCTGCAAACAAAACTACAACATATAGATAATGAAATATTGCTCATCACAGCATCGGACAGGAGATCTTTTTTAAAGCTGCTATTGCATTCTGCCATTTCCCTGTAACCCTGGAGTAAGTCCACTACATAAGGAGGGGAGAGACAGCAAGGAAACAAAGAAGCAGCTGAACTCACATGTGTAG
This sequence comes from Nyctibius grandis, assembly GCF_013368605.1. Lineage (NCBI taxonomy): Eukaryota > Metazoa > Chordata > Aves > Nyctibiiformes > Nyctibiidae > Nyctibius > Nyctibius grandis. The sequence continues at coordinate 80,709,226 of NC_090663.1, forward strand.
GAAGTTTTCATCTTCTGTCTCTCAGCAGAGTATCCACATGATTATTTTCTGGGGATGTTAAGTGTACTTAACACTGCTGACACTATTCACAAGTCCACTAGAGAGCAGCTACGCCTCACATTTACTGACGGGTTTTTTTTAATTAGTTTCTCTGACATTTATTACACCTAACTCAAATGACTAATCAGACCTGAAAAACTTTCTCAGTACTAGACTGAGAAGCGATGGAAGTGTGGATTCAGGCTGCTCTGATTCATACCAGTGTATTAGCTCTCTCTTAGCACTGATCTGGCCTTGTTCATGCACATCATCATTCTTACAGAAATCTTGGCTCATGTTCTAGTTCAGGATATTTCATTTAAACTAAAGAAATGCAGGGGTGAGTTACAGGCTTCTCCTTAAGCAAGTCTTGAGTGCCCCATGTTGTGAGCTCCCTTGAATTCCTTCAGGAAGTGAAGGAGTACAGGTTTTTTGGAAGAAGTCCAGAGCAAGAGGCAGTCAAAGGGCCTGGCCTTTCCAGTCAGTGGATAAAATGGGAACTGAAAAACAGCTCAATAAGGCTCTTTTACCCCATTTCCACTAGGTGGAAAGTAGTGCTGTGTAGGTCTAAAGAACTAGTAAGGCATAGCAGTCCACATCAACCCATATTAGGCCATCTTCCACTAACTTCTGGAAGATGTTAAATAACACTGAAGAGCAATTTACACTAATGAGAAGACACTGCATTGTATAAAATAGTTTTATAGAAAGAAGACAATTTACTGTATAAAATACTGTTTTCTCCTGACCATACTCTTAACCTTATAAAAAGGTTAAACTTCTCTTTCTTTAAACATCAAGGAACACATTAAATATAAAGACACCATTTAAATTCCAGAAGTCTATTTATCTTTCTGTGAGAGAAAAAAAATAAAGGAAACTACTACCTGTCACAGCTGGTAAATCCAGATTCCCTAGCCTGGTCTGGTTAAGTCAAAGAAAATTGCTCTGGCCCTGTTAGAAGCACACAAACATTAATAATGTAGAAAGACACCACCTTGTCTCCAGTCCCCAGACCTAAGCAGATACGCATTGGCTAGCTAGTCCCCCAGCTGCACAAACCTTTCACAGATTTTCTTCAACCTGCATTATCCTGGACCCTTATAAACTGCATTAAAGCACCTGGGTAGTTCTGCTTTGGCACACTGGTTTGCTGACCTCCCTTGTTATATCAGATCACTTAACCCTCATGCATAAAGTAGGAAGGACAAGGACTAATTTCAGAGTTTGTATATGCCAAAGGTCAGGTTTTTCTTGTGAACTTTAACAGCTACTTCTTTGTCCTTCACTTTCTGGAATACTTATTACCCACTGTATATAACCCTGGCGTTGTTTCCCACCTGTGAAAAAATAAAGAGCAAGCAAAGAATGTTTCAGAGCCATCAGGCATGTATAGTGAATCATAAAGATCTAAGAAAGCACAGAGAATGACTATTAAATGTTAGACCGATTGCCTAAAACAGGGTGAGCAACTGATTTTTTCAGTCACCAGAAGACATACGAAGTGGCACAAAACACATCACAATTATTGAAATGGTCAAGCAAAAAAAAACCAAACTCACTTCAGGTTGGACATTCTGCATCAAATGATGAAAAAATGTTTCTTTCCCAGCTTTTAAAACTATTTCAAATAAAACAACACAACATCATGAAATATCATAAATGGAAAACTGAAATGTTTATATGAAAGTGTCAGCATGAAACATTTTGGTATTTCTAGTTATTTATTAGTTTTGACAGAAATTGGACAAAATCAATAAAATCAACCAGGATATGATGAAGGATAAAGCTAAAAGGGAAAATCTGTGCACTTCAATCCTTAAAAGCATTGAACTAAATCTAGCAATAGAGGAGAAAACAAGGCAGCTCAGAGAATAAGGAGAGTTTCCATGGCATATGATTATATTACAGGGTAAAACTGTTTGATCTCTGGACAATTTAAAGTGAAGCAAATGATGACATTTCTCTCAGAAAAACTCAGCATGGCCAACACAGAAATGTAGAGGGCATTTGCAAGAAGAGAGCCAAGAAAAAAGCTACGGGGTCTATGGCTTTTCTGCAATACTCTGTATTTTTCATGGCACCTTTCAAAATAATGTTCGTCTTTAACCTGTTCCTGCAGATCCACCACAAACAGTGATGTGAAAGAACATCAGCTTCCTTTGATCTCTTGTTATTGTTTTGGAAATGACATCTTTGTCTCCTTTTTTCTTCATGCCATTTCTGACATTCTTTCTCGTGAGTTTTCCTGTTCTCACAGCTTTAATGTTTCCATTTCCTTTCATGTTGTCACCCTTTGCACAGCAATATCAAGTACAATTATTTTGTAGCCTCTGGCATCCAGTCAGCATCTCCTTACATGTCGTACATGATATGGACACACAACTCCAGGAGATCAAGGTGTTGTGGGTAAAAGCACTGGTACATGTGCACTCCTTGACCAGTTCAAAGGGCAAGTAAAATGCAATCTTCCCAGTGATGTAAGCTCTTCACATTTTATTTTGCCTGTTGTGGGGCTACAAGCACATAGACAGTTGCCAGCAGTGGCTCAGCTGATGGCAGGAGCAGGTGAAGGTCTGGTTTGAAGGTGAAGGCTGGGCAGGACACGGTCACATCCACCCTCTCCTTCTCATGATGCTGGGTGTCATAGCCCTCCATACCCAGTGGTGCAGCAACACTGCCTACAGTCCACTCGTAATTCAGATGCCTGAAATGATCAGGATTAAAATAAGTACTCCACAAAAGGGGAGGAGGGTGACAGAAGAGGTGTAAGCTTCTAGGCTGTGGGATAATGAAAGATGCCCTTAAACTAAAAATAAGAAAACACCACTAAGGCAAGCTTCCACCATTCTCTTAGGCATTGACCCATGGTGTAGAGCAGCATTTCTCAGCTGGTAAGAGCATGTCTTCCTGGGAAGGCTTGGCAAGGAAAAAAAGGACCTCCCTTGACCTTTCAGCTGGGTCCTCAACACTGGGGAGGTCAAGCTTGCAGAAGGGGGAGATTGAAGCATCTATTTTTGCTCCTCAGCAGCCAGGATGTGACCATCCTGGGAGGGAGAGGGGATGCCTGGGGCAGAGGTGCAGCACTGGTGCTTCACTGCCTATCCCTGGCCAGCAACAGGCAGGTAGGTTTAGAGGAAGACAGGCTCAGTGATACAAGTGGAAATGTAGTGGCTAGGAAATCACCTAAAAATGCTGCCAACCAGGGATCTGAAGAACTGTGGGCTTTGTTACACAGAAGAAGAGAAAACAGGGGCATTGATAGAGTTTTCCCTTGGGTTGAATAAAAAAGCAGTTGTGTAATCCTTACAATAATCAGAGGAAGAGGATCGGGACTGGAAATTCAGCTATATGCAGAGGAATGCTGAATCTTATGATATTGCTTCTGGGTAAATTCTGTATGCCCAAGAAGAGAGTTCTTCCTTGGTTATCTGTATATCCCACATTTGCAGTGATTATGGTAAAAATGTGATTTTCAAAAGCCTCCATTGATCTGGACCAGCATCTTCAGTGCCTCCTTGTTTTTCTCTTGGTTTCCCACAAGTTAGTTCAGAGAAAAAGCACTGGCTGCTCAAGGAATGGGATATCAAGTGTTAAGTCTGCAAGAAGCACATAAATAACAGGCAAGAAAAATGTCACTGTCCAGAAGACTACTGTAAGACAGCAATTTTACTATTTTCTTGTATATTTACCTACAGATGCAGTCACCATTTTCACTGACTCAGATTTCTGGAAAGAAAACACAAGGAGGACCTTAATTTTCCAGTCAAAGGTACAACGCCAGAATAACACTTTTTTTTTTTCTTGAAAAGGAACAACTCTCCTATCAGGACCAATGAGACAGAGGCAAGGAATTAAAATCTACGGTCTTCTATTGATGTTTCGATATAGAAATTACTGAAAATTATTAAGATGAATCTTGCAGTCATCCCTCTGAAATTAATTGACAGTGGGTGATCACACTTGCAATCTTTGATCACACAGAGGTCTGACTAATGTTTTCAGTCAGATTTCTGTACTCCCACAAATGCACTGAGTAGTTATTTTCACACAAGTAGTCGTTTCATTTGTATTTCAGCAAGAAACTTTGTTTTGTACCTTGAATGTTCTTTTTCTTCTCCTTTGTTCTCTATTCAGAGGTCTTTGCTCACTTTTAATACATTTCCATAGATTCACTTACAGGGAATGTTGTAGATGCTTCTGGGAACGTGCCTGCCAGATGCAAAATTGTTGGTGAAAACTCAAGGTTTGGGCAGTCACTGTAGTCATTGCTCACGACAGTGAAGGGAACAGGATTTGCCAATATTAGAGGCTCAGGTATCCTGTACCGCCACAGCTCAGCTTTCTGGGGGGTGACAGGACAGGAGGCACTCACCAGAGCAGAAGGCAGAAGAGCAAGGGAAGGAACGAAGGCTAATGCAGGTGGGTCTATTGACTCTCCTGGTTCCAGTTCAGCGATCCAGACATGGATGTGTTTCCACGACACCTACACAGCATAACAAAGCCAAGAAACTTACTCTCCCCTCCTTCCAATTCCAGCTGTGCATATCTGCCATATCCATTGCACCAAGGTTAGCACATTTCACCCTTTAATGAACTGAATCAATTCACTGAACGTAGCATAAAACTCAACTAGGAAAGAAACAAGCAAATAACTGATCTAATGTTCAATTATGTTTTTCTGTGATTGCAACAGCTTCTGTTGCAGCTCCCTCTTTGTCCTACCTTTAGATTCATTAGTCTCGGATTTACCCTACATGTAAACTTACTTGATTATTTAGACCACCTGAAAGACTATAGATACTGCTGGTTACCTTCAATAGTACCAGTACCATGGTTTATTCTAAACTACCTTACTCAGTTGTTTGGGTTTTTTAAAATCAAATTCTCACTTGTAAGATATTTGTTTTATAATGTCTATGTCATTTCCCAGAGTTAATTTCTCTATTTGTCTCTACACTTGAGAAATGCTTTCCTCTCACCTCTAACTCCCTGTATTTAATTTCCTTCTTAGACCTTAATCATAATCAAGAATATCTTGATTCTTCTCTGGTTTTGAGGTCAAAACAGGCTCACAGTACATCTTAAAACATTTCCATTATTGTTTCCACTTAATGCAAGGAAAATATGTTGACTTCATTAAAAAAAAGAATAAAATTAAACCAGAGATAATTTTCATAAATTAGATGTACAGATTTCACAGCTCAGAAACAAGGATGTCAAACGTGTCCAGCTTATACAGCCTCCTACACAGAAACCACAAGGTTTCAACGATAAGTCACTGAAACCACAGCATTCAGCTTTTTATCCAAGACTACCTTTACCAAACGGGTGCTGCTGCTTCAGTGTGATGACTGATCACACAACAGTTTTTCCAAGTTTCGCTTAAGGTGCTGACCTGTGAAAAAAAATGAAACTCCTTATGCAAAGCAACTGTGCTATACAGCTTTTCAAATCTGTATGTGTGCGCATATAAAAGATATATCTGTAGGCACAGGCACACACATTCATATATGTTATATACGTCTAGTTACAGATGAAGACAGAAACAGAGACATCTGAAAACAAATTTTACCGAGAAAAGCTGTTTTTCCAAAGATACAAGATTAAAGTTTTATCTGTTAAGGATAATATGAGCTAGTCACCTCAGAGCATTCCCTAACCTGCTGTAAACAATTAAAGAGCAGATTTATTTAAGTGTAAAATAACAACAAAGTGCATTATATTCACAGAGTAATTCATATATGAAGAACAGAATAGTTAGCATTCCTATTTAAGGTAATTCTATACTGGTACAGTGAAATCCACATCAGATATTTTATTGATATAACTGCCTGAAAAATAACAACAAATCCTGCCCGAGTGATACCATTATACCTGCAAGAGTCTTAAATGTAGACCAGGCTGCAGAGTTACGACCTCCCTAAATCCTCTTCCTTAAAATGATTCTGCCAGAAATTGCTTTTCAGCCACAGCTACAGGGCTGAATGCTGTTTGCACTGGCACCACACGGCTGTTCCTGGAATGATGTTGCTGAGCAATACCCACTGGCCCCCTCAGCCTTGTCTGCTAAGGAGGTACTTGTTGCGTAGGCGATCCACAGTTTTGATGAGTAGTAAAGCCAGTAGAAGAGGAGTTTCTGACTTCTAGCAACTCGCTGCTATTTGCAAATCTGTCAGTTGCGCTAAGGAGAAAGTAGAGTTGATAGCGAAATTATTCCAATCCAAACAAAGCAGAACAAACAAACTCTCAAGGCCTTTGCAAAAGAAATTTTTAACCTGGATCATTCTAATGACCCAAACTACTGTAACAGAGGCTCCTCTGACTGCGACGCAGAGATACAGCAGAGTGGCAATGACCTGAAGTAGAAAATTTTTTAAATGGCTTTGCTGCTGAAGAAAGCACTTGCATTACTACAGCCTGAGATCTGCAGAGGTGGCTTCTGCCTCAGCCTTCCTGTTAGTTATGCAGCACGACACCAGAGCCTCTTCTCTGCTGCAGGAGCTGAAGTACAAGCAGCATCTGATGGCTGATCCAGGGGTTTGCAGCACACATAGTGGCAGTGCACAGGAGAAGTTGAGGAGTTGGTCTGCGAGCAGGTACTTGGAGTCACTCCAAGGGGAGGGAGACCACATCCTCCAGTGCAATCTCACACTGCTCCTCTGTCGTCACTATTTCTTGCTGTGCCACAGAGGTGCCCCAGCATGGTAAGACACAACAGTGTTCCTAGGCCTGGGAAGACAAAAAAAAAGGGCAGCAGAACAATGTGAATGAGTTTATAGAACTTGAAACCAACACTATCTTTAAAAAAATGATTCTAATAGAAACTGTGTATACACAGTAAATATATATATATATATATATATGGAGGGTACAATCTGTAATATTTTGGTAGTGCCTGAGAACCAGAAAGTGAAACTAGTTAGAAATAAAAGTGGTGTTCAGTCATCTGCTTCGGACAATACATGCCAAAAGGTAAAGCATACTAAAACGTGAAAAACTGCATTTTATTTTAAAGATAACTTTATGTAGAATGTATTTGTAAGGAAGGTAAAATCAGGGCAGATTCGCTGGAGAGGAGGGAAAAGGGGCCACAGCCACTCACTGGCTGCACCCCATATTTTGTTTAAGACTGTTTAAGAGGGGAACAATAGTACTGCTGTGGAGATCCCACATCAGCACAGCAGCCTCACCAAACCCCCCCAAGAGTGACTTCCCAAATCATCTGTAAAATCAAACCTTTATTTTTTATATTGAAACACAAGCTGTGGTGTCATGCTGATCACCATGCCAAGGCATGCCAGGATATAGGAAGGCCCAAGTGCCAGTGGAATAGTTACATATGTAGTGCATTCCCACGGGCTGCGGTAGACTCCGCACCAGACTTGTCCATCTTGAGCCTATAATGGTTTGGGGGTTATTTGTTTCATGCTGTTCTTACTGTAACATAGAAGTAACTCTCTTGTGACTTCTGTTCCTTCTGTTCATTAACATTAGTACATGAACAAAGCCACCATTCTGTATTGTGCCATTCTGCTGCCTCCATTCACTGTCCAACATCTGCATACGACCTCTTTTGATTTTTCTTTCTGAACATTTCGAATGAGCATGACCTACACTGCTGGGTTTCAGCACTACCACATCACTGCTTTTCACACCAAAGGCCATACTGTCTCTTAGCGGAGTCATCAGGAAACGTGTATGACATATAAAGAACACTTCTGCGGTAGAAACGTTGTGCACCGCTGGGCCACGTTTCACGAGGAGACCTGAAGATCCACAGCACAACGCCATCAAGCACTAGAGCTGCAGGAGAAGTCATTGTTGCAACACAGAAGAGGAGCACTGACTTGTCTTGCTTATTGCCCCCACCTCTCCCCACCTGTGGCTTTCAGCTGAAGAGAACTGTGGTAGTTTGACTTCCTGTCAACTGCTGCCTTGTCTTCAGAACGTGGCTGTCCTCTGGTAATGGGGAACGATTATTAGTAGTACTGTAAATAAGAATGAAGCTGCCCTATAAAAGCTGGAACGCAGCTCAGGCACAGAAAAAGCTCTACGCTCTTATCGTTACAGAGATCGAATTGATAAGGCCTTATGCGGGAGTTTTTAGCCGAGATGTGAAAGGAACTATATGACGTGGACGCCTGCAATGGCAGAAGACCAGACTTGGTGACCCAGCGAGGCTTCTTCCATCCTACGTGCAGAGAAAGGTGTGACCCAGGAGGTGGGAGGCTGCTCCAACATTAAAGGAAAGACTTGAAAGGACGTGGTCACAAGAGGACAGTTCTTCTGAATATCTGGCTCTGTGCATAGTGGGTCTAGGCTTGTCTCAGGCTCTGGATGTTGACAAGACATTTTCTCAGTACAGTTTGTTATTAGTGGTTAATAAGGCTAGAAAGACATCAAACTACAAGCATAACAAGCATCCCTGGGCTTACCTAGGAGCAGGATGCACCTGGTATTTAACGTATATACACTTGCTGTTAATGTCAAATTGTTCTGCTTTACTAGTCATAAGTCACCTACTTCTGCTGAACCAGGGAGAACGAAGACAATAATGACTGGTACAAAACAAATGAGGCAACAAAGGAACATTTGCAAATGGCTTTGCATTTCTCACACATCTTCACTAGCTGAAGCCGCTGCTAAAGCTTAGATAAAACCATGACCAAGGTTGTACTAGATTCAGATTTTGCCTGTTCCTGAAAGCAGGTCCTACTTTCCATCCAGCAAGTCTCTTTCATTCTTACATTGCCTCTCTTTCTGCTATGCGGCATTGCATCTCAGCCTTAATTGCAATTGAGAACCAGAGATTATACTGCTAATGTCAGCGATGGTCACTGCTAGAAGCGTAAGATAATGATTTTTAGATCTGGTTAACAGGTGGAGGCTGAACACTGGCACACCCACAGTACCCAGGTACCACTCCAGCCCCTATTACGAACTGCAGACAGGGGGGTTTCTTCAGCACTCACACAAGTTCTCTGAAGACAGAACAGTTCACTTGACTTTATAACCCAGCCAGCTGAGCACTTGTCATACTCTTCTCCTTGTCTTCCAGCAACTGGGAATTGTCTTAAATATTTTGTCCAAGGTAATTACCCTTACATGTTCTAAGAAGAATCTTCTGTAATAAAAGCTCTTGCTTGGCATCCCTTTGATCTTCAGTACATTCTTTCAGGACAGAAATGCACAATCTCCTGTAAGAGTTGCTCCATTTCTTCCTCCAACTCCTTCATTTACTGCATGGGAACTTTTTATTAGCCAATGTTAGGCCCACTTCAGTATGGATTAGAAACTGGCTGTGTTAACTCTGGAGGAACAATATGGAGAATGTCAACGGTTTTATATTTTCGTATGCGGTCTCTTAATTTTTTAGTGTCTATGTCACCACATTCAGAGTTATATTTACTTTGATTTTTATAGCAAATACAATTACAAGTTCTGAATAGATTTTTTTCCCAGGTTTCATTTTCTCTTTTCAAAGCAAGGTTAAAAGCCAGAAGAATTATACCAAAGCTTATAATAAGAAAATAAGATTGAAAGAGGGTGGAACTAACTTGCAAAGTTGTCAGAAATATTTTAAAGACTAGTTTTCCTAAATCTATTATACAAGAGTCTCCTTCCCAGTCTCCCATTTTCCAGCATAGTTCTCTCCCCTTGCTTTCCTACAGTCTCCCGCCGAGCCGCAGATAGTATTCACATGAAATTTCACGCACGTAAGTTATAAAAATTCTTTGAAAGCAGCCCTGTACATTACAGGCTTTCTTGGCTGAGCCATAGCAATGACTAAGCTATGGGAAAAGCCTCCATTCAGCTATACTGTAAAGGAAAATGTGGGTGGGGGAACTGGGCTTTCAGGGTCGAAGTCATTCAGCACTTGGGTGGCACTGTCGCAAAGAGGAAAGAGGAGGACTCAGCCTCGCGGGCCTGGGATGGGAGGTTTTTCAGATTTCCACTCTGCAGCCGTCCCTCTGGGGCCGGGCAGGAGACGGTGCGAGAGAGAGTGTCATTATTTGACTCAGCATGTTCCTAAGCCACAAAAGAGAAGTGACGTATATAAAAAGCATGTTGCTCGCTCTTATCTGATAAGAGGGATATCAAGGAGTTTTCTCCACTACCTAGACGTAAAGGAAGTCCTTCTTTGTCCTTATATTTCACTTTCTCTGTCAGGGTGCCTTTCTTCAAGCAATTATTGTGACCTTATAGCCTCTAACACCAAACTGAAGACTATACAGTTTGAGACATGATATGCAACCACTTGCTACCACATTGCCAAATACCTATTGTTTAGCTTCCCGTTCTAATTACCGCACCAACTTTAAAACTGATTTCAGATATAATAGATTTAATTTAGGAATATCTCAAAACAGAGCCATCTCACCTCCCGTGAATTTGTTGGAGGTTTGCCTCCACCAAATCCATGAATTATCCTGCTGGACCAGCAAATGAATAAATTCTGCCATATTTCTGTGATGCTTCTAGGTAGAAAATGACAACCCTTTGCTTAATACTTACTGCCCAAATGGTCTCTGGTATTACTGTACTGCCATTCTTTCACACGGTAGGTTTCACTGTTAAATATGCAGTGGTCTTCACCGCAATCAATCAATCTTTCACATAAAGAACTTTTTATCTCCTCTAATATCACAAGCTGCCTTTTGCAGTGCAGGGCTGTACGTGAAGGTTTGTTTTGTTAGGACCACAAACAGCACACACAACCTGCCAGCCATCAGCCAGGCTCTCCCACTTGGGCTCAGCTTGCAAGATCATTAAATAAACCTAAACGTGAAGGGAGAACCACAGCCAAATGTAACAGCTTTGCTTACATAGGAAGCTTGTGATGACTCAAATTCCTCACAACAGCGCTCATCAGGCTTGAGCTTGGCTCAGTGGATTTAAAGCTGCCTTTGTCTGCCATTATAATTCCTTTCTTTCCTAAAGCAATAGGATCTCAGGACTGTCCATGCTGAGCCTTATGATTATCTCACTCTTTTGTTATTCAGATTTTATCTCCAGAAGCAGCACTGTTTTAAGACCTGGTCACTGCCTGACATCCGTAATTATTACAAGTTCATGAAAAAAACAAAAGATTAAAATTAAAATGGTTGTTAGCTACACAGGTATGATTCTGCTATGGAGTTGTAGGGTCTCATTATGTGTGGCCATATAGACCAGAACCAGTATCTGGAAATGACTCCCAGAGACATAACTATATCCAGAATGCTGTTATGCGTACTCTAGCAAATCACCAAGGACAAAGAAAAATGCAATATTAGTCTATAATAGGTGAAGCATTTCTAGTTGATATGATAAAATATTAAAGCTGCTGTACAATGTGGCTGTACGATGACAGGAGCCAAAGCCTTCTATGTTGTCCCTTCAAGCCCTGCATTTCTGAAAATACATGGACAGTCATATTGTGCATTAACTGAAGTTCTTGAGTGGTCCTGAATTGTCTGGTCAATGCAAACAATCTGCAGGGATTCTTTGCATGAATAACTGTCAACAAACTAATGAGGATAGAGCTGATCAAGTCATACTCCACATCCAAATGGAAAGCTTCCAACCTATCAACCAAAAAAGATGCACAAAATAAAGGCTGTCAGGGCTAGCACGATCACCTACAGTAGCTGGGCTCAGAGGAGCTTCTCAAAAGTATTCACAGTTGAAATACTGACAATAAAAAGCAAAACCAGACATTATCACCAGCCTGCTCCTTGACTATCAACACTTCCAACAGCATAGTCAAAAACTGGATTGAGAACACAATGTACGTTCATCCAAGTTACAGGTCAATACCCTACAGAGAAGATGAAGGTTCAGTTATGGTAAAGAGGGGCAGAGCTAAGTACCCTCTTAACATAAAGAATATCACTATCAGAAATAATCTCTTCATCCTCTCTGCAGCCTCACAGAGGTGTTTAACAACAGATTACAAAAAAAATTTTGCAAAGCTTCAAACGAATGGGATGGGGGGACAAAAAGAAATATTGATCACCACATGGTTTCTCAAACAAAAGATGCTGCTGATTTCCATTAATGAACCTCAGCTATAAATTAACACAACTTCTGAATAAAACCTACTGAGATACCCCCTACTCCACAGCCCAGCTGTGCTGCTTATCTAAAATTATTTCAAGACAGGTCCATCAAAAGAAATAAAAAAAATAAGCGATCACGCTACCTTTTCTTGAACAAATTAAATTTTAGACTGTGTGGTAGAAGAAAGTATTCTTTTTCTCTCTTATTTCAGTTCTCATTTTTCAGGATTTCTGTTCTATCAGGTGTGATTAGCTATCCCTTTCACCAGGAGAGATTCTGTCTGTGTATACATGTGAGTGTGAGTGTGTTATGTGTATCTACACATACACCTGTGAAATCTATTCCTTTAAGCTATCCATTTTCTGGAAGATTAAGAATGGCTTAAGCATATAAACAGCATAAATAATTATTTGTATACAGAAAACAAACACACTTGAGTATGCCAGATAGAGCTCTCATCAGCTTGAATGCTCTTTTTGAAATGAACAACGAGAAATAAGTGATCCAACCTGACTGCCCAGATTCACCCACCAGACAGAAACATACCGGTGCATTTTATACGATGTCAATGCATTACACAGACTGGCCACCAAACTGAAGTCCAAACACTGTGTAGACTTTCTAAAGCATCTCCAAAGCCATCTGAAATCTTCAGACTTCCAGAGGCAAAGATTTAATTTGAAAGACACTTGGGCATCTTTTTATTCACCACAATGAAGGTGTCCAAGTGACTTTAGCTGCCCTCTACTAATTCCACACAGGAACCTGTTAATGGTAATACCACTGTGTTGATAACCTTTTATTAATAATAATACATAAGAGCCGTTTAAAGTCTTTTTTTTCCTCCTTGTGATGAAATATGAGGAACAGTGATTTTGAAATCAACTCATTCCTAGAGCTGGCAGTCCAGTAAGTCCCTAGAGCCTACACAGAGCCTTACTGAAACAGAGCAGCTCAGTGACAGTGATAGAAACTGGGTTTGGGCTGAAGGCAACTAATACCAAAAAAAGGAGTATACTTAAGAAGAATACCTTTAAATACCTTTCGCTTCAGTGCCAATCGTTTAGAAAGAAAGCAACTGTGGAAGTCCCCACAAGAGAACATTCCTTACCAGCACTTGCTAGAAAAAAATCCCTCCACTAACGCACATCTTATAAATATTAAATAATTTCCTCAAAAGCAGCATACATACTTAATTACAATGGGCATCAATTTTGAAGGAAGTGATGAAAGTCTACCTTATGTCTTCATTCAGATCATTCTGCTGGTTTTATTCTGGCTTTACATTTTTGGATTTCACACAAAACAAACGCACTTCTACATTCTCAAGAGAATTCTCAGGTCTCAGTATCACATCTCCTTTGAAGGGGTTGCATTAAATTGCAAAACTAACCTCGAGCCTAGCTGCTGCAGAATGTAATTGAATGTGTTTAGCTGCTACAAGCACTGGACCACCACCACAGAATGGTAGCATCCCTTGGGATTCACCAGGATTTAGTCCCCAGTCTTCCAGTATCGCTCCCATCTGGGGAATGGGCATGCTATGGGGATCCACCTCTCCCTGGCAATACATCTCCCTGCAACTTTCACCGCCAGTGGACATACTCTCTATGACGCTGTCAAAATATCCGGTACTGGTTCCAAGTAAATATAAAGCAAACTTCAGCTGGCTTAAATGCTAAGATGAGCTTTTACTCACAGCTGTCGCAGAAATCACGTTAAGAATGTAAAAGTGGCAGTTCACAGATGTTGGGGGAACTAGCTAACAAACATCCCTCGGAGCGATAAAGTAAGTAGGATAAATACATTTAAGTTCTGAAAAGAAGTCCTGTCATATTTCTCCAGCACGGTACAGAAGAGCTTCAGATGGACTGGAGAGATTCGTTGCTGTAAGAAACAGGAAAAAAAATGCAGAATCTTTGTTTACCTGTGGTTTCTAAGTACCTACTTTTTACTACGTTCATTTCTTGACTCAAAGTGAAAATGGGAATTCACCCTTTTCTTTTTTTTTCCTGTCCAATGTGCAGATGGGGCATATTTTCGTTCACTCCATCAATCCCTGCCCCCTACGCACAAACTCGCATACATGCACCTAGCCAGTGGAAAAGAAAAAAGGGTTACTCATTAATCCATTCTACAAAGCTTTCCAAACTGAAATGGGTGGGTTCTACATCTCCAGCAAGGAGCAATATATAGGTAGGTACGTAGCATACCTGAGCACAGCTCAAACTGAAGTGTTCATCTTGAATAGCACAACTTTGCTCCTGGCACCTTTTAAAACAAAACTCATCAGTATGGAGAGGATGATTATTTTCTGTATGCTTTTCTTCTGCTCCAGTATGGCGCTGACTGCAGCTCCACACAAAATAGCGAAATACAAACAGATTTTAAAGACAATTAGACGCTTAGAACCCACAGTGAAAGATAAGGTAAGCAAAGTATTTGTCATAATATTGAAATTAATTTCAAGCATTGTGTATTGCTTAGACTGTATCTTGTGAGGGACATCACTTTCAAATGTCAAACTTTTCTAACTTAGATTTGTTTTATTGTAGGATGTTGAATTGCTGCATACACCAGAAAACCCTGTGGTGAGACTGCTTTAATGTTTATTTCTAATTGTATCAATGTGATTTTGTACTGGTTTATTCTATTGACAAATGGCACATGCCTTCTTTTTCACATCTCTGACCTAGTACTCTTAATGCAAACTAGATTGAAAAAGGAAATACTTTTATCAAAGTTCCTTATTTCTGGAATTTTAACGGCAGAAGGGTTTATATTATGTAATCTTAATTACTATTTTGCTGTTGTGTGTGTATTCTAACACACCCACAGATTCAAATTTGTATGTATTCTGTTTACTCAAGAAATGGTGCTAAGAGAGAGGATTCATACAAGATCCAGAGGAGCAGCAGTGCTCTTGGGGATGCAGGTTCTGGGAATGGAAGTGCCTCCAGCTGTCACGAGCTCCAGCCATGCTGAAAGCATTGCTGAGCCGATCGCAAAGGGACCCCCCTTTCCCTCCCACTGAAGCTAAATGCCAAGAGTGGCACTGTAAGGCCATATTACATGGCGCTTCCTCTCACATGTAGTCACACTGGTTTCTCTGAGACTATTTGGGTGCAAGGGTTGTGCTATCAACGGTAAGATAAAGCTGCATTCTGCCACTTATTCTCTTTGGATTATAACTAGTTAAAATTACAAGAGCAGGTCCCTGTGAATCCCTTTTTAATACAGATACTTATTTATACATTATTTAATGCTGATATTTTGCATGTTCCAAGGTCAGGAACTTCTTACATGTAGTAAATTATACCAGAGTCACAGAAAGCATGCACTTACTCGAAAGCGGCAGGATGCAGAATTTACTGTGAAATTAAATGCCAATAATAGCAACAACATGTCTTAAAGGCTTAGAAGGTACATGCATCCTGCCTTCTTTTGATAACCACCAACATGCAACAAAGGTCTAGAGCTAGCTGCAGCTAATCTAATGTTATACTTCTCCTGTTACCAGCTATCTTAAATTTACCCGTAATTTTGATTTTTAAGCCCTGACAACTATTTCAGAAAGCAAACAATTTTGATCGATGAATAAAAATGATCATTATGCATAGTTTTTTTAAAAATGCCCAGAGAGTAAAGCTATTTACTCAGGACTGTAAACTCTCTTGCAAAACGACGAGAAAAAAAAGAAAGGAAAACAACTCACCTCATTTCACACAGGTTTTGTTAGCCTCCTCCTAGACTTTACAGTTGTGTGCATTTTTTACGTGCCAAAAACATATAGAAGCATGACCAAAACAGATACATTCCTTCTCATTGCTAGAAACAACTGCAGTGCAAAAACCTAATGCACCCTAACGAATCGCTGGGGCTTTTTCATTAACACTCTTTCTAACTTGTGGTGTCAAAGTGAAAAGGAGGAGATGATTAGCTGTCATTTTACTGCAGTGTTTGCCACTACCTCTGAAACAAAGCAAATAGAACTAGTGAGTAATCGCTTAATCAGTTTGGTTTTGGTTTTTTTTTTCTCTCAAAAAACATGGTCACCTCAGGAAGGAAGACAACAGTTCATTTGCAGCTTAGGGCTTTACAGTCTGATTCTGGGAGGTCCCAAGTACCTCCGCTGAAAACTAGAGGAGACAGAGAATATTCACATATTTGGAAGGTACCCACTTGATACAGGTTCAACTTCTGATGAAAAACTTATGTGTGCTAATAGTAATTATCAGCAGCAACCACATTAACAAACTTTTCATCCTACAGGGTGAAGTTTGCATTTACTGAATTGTCCAAATACTAAGACACGAATTACAGTGTGCCAAAGCTGCACTCGGGGTGATTCAGTGCAATCACACCCTAATGAAACTGGATTTAATAAAAAGTCTTTCATATAACTGTATTTCAAATATCATAATATTGCTTCTATGATAACCTGCTTATGCCAGATTTACATTTGGCCTTGAATATTCAAGGAAGAAGACTACCTTCTATAACATTCAAAATTCAGTGGTTTAGCACTATATGTTTTGACTTCCTTGAGGTTCCTGTGAGTGGACTGAGTGTTAGCCTCAACTCAATCCCACACAATTTCCTTGTACACTCAACAATGAAACATCTTTTTTTTTTTTTAAAAAAAAGGTAAGAAGTTTAAAAGCTCAGAGAACATCAACTCAAGGGAAAACATGCTGAGGCTGAAAAAGTAGTCTTAAGGATGAAGTGATTCAAGACTAGAGGGAAAATAAGATCTATTGCTGGCGATTGACATTGCAGCCAAAGCCACTGACACAATGCTGATTTACATCGTCAGCATCTAACCCTGCTGATCACTAATTCAGGAAGTGAAGGCTTTTCAGGCTAATCTGTAAAGTTAGTTTGAGTCAGATGCAGAGTATTGCTGCAAATTGCCTCTGAGGCGAATATTTTACGTGTTTGCCTAGCCCCTCTCAGACATTACCAGTGGTCTATGCTTCTTAATGCCTCTTCATCAAAGTGCTTAACCCATCATAACACACTAAAACCCACAATCCTTGTGGTCCTCTGACTGTTGGCCTGCCTACCGCTAATTGTTAACTCAGCAAAAAAAAAAAGGCAGTATACATGAGAAATGCTGGTTTCTCAGCTCATCACAGATGAGGCAGAAAATGTTTTCAGTTTCAGCTGGAAAATTGATCTCTTTAAAAACGAGTGTTTTTTTTCCAGTCAGCAAGACTCGTTACGGTAAGAAGCTTGAAAGAAACATAAATGTGTGGTTTTTAAGGAAAATAAAATGTTTTCTCTAAGCAATACAAAATGTTGCTATTAAAATTCACTATAAGCAACATACATGAAGGCTGCCTTGTTCTTGCCAAAGTGGCAAACTGCAGCAGCATCTAACAAACCAGATGAGATTCAGCTTCAGTAGCAGTTGGTATGCAAAACAGAGATGATGGCTTTGGAGCCTTTCTAATATGCGTAATCAGCAGTTCTAAATGTTTCCTTCTTTGGAAAACAGAAAGCAAGTTTGAAATCGGCTTCAGTACGCACTGCTTTTCTTTCTCTGTTGACTACAGGTTAGTTTTGGTGATATTTTCCATAGTTGTGTGCCTAGAGAAGGAAAACAGCCACTGCACAGGAAAGGAGATTCTGGAGAGCTTGTGGTCTTCCTGTTAGCATCAGTAAAGTGAATATGCCGCTGCACCATGAAAGGAAAACGGCAGGTTGCTTTAATTCCACATAAGCAGCATCAACAGAAAATTTATATCATCAGAATAGATGGCTTCTTTTTCAAGTTAGATACAGGTGGTGCTTACTTTCCTTCACTAGGTTTAACGTGAACCTGATTTTTAACGCCACACAGTAAGGCAATTCAAGCCAGGAGCCTGGCTCCTTATCCTGCCTCTCATCCTCAATCCCTCTTTTCCCTTTAGTAAGGTAACTAACGTACTTCATCACTTTCATTTCCCATGCTATCAAGTGAGAACATTTCAGTAGTATTCAAAAATATGCAGTTCTACATCAACTCTAAGTACAGTTATTAAGTAGGTAATATTAGAAATGGCACAAAAATTAGGAATAAAAAAGTATATTCCCACACGCAGCACTGAGGAACAGTCCAGAGCGATATTAATAATTTTTTAAAAAGAAAATACTCATGCCTGTGCTTGCGAAAACTTACTACATGTAACATGACCTACTCTTCAGTAGCATTTTCTTTCAATTGGTATCATGATTAATATCCAAGTGGACATTTTAGGCATTTATTTTATGAGGAAATTAAGTAATTCTCAAAGAACAGGCAAAGTAAAGGTTAAAGATCTCTTCTGTATCTAAAACTAAAAAAAAAAAAAAAAAAAAAAAAAAAAGACTACAGTTGAATCCTCTCAATTAATATCCTGGATACTTACTTTTGCACGTGGACCACAACCTCACACATGCAGGAAAAACTGCTGCAGCATTCATTTTAAAACTGTTCCTTCTCTTCCTGCCCTAGGACGGATGCCTCTTCACAGCTGCGACCTGCTTCCAGAACGGCATACTGAAATTACAACCAGAAAACAGCCAAGTAAATTCTACGTTCACCCAAACCATTAGAGCCTTGAAAAGATTCACCCTAAGCAACCCTGGAAAGGTAGGATTTCCTTGCAATGATCATAATTGTGATCATTGCTCCTTATTTTCTGTAGCAGACACCACCTGCAATGGTGGAATTGTAGAAAGCAAACTCGTTAGAAAAAACGATCTGCCTTTCATTACTTTGGAAATGAAAAACGTCCAATTTTCTGCACTTCTGGGAGAGGTGTCCACTATGATCCTATCAGTCAACTGCATGTATGTACTCGGCCACCACGCAATGTACCAGACAAAAGGACAGGGATTACTGCAAAACGTGTAAACGAAAGGTGTCGTTACTATATTCTTTCCCTTTCTGAAATAGCCTGTCTCAGCTTTTCCATTTGTAAAAGGCTTTGATTACCACCCTCTTGATTTTTCAGTAAGAAAGCTTGAAGTATTATTTATGATTCTGATGCGCTGTTTAGAAGTGGCGTGATTTTCTTTGTCTTCCAGCAGTGTGAGTCTTCGTGTGAATCTTATGAGAAAAAAAGCCCCAAAGAGTTTTTGAAGAGCTTTGAAAAACTAATCCAACAGGTAATCAGAGTCGATTCCTCCTGAGTGCTCTATGATATTTTGCAATCAATTACAGAAAATCTGATTTTACACTATTATTTCTAACAATGCATTGTTTTTACAGTTACTCAAGGACTAATACAGGACATGGCAGAGCTGAAGGCTACTGAAAATCTACTATTTAAAGCAGACACTATGTTATTTAAGACAACATGAAAAATGTAAATATTTCCCATTGCTACTGTGCTGTGCTCTGTGTGTGTGGTAAGTGAAAGTTTCTCCCAAAATATTAAGGAGTCTTATTTGGATGGCTATTTGTAAATGGATGCTGTTTAAAAGTGATCCTAGCCTCACCTCACAGTGAAAGTTAAATTGTAATTTCATAAAAATAGGTTCTCTTAAGGGACTTAACTATTACCTTCTGCTGAACTAGAAATACATGAGAAGGCTACTCTTGTATTTTTGCTTTGATCTTAAATGAATCTCATACAGAGATGTCTGAAACTTTTCAGAGAAAAAGAACAAAAAAATTATCAGAGGCTTTGAAGCCTCAAAATACTTGGAGTGATTTCCTTATCTACAATAATACCACACACACAATTTTATTTATAAGTTCTTAGACTGTACCTTAGCTAACTATGGAAAAATATCCTGAATTTAACTCTCTTATAAATACTGGAAAAACATTTACAAATCACACTGTATGGCATGGGTCTGACCTGTATCCATTTTGAAGTAACGGCGCATTTGCCATGGGTTTTAAACAGGGAGAGGAGTAACCCACGTGCTTTAAGTAGAGATACAGCATTCTGCAGCGAAAAATACATTTCAGAAGATGGAATTCCACCTGGACTCCCTCAATTTAATGTGATAAATGCAGCAGAGGCATGACTGGCTGGTATGACCAGCCACTGCAAAAGGTCCAACAAATACAGTGATTGATGATTATTCAGAGTGAAGCAGCTCAAATGCATATTGCTCTTTCCCAAAGAACAGTATTTTACACTCATATTCATGTACCTTTAACACTATTCCTTCTCTCTACTCTTGGCTCATTTCTATGGTTTCATTGCAATTTTTTCTTTAAAATCTGACAAGTTTTTTGTTATGTGGAAACCTGCCTGTACAGCTTCAGAATCCTGAACATTTCTGTGGAACTATGGCCAGAGCTACCACTGAAACTTTTTAAAATAAAAGTGAGTATCATAGCACTTAGAACTAGCTTTTAGCAGTTTCATTCTATGCCACCATATTCTGCTTGCAATGATTCTGTACCTCCAGACTCTTCCATCTGAGAAGTAACTGTTAATTTACCCCCAAACAGATATTAGCCCCACATGAGGGAACTGATCTTGGAAGAGAGAGTAAAGCCTTCCAGTAAAAATTAACCTTTCATCTGATTTTCTCTCTACTTAGTAGAAATGTGGTATAGAGAGGAAACTGGAAAACTACATCTAGTGTTACGATGGAAAATGACAAGCTTAGTTACCTCCAAAAATAATGAGGTAGTATTAAAAATATTTCCATTCCTACCAATGTCAGCCGAAAGGAAAACTAATACAAAAAAACTTCTTTGCCTCCACATTTTCTCTGTCCTGAAATGTGAACCTCCTCAAAAACCTATGTCAGAGGAGGAAGATCCTCATGGAACAATGAACCAAGTTTCCACAGTGAACTCTCCTTGTTTCTGGTGATGATCATCTTGAATTACATTGTCTTTTTTTTTCTTTTTCTTTTTTTTTTTTGTTTCAAAAACCGCTTTTCCTCTGAGTAATGTTCTATCTCATACCTCAATGTTTCCACATTACTGCATGAGAATTAACATTCTAAACATGAATGTTAATTCATACCACTCATATGTAAGTAATGAAGCTACTAAGCTTAAAATGGTGTTTGCACCTTTTATCCCCATTTCTCTGACTTTACTACCCATGAAGTCCCCTCATCACCAACTGGTAAGCAATATGCAAAGCTGCTGCTGTGACTGCAATGGATTTTAAAGTTACAGAACTAGAGAACGTCTGGGTAAAACTTAATTTCAGATTTGGATAAAAACAACTGGGAAAATACTAAAGCAAGTCCTGCAATTGCAGAGTAGCTGCTGCTGTTTCCACAATGTTAGACTTACTAAATTCTTACGGAGGAGTTTAGTTGAATGCCTTTATCATGAACTAAGTGCTTTTTTTGATTTTTAAATGTCTTTTCCAGTAATTTGCTAAATGCATTCAAATCAATATTCTGAAAGAGCCTGTTAAAATTCTTGCTGTGCAGCTGAAATGTGGTTAGCACACTCTAACAAAGAGAACATTGTACATTACGTATTTATTAGTAATCATTATAAAGCATTGAGAAGTAACTTCAGTACCCGGGATGGATATTTCATGACAGAAAAGCAATTTCCTACCCGAATGTCATAAGCTAACTAGTTCCTCCTGCCTACACTGGAACAACTTCTGGGTTTTGTACACGAGGTAGCATGTAATGTAGGAAGTAATGTAGCTATTTCTGTTTAGTGACTCGCTCCACTGTTAAACTATGGACCTTATCACACCAAGCATAATGCTGAAGGGTTTTTTTTGTTGTTGTTGTGTTAAATGTAAGATACTCATTTGCTAATTGAGGCTATTTCTTGTACCTGCAGAACAATTTAATTCAAAACGCTCATTCATAGGATTCAAAAACTTGTGAGAAACTGTAACAAATGTAACTTAGAGAGTTAACTGTTCTGAGATCTTGCAGAAAACTGTATTTATTGGACAATCCAGTCCAGATATGTATGGGGAATATCAACCACAAAATTATCACAGCTGATTTTAGTTAACACCACGCTTCAGGGCCACGTCAGCACAATCACTGTGGGCAACTTTGTACGATTCAAATATACTTTGACTTACACAACGCTGAGGCCTCGTGCTAACTCTTTGATTTGTCAGAGCTGTGAAAGGTTGAGTGTATTATTCAGGGTGTGTAATTTGAATCCCAAATGAAGAACAGAAAATCAGTGAAGGACAGATCAGCCTTCAAGAAGACATCACCTTGTTCTTCGACATCGTTCTCAGGAGAAAAAATGAAGATGCCCCAGGAGGAACTTTTGACCCTAGCAAGAACTAGTTATCACAATTCCAGATGTGTACACAATCTTGACTTATTTTTATTTGTAAGATGAACTCTCTTTGTACTGACTGCACTCTCTGCAGAAACAATGCATGTTTCGTTAACTGAGTTCATAGAGTAAGCCATAAAAGCTCATTACCTCCCAGGGAGGTTTTACAATGTATTTATGATTTTGGTCATAAGTGCCCTTTTGCAGGCACTTCAAGATGTGTTTTAGCATGGTGTATACAATTCTGTATAATATTTACTTTTCCTGAGAAGATTCTTTATTTTTATACCAACTGACTTATCTAATTTAACTATTTATTGCATTGCTGTGAATGGAATGTTCATACTAAGGACTACGTGGTCTGATTTATTTATATGCCCATGATATTAAATAATTTTAGCTAATACGATTTTCTCTTGTTCGTTTCTTTAAAAACTTCTGACCATTCCTACCTTGACAGTGGCCCATAAGACCCCTTAAGTGAACTTATTCTTTATTAGCCTACACAGTCATAGATTTTGCCAGGTCAGATCAGGGACACGGTACACAGTTTATCTTCCCCCTGTTCTTATATAACCGTTAAGAAGGGGTTGTTAATTTTTTATTGTTCCTATCACATTTTAAAATCTTTTTTTAAAATTTGGCTTTTCAGGCTTAATAAATTCCTTTTGGCAAACTCAGAGCAGGTTCAATCACGTCACCTAAATTTCTTTGGACTGATATGAACAAAAATCAGGTAACTTCATGTTTTGAGTCTACACAGAATAAAATCAAACACCTGAAAACCTAACTCTAGAAGTAACAATTATCCAGTCTGGTTTTCACTGTTCTCTCTCATCTTACTTTTCTCTTGCTTTGAAATTTAAATCCTTTTTTGCATCCCAATTTGAGAGGATGTGTTGAAATTATCAAAAAATGAGTATTTTTAGCTATTATACTTTATGAGGGTAGCTATGCCTTTCCCCTAAAATGTAACTAAAATTGACTTTGTTCCAACAAACAAGCACAAAGCTCTAACAAAAAACAAAGGCTAAACAGTTAAACAGTTATTCCTTCCCCTTTCATCTGTTCAGAAAACACTGACCTTCCGTTATGTTTCTTGTCACCACACATCCGCGTTTGTTGGGTCTGATTTTCTTTTAAAAAAAAAGGAAAAAATCCTTCAGAAATCAATAAAATAAAGAGGAAGTGTCATAAAACATTGGAGACTTCAGGCATAAACTGCTCCTATGTCCAGGACAGAGGCTGATGTGCAGGACAATGCCGCTGTGATCTCTCTCCTAGAAGACAAGAAGCCGTCCTGCTCTGCCCAATAGGTATTTTCCTCTCAAAAGAAGAGGCAGAAGAATGACTCCCAATGAGCTGGATGTGCCAGTATAGTTCAGTGGTGGAGGAGACCTGAATTTGCAATCTAGATCACCCTGTAAAAGTGTTTGGAGGGAAGAGCAAAAGGATAGGGTCTAATCAAAGCAATCCCTCCTGTCTCTGCACACAAGGAACCAGTGGGAGCCAGGTATGCTGGGATTCACCCAGAGTGAACTATTAGGCAAATCTGAGCCATCTGTCCAGTCCATGAAGAGAAGCAGACATACTCAGGAACAAGTCATTCCACTCCAAACTAAGTATGTAATATAGGTGACTGAAAAAAACACAGGGAATACTTCTCACTCAGGTAACTACATATTTGACGCTTATTATTAGATATGATGAATCTCACTCAAACTACCTAGGATTTAGATGTAAGCCAAGATGTTCAGAATACTTTCTGTGGTTGATGCAGTGTCTCCAGGTGCATATGTGCTAAATACACTCTAGCCTCTCTTTGCTGGTATAACGTATTTCATTTTGCACACATACACTGCTTTTATTTCTTACTTGCATCTCAGTATTTCCACCTACAGCTACAATCACATTAGAAAATACAGGAAAGAAAATATTTGGAGCAGACATTTCTTTGCTTTTAAAGTCTAAGGAAACTGAAACATAAATACAGATTAAATATGTAAGTAGGATTTCAGAAATATTATTAGTGGCTGATCTAACAGTGTCTTTGCTGTGGGCAACTGATAGTGTGTAAGTATCTTGACACTGCATCGTGGAAGGCAAACAGACCCTGAAGCCCTGTGGCCAGGCTACTTTGTCTTCCTAAGTACATGGTTTATTGTCTAGACATATTCTCGTAACTCAAGTATAACGCTACAGACCTCACATAACCTGAAACAGATCACGCAGAAGTTTTAACAGAAGGCTTCAGGCTTCTGGTATATTCAGAAGTATTTGCTGGAGCACAGAGGATATGTTGTGCATTGTATGGATATGTGTTGGTGCAAGAGAGAACAACAGAGCCTCCCAAACCAGACAACTGTGCTAAAACGCTAGAATAACTCAATTATTTAACTCTGCTGAGAAGAATTTTGCACAAATTGACCCAGGTATCTGTGCACTGACACTGCTGTGTAAATTCCCTTTCAGAGCTGGAACATCTCAAATATGTCGGTTTGTATTGCATAGAAATGCCATGCTCTTTCTCTCAGTAAGGTTTTTTTTCCACCCCCTGCACATTGTCCCAACAGCTGCGGGGGTGGGGAACAAAACAAAACTGTCCTACAGCGTTCTTGCTTTGCATTTGCGCTGATGATCCATGTTATAAAAGGAGCAAGGGTGAAAGAGAACTTTTCCTAAACATCATCTTCGCCCAAACTAATGATCTGAATTGCTGTACTGCCACCTGTTGATAACTGTACGGAAATTCAACACAGTTCCAGATAAATAAGTAAGCTGGAAGAATCATTCTCATGACAGTATGCTTTGAGATACACTACAGAGATAATAACTAAGTTCTTTACTTCCCATTTAGTTTTCCCTTTTCCTGCTTGCATAGCTGAAGACTTCCCAATATTCTTTTCTTGTCCAATTGTGTTACCGCTGTAACATTATAAAGTGTATGTATGTTTAAAAAGCCCACAATGAAGGCACCTGAAAAATTACTGAAAAAAGTTTCTATTTTCTACGCTTCAGAGATGTTAAGAACCCAAAAGACGGGGCATTACTCATACAGAACAATTTGTTTATTTCTGATGGAAGCTTTGTTTCTCTGTTCTTGTATCTCACTTTTCTACCTATTTATGTATCAGAGGACTCCATCACTCCAGCATCTTTCTTGAATACCTTTTCCTCCACTCTTAAACAGACTGAAGTATCAGCAACAACTTACAGAGGATGAAGGGTTTACACGGTAGCTAAAACTTCTGAAGGAAGTAGAGAGCATGAAGACTGAAAGTATGGCAATATGGAGTCACTCAGAAAATTGAAAGTTAGTTTAAAATTAAGGTAAGAGAAATCATCTCAAATCATGAATAATATGCACAAGTCAAAGCATACCACCTATACACAGATGTTCTGAGGCTAACTTAAGGTCTCTATATTTTCTTTTGGACAAGAGCACCTTTACCAGGTTTAATACAGTTTAGCTTGTGTACATGGATTTCACATCATTAGCTGGCTTATTTTTCCAAAGAATCACCTTCAAAATAGAATTGGATCAAACCTAGTTCACAGAATATGCCACTTGGTGTTTATCCTGACATTGGCTTGTAGCCCCAAGAAGTAAAGTAGTTCGCAGTGAAGCTGACAAATACCCGAGAAAATAATCTTTTGGTTTCTTTGTAAAGAGCTTTCTCATTTTTATCTCTTTTCACCTCTTGAAGATGACCTTATTCTTAAACCTCTCTCTCTACCGTTTCCTGTCTCCTCTCCATGCCCATCCTTGATTCTCTTTCTTCTTCCCATTCTTCTAATTTCCCACATCTATTCTCCAACTCCAATTCACTTTCTTTCTTCTGTTATGCTTCCTCCAATTTCCTTTGTGCTTTCAAGGATTTTCAGACACTTACATGGTGTATAAACATCACCTGTACAATTCCATTAAAATGGAAAAACAGTTGAACGTAACTTTATAAGGGCCACTAGACATTAGCATTAAACACCTTATTCATCTCAACTGCTGTTTATCAACTGGTGTAAACTCACACAAGAAAAAATACAGTTCATGAATTCACAGCAGCCTCTCTAGGCTGAATATCAAAGCATCATCCACGGGAGAACATCCTTACAAGAAGGAAGTCAGAAAGATTTTCATTCTTAAGCCACAGAAGTGAGGGGACCACTCACAAACCAGATGCAATGGAAGATTCATATCAAGCTTATCACAACAGATCAGACAAATGCTTGAACACTGTGACAGATCAGCTCCCTCCATCCTCCCTTAAAACCTTGAAACAAATGTAGAGACAACGAATGAAAAAGGGGTCAAGGCCAGAGCCAGTTTATATTAAGACAGGGGCTGAATGGAAGACAGTATCTGCAGGGAGTGAAATACAGAGAAACATGTGAGGTTGGCACACCAAATCCAGCATTTCATCAAATCAAGAAGCAACTCCAAGCTCATGACTGCCTTTATGGACAGCAAGCGCACACACCCATGTAAAGAGCAGATCACAGCACAGGAGGGCAGCAGGCAACTGAGAAAGGAAACCAGACCTTCTACCCCTCCTTCTCCCTGCCCCAGCGTTTAAAAAAATGAATCTCACCAACCCTCAAATGTAGGGAAATAGCGTTCGAAGAGGTAACTTTACTAAAAAGAGCTACAATGCTCCCACTTCTGAGAAAGAATTAATGATCAGAAGTTAAAAAGCTGACTTTTCAATACAAACTAAGATACTTCAGGGTTCAGTAAACTCCTTCTCAGGAGGAAAATCCAAGATTTACTTGACAATGGCCCAAACTCAGTGAAACAGATCTGATCAGTCCTGCAGATAATTTTCTTTGATTAAGAGGATATTGTCTGCACAGACACTATTAATTCCTACAGGTTAAAAACTGGGACAAGGACGAATATTAGAAAAAAAGACAAAACATTTTATGCATCAGGTGTTTACAAAGCCTACTATCATTGTCTTTCATGACCTCATAAATAATTAATCTCATCAGTATTATTATTCCCTATTTTACCAACTGGGAAATAAGTCAGGCACAAAGTAATCAGACGGCTTTCACAAAGCCTTAGATGAACTCTGTATCAGAGGGATGGAGTGAAGCAAAATGATGCTAATGAATCCAGTCCAGGACCTTTACCAGTCGTGTATGAAGACATGTAGACATGACACCCAGCACCCATCCTCCTAACAGCTCACCTAGTACCTTATGAATGCTTTTCACAAGGGCATGAGATACCCTGTTCAGACAAGGTGTACTTGCTAATGGCGAGGCCAATTTTAAATTCAGTATCTGTAAGGAAGTAAGCTGGAAGTTTCTACAGTATTTTGCTCCCTCCCACACATATGATCTCTCTTATCAAGGCTGCTTAAGAAATGGGAGTATATAAAGACACCAGTGAATCAAGTCAACACAGCACGAAATATCTGGTTTGCGGTATATTAAAAGCAATATCAAGAAAACTAAAGGCTCTTTGCCTGGGTTCTGTGAGCAAAGAATACACAGGAAACCCAGAACACCCATCACAATTTACTTTGCCACTCAAACATACTCTGTGATAAGACTGAACATTTTTGCAACGTGGTGGGGTTGTTTTTTTTTGGGGGGGGGGGGCGTTCAGTAAGAGTTCATTTTGTGGAAAACTGTTTTTTTTAAGCAAAAACATCTTGACATTTACTTAAACTGAAAACAGGCATAAACCTACTACGAAGTTCTAAAAAGAGTTTGGTGGTGGTTCCATGTCGTGTTCTCTTTTAGAGGCACAGTTCAAATGCCATGTACTTAGTAATTTCTACTTCCTCTTCCTATATTCATTTCTTTCCCAATCTTAATTTACTCCCTCCTTGTTCATTCTTTCACTCTCTTTCTTCTACCCTCCTTCTCTCCTTTAGATAAAGCCAGTTTAATGGTGCATGACATTGTTGCATTAACACCTTACAGGACAAAGCACTGGCAATTCTTGCCGCACCTAATGTCACAGGTCCTTTAATACTCAGAAAGGCACTAAAATTATTCCCAGTTGCCACTGTACCCTGTGTCTATAAAAGGTTGAAAATGGCACTTTACCAGTACATAAAACCTTTGCTGTTGGGATACTGAACAGCTAGGAGGAATCCACATCATTGCTAGCTCCTCAGCTAAATACAGCCTGTTAATCACAAAAGCCATTCATATTTTGGAATCCACTGGTGAAAGCTCAGAAACATCAATGCCACACTGTACCATTAGAAGTATCACTTGAAAATACATACACATACAAATGGAAAATAACAAGCAGAAAAATTTACAGGCTTTTTGCTATCCCTGGAAGAACTGACACTTCCCTTCTAACAATTTCTAACACAGTTCCTCTCTGACAGCAATTATGAATTGCAGCACGAAGAAAAAGCTAATTTTTGCAAGAAAACAGTCAGTCCAGAGCTAGAAGATATGGCAGGGAGCCGATGGGGCAGGAAGAGGTGGGAGGCCTCAGTGGTTTGCAGGCCTCCCTCGGAGCCATCACTGAACCTGCCCTCAGAGGGGCTCGGTGCTGCAATGGCCACCCTTTCCAGCACACAGAGCGCTGCTGCTCTCCTGGCTATGGAGCGCCCAGCTCATTTCTGGAACACTAACTTAGTATCTGCAGCTGAACGATACTTCCGAGCGTTCCTGATCAGCTTGCTGCCTCCCTTCCTGGTGGACACATCATTTTTGCTTGAACTCTCAGTCTCTTCAGGTGTCCCATGTTCTGTTAGACAGCTGCTACACTCTGCTCACCCCCTTTTTTCTGTTCCTACCTTTACAGGAATATTTTTAGACAAACATACACAATGAAGTTTTGTTTGCTGAGACTAGTTTCAGAAAGACTCGTTCCTTTCTCCATCCTCATCCACTCTTTCAACTCACTCAATCCCAACCCTTCACTGCTGTCTTAGCTGGGCAAGTGTAACTGCAACTGCTCTTCAAACCTGAAATGATTCAGGTTAACAGCCTTGGCCCCCTCTGGCAAAAATATTTTGGGGGGGGGTGGGGTGGTCTTTTTTTTTTTACCTGATTCTTTCCATTATCTGGTTTATACCATGGCCCTACAAAGAGCTGAACAAATACCAGGTAACAACCTGACAGTAAGAATTTTTTATGGCATTGAAGAACAAAGTACTGGGTACCTATTGTCTCAAGCTCCTTTTCCACCTGTGTTTCACTGGGGTAGGGCTGGCTTACATCATTCCCACTTCTGCCTCCTACCAGCCCCCAAAAGTTGCATTTTTGCGGGGGCAGGGGGGTTAGGAGAGAGCAAGGAGGCAAGTTGTATTTGTCTGGGTCAGTTCTCTGATCCAGACACATGCACTGCACCACCACATGAACTTGCACAACAGCAGAGGCAGCCAGAGGAGGGGAACAAGAATCAAGCATCAGGAGAGAGATGAGCCCAGTCAGCTCAAGGAGCTCCAATTGTAGTGAGATCACTGCCCCGGCCCGACACCCACAGCACCTACACCAGGTAGGGCTGCTTGCTGCAGCACTCAGCACCAATACAGGCAAGAACTTCACCTGGATTTATTAATGATTAACCTATAACTGCCTTTAAAACATGACCTCCTTAAGCATGAACGTTCTGCATCATAAGATGACTTTCCTTAAAAAGATGTTGTACAAGGCAAACTCAGAAGTAGACTCAGCTGGGAATTTTTCAGTGAAATGTTTTTCCACTGGAGGATAACAACTTGTTGAAACTGAAACTTTTCTTTGCAACTTTCACTGAAACAGTCTGACAAAACTTTAAGCAAAAACAATTTCTCAGGTCCAGGATGCTATTTCTATCAAAAACAAGAGCACGTGCACAAGACCAGAGCAGACAGCTGCTGAAGTTGGGGTCCAATCCCTGCTCTGCTTGATTTGGCTTCTCCATTTGGAAGTGCTCTGCCAAGATGCCAGAGGAGGTGCCTACTCAACAGGCTACTGACTCCTGTGGATCAGTCTTTCTTTCTTGAGTGTTTTTTATTAAAATAGTTGAAAGTTTTCAACATCATTTCAGTGTGACACGGGCGAAAAAAGGTCAAAATTGAAAAAATGACACTTCTGTAAGAAGGGGAAATCTTTCTAGCTATTTCTAGCTAGTTCTCATAAGATTTATCTCAGTGTTTGAGACAATTCTCTGGCAAATTTCCCAGTCTGACACATATGCCTTATTTAGCCTTTCAGTAAAATTCAGTGGGCAGCACAGTGATGAAGGTCAGATGAAGAACAGCAGAGGCATACAGCAAACAGTAAATCCCTTTACAGAATAAAAGAAACTGTAGGTTGAAAAGTCAATGGGAGAACAAAAATGGATAATAATCTCACTTAAAACTTCTCCCTCTATGAAAGTTTCTGTATGAGTACTGATCCATCAACCACCCATTTCACAAACAAAAGCACCCAAGGTGTTTTCCCAGCCCCCACTGATCTCCTTATTTTCCATCAAGACAAAGCACCAACACAACTAATTCACTTCAGTGAAATTGCTCTGCACCAACAGTCAGATATCAGCAGTCACATGACTTTGGATGATTCATGCTCAGTTTTTTAAGTTAAAGGAATGATGACTTATGCTTTAAAATATATGATAAACATATTTCAAACTCTGTAAGTTTAAGACAAATATGTAGCTCCATACATTTGTAACATAATGTTTTATAATTGTCATCATAAACTATGATTAAAATCCTGGTTCTTTCTGTTGTTTTATTTGAATGTTACTTATATATAAGAATTTTCCAGACATACATGACCGGCTACCATAGTGAATGTGCCATATCTCACTTGTCATAGGCATACTCTTTTACTGCCTATCCAACAGGTAGTACTGGACTAGTTAGAGCATCCCAAAGTGATGAGACTAGGCTGTTAAATAAACAGTCGACACTATACAGTGAAAAATAAACTTGATGTTTAACATTAGATTGCTGAAGTTGGCAGAGCTTTATTCGTTGTGTTGCTAATGTAATTTCAAAACCAGCATTCTTCCTTTAAGCACTGTCACCAGGCCCACACATAGCCTACAAATGGTGTTATATAGTAACCTGCCCTTTTAGTTTAATACTTAGTGCAAAAAGGTTACATTCCTATTTTTATAATTACTTCTAACAGATGTTTTTGAGCTCTCTCTAAGCTCGCTGTCTGGGGATGCAAGTTTTTATAAGGATAAACTGAAGTATTGTCACGGGGGAATTTTTAAAACAGCACAGTGTTGACCCAGTTTGAATTCTACACTCTGAATCCTACTGCAACAACAGCTGCAGAAACAGTAATTTGGTGCTAATTACCAACTGTATTTTTCGCATCCTTTTGACATTATTGAGTTTCTGCAGTTCCAAATTCCCCTGTGCTGGCTGTGTATCTCCTGCCTTAGCAGTTAAGGGAACAGCACCTCACCAGCATGATGTGGCATTCTGTTCCTTTGGAAATAGCAAGGGGAGGACTGCCATCTTGTCATAAATCTCCGTTTTTCACATGTTATTTGCCATTGTCATAGTGAGCTCAAATCTCAGACTCTCAAAACTTAGCAATATGATTTAATAATTTCTATAAATAGTTAGTTCACTTCTGGAATGACCATTTCATCTAATATTGTTAACTAAAGCCTCTGGAAAGACTTCCAAAATGATCAATTTCGTTATCTCTGGGAGTAACCAAGACATGGTTCTTAGATGCTTTTACCAGGAAAAGGTCATATCCAAAGACCTTGCACTCAGTAGAGGCAACAGAATAAATTATTCTACATCAACTGCTCCTTTGTAACCTACAGCTCAGTAAAGGGAGGCTTACCTGATGGCAACTGCTCCTGCACACATCTCTAGCCTGAAGACTGCAGCAGCTTACCTCCCAATGAAAGAAGGGTAAAATGTCTCACAGCCTGAGGGTAGCTTGTTTCTGTCACCAGCCATGGGTGCAGTGTTCAGAACATACTAGTTCTTAGGTTCAGGGGTTTCTTAGATTTTAGTAAATACAGACAGGCTTGACAGACTGGTATCCTGGTATAAATGCAGTGCATGTTTCTCGCCTCCTGTAAGCTGATATGAAACAAGAAAACAAAAGTTGTACACCTTGGGATTTCAAGTTCCACAATTTCAAACTTCCCTGCCTGGTACTACTACCTCACTATAATTCTGGCCTCAAGCAGCAGTGATTTTTTATTCTGTCTGTATCTGTATCACTATGGTTAAAAGTCTAACTGGACAATGACCTGCTACGACAGCTTTGTAGGACAAAGCTTAGCAGGACAAAGCTTAGCAGGACAAAGCTTAGCAGGACAAAGCTTAGCAGGACAAAGCTTAGCACATAGTCCCTCAGCAGGGGATCACAGCAAGGATAGGGGTATTTGGGGAAGGGCCCAGTGGTTAATGAAACATGCTGTATCCCACAATCTCAGGCTGAAGTGCTACAAGTGTGCTGCACATTTGGCTTCGCAGGGACCCTTTGCTGACTTTCCAATTCAGCTAAAGCAGCCCCGTGAAGTCTCAATGGCAGTCACTTTTACACTGCTCCTAAACTGCCCTCCTCACACTCGCCTCATGGTGGTTCTTCCGTTTCCATTTACTTCTTCCACTCTCAGCAGCAGGCAATTTCCTCACGTAACTCTCTGTCTAGCACTCTCAAACCGATTTCCAGACTACTGTCTCCGGCCTGACAACCTCCTACAATATCCGGCCCTTTAGCATACAAGAGAAAAGAGCAGCAGATCTGTGAGTTGGCAGGTGCACCAAAGAGTAAGTACTGTAACTGCCTGGTAGCAGCCTGAAGTCTTATGCATACCTCCTCTTGCCTTTTGGAGATGCCAATATGTCAAAACCTGTTACACATCGCATGAAGAAGTCTACTGACTCTTGGTACCACATTTTTCCTC
The DNA here is from genome assembly GCF_013368605.1 of Nyctibius grandis. NCBI lineage: Eukaryota > Metazoa > Chordata > Aves > Nyctibiiformes > Nyctibiidae > Nyctibius > Nyctibius grandis. Next base: position 80,742,384 of record NC_090663.1, read on the forward strand.
ATCTGGGAGCACTGGAGTCAATTCTTCTGTTCCTCTCTTCTGTATAATCACTTAGAAAATATTAAAACATTATTGGCACAATATATTACATGACTGAAATAAATACACAGTGGCCATTACATCTTTGCTGTGGAGCAGTCATGGGACATGATTATACAAGACTGGGACAACGTCAATCACCTTCACTGAAAGCAGAGGGATCCGACCTCAATGAGAACTGCAGGTGCTCCATGCCATAACAGAACACACAGGCTACGACATATATCCATACGCAGCCACCAGATCAGGCGGCACCAGCAGATGGTGCCCCAGAACATGTACTGTGTCATCTCCCAGGGTTTCCTGAGCACCACACACTGGCTCAACCTCAGCAGAAATGGCTTCCTCTGCACAGCTCTCTGCACGGAGCTCTTACCGTTCAGTGTCCCTGAAAGTCAGGAGCAGATAATTTCAGTTTCCATAATTACCAATTTCCAAAGTACCAATTCACTTAATTTAAAAAATACTTTAATTAAAAAAATTAATCACAGGAAAAGCTTACAAACAGCAAAGCTCCTTTACAAGAAATCCTTCAGAGAATATGACTAATGTACCTGTACTTTTTAAATATAATAAAACATTGAGTCAAGGCCTACTCATTTTCTTACTCTCTTTTTTTTTTTCTTTTGTTGTTTTCTCTCTACAATCTTTCAGTCATTTTCTGGATGGAAAAAAACATCAGCTTAGTTTCTGAACACAAGTAAAAGTCCTTTCACTTCTATTTAGAATTCAGGATTCTCACAAGCACTGCAGGGCAAGAGGCCCCACGCACCCCTTTGCCTACAGCAGCAAGAGAAAAGCTTTTCATTTTCAGTGCAATGCATGGTACATGTGGAGTCCTCCCAAATCCAATGAGCTTGATCTTGCTGGTCTTTTTTTTTCTCTCTGCTTCTACTTATTTGCAGAGAATGTCCAGACACACATAGATTTAAAATGAATGTTTGGACCTCTTTGTGTATATATTGACAAGAAAGCAGTAAACTACTTTTAATGTCAGTCGCTGTTTGTATGCATGCAAAGGAATCAGTCTGTGAGCTCCTAATCACAGGTACAATGACAGTTACCTGAAGTATACTGTAGTATGTTTTAGAATGCTTGATATGAATACTCTCCACTTCCTCAACATTTTAGGCATTCCATGTTATTGTGCAAACAACGAATTGCATAGAAAAAGGAATACTAAAATAATATTAACATGAAAAGGAAACAACTCAAATGTCACTGATTGTCAACCTCTTTCTCGTGCAGACATGCTGCAAGGACTTTAATTCTGTATTTTCTGAGAACGGCCACATTCACTGCACAGGAACAACTCACTTCATCTCCTGGGAGCTGTCACAGCCAATGAGTAGTTCAGTCTTCACACCCAGACCCCTCACATCAGAGCCCTTCCCACTAACACCTTTCTGGCCAGCTACATCCACCACCCTCTCCACACCCTTAGGCTGCCCCAGCCACAACCTCTCACCTTTCTTGAAGCCAGCTGCCTCCTGCCTCATTCTGTTCCCCAGCACCCTATAGGCACCCCTCCAAGTCTTTCCCCCCCCCAACGCTCTTGCACCATTTCCTCTTCCAGTCTCGGTTGCTCTCTCTCAACCCTTCACTACTACACCCCATTACCTGTCTGAGTCTGCTCTCTTCTGCAGCCAGGGCTGGCTCATGTTCTCATCGGCATCTCAGTCAAGCTCAAAGAACACCACAAGTAGCATATGAAGAGCTTATTTTTCAATTTACTGGACTCCAAAAGGTGCTAAACCTTTTCTGGGGAGAGGGGAACTGGAAAGACATCTAAAAAAAAAAAAAAAAAAAAAAAAAGTAAAAATCTTTAGGAGCTGAAAAGATTTAGTTTTATATTATAGGCTACTTAAAAATACTCCTTAAGAATAATGCAAATTTAAACATGAAGAATTCAAAATTTTTTTAAACGTTGTTAAAAATCTCACAACCATGTGTGTCTTCTTTCTTTTTCCAGAAGAAGTCACCCAGATAAGGTAAAAATTAATCTATTAACATGATTATGAAATAATACAATACTTCGTACTGGCCTTATTTTTGGAAGTGGCAGACCCGTTTTTGCTTGCCTTTTCAAATGCAGATGAGTACAGACATCCCAAAGGTATTAGTCTTCCATAACGACCAAGAAATTGCACGTACACTTCATGCAGCAACTATGTTTCTATAACAGGATGAACTCTATTCCACTTTTCAAGCCAAACAATATATAGGTAGCTCTAACTACCCATAAACAGCTGAACTACCAAGACCAGGGCCATATAATAGAAATATTGGGTAAATTCAGCTACAGTGAGTAGAAGCATTGTTCACTTCACAGAATCACAGAATGTGAGGGATTGGAAGGGACCTCGAAAGATCATCTAGTCCAATCCCCCTGCTGGAGCAGGATTACCTAGACCACATCACACAGGAACGCGTCCAGGTGGGTTTTGAATGTCTCCAGAGAAGGAGACTCCACAACCTCTCTGGGCAGCCTGTTCCAGTGTTCGGTCACCCTCACCGTAAAGAAGTTTTTCCTCATATTTATGCGGAACCTCCTGTGTTCCAGCTTGCACCCATTGCCCCTTGTCCTGTCAAAGGATGTCACTGAGAAGAGCCTGGCTCCATCCTTATGACACTTGCCCTTTACATATTTATAAACATTAATGAGGTCACCCCTCAGTCTCCTCTTCTCCAAGCTAAAGAGACCCAGCTCCCTCAGCCTCTCCTCATAAGGGAGATGTTCCACCCCCTTAATCATCTTCGTGGCTCTGCGCTGGACTCTCTCCAGCAGTTCCCTGTCCTTCTTGAACTGAGGGGCCCAGAACTGGACACAATATTCCAGATGCGGCCTCACGGCTCATGGTCATCCTGCTGTCCACTAGGACCCCCAGGTCCCTTTCCCCTATGCTGCTCTCCAACAGGTCTGTCCCCAACTTGTACTCATACATGGGGTTGTTCACCCATGTTCACTTGAACACCTTTAAATTTTCCTCCAAGAACCTACATGTTGAAAAGAACTATCATCCCCATTCTAAGTACAACTAAATTAAGACAGACCATTTACATCAGCTGTATTAGGTTACACAGCAACTCAAATGGCAAAACTGACAAAAAAGTCCAGATGTCCCCACCTTTCTGTTTTAACTATATGACCAAATCTTCCCATTCCCAATTCCCACGTGCCCGCTGCCACGCTGTTCCAATTTCATTCACTCAATATTAAAACTGACATTCCCCTCTATAAAAGTCATCAGTTTAAAAGTGAATACTCTTAAACACAGGAATTTCTGAACAGCTTGCTATTTGTAGAAACTCATTTGCTTCCATATAAATGACAAAATAGCACATCACAGATACAGGAACATAATCTCAGAGACTGCTGCCATCTTACCGATTTTGCTGCTGGTATTTCAGAAACTCATTTCACCTCTGTCTCTCAAATTCTACACATGTAAAACAGGAAAACCACTACTAATTTTCTTTGTAAAATGTGTTAAGATGTACCAATTAGCACTGCTATTCAAGAGTTGGGCATTATTTCAGAACATTAAGAATAAGAAGCTACAAGAAGCTACCTGTACAACACAAACATCAGATGATTTTAGTGTTGAACTGGGCAAAGGTAAACACAACTCCTTTTTAGCAGTGGTTAAACTACGTGGCTACAGCACTGGCTGATCTTCCTCCCACGTTAAGTGTTCGGTAAACACACAGAAGATTATTTCTTTTCATTTTTGTAATTTCCTGTTTTAATATTAAATTAAATGGCTCAGGTTATTTTAAGTTCCCCATAAATAAAGTAATAATCCTCAGGGGAAAAAAAGAAGAGTGAGAAAATTAACATGTTTACATCTTAGAGTTATTAATGATGCTGACATTTCTGTTGAATATTTATGTTTCCTGTTTAACATCGGAAATTTGTCTCCCCCAGATCTTGGTTTCACTCTTGGTCTTTTTCTTAGGCATTTAAATGGAACCTTTTGACATTTTTGTTTAGCCATGTGTAGCTAAGATTTTTGGAGGCACAGCAATAATACCGCTCTATGAGATACATCATAAAATACACAGTGTCTCATAAAATATTCCTCCAGTTTCTCTGAATGTGGAATCTAATTGTGTAGATTTTCATAGATACCAGACTTCATTATACTTCAGGCAGTAACTGGAGAATTAAGTCTTGCAGAGACATTTGACAGGGATTTCCCCTCTCCTTCCCTAGGCACTAACCATATGTACAACAGAGAGAAGCAATCAATTACACAATCCCTGTGTGTAATGTCGTCTCTCAGTGAATCAACAGGATTTGACAAACAGCACCTTGCAAGGGAAAGCACACAGTTGTGCTTGCCAGGACTATGAGCTGACCTTTGGACTGTTGCGGTTTTTTTCTCTTTTTAAGCTATGACTATGACTCTCCCATGTAATAGTTCATGAAAAACAGTTTAATAGCCATGAGTGAACCACTTATTGTCACACAAGCAACACAGTAACCACTTGTAAAATTTTACATGGATAAAGAAACCAGTGTTAGGGAAAAGTCATTTAGCCATATAACAGCAAATGCCCTGAAAGCAATGTTATTAACACAAGACCTAGGCTAGGAAGGTAGCAGCAGTGCATCTCTAACCAACAGTCCATGGATGAGGTACTACGTTCCCAGCTTGGAAAAGCTCTCTGATGGTCTGAACATGTATATATACAATTGGCTGAACAGGTACAGTATGGGTGGCTTCAGCACACACAAGAAACCTGCAGCACACTCAGCACAGAGTTATTCTGCATATACATAAAATCATGCAAGTACTCCTAGTAGTCAACAATTGTCTCACTCTCAAGATGATGCTCAGAAGGAGGTTTGGTAACCAAGCTCGAAACCCACCTTCTCTTCACCTTCACTCCAAGTCTCAGGGCAGTTCCTTGAAAAAGACAGAGCAGACTTCATGCATGCAGACTTCATAATGAGTGCAAGAGAAAGCCATGGGGAGAGAGACACAGACCAACAACAGATCTTCAGATCTCCAACCCTTATGGTAAAAGCAGTGAAGTAATTTCAAATACGAGGTGTTACTGTAAAGACTGTTTTGAGACACAATGCTCATTTTTTTCACCCTTATACATTACAACAGTCTTCATTAAAATATCACATACCCACTCTTCCTTTTGGGCTATGAACTGGAATTTAACCTCGGACCTTGACAGATACATCCCTGATTCCTACTTTAAAGAATCATTTATAGGATTATGCAAGCTTCTACACATTACCCCAGAAGATCACTGCCTAGTTGGTAAAGCAGTAAGGTGGTGCAACCAGGATAATCAACCCGATCTTAGATGCTGGTGTCTAAAATCTATTTTTACTATGGCAAACCAGGAGTTAAATGTAATAAAGTAATGAAATTTCTTTGGGAATGAAAGGAGATATCATCCAGAAATAAGAAGCGTATTTTTTCAGAACTACATGTCACCCTTACTACTATCATTAAGCCAAAGTGCATTATTTTATCATCAATTCCAGTGGGAAAAAACCTAGAGCCAAAATCAGGAGATATTTATCAGATAAGTGCTCCAAAGCTGTATGACAAAACGAAGCAACTCATCAATGCAAAGCACTTCTTGGTTTCTGTGAGATCAGGATTAGGACTGGATTATTCAGGAGTAGGCACAAAGGTCCTGCAAAACGTAGTAGTGAAATTTCACTCTCATTTACTCATGAGGAAGACTAAAGCAGGAGTCAGCAACTTCCCCAGGTAACGGGGGAGGCAGTGTCATAGCTAGAATGACAACATGGGAGCCTCCAAACCACATCCCTACTTAAGGTCATAATTCACCACACCAGGTAATCCTACAAAAACCTATCAGGATTGGAAAGGAAGAAATTAATATACAGCCGTCTAGGAGAACAGGAAGAATTAGACTACATACCCAGTTAAACAGACAGGAGAGGAAAAACCCTGAATTACCACAAGCAAGGATATACCATACAGCACAGGGGGAAACCCCTACGTTCTACATATGAATCACATTTGTTAATAATGAAATTATAACCCAAACCACAAAAGGTATTCTGCATTCGTCCTAACTTTTTTTACGAAAAAGATAAGAAATGGGGTCAAAATTGCTACTGCTTCTCGCACTGTAAGAGACGTGTCTCCATCACACAGACTTTGTACATTGATTTGTGAGACGCTGGGAGATCAGCTTTAGCATGGAAAGACAACCTAGCATTTGGAATAGTAAGTATGTGAATTTAAACAAAATTTCAGACAGTTTTCTTGGTGCTTAAGTCAAGGATAGGTGTTTGGTGTAAAATAAGTGAGACAAAAACATCCCAACCCAAACCCCTTCATTGTACTAGAGCTACCTACATTACCTCGATCAGAGGCCCTTGGTCCTTCTGTCATTCTCGTTTCTTGTCTCACATTTGGTTGCAAAGCCACAGGAACCACAGCTCCCTGTGGTCCCTACATACCAACATAATTTAAGTTGTGGTGTATTTGCAACATGAAGGAGAGTATCTCAAGACTCTGAAATGGTTTTATTAAATAATGCTCATGAACACAGCTGCAGAGAAAATCTGCAATCCAGTATACCATGAATGGTCAGTCACTTTTGATGCTTTTGGCAGCAATTGCAGTAAGAATTTTGCTATTACACCTACAAAAATGGAAGAAAGGAGGTGCAGTATTAGGACAAATCATAAAACTCAATGGCTCATTTTCACACCTCCTACAAACCAGAGAATGGATTCTTGGATTAAAAAAGTCAGAGAATCCTCTTACTGTCTTCTAGATGTTGGCATCCTAACAAGTGACACCGTCCCAAGAATTCCCTTCTTTCTTCCACTACATATGCTTCTTGCCTCTACTTCTTTCTTTTAGGAAACAGTTGGTCAGTTTGATTCATCAGTAAATTTTCTCATTTTCTAAATGCTTAATATTTTTAAGAGATTTTAATACCTAACATTATCAGGTGATATCAATTCCCTTTTTTTAAAGGGTATAATGACTTGCCTCTGCCACCAAGTGAAGTAATTTTCAGCCATGAAGTGTTTTACTGACTCAGAACTACAAAACTCAAAACATTTCACTGGAAAGGGAAGAAAATCAACCACAAATACATATAATTGTAACAGCTTCAATTTTCAGGTGCTCATGCTAACAATGGGTGTTACATTCCATAACCAATTACAGTATCATGACAGGATCAGGAAGAACCATCAGCATTAAATCTCTCTTTAAGAAACAGCAGGAATCAAAATCTGATGGTAATTTCATGTCAAAAATTGAAAAAAAATAGTCACACTACACCAAAACATAATCACAAAATCTTTTGAATAGGAGATGTTTCACAGAGGTAATGTTTCACTTCCTTCTGGAAATGTCAAGAGCTTTCCCTGGGGCCCTCGAAGGCTGATCAAAGCCTCCCATTTTGCACAGAAAGCTTATTACAGAAAAGGCTTCTGCAAAGTAGGGATTATGAGCCAGTAGCAAAAGTCTGCTACTTTACTTTAGTATCTGGCTCAAATCTTTACACCTCAATTTAGGAATAAATGGCTTGCGTTAGATCACTCTGTTCATTAAAGGATGAAAAAAGAAGAATGATTTGCAATAAAAAGAATATATTATATAAATTCAGCATAAAAATAATAGTAAACGGTTTCCTAGAGTCAAATAATGACGATATTGCATGTTCACTTCTCTTCCTCTAGCTCGGTCTGAAACAAATGTACTGAAAAGTCCTTGTATCATTACTGTGATAACGCATGGTAGCAGTTTCATGCATTGAGCATCTAAGGCGTAACTATCCCTATAGAAAATCCTGAAGTGTCCAAAGTATTTACATCCTATTTGTATTTGCAGTATTAATGGGCTATATGCTGCCGCAGATTGAAGTCCTTCACTTTTCAATTTTCCACAGGTGGAAGGTGCATTTATGTTATCTGTACTTATGGTCCGTCCCATTCTCCTTTCCCACCCTGCTTTCTCTTCTGTGCCATGCTGCCTTTCAGAAAGCAACACCTTAACATTTGGATGTCAAGTCCCTTCCATTGACAGCTCGTCCCATAGACAAAAGCATGATTAAGTGATTACAGTCTAGTAAGCCATAGTCATTTTTATACTTGTTTCAGTGACTGGTACTCTCTGTGGTTAAAAAGGGAACTTTTCACTGATCACACATTCACTGTTCCCCACTTTATCTCATGGAAGCCAGCCTTTCACAGGTGCTGTACTACTGATATGCCAACAATAAAGAGCGAACGCAAAAGATGTTTTTCTTAAAAGCTTTATAATTGAACAGGCACAAAATGGCACTTGCAATGACACTGCTCCTATTCACTTATATCAAAACCTTTATATTACTAAAACTTTTAAACTTGGATCTGAACCAGGCGGGGGGACAAAATGCTTACTCTCTCACGCATTTGGTTATGGAATATATGACTGAAGTTGCTATGATGCATTTGCCACCAATAAATCGCTGTCAATCTTTCCTTCAGCAAGATATGGAAAGTAAAAAGTACAGTAATTTGAATAACGGTGGGAAGACCAATACCCAAGCAAATTTCTCCATCGCTTTTGCTTCCACTGCCAAATTTGTCAATAAGAAAGTCCAGAGACCAAGTGAGAACTCAGCACTAATATTTCAACCTTGCTCTCCACAATATACCCTACTGACCTTCATATCTAGCTAGCAAAGTAGGGAATCACACAAAGTAAGTCTACACCTTGTGCAGAGATTGCATGCAATTTAAACTTGTACTTTGTGGTTTAATAGACTTCTCATATTCTATCAAGAAAGCAAAAAAGAGCGAGAAGAGAATAAACTCTAATCAGATCACTGTGGTCCTTTCGGAAACCTCTAAGTACAGATCACAGTTTCAATTTCCTGCACTTTTTATTACTGATGAGCAAAAGTAAATGGTACTATACAGATATAATGAGGTCACAGATCAAATGATTTTATGGTATTTGGAAACAGTAGCCCACTTTCCTCAGATTATAATCCATTGCTTCAGAGGAGTGGTTTCTCTTGTGAAAATCAGTCATACTCCTTCTGCTCCTATGCTGTTCAGTCCTGCCTCTCTAAAAACTGCTTCCAGAGCTGCAGAAATGTAAAAACATCCTTCCCAAACTCCGGAATACTTAGATGTGCAAGACTTAACACCTGAACCCTACTGAACACAAGTTTCTAGGCATTATTATTACCCATCATCATTTAGGAGCATGTTCAGTGTAATACAACAGTAGCTTCTCTCCTTTTGCGTTTAGAAAGTTAACACAATGGATTTGGATTTCACTTACCATGCCTGGGCATTATTGTAACATGAATAATAAAATAATAGGGCATGCATTTAAACAGAAAACACATTCTAGGTCTGAAGTGTTTCACATCTCTTTCACAATTTTGCCAGGTAAGTAGTCCCCACTGGTTTGGAATTTAATATTCCCAGTCTCCTAACTGGCTTAGTACCATAGAAACTTACTCCCCCATTCCAACACAAATCTTGGAACAACTTGCTTCTACCAAGATTCACCAGTTTTTCAGGGTATTTTATGATGCTCTTTAGGCACTAAAGGGAAGAATTACACTATATTTCTGATTTCTCCATTTAGACTGAGAGATGGGCATGAGCTGACACGGGTGCTATACTAATCGTCCAGATCACAACCTAGCTAGAATGCGCAGCATCTCCTTTCCAGCCCACGCAACTGCATTTCCTTTCTGAGAAACCCAAGGTACAGGAGGGAAGGTGACGCACATATGAGTCTTGCATGGGTACGGGGGTCATGACGTGGCTGGGGCAGACATGCAGCTCTAGGGGCATGCGCTCTTTTAAAATTACCACAGGACTTGAATTATGAAATATGCTGTTACCATACTATGATGTAAAATTTTTATTTTCTGTTGAGGTAACTATTTCACTGTAATTTTTTCATATACTTTCTACTTTCCCCATAATTAGGTGCACAGCATATCCTAGACACTGCTATTCCGAGTAGATGAATCGTTTGGTAGAAGCCTTCTTTTAGGCATTCACACCTATGAGGACACCTCCCAACCTTCTCCTCCAGCTCAGCCCCAAAACTCTCCCATTTGTTTGCGCAAAGCTTGTAAAAAAACACAATGCACAGCTAACAGCTAACCTAGCTATTTCTCATCGGTCTCTGCTCTAGGCATTAGACATGACAAGATTATTTTCAGTCTCACAAATATATGTTCCATTGCTCTGCTGTACTCTGTTAGTACTTGGTTAAGAGTGACAGACTCCTTTTACTATCCCTGGGGCTAGCAAAAGGCTTCCTCAACCACAGGAACAATGTAAGCTGGGTCACATAGTAGCTGCAAAAGAGCAAAAAAATCAAAGGAAAACACTCATTTCATTGCAGAAGAGTACAGAATGACCTCAACACAACTGTGGAAATCACCTGTGTGAATCAACCAACCTCTCTAATGCCCCAGCAGCAAATGCCCTTACCTCCCAACAACTGCACAGTAACAACTGTTCGAATATGTAACAAATCAAACCCATTATTTAGGCTGTGTCAAGCCCTATGTGTGAGCCCAAGTTCCTGTTATCCCAAAGGCTTTACAAACAGAACAAAATGAGTACTTCTAACCTAAAGTGCAAGTTGGAAATTTTATTAAGAAAGCTACAGAAGTAGTAATAGTAAAGGACTTTTGCAGACCTTTCAATAGTCTTAAGATAACTTAGGGTAAAAGCCTTACTTTAAGTCAAAAAGACATCAAGGAAAATGGTCATAAGCGTAGAACCACATCTGTAGCTAGAAGTGACCACAGAGCGAGATTAAACTGATTAAATAATATTATAAAACTGTGGTCTATCTGCCCAGAAAGAATGGAACAAGTTAGGCACATCCTCTTGACACATTTACAAAAATACAGCTATATGTGCAGAATTAGACAAGAGAGGGTTCTTCACCGAAGGAGGGGTTCATGAGGCAATTTCCCTCTGCTGGTAAAAAATACCTTCGCTTCCTCACAACATCATCTGTAACTTTATTCCTGATAGGCTACCCATCTGATAATGTTTTTAGCATCCCAAAAGCCCATAAAGATTTTCCTATTAAGATGTTATTCTTCCTACTAAATTCATAAAAACTACATCACTATTTCATTTACTGTGTTCCATAACTGATTTTAAATTTATTTTACTGAAAATACCCATTCACTGGAGTACTTTGTTTTTCCTGAAAGTGGTTGAGTTCTCTTGGTTCCTACCTCCTGTCTAGAGGTCAACAATCAACAATCGTATCTGGGTGGCAGCAACCAAGTGTTTCTCCACGCTGAAGAGAACTGGCACAACATCATCTTGACCTTGTCCGGATTGCTAAGTAATACACTACAAAGTGGGGCTGCAGAGCAGGACCTGAAGGAGGTGCCTCCTCAATTTCAGTCTTCTCTTTCTCATGCCTATATTGTCTTGACTGTCAACTCATTACACAAATAGAGAGATCTGTACAAAGCTGCTGTATTTATTCTTCACCCCAAGGATCATAAACCTTTTTTTTTCTTTTTAAGGCTGTGCTGTCTAGCAATATCAGCTCTGAAAATGACACTAAGAGACAAAAGCAAGAGAAAGATGGAGTGAAAAGAGGAACCACAGACTTTATCTGCTTTGGACTCAGACTCTAGAAATCCATGGCTATCCAAAAGTATTTTCCATACTATGCAGTGTGGGATCACAGAACACATATCCGGAAAGAAAAACACTTCTGTGTCTTTGCAAACACACAGAGAAGCTTTGACTGCAAGATGATAATATGCACATTATCTGATTCACATCAACTGTTCTCTAAGTAAGGATATGCAAAATTGATGCCACATTAAATCCAATATGCCTTCACTATCTGCCCAGAAGTTTGCACGGGCAGGTACAGGTGAACAAAAACCTGACAAGAGGACTCTGCTGAACAGTTTGCACCCTTCCATCAGCTTGTCTAAGAGAACACAGCACTCACCACCCCTTCCATCCCAAGATTATCACAGCTAGAAAATAACTATGACATTTTATTTTATCTGGCATTTGATTTAGCGAGGTTTGCCTTCTTCAACTCCCAGCACTTATATGAGTCAAACAGTGCCATGTCATTGGGGACCACTGAACAAAGATGATTCAAGATTCATTAATTCAACGGAATGTGTGAATGGGGAAGATATAACTGGTATCCTATCAGAAATGCACAGTGTGGTGGTCCTGATCAGTTGGCTTACATATAAGCAGTACTCCAGAATATGTCATATGAACAGCAGAAAAGCTATTTCTGCTAGCTAGCTTCTGCCAGCACTTCAGAAACAGCTGGGTGAAATTTCAGCTTCCATATCATCACATTGTAAAGAGACACTTATCTCGAAAAGCTTATCAGTCCATTTATAAAAAAAAAAAAAATTAACCGTTATGGCAAAAGTAGAATGTCTCAGAAATAACCCTCTGACCTACTGCATATACTGCTTTGTATTGGAAGGGTGTCAAGTGTTTAGTGTCATCCAAAAAAGACACAGTGCCAACACTTACACCATTGAGACCTTGAGCAGAATAAAAATGCAGCTCTGATCACTGTACTGATGACCTTATGTCAAATCAACTGATTTTGTGACTTTTCTATACATAAAGAAATGAAACACTTGTGTTGAGCTTATGGTTTTTAAATGAACTAGGTACTGAACTGCTGTGCCTAACAGGAACAAATGTACAGCAAACTCACAAAAACTGCAATCTAGATAGGGAAAAATATTTTCAATAGTAACAAAGCATTGCAGACACAGATGAAATTCGGCTTGTCTATTACAGCATTTGTGTTAGGACCAAAGATGGCTTTGCTCCATCTATGTTAGTAATGAAATGATTTTCAACATGAGTGAAAGGGAAAGAACCAGGAACACTCCTTAGCTCTGAATCAGCCCCTGACACCCACAGTGGATTTTCCTGGCAAAAGATATTTTTTTTCTTCGGTTTTATGTTCAAATTCCTGTCGTGCCAGCTCACTAGTATGGAAATTTGCCCTTGTAATCACTATTAAATTTGCATTTGTATTCATGGTTTCTGTGGTGTATCCCTTAAAACTCCCACTCTTAAGACTGAAGCAAATTGCAACTTTTAGTTGTTTTGGTTTTTTTTAAGTTGATAAATTAATTAACCTACTATGAGAACACTAAGGCACTTCCACAAATCTCACAGGTCATCTTTAGGACAAAACGGATACACTTGCAAGGCAGAACTTTACCTATCATCTACGCTAAGTGAAAAAGAAACCATAGCCTCCTCATTTGATCCAGCATCCTCGTTTCCCTGACCTGCATCATTAAGGATTAGTGAAGGTACAATCATCTTAAGAAAGAGTCCTGCTACAAACAACAGCTGCAAATAATCCATTCCGACCCTCTTTAAAAAGGGTCTACTCAGTCTAATGTTTTGTTTGAGAGGACCAACAGAGGATGTCTATGGAAGACACTTCTCCAGTGTAGTCTCTGAGTCACTTACTATTTGTGATTTAAGAGCTGCTTGAATAAAAGGCAGCATCTTTGTTTTTAAAGCAATAAAAATACTACTGGAGCTATAAACTTGTCTACTGGCTTTATGAAACTATGTAAGCTTTTGGTACCCACAACATCTTGTAGCAAGGAGTTCCTCTGCTTAACTACACAGAGATGGAAGAAGGAAACCTTCGTTTCACTTGGAACCCAACATCTCAGCTCGTTTCACTGATTATTCTTCAACTAAAGAAATACTCCCTCTTTATCCTCTGCCAGCTCGCTGAGTTTATAGGCCTTTATCTTTTCTCATTCAGATCTCTTCCAGCTTGAAGAGTTTTGAGTCTACTTAGCTGTCTCTTGCATTTCATTCCATTGGTCATCTGCTTTGCCATTATCTGTGTCCAGATGTGTGGCCAGAACCATACACACTATTGAAGATGTGGGTCCACCTCAGATTTACACCGGAGAGTTTTGTTCTCCTTCCCTAGCAGTACCTAGCATTCTGCTTGTTGATTAATACTGGGTATTGAGGTGAAATTCAAACTGAACTACTTAAATGCGAAGATAGCCTTTCTGAGTGGCACCAGCTACATTTTACCCATGTAAGATCAGGACACTTTTTCAAATCCTCCTTGGTTTTAGGCCTAATTCAGACAAAGTTATTTTAATAGAGGACTTTCTATTGAGTATGAGCTGAAGTCTTACCTGACACCTCCAACTGGCATCTAAACTACCCTGTATATTCACATAATCAGCTTATCTACGATGCACTGGGCAGATGATAGCTTGCTTCCACCTGCAGAGAGTAGGTGAAAGGCCCAACAAGGTACCTTCATCAGTGATGGCCCCATTAATTCTCAAACGGGTCAATACTATTTAACATCTTCACTAACAACCTGGACAATGGGGCAGAGTGCACCCTCAGCATGTTTGCAGAGGATACAAAACTGGCAGGAGTGGCTGATAGACAAGATGGTTGCGCTGCTATTCAGAGGGACCTTGACAGGCTGGAGAAATTTGTCAACAAGAACCTTATGGCGGTCAACAAAGGGAAATGCAAAGTCCTGCACGTGGGAGGAATAACGCTCCCCACAGAAGACAAGGCTCATGGGATCTTATAAAGGTGTATGAAAATCTGATTTGAGGGAAGAGGAGTAAAGAAGATGGACCCAGACTCTTCACGGCAGTGCCCAGTGACAGGCCAAGAGGCAACTGGCACAAACTGAAACACAGGAAATTCCACTTAAACATATGATGTTTAAAATTTTATTCATTTTGTATTTTATTCAAAATGTCAACAGTGGTCAACCACTGCAACAGGCTGCCCAGAAGGGCTGTGGAGTCTCTAGCCTTGGAGATGCCCAACACCTGACAAGGCATGACCCTGAGCAACCTGCGCTAGCTGACACTACTGTGAGCAGAGGGTTGGACTAGACTATCTCCAGAGGTGCCTTCCCACCTCAAACATTCTGTGAAAATAAACCCTACTCTAATAGCTAGCTCCTATTTAGTCACCTGCGCCTTCCTCCCATGTCACACAGCACCTGAGGTGTGAAGACAATAATTCAACAGTAGAGCACTTCCTTCCACTCCAGAAGCTGCACGGGAATTAATTAGTTGAACATGTAACAGGCAAGGAAAGCAAGGAAAGAATGTAGAAATGTTATTTTCAGCCTGGGTAGAGCTACTGCATAGACTTGTCTTCCTCATGGCAACTGAAATAAGGATATGCACAATCCTTTCCTAAGAAGCCTTAAACTCTGTTAGAGACTCGAGATGCATTTGATATTTATTATTATTTCATCACTTTGTTCCGCTAAGAATTAATTTCAAATGCACATACAGAAAAAGACAACACTGTCCAGCATTTTGAGACAGTGGATGACAAAGACTTAGGGATCAATTTCTTGGGAGCGCTTGTATAGCCTTCCACATTTTAGACTTTGAATGCACAGCAGGAACAAATAGCCACCTATCTTCAAGTTTCTGAACACCTCCCTGCATGCAGGTGCACATACCCAATTCTCAGAATTCAAAAGAAGGGGCTCACACATCATTTGCCTCTTACTAGATAAACATCTTCATTGTAAGGATGAAGACCTCTTTCCTGCCATCATCCATCCACTGAAAGTAAATTTAATGAGTGTGATCCTTTTCTTTGAACCTAAGCAGGGAGCAAGACCAACCTATTCATCACCACAGGCAAAGGCAATATTGCCCCTCTACATTCACACGTAATTTACCATGTTATGTCATAGTTATCAGAAGCCACAATGGAAAGCCACCTTAATGACAAATCAGCTGTCTCAACAACGGTCTCATTTGTCCACAGTTCAAGCTGTGCCTAATGCCATTTACAGTGTCACAAACACTATTCAGTTGTCTTGAACAGGCCAAAAACATTAGCAAGAACGTACCTTTCAGACCCCAAGAAAATATTAAGTCCTTGGAGACCACAAACAACAGGTTCACATGTAAAAAAATCTCTTTATGACTATGACATACATCATCTAACAAGAGCAGTGAAAATGGAATTCCTTTTACCTCTGTACCTGGAAAAAAGTTGAGATGACATCACCTTTTCAGTAGTTATTTCATTAAAAAAATTCCTAAACTTAGGTATTAAGAAACTAGATTCACTGTCACACTTCCTTACACAGAATGACACATTACTTACTTAGATGATGAATGAAAGCTACACTATTCTAAGTAGCAGTTGTCAAGTTTTTTGCTGAAGAAAACACCCAACTAATTCTTAAGAGTCCACCTAACTCTTCTGGAGTTAGGATAACTCCAAGCAAAACCTTTCAGTAACTGTGACAAATAGCATAAATGTTAACAAATGCTATCTGTCTCAACATACCTCATACACTGCTTGCATAGTAGCTATAACAAGCACCACTTACCACTGAACAGAAGGGAGTCCCACAGCACCAAATAAAAGAAAGAAGAGATTTATGAAATACTATTGGCAAATAAAAGAGAATCATGTATTCTTCATGTGCATCTAGATAAAGTCTTCATTCTAAAAGGATGCTGCTCTCAGGATTTGACTTATACTCCAAGATGACTGAAAGAAGAAAGCACACCACCCCACACAATTCTTTCAGGAGTGTATGGATTAGAACTAAAGTAAGAGCAACACCCAAGTTGATGTTAGCACTACAATGAAAACAAACCCAAACACTACAGAGATAAAACGTGTTTGTGTGATTCCTTAAGAAATCAAGGATATAGAAATAAACATAGAATCATAGAATGGTTTGGGTTGGAAGGGACCTTAAAGATCATCTAGTTTCAACCCCCCTGCCACGCGCAGGGACACCTTTCCATTAGACCAGGTTGCTCAAAGCCCCATCCAACCTGGCCTCAAACACTGCCAGGGAGGGGGCAGCCACAACTTCTCTGGGCAACCTGGGCCAGTGTCTCACCACCCTCACAGGAAAGAATTTCTTCCTAATATCTAATCTAAATCTCCCCTCTTTCAGTTTAAAACCATTCCCCCTCGTCCTGTCACTACTTGCCCTTGTAAAAAGCCCCTCTCCAGCTTTCCTGTAGCCCCTTCAGGTACTGGAAGGCTGCTAGAAGGTCTCCCCGGAGCCTTCTCTTCTCAGGCTGAACAGCCCCAACTCTCTCAGCCTGTCTTCATAGCAGAGGTGCTCCAGCCCTCTGATCATCTTTGTGGCCCTCACATTTGGTATAAGCCACCTATTTGACAATGACAGATCATAGCCAGATTTTGAATGATATGACACAGGTCATTTTCAATTGTTAAAACCTATTTGCTTTAAAATAACAGGGTGTTGCTGAGAGTTGGAGAAGCTTCACCAAAGCAAGCAAGACAGCATGCAAAAGAAAAAAAAACAAGAGATGGCCTCAAATCTGACAATTAGTAATTAGAAACAAGAGCTTGGAGTTACAGTGCCACTCCAATGTCAGTTCAGTGTGCAGCCTATGTTAGAGAAACAAATCTGTTAGGAACTGTAAAAAAAAGTAACACAGAAGAAATCAGAAAATAATAGCATGCAACTGTATTAAGGGAAGAGAAGGGAAGAGAAGGGAAGAGAAGGGAAGAGAAGGGAAGAGAAGGGAAGAGAAGGGAAGAGAAGGGAAGAGAAGGGAAGAGAAGAAAAGAAAAGAGAAGAGAAGAGAAGAGAAGAGAAGAGAAGAGAAGAGAAGAGAAGAGAAGAGAAGAGAAGAGAAGAGAAGAGAAGAGAAGAGAAGAGAAGAAAAGAAAAGAAAAGAAAAGAAAAGAAAAGAAAAGAAAAGAAAAGAAAAGAAAAGAAAAGAAAAGAAAAGAAAAGAAAAGAAAAGAAAAGAAAAGAAAAGAAAAGAAAAGAAAAGAAAAGAAAAGAAAAGAAAAGAAAAGAAAAGAAAAGAAAAGAAAAGAAAACCGTCTGCAGTCCCCTAGTTTTCAAAGCAGAACAGCAGAACTTCAAAGGGCTCAAGGAAGGGCAACAAGAACAATCAAATTTCTGTTGTTCTGTACAACAAACAAGCAGGACAGGAGAGACAGCCTAGAAGAGTCAATTCTTGTGGACAAAGTTCCGTATCATTTTGAGTATCATGGCACAAGCAGACAGGAAGATTCACTGCCTCTTCCAGTACAAGGACTGAAAGGTAACACCATCAAATAAACCCAGCAGGAACCAGGATCAAAACAAGCAAAGCCACAGGAGGCAGATTTGTGGAACTTGCTAACCATTTATGCCGTGCACTCTAAGAGTTTGCATGGTTCAAGGCAGGGCCTGGACATACATTGTGGATTAGGCAATACAAAGGAACCACTTCTGACTGAGTAATTCCTCTGAGCTGAGTACAGCTGGCATTTGGGAAAGCACTCAGGAGTGCCATATGCCCTAAGATTCTGATTGTGGCCACCTTTGGAGAAAGAACTGAATTAAGTGGACTCTTCAGCTGATGAAGCACAGCTCCAGAATTTGAGGAAAATAAATTGTTATTCTCCTCCCAATGTTGTTGTTTAGACTATTTCAAAACAAATCCTTTCTATCTTCAACAGGGTCTCTACAGACAGAAGGGTTGGCTAACATGGACAGAATAAGAGGAGCACCATGTCTGATCAAACACTTCTACTGCACTAATGCTTGTAACACTCAATCAGGAATGCAGGACCTACAGGAAGTACAGGAATATAACCCTGACTGTGGGTACGACAGCAGGCAAAATAAGTACGCGTGGGGAAGCCCCTGCCCCTCCCCAGTAAATCCCACACAGCCAATCTGAAGCAAGTGGGAAAAGTGAGCAAAAAGAAAATGGAATCAAGAAACTGAATTTTAAGAGAACAGGTACATTGTCATAAAAATGCCTATAGACAATTTTGAGCATTCATTACTGCCAGCCAGCACGGAGGTTGTACCTCAATAGCTTTTGTCACTATCCAGTGATGAATCTAGGCCATCTGCACTATCATAGCATTCAGTAAGGTAAAACAATGTTCTTCGTTTGTGGTTTGTTAACATCCTGTATTGTTATAATCTGACACTGGCCTTTTGACCTAGTAGCGGAATTTCAACTTTCATTTTACCGAACATTTCTTAAATCCAGAGACTGAGAGTACTTTGGCAACAACTTAGTTTGCCAGTGTATATACCAGCCTCTTCCCCATTGCAAAACAACACTGAAAACTAGAAATCTTTTGCCTTCAGGCTTTTCCTACAACAGCTAAAATGAGAAAGAAAAAACAAACAAAAGAAGACCTGATTGCACTAGTCTTCCTCAATAGATAACTGCAGATCTGAAACATGTAGCCTGCCTCTGTTAGAGCTTGTTTGTAAAAAGTGAGCAATAGAAATGCTGAGAGGATTCCCCCTGTGGCCGATTCTCAAACTGACAAAGACCTGACAAAGAAAACTATATTCAGTCCCCTACAACACAGTGTACGATGAGAGAAAAAAAAAAAAAACAGGGAGGTTTTTTGCATGTGAATGTGCACTCTGAAGTTAACAGCATTGTGGTTATCATCCTGAGACAAGATAGCATTGCCTTAAAAGCCAACATTTATTAAACACACTGTACACTGAATGAGGGTGGCTTTTTTTCATTAGAGTTTATACCACAAATAAATACACTCAAGTAACTGTACCTGAAGACAAAGAACAGAGCACAAGAACTGAATCCCCATCCTAGTGCTGCTCTCATTAAACAACACTGCATCACAACACGGCAGGCATCCAGTCTGTCTAGAGACATACGTACAGGAGCGCCTACACAGACCATCTAGACATCCTAGAGGGACCATAATAGCAGTTAAAAGATACAGTGAAAAAACACAAGCTTTAAAATTAACAAGATGATCTTCTGAGAATTTCCAAGGTCTTAACCTATGCAAACAGAAAGGCTGAGAAGCCAGAGAGAGCAGCACTAGCCAAAACAATATATCAGGCAGTTGTATTTCCTCCATTTAGAACTTTTCTTGCAGGGCTGAAAAGCTATTATGGTTGTGAATCCATCCCCAAAAGTCAGCTGGTGTTTGCACTCTCAAAGTCTGAAACTGGCAGCTTCCCATTCTGGTTCTTGCCCATCTTGCCAGT
Source organism: Nyctibius grandis (assembly GCF_013368605.1). NCBI lineage: Eukaryota > Metazoa > Chordata > Aves > Nyctibiiformes > Nyctibiidae > Nyctibius > Nyctibius grandis. The sequence goes on from NC_090663.1 coordinate 80,762,465, forward strand.
ATCTAATCTGCCTTTCCCGATCGTTACAAACCCAGGCTCAAGTCCGTCCCTCTACCATACTCCAAGCTCACCACCAACCATGCAAAGAAGCAATCTGGGCAAAGACACTGTCTGCAGCTCAGGTAAATTCCTCTGAAAAAGCACTTGGGACCTAAATCTATCTACTGCAGTACTAGAACCTTAAACTGCTAACAACTTTTTTAAAGAAATGCATGTCTGTCTTCATCACAAAGTAGTATGTCAAAGATTGGTCTTATTCGGGCAAGATATGAAGTCATCTGCCATTTAATTGTATTTGCAGGACATGTGGTGGTGGTGGGGAATGAAGACACATAATCTCTTCGATTTATAGATTAGAAAGCATTTTGCTAAGCTCATCCATCCCAACATGGTTTTGCACATGCATGACGACAGCAGTCACTGGCACTGGACAAAGGCATACGAAGTTCCACTTCAAGAATTACTATTACAGCCTTTCCTACTCGTTTATTTTTGTTACACAACTAACAAGCAATATTTAAGAACAGAGCTGTGAGCTCTATATCACCCAGTGTTTCACTTCAGATAAAATGCAATAACTGTGTATTTCAGCACAGTTACTTAAAATTTCTCTAGAGAAACTCAGAAGTGGTCTGTGATATATTCCTGAAGTATTTGAAGGAGAAATCAAGGCCAGAGTTTGCATGGTGGCAGCAAATGGCTTAACAGGCTTTCATGTGGGGTTGTTTACTGGCTATTACATAAGCATTTCTTAAACTATTGACACTACTCACCGCCCAGTACAGTCAGGCTCCAGTGAGACACCACAGATTGATTCTGCCCTGAAAACATGGAAGTATTTACTTGCCTTTGAAAGGAAAGTATGGAAGAAGCACACTTATCACTCCGTTTTGCTTTCCCTTTTCTTAAGCAGATAAACACACAACATCTAGGTCCATAACACATATTTCTTCCTGGAAATCATAAAGGTCAAGAACTTGAAGGACCTATTCAGTTTTGCACCTATATGCCAACAAAATCAGTGGGCCAAACTCCCAGAACTGTGTCTCATCAGCAGTGCATTTGTATTGGTCTCTACAGCTCTTCACCTAAAGAGAAGTGTGAAAAAAAACTAGCAGAGGTTAACACTTGTGTTATTTTGTGGGTATATAAGGAACACTTCTAGCAGGTTTGGTGTACATTCAACTAAGAGGAAATTGGTAACTGAATTTTTGATACTGGCAACACTTCACCGTGCAGACAGCTCTTAAAAAATCCATTTGGATACAGAAGGAAAAAACAAACAAACAGGACTAATCACCTTTGTAAATGTATGCTGGGCCTACTGAAGATGGATACTGCACAAAAAGAAGCCATTCAAGTTCACCCAGAAATCTTGCAAAAATTCAACCCTACTTAGTTTACATCAAGCTGTACTCTTACAGTAATTCACTTTCTCATTCAGACTTGCAATCACCCCAAACTTTACTACAAAACAAAAACACTGACTCTGAAGTTCATAACCTTAGTAAGTTTACTTTCTGAAAAGGAGAATTTTCTTTTAGAATTCTGTTGCTCTTCTTCATGTGTAATGAAGAAACTCTTGTTCTTGTAACGCCCTAACTGCATTATACTTACAATGGCCAGCGATTAAAGGAAAAAAGCTAGGGATGGTCAACATTTACCACATACTGTTACCTGACATTTTAGTAATTTCAGATTGTTGTTCTGATAAAATTCTGTAGCAACTTCTTCACCAATAATTGCGACAGTATAAAAAGTAAATTCTTGAAGACTACTACTCCAACACTCAAATATAATTCAAACATATCAAATGATCCATCTCTGCCATATACATATTCCCAACTGTCAACTCTTTTCAGATCATTTTAGTTAACCCTCTAAAACCAAAAGACTTTCTTTAAAAAAATAAACCCACTGATACTCTTGCAGGAAAAATTAATTCTAAGAATTACTCACTTTGGGTTTTTTTTTTGTCACTTTCTCCTGAAACAGTGAGAACGTCCCCTAATCAGGGACAATATTCAGCTAGTTAAAACCACTATTCCAATCCAATATGGCAAGTCCTTGCATCCTCTTTTACCCCTTGCTTCATTTCTCCTTGTCACACAAGCCATCCAAAGGATACTTTCCCACATCCTCCTTTATCATCACCATGAGATACCACATGCATTGGTGAATCAGCAAAATTCAGGCTATAATCCCATCAGATGCAAGCAATAAAGAAAAAACATTTAAAGCTTTCTCCTGCTTTTTCTTATCTTTCCTTATATACACAGCCATCAGGTTACTCCTATATTTAAATAATAATACATGATGGAATTCATTACATTTATTTGAGAACTGTTCTACTTGTAGTATCTATTAAAAATGTATTGCAACATGGAGACACGGATTACTGGCTGTAATCCAGATATTGCCATGGTTGCTCCTGCTCAGCAGAAAATACAGCAGTCACCTATTCAATAGGTTAGAGATTTTGAGTTTTAGGATCACAAGGACTTGGGAAGCAAGTGCTCCATTTTACAGGGTGTATTAAACTCACACAGTTTAATGCTATTTTTTAAAACTGTTATTCTTTTATTATTAACGTAATACCTTCAATAAAATTAATTTTCCATTTCTTAAAGGCAGGCAGGATCATGAACCTCTGCTACTGCTTGACTGAAGCGAAAGACTGGGAAATGGCTGAAGAAGGAAAGAAGTGTCTACCTCTTTTTGATGGCTTCAAATCAGACGAAAAACAACCGCCCCTCAATCCTTTATTGAAATCTTCACTCCAACATGCTTACATGAGTCTCCCTACTGAGTGGAATAAGAATACTAAAGGCTTACTTCCCACAGGTTTTTGCTTAGAACGAGGAGATCTGCAAACAGAGGACAACTTCTGCTATTCCAAATTCTTTAAAATGGGCCTAGAACACAGCTAGAAAGAGTTAAATGAACAGACCGTGATCACAAATTGATGGTTATCACCTTCATCAGACATAGGAACTCTGCTGCAGTTCCTATGACTCTACTGACAGTAACCTTGTAAAAGCATTCTCCTATAGTAGGAGTCTGAAAAACACCTGCACATGAACTAAAGTATACCAAACAAGACATTCACAGTGACTCTAGCTGAATATGACTTTATTCTGGTGAAGGAGAAAGGAGGCAAGCACCTTGATCAACAAGATGCCTAATACCTCAATGAAACCAAAACTTCTCTCCAAAATCCACCAGTCATCAGGTTTGCAAGGGAGGGGGGGGAAAGAGAGAGATGCAAGCTTTCAGTCCAGAAAGCCACACACAAAAAAAGAGCCTAAACTGAGAGGAGACAGATCCTATGTAAAAACTTTTCCAGACTTTGAAGTCATACAGATCAGGGGTTTAGTCAGCGTGTGACATTTACTTTTACTCATTTTCTATAAGAGAAAATGAGCCCTTATTCTTTATATTAGGCACAAATACTACAAAAAGTACAAATGATCCGCTAAAAGAACAGCAAGACACAAACACTCTTCTCCCTTCCCAGCTCCCTGATCCACAAATATTGTTTCCCTTTAACATATTTGCTTTACTGCTAATGAATCTTCCTTGAAAATTTAGGTGAGGCTTTTAAAGTGTTCCTTAAAGCTTTTCAGGTACAGTGCTTCTTACAGTGTTTTTCTTATAACGTTTTAGTGTAATGCTATTTTATTTAGAAAGAAAATGACCTATAAATCAACTAACCCTTAATAATTGTGCATTAAAACCACAACCAAACCGAACTAAAAACCCCCCAGTATTACATGGTCACAGAATCAATCAGGTTGGAAGAGACCTCAGGGATCATCGAGTCCAACCATTGCCCTGACACCACCATGGCAACTAGACCATGGCACTAAGTGCCATGTCCAGTCTTTTCTTAAACACCTCCAGAGATGGTGACTCCACCACCTCCCTGGGCAGCCCATTCCAATGTCCAATGACCCTTTCTGAGAAGAAATGCTTCCTAATGTCTAGGAACCTGAACCTCCCCTGGCAAAGCTTGAGGCTGTGTCCTCTTGTCCTATCACTAGTTGCCCAGGAGAAGAGGCCAACTCCAACTTCACTACAACCTCCCTTCAGGTAGTTGTAAACTGCAATAAGGTCACCTCGGACCCTCCTCTTCTCCAGGCTAAACAACCCCAGCTCCCTCAGCCGTTCCTCGTAGGTCAGACCCTCCAGACCCTTCACCAGCTTGGTCGCCCTCCTCTGGACTCGCTCCAACACCTCAACATCTTTCTTGAAGTGCGGGGCCCAGAACTGGACACAGTATTCAAGGTGCGGCCTCACCAGTGCCGAGTACAGAGGGACGATCACCTCCCTAGACCTGCTGGCTACACTATTCTCAATAAAGGCCAGGATGCCATTGGCCTTCTTGGCCACCTGGGCACACTGCTGGCTCATGTTTAGCCAGCTGTCCATCAGCACCCCCAGATCTCTTTCCACCAGGCCGCTTTCTAACCACTCTTCCCCCAGCCTGTAGCGCTGCATGGGGTTGTTGTCACCAGTATCTTCCCCAATACTTTTTAAAGGCAGGATTTTGGGGGTTCAGCATTGGCAGCACTACTTTATCCTGTATGATTCCAAGGCAATTTAAATGAGTAATTTCATTTCCTGTTAAAATGCAATCAACTCTGTGGTGAAGCTGGGAGGGCCAACTAAGTCACTCTACCTCTGAATAAAACCCTAAGTAATTCCTTGCCCAGTAAAAAATATGAGCTCAGATTGAGCGTAGCTAATGAAATCTGACCAGTGCAGAAGTCCAACACCATACAGAGAGAAGTATTACTGCATTTAGAAGTTACATCACAGCAGCATATTCTCATCTGAAAAAGCTATCCATCTCTGACAGTATATGAGCCCCTGAGCATACACTGAACTACTGGTTTGCTATAATTTGACAGACAGCACTTAAGTGAAAAAAAATGCAAGTAAGAAAAACCTAATTTAAAAAAAAAGATGAAGACATTTTAAACACAAATCTATTCAAATGCAATAGTACCACTGGGAATTGTCGAGGGGCTTATACCATCACGTCAGCATACCAACAACACAAAGGCCACTGTACAGCCGACCTATGGTCTCACTAGAACCATGACCACGAACGTTCTGCCTTTGTCCCTGGAGATTCAACTTCTTTCTACTACTTGTGGTCAGATTTGGCTTGTCTTGCACGTACACAGTGAAGAAAGAATAACCCATAAGACCAATCTAACTTCTTTGGAAACTGCTCAGCTAGCACAGTGAAGATTAAAACTTCTAAGCAAGACAGAGTCCCAAAACTTGAGGTATAATGCAAATATTAAGTTGTGTGTTAACATTAACTGAGTCTGTGCTGTTTCTGGGTTTATCAATACACTCAAAGCCATCTCCCCCTCACCTGGCACATCCAATAAAAATGGTCGAAACAGGATCCGTCGCTTTCTCCTGTTGGACCACAAAGCCTGCAGCAAAATGTTATGGGAAAATTAATCACTCAAACTCCTGTGCACAATTTATTAAATAGTGTATATTCAGATGCCACCCCCCCTTGAAATGCAAGCCTCTTTTAGCCTTTGAAAACAACTAACAGATAAAGATCTGATTCCAATTACACCTAGACTACAACAAAGAGCATAGTTTTGTACGCTACGGCCTATAAAGGACTTAAGAGGAAAATGTTCTTAAAAGCTCTATGGTCAAAGATGTTTGGGAGCTGGTTACCTAAACAGTGTTAGTTCTTCAGCAGACCTATCTGCAAACTTGCTGAAAAATTTGACAGAATGCTCAGGCTTGCCTTTTTTTAAGTTCTCCAAGACTTGCAAAATCAAACAGCAGCATGCTGAGCAAACGATGTAATAATCCAGTGCTGGCTGTGTTGTATTTTAAGCACTGATGCAAAAAAAACCCAACACTCCAGCACAAAGGAAGCGCTTGGAGCAACCTCTGATCTAAACTGCTAAAAACTACTTCAGAAAGGAATCAGATTTGGAATCTCAAATTCAGTGCTTCCAAATGCATTCCCACTGAATATTTTATAAAGAAGAGAGAAACCTCAGTAATTTTATAGACTTTACATAGGAAACACTGAATAGTGTTGAAAACAGTAAGCAACAATTACAAACAAAAACATGTCTTGTGCTCACTATTGAGGTATTTCTTACTACTTTACCCAGACAAAACATGTTAACTTGAACCAAACAACTAAAAACCATGAATAAAATGACCTAACTTCATAAGCACCCTGGAGAAAAGCTGACAACCCAGTGCTCAAAAGCTCACCTCTACAGTCATAACTCCTGTTTGAAATTGGTTACTATCAAGAATAAATACAAGAGACAAAAGATATAGTGCCAGAAAAGGTTTCAAACTGCACAGATACTACATATTGCAAGCTGCAATAGCTACTAGGACTTCTGTATGACCATACATATTAAATGTTTGTACTTATTTCAAAACCAGGAAATGAAGACCAAGATACCCAGGAGCTGGGATCACACTGCTAATTAACACCAGTTTAATGGTCAGCAGACCATCAGACACTAATAAAAAGAATTATAGTAATGGACTGTATTTAGTCGAAGCAAAAGCATATTCTAACCAGCTCTGAAGAGATCCACTCCCCCTCAGATTACATGATCAGAATGTGTAAAGCAGGTTTCCACGTGTAGTTTTATATGCAATGGCGGGTGAAGTAGTTAGTTACCCACCAGTCTTGCTCACCCTGAATGCTACAAAACTTCAAACCACAGCACCGTGCAAACCCAGAATTTATTCCATACAGTTTCAGCAACTAAATTCACTGGACAAAAGAACCGTGTTTCATATGCTGCTGGAGACTTCTGGGCAGCAGGGGGAGTATTTGGCTCAGAACTACACTCAAAATGAAGACAACTACGGATTTTAAACACTGCACATTGCATTCCAAAGGTGTCAGCCAACAGATCCCTGAAACAGAAAAGAAAATTCAGCAATATTATGCAAGAGTTCAGTGTCAAATGACTGCTTACTCTCAACTTCGGTACTGTGATACATACCACAAACTGCGGTGGGTTAGGTATCAGTAAGAAAATCTGTAAATACTTTAAAAAGCAGTGCATTCTCATTATAAGCTAGAGAAAAGTGAAAGGCGCACACAAGGGAAAAAGAACAGCATTAAGATATACAGTAATAGAAAACACAGTTTAACATCCCAAAACAAAGAATCCTGCTGGAGTTTTTTTCATAAACGTCTTAAATTTGATGGTATGAAGACTGACTTATGCACCTAAGCTTCCACTAAGTGTCTTTGCAAAAGATGACAGGTAAAACCACCTTCAGACAGGAAGCCAACTTTCTTCCTGTTGTTTAGTCAACAATTACTAAAATGAGAATGCTTCTTTTTTCTTCGCTTAAATAACGCCACAGGATTTGTGGAAGGATAAATATATAGAGATAAACAAAAAATGGGTAAATTATACATCTTTAGAACAAGATTTTGTGTGGCAGTAGTATATTCTATGGCATATTCTATGGGCGAGTGGGAGAGCGCATGAGGGAAAAAGTGTTTCATGCAGAAAGCACAAAGAGAGACTGCAAAAGTGAGTGTGGGCTTCTCTTACACCAGTGAATGTAGGTAAAATCCCTCTTGCTTTATAAAAATTCCAAAGTGTCATCAGGGGAGGAAAAACAAAACTAATGATTCTTGCCATACAGGTAGAACATATGAAAAAATGTGTAATAAAACCTCTTTTAGATGACGCCCCCATCTTTTTCCCCCCTCAGAAAGAAGAGTATAAATACACTAAACAGCTTAATGACAATTTACCAGCTCTCATCACATATCACAACTTCAATACTAGCATACAGATAATCAGAACACTGACATGATGTGCAAAGTACTGATCTTCAGCTGTATTTCAGCAGTAATGCTTATCACTGCAGCTTATGGAGCACCTCTATCAACAGAGAGCCTTCTTAGAGCTTTAATAAGAGATTTACAAATCCTGGAAAAAAGCAAGGACGTAAGTGGTTGATTTTCTTTTATTGCAAGATCCTTTTCTATTTACTTTTTTCTATGTATTTTATCAGAAAAAAAAAACTTTTTCTCCCCCTTCTCTACAGAAGATTCATCTTGACCTTTACACACCAAATGAGAAACAGGTGAGTTTAAATTTTCTGTTTTCAGAAGGATTTCTACAGTATGGCTAATTTAAAATTACATATTATTGAGTTACACCAAACCAATTCGCTTATCAGAAGGGCGGATACAAAAGATAAATCTGAACAGTTTGGATTCAGTGTAGGGAGTACAGTTTCTTAGACACTTCAGCTTTTGATTTGTATTCTCAAACATTAACACGCTGATACACAATATTACCTCATTGTTCTGTACAATATGTAACACAAAATGAATCCTCCCTATTCATCCTGCTTACATTCATACACTGTTGAATTTGCAGCAAAAAATGTTTTATGAACTATTTAAACATTGTGTAAGATTTGCAGGAGGCAATACTGTTGTGTTAACAGTAGCACAGGAACAATTTTGAGAACGAAACTAGACTTAGATATTGCTTTATTTAATCTATTTCTATATGAAATTGCCCATATTTTATCTAAACTAGACGCAGAGCCACTAGTAGGTTCTGTTTAAGAGGTTATAAGTCTTCTATATCCCACCAATGATCAAACTCAGTTATGCTCTACCTAATTCTTTTCAGAAACAAAACTTTACCATGCAATTCTGGGTATATTAGCTATATATTCATGTTTTATTGTATTTAGTTAATACCTAAGACTTAGTTCCACAAGAATACTATCATCGTGGTCGCTTCTTTCTAAAATATTGCACATCAGAGTGTAGGCAGTGTTCCAAGTACAGCTTTACCACAGACATCATCATTGACAGGCTGCTGATGTGTACTACTTTTCAATTCAGTGTGCAAGTAGACAAACGAACAAGAGCATCAAGTTATTTAGTATTGGGAAGTACTTAAAATCTTTACGCAAGTTATCTGTTAACTACTTTGAACCTCCAGTTAAGTTGTTAATCCAGAAGAATTCTCACTGAACAGTAGTTTTGTTTCAGCAAAGATTTAAAGCCAGATTCTGCAACCACTTCCTTATCTGAGTCATTTTTCTCATATGCTGGCAACATCAAGACTATCTCAGAGCTGCAGCGCTTAAATGCAAACGTATGAGGCTGATTAATAACCTATTGTCACTGAGAACCTGAAATAGCCTGTAAGAGTGATGTGTAAAGTTATTTATCGTACTCAAAAGCCAGATCAGATGCAGACATTAGATAGAGCAACCAAAGTGCATTAACTGAAGATGGCTCTAAAAAGGCCACTGCAAAACTGACAGATGCTTTGACTATTAACCCTTTTGCTAAGACATGATTTCCACATGACAACCAGGAGTAAGGCTTGGTTTAGGAGCAAATATGACAGCTTCATGTTCCCAAGAGATATTCCAACACTTCAAGTGTCCTATAAAGACTACTCACTTTTGAAAAGCTACAATAATCTACCATAGAACTAAGGCCATATGTAACATCTTACAACACAACTTTAAAGGGAACAAATGAACTATACGTTGTAGAAAACCAACAGCTTAATTCCTGATACAAGGATAAAAACAATGGGCAATTGAGAGTTTGTTAAATTAAATCAATTGTCTTCAGGAAACAAGTGTTGTTTTTTTTTTTTATATATATATAATGATTTTGCTGACTGTTTTAGGAGTGCAGCTGGCAAACTCTACAATGTTACCTGACAGAAATGGGCACCTTGGAGAACGAAATTGAAGATGAGGATGTTGATAATCTTCGAAATATCCAAAAGAATCTCCAGAGTCTTATGGTAGGCAATCTTTTTATCCAGTTAAAAAAAAGAAAAAGAAAAAGAAAATAAGTGCTTCAGTGTTAGTGAAAAACAATGCCAGAATCAGTGTTTTTATGCCTCAAGGTCTATGTGTTATCATCTCTTGTGAATACAGGATTTTATATAAAAATATCATAACATTAAACTATATGACAACATCTATTTGCATGATAATCCAATGCAGTAAAACAGATTTGAGCCCTACTAGTTGTACAAGTCAACATGTAAAAAAATATGGCATTTATTTTCTTTACTGAATCACGCAAGGCATCTTACGCTGACAAAAACTTGCTTTTAGGACCATAACAATCATTTACACAAGCAACTGCTTTGAAAACTGTGCCATAAATTTATGACTGTAAAGGACCCAACAATGAATGAAGTACACCTTGATACACCACATAAACAAATTCCATGGCTAAGAGATCCTTGTATCATTTTAGAAATCCTGTTCAGGCTAGAAATTAAGGTTTGCCTCTGCTGCAGTATTTCTCATAGACAGTGAATGTGTTTAGCTTGTAGTATTTTTACATTTACAAAAATCTTCTTTATAAGCAGCTCCTTCATCATACATCCCTTAACGTTTACCAACTGAAAAAAGCCAATCCCCTGAAATATTAAGGGTTCTTTTTTCTTAAAAGAAAAACTTAACACACAGGAGTTGATGTATTATTGCTAAAACTAGCTGGCAAGAGAGCTATTACCAATCAACTAAAATATCTGTATTGCAGGACCTAATTCCCCAAGGAACTGGATGCAAGATCTGTGAAGCTAATGACAAGAAAAAGTTTCCTGCATTTCACCAAGAACTGAGCAACTTTCTGAAATCTATGCTAAAATAATCAGATAACAATTTTTATTTTTACTGCTACATTATTTATTTAAATATTTAATTATGACTAATTTATGTATTTTGCCCTGTGGCTTACTAGCTTGCTGTCCATTTTGGGACCACTGTATGTTCTTAGTCTGGGTGATAAGACAGTCTGTTCTAAGATCACATTTGATCCTTTCTGTAAGCCCTACGGGCTCAAAATGTACTTTGGAAAACTAATTGGTTCTCACTTTGTCAATAGAGAAACAACTATTTATTGAAAAAGCTATTAAGAGTTACTTGTAGATTATATTTAATAAATTTCATAATATAAAAATCAAGTCTAGAGTCTTCTTTGTTAACTGATACTTTTTAATTGGTGACTTACTACTCTGCTTTTTTTTAAAACACAATTAAAAAAAAAAACAAAACAAAACAAAAAAAGCATTTATCAGTATACAAGCATACAGGTACCTGACTCAATGCAAGACACCTGCAGATAACCTTTTTAAAGCCATATAAAATACCAGTTTATGCTGGCACACAGCACAAGGTATAGAAGTAATAGTACCAAGTTGCTTCCCCCAAAAAAGAAACCCAAAACCCCAAACTGTTTTTGCGAGCTGCCCTACTTAGCTACACAGGCTTTCTGCCATATTTTTTGCAGGACACGTAAGCAAAACACGTAGCGCTCAAAAATCTTCAGAGAGAAGGAAACATTATGAAAACAGTAACACACCTGAAATAATAACTATGCAGGTAACTGAGGTACCAGTGTCCCAGAACATTTACATGGCCAATGCCTTCCAGCAACAACTGACATAAAATTGACAATTAATGTATAAATCCACATGAACAAATACTGCCTTAAGTATTCACAAAAATCTTTTTGTGGAACCTCAGAAATGTGCTTACTTCAAATGAAGACGGAGTAAGTCATGTGACACTAAGTTTTATGCAGAAAGAAACAACTAAGAAGAGCATCTTTTACAATCCAAAACCCACCACTTAAGGCTAACAAAGCAAGCTGCAATTGATGAAAGTAAGCCTACTACAACAGTTATCAGTCTATCGTTTAGTCTTTGATGTGTTTTGCTGGTGGGTGTGGTAGAGAGTATTTCACCTTAGACCTAAAAACAGACTAACAATGGAAAAAACAGCAGTTTTCTTGAATGCTGCAAAGAGAAAATAGGCGTTAATGATAGCTTTCTGCCAAATCTGGGAAAATACTTACAGCGCTGATATCTGTTGCTCTACTTATCTTCTCTTCCCACAGCGAAGGAGTGCTCTGTCCCCACCCACAAGAACTCGGAAAAGCAAAATACTGTCAGTCATCCCAGCCACAAACAGATCAGCTCCACCCTCTTCTCAAATCAGATGCTGTCCAAATGACAGCCTGTAACAACAGCAATACCTACACACAGTATGAGATAGAAGATGAGAAAACAGTCAAGCAATTTATTGGTAAAAATTCTACCTTGTCAATCTTTGTAGAATGCTTCTCTTTCCATAGATTCCTTCTTGATAAATTCTTAAAAGCAGCATGCAAAAAGAACATAAACAGTTCTCCTTTAAACAAACTGAGACAATATTTAAAGACATAGGAAGCACTGAGCCTATGAGATAAAGTCAAAGAGAGACTAGTCTTAAAAACACCCATGAGAATGTAAGAATGGTAGGAGTACTACTGACTTCTGACTAGCTCTGCCAACTGTAGAGGAATTCTAGTGTGCAGAATCTTGCAGGACCATCCATACCTAAGTGGCCACAACAACCAAACCGAGTAAGGCTGAGACAGCCCAGCAGTGCCACTAACCTGCAGAGGCAAATCCAGAAACCCCCTTGAACACCTGCTGGCCTCCCCATCAGGTCTCTGTCTGAAATACTTTGTGTGGGAAGCTGGTCCCAGAGGGGCTGACTTGGACTATAGTGCTGAGTATTAGGGGAGGGAATGGAAACAGAATTACAGTTCGATAGTAAATATACACAGTTTATGTGATTTAAGACTAATAAGAGATTTATAGCTGTAAAAACTTACAACATAATGTAACTGTAACTCAGTAATACTGGTGCAGTTTTAGATTATCCATTCTTTCATTGAGTTTTTTCACTGGGTTACTTAATAAACATTATCATCTCTTGAATCAATTGCATCTAAAGGCTCTCATCTACAGCAGAAAGCTGCATCCCGAACTAACAGCATCACACCTAACATGTGGCTTTGCAAACATGTCCCAGTATCAGGCCATGCATGTTTACCTGCATCGCTGCCCCAGCTCTCAGCAATCAGAGAGTACAGGAGCAGTCTTCATTGAACACCGTTGTTAATAAATGAGGCTTCCTTTATTGTTTGCTTAAGCATGAGAAAGCTCAACTCTGAAGATCTGGTAAAACCTACCTTGGGGTCAATCCATGCAGTTGGACATCCCATGTGGAATTACCAAAATCTTTTCTAAGTCTCTAAACAGCATGCGTTAGAAGGTAGGAACAGTCAAGTACTTCAGAAACTTAAGGAGATACTTACCCACAAATTCATAAGGAAAGGTAGAAGCCATAGCTTACTCAGAATTTCATGAACAAAATACATGCAGTGTGAAAATATATACACGTGATTTGGGGGTTTTTTGGGCTGCACACACTGCTTTGGAGTTGGGCTGCAATATTCTGAGACAGCTGCAGGTTTACAGTCATGGGAAGCAGAAGCTCTGGCTACTCTGGCACTAGTTTTGGGGATTGCCACGTGACTTTTGTACAGTAGCCATGCACTGCTGTAGATTTTCAAAACATTTTCTGGCTGGCTTGCTACCCGTGTAGCACCTCCAACAAGCACTTCACGACACCTTTTCAGAGAAGTACCTGTTTGACTATGAAGACTGCTGACACATATAAGCCAGCTGAGGTAAGAGGCAGTTGCTTGTGTTGCACATGCTTGTAGTCATGAGGCCTTTTAGATTCTAATTAATGTTTTAAGGTGGTATTTCAGTTTTGGCCATACATAACTGCATGTTTCCTAAAAAGCATACAAGATGTTGGCAAAGCATTTTGCATGTCAGCAGTTAGTTATGTCACATTAACAAAATGCACACTGGAAAAGCACGTAAACACACTCACACCATTCCGTAGAAAATCTAAGACAAAGGCTAGTGTAAAAAAAAACCTAAGAATTAAGTATTGCTACTTTGACATAGTGTTATTTTGCAACACGTAGCCTTCACATCATAGATGCACACCTTCTTTTATGTAAGAATCAAGACCTCTAAGCAATACTGTTAGACTACTGCTATATACATTTGAAAAACCCAGTTTAATATTACTGTGTGGTTCATGATGAGGGATTCATTTCACTGAAGTTAAAAATACCTGTAAATATGTACTCTTTTATCTGACAAGTTTCTTGACTAAATTAGGTTTCAGAGAACGAGTTCTGATTAAAACAACTCAAAGATGAAGATTCATGTTCAAGTCACTGTGATTTTGCATTCTCTCAGGGCCACCGAATGACAAAAAGCAACAGCAGAAAGTAATCATGGCAAACAATACTGCAGCAGAATCTTGCAACAAACTACGACTGTGGATCCAAGACACACAGCAGTGGTCACTACACCTCTGTGTGCAAAGAAGTTTGCAGACCGCCATGACATAGTGCGTGATGAGTGGGTGACGTTGAGTGTAACGTAAAAGGTAAAAGCTTAGGCTAAATAAAAATACACTGTTGGCAGAATGGAGTAACTAGCACAGCTCCAAAGACAGTGACAAAAATCAGTTTACTTTTGTTCAAAAAGCCTATAGAAAAAACACGATAGATTCCTCACTAAAACTTGTACATTTACAACATACAGATTGGATCAATGTTAATACAGAATGCAGCATTTATCAAGTTCTGGTCAATGAATAGGCTAGTTTCATTTGACAGAACTAGAAGTGTACTTTCCTCCATGTTTTGCGATACTATCACTATAGTCCATTTGGTAGCCCTTTAACCTGTTGTTAAAAAACAAGAGAAAACATCTAAAGTTTTAAAAATACTGATAAAAATTCTACCTACAGCAAATACACTGTCCGTATGTGTTTGTCCGTCGAATTTGCAACTAATTATAGGTAGGTTCAGATACTTACACAGTAGCTGTAGGATCGGCTGCTGTATTTGCCCAAGCTTTAGATGAAATCTTTAGAGAAAAACGTTATTATTTTGAAATCATCTGAAAATGTGTAGCAAGGTGAACTTCACTGTACGTGCTTTTTCCTGAAGTTGGAAAACCCCTCACCAGGACCCCTTACAACACTTACCAAAACCGATTTCCTAAGCTCTCTTCTTCTGCTTGATCCCACAGCTTTAACATCAAATTAAAATGTGACATGACACGTATGTGACATTTATGTGTCATGTCATAACATGTACATGCCACGTACATGCCATGACATGTATATGTGACATGTATGCGACATGTATGCAATGTGACATGTATGCGACATGTATGCAATGTGACATGTATGTGACATGTATGGGATGACTTGTGAAACCTATGTGATATTTATGTGACATGTATGACCTGTGATGTGTGATATCTGACATATGTGACATACATCGCACGTGACATGGCACACAAGATACGCACCACATGTGACATGCATGTGATGCACACAGGATACACGGAATCACAGAATCACAGAATGTTAGGGATTGGAAGGGACCTCGAAAGATCATCTAGTCCAATCCCCCTGCCAGAGCAGGATTACCTAGACCATATCACGCAGGAACGCGTCCAGGCGGGTCTTGAATGTCTCCAGACAAGGAGACTCCACAACCTCTCTGGGCAGCCTGTTCCAGTGTTCGGTCACCCTCACCATAAAGAAGTTTTTCCTCATATTTATGTGGAACCTCCTGTGTTCCACATAAATATGAGGAAAAACTTCTTTACATGTATGTGACGTGACATGTGACAAATTACCTATGTGACATGCCAGATTTGACATGTGAGATTCAACGTGTGGCATGTTACAGGTATGTTACATGTATGCCAGATCTGACTTGTATGACACTCGTGACATGTACACGTGTATACGTATAGCAGGTGTGTCTATACATGCGTGTATGTATACAGAGAGAATAAGCTCATGCGTGCACACCACCCCCATATACGTATATGTATATATATTCTCACCAGCGGACCCCAACGCTTCTCCAGCAGGGAGGGGAGAGGCTGAGCTCTCAACCAGAGGCTGGTGGTGCTGTTTGCATCCACATGCCTCTCTCTGGTCTGTGTGGCCATGTATGTAAGTATCTATGTATGTATGATGTCTATGTGCTCTGTGTGCATGCACCGGTCGGTACTACATCTTCATCCTCATTACTGGAACCACAGCACTCTTGCCTCTCTCAAGCTTGCAGAACCATACATTTTGGAATTACTGAAGTAGCTGAGGACAAACCTGGATAGCCCACCTACATGCCTACATTTATTAGCTCAGTGCATTCTGCAGATGCTGTTACTTAATCAAAGAACAATCCAAATACAAGAACCAGAGCCACGCTGTTGTCATCAACTCGTTTCCCAAGGATACAGCTATGAGGCCCAGCACAACACATTGTTTTCACAACGGAACCTCTCTCCTGTTCAGGAGGAACCTAAGTTTCATAGATGTTTTGGTTTGGTGTTCAATTAATAAAATGGCTGAAGTACACAAAAAAAGCTCAGTTACTTGTACATCTTTAAGGCTGCTAGCTTAACTACAGAAAACACCTTGGTGATGATGTCCCAGCAAAAGTCTAAGTCCGTACAGAAAAACACTCCAGAAGTGTATAGAACACTAACACATTGTCAAGGAAATTTATTAAACTTTTAACAGCCCTGAAAAAAACAGTAATGCTATGCTTTAGCTTGGAATATGATGGCCATTCTCAAGCATTCTCAGAAAGGAAACATTACGTGGAGCAAATACTATGTGGAACATGTGCCACAAGAAGACAACAAACCACCATCGCACCACCCTTCCAGGTTAAAAGCTAGTAATAGAAAACAAAATAGCAGAACAGCAAAAAAACAGGTCAAGGACGGAGTAGTAACAAGTCAGCGAGTTTCAACAACTTGAAAATCAACGTGATCGTCTCCAGTAAAGACTCCAGATACAAGTTAGAAAGACAGATTAAGAAAAAAAAAAAATACTGGAAGGAGGTTTTTGGTTTAGAATTCTCTTATAATAAGAAGCTGGAATATGACTACAGCACTGAACTATTACTGATGTATGAAAACGCTGCCTAACTTAACAGCTTCCCACACTTGTATGACATACAAAAATCAAGTAGCACAATGGAAGTGTACTGTCTAGCTTAAATACACTCGTATTTCACACCACCACACAAAACCCCAAGCATGGTACTTAACAACATCCTTTTAAACATCACAATGTTAACATATTCCTACCATAACTTACAGGGAAGCAACTTTCCTCTCGATATAGGCAACATTTTTCAGATTATTATGTATGCAGACAATTTTGCAAGGACTCGTCAGTACAGTGATGAAGTAGTCGGTGGGTGGAGTCCAACTAATCTTCAAGCAGTAACTTCTGATGTTTTTGGGGCAGCTCACAAAAACTGAAAGAACCTTGTTTCTGGTGTGTTCTGTATTACATCACACTACTTTGTTACTAACAGCTTTAAAATGCTTTAAATCCACTACCAAAAACAGTGATTGTCACCCAACAGTTGAGTAACAGCTTGGTAATTCAACGTTTCACATTTGGAAGTACACAGATTATTTTTTAACTCTTCTACCACAAACAACATACAGTAAACTACAAGCCACTTGGCAAATCCATGCGAAACAACAGTCTTAAAATGACTAGCAAAGGCTGCCTACAGATAAAGCATAGATTGCCAGTTTTTGTTTCTGAAAGTGATTTTCACATTGGTATACTTTTTTTTTTCTTTAAAGAAATCCAACTTTTACTGATTTTTTTTTAATTTCTTAAAGACAGTTATGAAAAGGGCAGGGAAAAAGAAGAAATCAATACACAGCAATCTGAAACTAACAGGAAAAAAACATGTTAATAACTCTATGGGGTGTGTGAGGGGGGGTAGTGGGGTGAGGGAGCAGAAATGAGGTGGCATTGGGGAGCAAAACAAAGTAGATCTGCAAAGCTGTTAGATACTCCTACCTATGAGAAAACACCAACTTTTGGAAAAGACTAAACTGTTACAGATGGTTTAATAACTGCATTTAAATTGACATGAAGCAGTGCTGGAATTATCTTCTTGCTGCAAATATGAACCCTACAGTTAAACATTTTACTAATGAGAATTACATTTTACTGAAAGAAATGATCCAAACTGACTTTACATACAATCCGCCTCACAGTCAGACACTGAACTGCTCACTATGTGGAGACTTCACAATCCAGGATCCATAACCATGTTGCTCCAAGTAGCTTTGCAGCAACTTTTTAGCTTCTTGGTACAATTCAGATTTAATCTAAAAAAAAGAAAAAGAAAGATCTTGAAAGAACTCAGGAATCTGAGATCTGTATTCTTTACCACCAGTATATAATATGCACAAGCAGAAACCTTGGAGAAAACAATACCTACAAATCTTACAGTTCCCTTTGTGGCTAAGTGAGAGAAAGTGTTAGAGACTCTAAAAATATACTCTTTTAATATGTTTGGGCATTTATTGGGATGAGGGATTTGTTCTGTTCAACATCATTTTTTTCAGCATCTTTTCAGTTCCAATCATATCTTTACACAGAAAATAAACATTCACTATCAATGCAAATCTAAACACATGAACAAACAGCCTGGGACCTAACGCTGTCTTCTGATGAACGATTCCTACCCTCCAACTCCTCCATGACATAAGAATCCTCCCACAAGACTACATGCAGTAGAATATGAAACAAATATAAAAAGTAAGATTGAAAACAAACTAACGAACAAAAAACCCTCAACCTTTCTAATACGAAACTATCTTATGTGGGGAAAATGCTCAGCAACCTCCATATGCTGAGACAAAACATGGCAGATTTTCATAGAGAATGTTTCAAGATTAATTCAGTAGAATAATTCTAATTGAAAACAGCAATTTCAGACATTCTCAGGCAAAGATTATAGGCAATAAAGGAAATCCAGCTGTTCAGGTGAAGTCTTCAGCAAAACAGAAAGTCACCCCTGGCTATCAAACCAGTTTTGAGAGTAGCCATAAAGAGACTCCTTACTAAAAGCTCCCCTTCCCGTACCAGCTTACCTTAGCTTCGTGGTACGTCGCAACTTGAAGCAAATCCTTCCGTCCTGCTTCCTTAGCAAGCAGTTTGAAACGATTAAACATCGCCGCCTTGCAAAGGCGACTTGCCATGTGAACGCCACTTTTGAACGGTGAACTATAGCCAAAGTGAAAAAAGAATGATAAAACTCAGTAACAAACACATCACAGGTATATTGCTTTGATCATTACAGGATTTTTTTTTCCCCTCCAATGCTTTGTGAACACGATCATATGATTCTACTTCCACTTTCAATGTGCAAAGCTACTGCAAATCAGCAGCTGTGAGAATTTAAACAAGCCACCAAAAATGGTTTTCAAACTGGAATTCATCTGAACTAGGGTGCTAATTGTTCTTATGTACTGTGAAAACTAAAACATTCACTACAACAGACAATGGAACAAAGATATCTTAATTCAAAGAACTATTTAATTTCATATCTTGGTATCTCACTGTAAAGTTACAAGATCTCTGAAATTACATCTAATCACAGGATTCATTCACCTAACACAGGAGAGAATCTCCCTCATCAGGTAATACTGTGGCCTCCGTGCATAGCTTAAAAAATGAATACTCCTATGAACTGGCACAAAACAAATAAGGCTAACCATTATTTCCAACATAATGAAGAAAAATTCTAACCTTTCAGTGGTTTTTCCATTTAACCCATCCACAACCTCCAGTGATGCATCTGACAATGACCAGTTCAAACTAAGAGACCTCTGTTTAAAGTCTATTTGAATCGGGTGTGCAGCATTCACCAAGTAAGTATGAGATCTGTTGACCAGGTAAGGCATGGGAAGCTGTGATATAAGTGCATCATCAACACGCTGTTTTATAGCTATTTCTAGCCCTCTTGTATCCTGGCAATTTCCATCTCCTATCAAACAAAACGAGCCATCAAATTAAAGAAAAAAAGCTAAGAATGCAGATGCTTCCACTGGTCTACATTATATTCATTTTTCTACACAAAATTAATGCTCAGAAAAATCAGTTCCAATATTCAGTTCACAGAACAAAAACGATTTCACAGTTTCTTCTCGAGAGGCGTTTGTCCACATTACTCCATATCCAACAGTATATATAAATACTGGCAGTTTTTCCACCACTGCTCCATTCTACAGTTAAGTGACTAACCTTGTCACCTTAAAGTCACCGTATTTGACCGAGTAGTTAACACAGCATTTGTCACACTTGATAGTTACTCGATATCTAAAATTTAATCTGTTATAAAACAATTTCTTCGATTACTCTAATACAAGTAAGCTTGTACAAGTACAAGTAAGCAAGCTAAAACAAACCCACAGTAACAAAAGAGCAAGCCTAACTGAGTTTTACATTAGAGCATTTCAGAGATCAGCGAAAAAAAAATATACATGCTTAGCACGTTTTCAGAAAAATACTGCACTTCTTTAAAGAACCATCTTGGTTTAGTTCATGTTTTATAAAACGTAATCCAACTGGAACAGGAGAACATACAAACCAACCACTGAAATTTGCATTAAACTTACCTATAAGAATAGTGTTGATGTACACTGGTTCAATGAAGTGACTCAGCAACGCTCCCTGAATACCAACCACTTCCCATTTGGTTAATTTGTCACTAGCTGACATACTCCTCACTCTAACAGTTTTAGGTGGACAACAAACAGCGAGGTAAATCTTGCCTTCTATAGCCACATGGAGACTCAGTTCTTCATTAGTTTCATAAGCAGATATAGATTGTGGATTGAGACGTCTGAAGACAGACAAGAACATGAATTTCAGTGAGAAAGTACTCTCATCATAGATTACTGTGAAGTGGTTTCTAATACTGCTTCTCAGAAAACAATTAGCAATAGCTCCAGGCCTTACATTATGTTCAATAGTTGTAAATTTTAGAAACACCACATTCAACTCCTCAAGTGACTAGAATACTGAAATCAGTATTTAAATAAGAAACAGTAATTCAACCTAACCTTAGCCATCAGTTGTGCAAACATTAAAAAAGATCAGCGTATGCTGCAAACAAGCTATCACTGTGTGTCTGCTCACACCATGACAGAAGTAACTTGGAGGCTGTTCACTTTGTAAAAAAGCAGCTTTAAGGTTGTAAATCTCCTTTAAAACATAACTTACACTGCAATTCTTCAAAATATTTAAAATAAGCAGATGCAACACAGTAGGGAGACAAAACAGTGACTGTTCTGAAGCAAAACACAGTTTTCCCCCTTTACTAAAGAGGAATAAGAAGTCAAAGCCTGAAGTTTTGAGCTAACTCTCCCCAATTTTATAACAACTTACAATATTACTATCAAAGGTGCTTTTGCTTTACTGTCTTATTATAAAGCAACTGTTTAATTTTGCCTTAAGTAACATACTACTGCCTGTTAATAAGTGGCAACATTTTGCTACTTAATGGATCACTTGCAAATATCTCCCTTCTAAAAACTATCTTTAAATCACTCTACACATAAGCAAATCCGCTGTATTAGAAGAAAATACTTCCCAGAGTTTGTCTCAAGAGAGCACACACCAGAACAGACAAAAAGCAAGAGAAAAAGCGCTGAATCTGTGATCCGTCGACTATTACAGAGTGGCTTACAAACGGCATCCAGTCTCATCAACCATTTCCTTGTCAGAGCAGGCTGGGACACTGGAAGTCATCTAAACCCTTCTGCAATTCTAACAGGAGGGGCTCTCCCAGGCAGCACAAATTGCAACGAACTGGCTGTGACTTCCAGGTCACGAGTCTGCCTGCCCAACACCCCAAACAGTACAAAACGACCTAGCTGTCTTGTATATATGAAAGAGTTATGACTCTACAACTTTCAGGGACATTATTCCACTGCACCACTAAAACAGACAAAAAATAACACTGTTCATAGTAACTTCGTACCCCAGTGACCGCTGCTGTTAAACGTCAAAACTATTAAAGAAAACACTTCCAGAAATTTAAGAGAAGTTAGAAGTGCAAAGATAAGCATAGTATATTTGTCCCATCAAGTTTCTCTCATTACCTTTTTTCTACAAAGCAGAGCAGGAGCCTATTGTTTCAATACAAGGTTTTTTATACTCTAGTCCTGTAGTGCCAAGGATGACAGTAAGACATCACATCCCCTTGCTCAGTGGTTAAATTAATGATTTATTAGTATTTTAATAGTATCTTGGGAGGGGGTAAGTGGTACATCAGTAAGTGGCCATCTGTAATAAACAAAGCATTGTCCTGAAGCTATAACCCATGTAAAAGTTTTTTATATCGTCACATTGAGCTGTATCTCATACACTTATCACTACCACCCTGTACATGAATGCTTCCAAAACATGAAACAAAATTCAGAATAGCCCCCCACCACCTTAGAAACACGTAACAATGTGTATTTTCCACACGTGTTTGTCACTGCGATCAAATTAATCTTCCACTACAACATCTCTGAAAATACCAAGGTACTTACACATGTGTTTTTAACTGAGCAGTTCCTTTTGGAAGCTGATTCATGTAGAGAAAGATAGCTGCATTTTGCTCTAGGGTAAGCAGCTTCGAGCCTGGTGCTGTGCAAAATATGGATTTCTCTGTCCTCGCTGGATTGTCATTATAGAACAGCAAAAGATGCCTATAAAAATATCTAAAGAAAGTATTAACTAACAGTAAATGTGAAAAACACTACTTTCTTTACAAATACATGGACATTCACATTTAATTCACAGGATTTGAAAATGATCCAGAAAGTACTAACTATAAAATGCAAGTGCACTTGTATTTACACTTGCAAAAGTAAAACTGAGAAGAACTGGCTGCAAAAGAACCAGTAACTATTTGTACACACATTCTCACCTAAGCAGAGAACGTCTCGCAACAACAATGGCATGGCTGTCACGCAACACTCTTCCACCAGGCTGAAAGCACTGACTGTAATTACATCCTCCTGTTCCCAGAGCTACCACTTCGTGCTGTCCATCTAAAAAGAAAACATTTATTTTTACGTGATTGTGGTGGATTGTGGTGGGTTAACTCTGTCTGCCTGCCAGGTGCCCACCAAGCTGCTCTCTCATATCCCCCGTCCCTCAGCAGGTTGGACTCGATCATCTTAAAGGTCTTTTCCAACCTAAATGATTCTATGAAAAAAATAAAATTAAAAAGCTTGTAGCTCAAGATAAGGACAGGGAGCTCACTTGCCATCTACAATCATGTGCAAAAGAGACTTGACATGGGAAAGATTAATTTAATTTATTGCCTATTAGAGTAGGATAGTGAGAAACAAACCAAAACCAAAACTAAAACCACCTTCCCTCTAAACTCCCTTCCTCCCAGGCTCAACTTCACTCCTGACTCTTCTACCTCCTGTCCTCCCTGCCCGAGTAGTGCAGAGGTGTGGGGAAGCATCAGTTCCTAACACCTTGTCTCTGCTGCTCCTTCCTCCTCACACTGCTTCCCTGTTCCAACACTGGGTCCCTCCCACAGGATACAGTCCTTCATGAATCCCTCCAGCCTGGGTCCTTCCCACCAGCTGCAGTTCTTCAAGAACTGCTCCAGCATGGGTCCTTTCCACTGAGTGCAGACCTGCAGGAACAGAATGTTCAAGCTTAGGTCCCCCACAGGGTCACAGGTCCTGCTAGAAAACCTGCTCCAGTGTGGACTCCTCTCCATGGACCACAGCTCCTGCCAGAAGCCTGCTCCTGTGTGGGTTCTCCACAGGCTGCAGCTTTCTTCAAGGCATATCCACCTGCTCTGGCCTATACTGGTCTATACAGCCTTATTCCTCTTTGAGACAGCACAGGGAAATGCTTATGTAGGTCTTGAATATTTGCATGATTGTAGCACAATTATGCATGTGACAGATCCATCAGAACAGAGTATGTCAAAGAAGGAGAGCTACCCTTTACATTTATTTACCAGCTCAGAAATGCGTTAATCAAGGCTCTCCAGGAACACAAACAGCCGAGGTTTTCCTCTCCCCCATACTCATGATCAAAACAGACTTGCCTTTCTCAATGATGAAGGCAGCCAGTGAACTGCCACAACTTCGGTACTCGGGATGTTTGGCAGTCAGGCTGTTAAATACTTCTTCAAGTGTTTGTGAAAGTTTTTGATATACAAGCTGTCTTCCTTCTAAATAAAACAACAAAAGCCAGCAAGACACAAATGTGCAGGGGGGGAATAAAAAAGACATCATCAACCACCCGCCAAATTATCAATCTGAACACATGGTAAAAGCAATACTATCAACACATGGTAAAAGCAACACTATCAACACACACTTTTGGGGATTCTGAACATTATCAGGATGGACATAAATAAATAAAAGACAAGAATACCTGAACACGTTATGATTTTATTATTCATGATAATAAATCAGGGATATGGATCAAGTTTGATCACCTACTTACTGCACACAGTATTTCAAGCAAAGACAGAAATAGCGTTTCTATTTCTGCCACCAATTCACCACTTAAATTCAAGCAACTTGCTGAAGTTGTGCCCATTTGTAGAACCAATGGTCAGTCTCCTACTTTAGTGACGCTAATCCTTACAGCGTTCTTCAAAGAGATGTTTAAAGTAACAGTAACTTAATAGAGATCACTAGATGTATTAAAGAGAATAATTTAAAAAAAAAAGCAAGCATTTGCTGGGCAATTTGAATCAATTGAGGAAAACCAGACTATTCATTACCAAAACAGATCCTTGAAACACAAATTGAGTTTCCTGCAGTTCAGGGCTCATCAGGAGTACAGAGAGGACCTAGCAATTTAACAAAATTTCAAACCGAGATGGACATTCCAAATTTCAAAACATGGATCTCACACTATTTTCAGCAAGTTAAAGCTTCTAATTCTTTAAGAACTTTCTTTTCTGACTTTGAAGTCCTTGTAAGCATAGAACTATTTAGGCAGCAACCCTTAAAAGAAGATCAATGTTTGGTAACTGAATTCTTTTGAAAGTAGCAACTCAGTGTTGAAGCCTTTTAATCATAAAAATTTGAAACCACTTACGATCAACTTCATATTGCTGTCACCTCAACTTCATATTGCTGTTACCTAGTGAGTAGCAAATCAAGCGCAACAGCAACAAATAAATTAATTCCTTCAGTATTCTCTGCTCTGTGCTACAAACTGATGCAACTCCTAATACGCACAACACAAAGGAAAAAAACAAGTTTCAGAACCATACGACAAATAGCTCTGCCCAAAGGATTCAAGAAAACTGACAGGCCCTGATACAGAAGCATTTAATAAAACTACACAGAGATTTTGCATAGGAAACCTTTAAGCCAAGCTTTTCAAGCTAATTAGGTGTTACTAGAATATTTACCTGACTTTTCAGAAGCCTTTGGCCCTGTACACTCCAAGTTAAGTAACTCATCAAGAGCCAGTTTAGCTGCATTTAATTTAGATTCCTTCTTGTTTTTTCCCAGTCCAGTCTTGTAACAAACACCATCTACCACAGCACAAAAGGCAAAATATGGCCTTATGATATCACCTTTAAAGGAGAAAAAAAGCAGACACAATTAGTGAAATTATCTTAAGGTACTTTTATCTATAGCTTTATGTGCTTATATTCATTCCAAAGACAAGTATGAGACAAAAAGACAATTTAACAAAATACAACTCAAACCTTTCACCTCCACAAGAATTTTGGCGGCTTTTACTTTATGCACTTTTCACAAAGCTCTGGTAGCAGCCAGAATTTTATACAATTCATCTGATGAAATTCTATAGCAATTAATTATGAAACACAGCTGTGCAGACAATAAAAGGGCAGGCAAAAAGCAACATATGTGGAGGGTAGCACAACCACCAGTAAAAAAAGTTCACCTGTATTAGTGCCATCAATATTAACTGCAGAAATTCATTATCATCTCAAGGATAAGCAAATATTATTTTATTTAAGAAAAGAGGAAGTATTTACCTGCCACACTAGTTTCTTTCAATTCAAGTTCTAGATGGTGCATTTGTGCAAACTGATGCAAGGCAGATACTGGGTTTATTACTCCCTGTTTGTATCTTGCAATAAACTCCTCTAGGTCTTTCTTTGAAGGAGGTGCTGGTAATGGGGGTGCATGGACTCCTTTCAAATGAAAAGGTTTTGAAACAAAATTAAGAGAAGAACTGAACACACTCTCTAACAGTTTAAATCTGTTTACAATAAATGCTTTTTAGATGCTTCTTAGAACAAAAAGCAAAACCATTTACTCTAGGGCAGTATTGCTTTGTACTGAATCCTACATTAACACCACCAGCAACTCTGAAACGGTGTGTACCTCCTCTTTTAAAAGCATCAAAGCTTTTACTTTGAGTACTAAATCCATTAACCTCTGAATATAGACAGATATTACATGCAAATACAACATTTATTGCCCCTCCCCTCCCTTGCAAACCAGTGATCAAATGAAAGTTGCCGATGGCAGATTCAAAACAATGGAGCATGTGGTTTTTCATAGAAAACAATGAATCAAGTGGAACTCCCTGTTGTAAGACACTGTAAAAGTTTTAGCAACCACACACATTATTCAAAAAGCAGATAACTCATTCAAAGAAAAAAGAAACCCACCCACAAAGACCTGCTGAATACAGAGACAGCACCTCTGGCTGAGGTGGCCAGGACAGAACCCAGGGAGCTGCACTGCACACCCACCCTGACCCTGCATGCTCCACACCCACAATTAACCACCTTGGGAACCAGGACAGCGGCTGGGGGGATATTTCATCTGTCCTAGCACAGAGCCCTTACCCTCTTCAGAGGGCAACGTGAAGCAGTTCGTCAAGTCACAAGAGACTTCTATAAATTCTGAGAAGTAGTCCTGAGGCAAACCCACACTTCTGAGTTTCATTCGAAAGACAAACTCTGCCAAGGAGCACGCTATATCTAGGCAGTTGTCTTTGACTTGGAGCTCTCCTACAGAATAATCAATTAACGCTTCCTGCAGCATCTACATCTGTGAGGGATCACTGCGTTCCTTTAGATTTAAGAGAAAAAATGAAATGTTTTTCTCTGTATCCACTCTAGGATGGATGGAATCTTCAGCATCAGGGTTGTCACACACGCAGGCACAATTATCTCCCAGCCAAGAAGAACTAAAATAAACTGTTATCTCCAAGTCTCATAAATAGGTGCCTTTACCCCAGTGCAACTATTTGAAGAGACAAAATTAAAAATACATCCTGGGACATCTGGAACTTCAGTTCAAGCTTTTCTCAGTGATCTCTACGAAAACTTGTGCAGCAGTACCTATCCTATATTTCGGCAACCTCTACGGCACTTTTAATGTATAACTTGGAATTTGTAATTATGAAATGCTGCAGACTATATAGCCCACCCTACAACATATCTCTAACAAACTTCCAGTATAAACGGACACAGGAAGAAGAGGAAGAAGTTCAAGCAGATGCTAAAGAAGTCATTTAAGAAAATATAGTGATTAAAAAAAAGCAGCAAAGGCTTGCAGCCTTTCAAAAAAGAGAAAATCATAAAGTGACTTGCACTAGCATTAACAGTGTATTTTAACAGCTAATCCCAGTGTGCAAACTGAAAACTATACCTGGATATTGTGTCACGTTTGGTACACTGCACCCCTCAGAAGGTGGAAGTTTTGGCCTTACAGACTGAAAAAGCTTCCCTGAAGTTGGCTGCCTAGGAGCCCGAGCTGGCAAAGTCTTCTTCTGTAGGAGGGCGAAAGCGGGTATTCCAGCACTCTGAGACCAGCCATTGCTGCTAGTCATTTTTGATCAACCTAAGTAAGTTTAACAGTAAAGTTATGACACGTTTAAGGCACGCTGCAAACTCCAGTTTTCTCAGTAAAGCTGTTTCACAAGAGCGCTACGAACAACTCCCACTCTGCTTCCCCACCGCCTGAAGAGAGAGACCCAGCGTCCTTCCACTCCCTCCCCTTTCCCAGCCGGCACCAGGAGGTTCAAGCTCACTTCTCGGCTTAGTTAACCACCTTCCCGCACGCTTTACGCGGCCCTACACCTCCTCTTGCAACCAGCTCGAAGGACAAGACAACCCCCCAGCCGGCTCTCCAGGCAGCGAGGCAAGAACTAAAGCGGCAAAGCTGATCCCTCCCAAGTTTCCCGGACGAGCTGGCGCTGAGGGCTTTGCTACCTGCTCTCCTCTCCTCCTCCTGGGCTGTGAGAAAACCTACCCGGTGGGCTCGGCCGCCCCGACGGTCCCGCTGCGGGCGGTGCCGGAGCTCCTACACCCGCCGGGCAGGTGGAGCACGCCTGAGGGAAAGGGCGGGACGAGGCGCAGGGCTGGGCGGGAAGCTCCCCTCAGCCGCTCCCCACGCTGAGGGGCTGGGGTCCACCGGCCGAGCAGAGCGCTCACCGCCTCCCCGAGCCGGCCCTCGGCACCGGCCCGCTCACCGCCGGGATTTCTAAGGCAGAGACTGCCCCCGCGCAGCCCCGCCATTTTGTGGCGGGGAGGCAGGTCCCTCCGCGGCGCACCTTCCCGCCCGGCACGTGCGGGCGGCCGAGGCGCGAGGGGCCGCTGAGGCGGGGACACAGGGAGCGAGCGAGCCTCCTCCCGGCGCGGCAATGGCCGCCGAGCAGCCGGCCCCCGCGCTGTCTCGTCGGCTTCCCGTACCGCCGAGCGGAGCCGTCCCGGCGGGCAGGGCGGCACCCGAAACCGCTCAGCGGCGTCACGGGTCTAGAGCAGCCCAGCGGGCCCCGCCGCGCCCTGACCCACTTGTGGCGGTACCGCGCAAGAGCGGGGCCCGGGGAAGCACCGGCCGCGGGGCCGCAGCCGCCCCCCCGCCCTGAGGCGGTCGGTGCGGCTGCTCAGAGTTTCCTCAGGGCAGGCGTCAGGGCGCGGGGTCGGCGTTTTCGCGCTCCCCGCGGGGAAGGCCCGTCTCCCGCGGCGGGGTGAGGCGGCGCAGCCCGCCCTTCTCAGAGTCACCTCACGTAAATGATAACTCGGTGCAAAGTTACACGTAAAACACTTTTTTTTTTTTTAATCAAGGAAGTTCAACAACAACAACAAAAAGCCCTGTACAATAGTTAAATCTTATTACAAGTGTAATAAACTCACATGTTTAGCACTAAGGCAATCACAGTTTCATAAGTTATATATATATATATAAAATTTACACAAGTCTACATTGACAAATCAAATTACCAGTCACATCAAGGAGGGGTTTGTGTTATGGCAAATAAAGTTTACGAAAATTCACAGTTAATCTGCAAGTATTTTAAAGATGCAGGAATCATATTGCACATAGTAAAACAGTGGAGACTGAGGAGGAGATTTACAGTGTTCCAGCTATTCCTTCACAGAATATACATTGGTCATCATGCAATAACTTCAAATACAGAATGGTATCATGTACCACGGTAAACAGTTACTCACAATGTAAGTTTTAAATAGAGTAGCAAAAAGCTGTTAGGTTTCTCTTTAAACCATATTTTCTTAAAATATATAACACTTTGATAAAAGCAAACGGAATTACGGTTGTCACATTATGCTTTCAGTATTCTTCTTTGTCTTTTCCTTTCTTTTCCTTTTCGTCCTGTAGTGCAGTACCAAGTTTCTTTATAAGGACCGACAAAACTTTGTCCAAAGGATCCATGACACCACGCTGCAGCCACTTAGGAATAGTAGTCCTTGCGTGGTGAAAGCCCAGCTTCTGGAGGATGTAGTCAACACCAACGGGATCAATTTTTCTCCCAGTCCAGGATATTAATCTAAAAAACAATAAATAGGGGACTCAATCTCAAATATACAAATATAGCAACTGGCGTGTGTATAAACAAATATCCATTTTTACCATTGTTACTTCTGACTAAGTCCAACAGGCATCGTTTCAAACTTAATTTATACAGATAAGCTGAAGATGACCAATGGAACATCCTCTCAAAGGAAGAGGATGCTCAAAGAGGCAAAAAACCAGACTGGGCTGCCTCCAGATCACGTTTAAATTGATTTTTTATTACTGCTAACACAAAATGCCAGCTGTCAAGGTTTGTTTGGCCTGGGTTGATGTGTTGTTTTGATACGTGAATGAACACATAGATGCTCCAGCAGTGTCAGCAGCGGTTAAACAACAAACCAACCCTGACACAGAGCAAAGTCATTTTCAGCGATTAAAAGTGTATATTGAGAGCAGGGAGTTGCTGCTATACACACTGTTTTCTTGTGCTAAATTTAAACTGCCGTATAGCAACTACTACAGAGTGCTTTTTAATTTTAGGGTGACTGCTGAAAGAAGAACTAAAACTGGAATGCTAAAAATGGAAAACTGCAAGATGACAAACTACAGCAGAAAGTGAATGAACTGTTGTAGGACAGTGAACCACAGTACTCTGTGGTCCTTAATGAGTTTAATTTTACTGTACCCTTTTTTTTTGAAGGGCCTCCAACATCTTTAATCTGTGTAAATTCTAATCTAGACGTTAACTGATATAATAGATAATTGCGTTATCCAGCTTTTGCCATGTCCTGCAGCAGGTATCTTTCATAGCAGCACTAATAGCCGAAGACAAATCTGTAACAGCATCCACATGTTTGATCCTCCAGCATCAACATGGAAACACTTGTCGTTTGCAGGACAATACCCACAGATAAAATGCATAGACAAAGAGATTGCGGATAAACCTGCTTGTTACCTCAGCGTGGGCTCCAAATGCCAAGTATTGCATATAAACTCTCTCCAGTCGACTGTAGTGTACGTAATGCTTTCCTCTGCCTCTTTGTCAGTGGAGCTGTCCTCAAGAACACCAACGGAGTTTTTCTGCCCTGGACGAGCAGCCAAAGTGCGAGGAGGAAAAATCGCTAAGCAATGGAGAGAGGAAAAACCCCACACCAGTCAGTCATGAGCATCTTGCTTGAATTCTCTTTGTACATCATTTAAATAAAACAAAAGCACAAATCCCAAAAAAGAGAGAACCACCTTGTGTTTCAGTTTTACAGAATTTCTGGCAAACAGTTTTGATTTGAACAAAGTGCTAGTAAAAAATAATCCTATGAAAACTGTAATAGGCACTGGATAATACTGGAATGTGGAATCCTTCCTTCTGCCAGCCCAAACCACCCGTATACAGGGGCTTTCTTTCAAATTCATCGTGGCATTCAACAAAGCGTATTACATTCCATAAGCAAAATTCAGACATGCTCCTAGTTTAGGATATTTTTTTAGATTGACAGAGTAGTCTCTGAGGAGGAGGATAGTGGGGGAATAGTTAAGTTAAATCTTTGTCCGAAGGCATCAAGGGGACCTGAACCCAGCTCTTACTTGAGTTTAAGTCCTGGAATACAGAAAAGGAACAGCAGCTCCTTCTCCTCCAAACAACATAGTTTATAAAATAAAAACAAATCTGTGAATTTGGATTGAATTTTGATTTAAGGTAGCTCGAAAACAAATTTTTTGACAAAGTTCCACCAAAAATAGTTATCCTCCCTGTTTGTTAGTTTCTGCACCTGTTGAACATTTTTTAGGACTTCAACTACCTGTTGAAGTGTTTTTAGGAAAATTAGCACTCCTAGCTCTGTGGTACGCAATTACACATGAACAGATTTTGATATGGTTAGTTATAAAAATAAACTTATAAAATACTGAATGTGTTCTACATCATATAAGTGTTACATTTATACATCAGATCATGTTACATCACATGAATAAATGTTACATTTTCTATACAGTTTGGTAATAAATGCAAGCTACTATGCACCACACTGAATTTCACCCACACCAGAAAAACAAAGTGTGGTTTTCAGTGTGGTGGTAACTCATTGATTATATGTACATTACCGTGTTATATTACTCTTGAGGCAGCCTTTAAAGAAAAAAGTAGAGAAGTGAGAGTCTAGAGTAGGATTGCTGTGACAAAATTTGGAAAAATCTTAGTTTAAGATCAGAAGTTGCAAAACTTCAACTAAGCAGAGCTTTTAATTTCAGTGATGACATCTCATCTAGAATTACAGAATACTTACGGTAAATGTAACATCTGAAATAATTTTATCTATGATCAACACCTATAGTGCCATTACAATCTTTTCCAAGTCTTAATTCATTTAGTAGGTTTTAGATACTCATGGCAATAATTACTTGTAAAGCACTAAAGCCACTAGATGATGACCTTGCCTTCAACAGGCGGTTAATCACAGAGCACAGCCAGTCATGCAGTACTGCACAGTTTATTCACCTTAAGTCTGCAACAACAGAAGTCACTGTGTTTGGCACACTTTACATATACATCAAACTCACTTGTCTTCAATTTGCTCTTCTTAGCAAAGACCACATACTGCTTAAAAATGCGTGTGCCAAATTTGAATGCTGCAACTGAACGTATTCACGTGGAAAAGTAAAGCATTCTGAAGTCAGAAAAATGCATGTCTTGAGAGAAACTCCGTTGAAAGGACTACAATAAACGGAATGTGGCTTCCTAAAACAGTTTTTATCTGCATATACCACCTTACAAAAAGAAAGTTAAACTAAACACTAGGTGTCAAAATAGGAGCAAGATTATGACTTAGAGTAACTAGCACAAGCTCATCAGTAGTCAGTAAGGAACGGAAATCCAGAAGTACGTCTGTTCTCTGCAGCATACTGCACATAGGTGCTGCATTGGAGGTGACCAAACTGGTTTCGAACAACCTCCTGTGCCTAGACAGTGTAGCAAAGTGCTGTGCAGAGGTACTAGTACAGCTCCCTGCTCAGTGGTGCCATGTCAGTGTAGTGACATTAGGAGGTTTGTACATCTGTATGCAACACTACTCTGCTTCCAGTCCTACAGAGGTTGACTTAAAATCAGCTCAAATATTTCCTGAACAATGTTGCACTTAGAGAAGTGCCAAAATACCTCTTGGCTTTCAGTCTAAAATAACCCGGAAAAAACTTTTGTATAGTTAAATTTCACTTCTCGGTGATTGAAAGAAGTAACTATCATTTCATAGCATTAAGTGCATATTTCAAGAACATTTAATACTACTTCTATTGATTTCAATGGAAGCAAAGTTAGGCTTAACTTTTTAAAATTACAGAATCACAGAATGTTAGGGATTGGAAGGGACCTCGAAAGATCATCTAGTCCAATCCCCCTGCCGGGGCAGGATTGCCTAGACCATATCACACAGGAACGCGTCCAGGCGGGTTTTGAATGTCTCCAGAGAAGGAGACTCCACAACCTCTCTGGGCAGCCTGTTCCAGTGTTCAGTCACCCTTACAGTAAAGAAGTTTTTCCTCAAATTTAAGTGGAACCTCCTGTGCTCCAGCTTGCACCCATTGCCCCTTGTCCTGTCAAGGGATGTCACTGAGAAGAGCCTGGCTCCATCCTCTTGACACTTGCCCTTTACATATTTATAAACATTAATGAGGTCACCCCTCAGTCTCCTCTTCTCTAAGCTAAAGAGACCCAGCTCCCTCAGCCTCTCCTCATAAGGGAGATGTTCCACTCCCTTAATCATCTTCGTGGCTCTGCGCTGGACTCTCTCTAGCAGTTCCCTGTCCTTCTTGAACTGAGGGGCCCAGAACTGGACACAATACTCCAGATGCGGCCTCACCAGGGCAGAGTAGAGGGGGAGGAGAACCTCTCTCGATCTGCTGACCACACCCCTTCTAATACACCCCAGGATGCCACTGGCCTTCTTGGCCACAAGGGCACACTGCTGGCTCATGGTCATCCTGTTGTCCACTAGGACCCCCAGGTCCCTTTCTCCTACGCTGGTCTCCAACAGCTCTGTCCCCAACTTGTACTGGTACATGGGGTTGTTCTTGCCCAGATGCAGGACTCTACACTTGCCCTTGTTATATTTCATTACATTTCTCCCCGCCCAACTCTCCAGCCTGTCCAGGTCTCTCTGAATGGCTGCGCAGCCTTCCGTTGTGTCAGCCACTCCTCCCAGTTTTGTGTCATCAGCGAACTTGCTGACAGCACACTCTAATCCCTCATCCAAGTCGTTAATGAATATATTGAATAGAAAAAATTAAACCCATTTTTAACAAGTCAACTCTATTAAAAAGTATGCAAATATGTACTATCAAATAGTCTGACAACTGCCGATTGTCAGACGAGTGTTACCTCATAAATAGCAACTTACCTTTTCCTTTTTCTTTCAGATAAGCAGACACCAAGTCATGCAGAAACATAATCAATTCGGCATCCATAGTTACACAAATGTGGTCTGTAAATTCAGTTACTACACTGCATTCCACCTTTGGTTTAACACTTGTATCTACAGTCAGATAAAACCAGTATTAATACACTTCTAAGTATATAGGGTATACATAAAAGTACACAGAATTTGAATACAAATTATTTGAAAATTACATTGCTGTTACTGAACCAGAGACTCAACGGAGAGAAAGGACTACAATTAACATCTGCGTTTAGTGGCCTCAGCATTTTTTTTTAAACAGTTTTCCCACCAGAGTAACTTCTGGTATGTTTTAAAAGATGTTGAAAATAAAGAAAAATTACCACATAGCAACCTTGATCATCCTCAATGTGGAAAGTCAACCCAGAGCTGTATCACTAGCTCGTGCTATGCTATCAGTGTGTGATTTTAGACAATAAGAAAAGCTGAGAGCAGATTTTGCTAGTTTGGCTATTAAAAAAACAACCTAAAACCAACAGGTTGACCTATCTAGCAGTACTATCCAGGATCAGGTATGGAGTAAAACCACAGCTCAGCCAAGATAAACATCTACATGAATGTCTTACACCTTCAGAAGTCTTATTTCCCACCAGTTCCAACTGCAGTCTGAAGAGAACATTTTGCTAACAAGAGCATAAAATTTAGGTTCCTATCTCATATTCCCTTTTTCAGAATGGCCCTCCTCTTTAACATTTTAATAAAAATAAGAAAACCAACCCCCTAAAACCAGCCAACCTAGCTGAAATGTTCATATTAATTTCTCATAGCAAGTTTTTTCTATAGTGACCGCTCTCTGGACTACATCTTCACTCTCTCATCAGAATTCCCTCTACTTATGAAATGGTACCCTTTCTTGCAGATCTGCAGTAATTCTCAGATTAAATCCTCGTCTCTTATCAGCACAGTAGCTTTGTATTTAAATCCTCATTTATGAGAAATAGCTTTGGATCAAGAAAAACCAAATGATGTTTACTGCACCTTGTAATGAAGGCTCTTGGGGCTCTTGAACATGAATAGATTTAAAATCCAGCTGCATCCTTGGTAACGCAAAGATGGTCTCAGTTTCATGGTTGTAACTGGAGCCACCTCTGAAGCCACTTAGCAAGCTTGAGCTTCTCACTGTTGTGCTGCTCTCTGAGTTGTTAGCATCAACATTTCGAAGCAGGTTTAACTCTACAGGGACAATGGGAAATTCCTGAATTCAGTAGTCTTTATTAAAAAAAGGTTCTTGTCAGCACAGAGAGTGACAAATTTTCACCAAATACATCTCATAATAAGAAGGAGGGCAGAAATAAGTGTCAATACCATAACATCTAAGCACTTCTAAGAAACTTTGTTAGTTTTTTGGAAGCTTGAAGTCCAAATCTTTTTCATCTGACCACCCTATCACAACTGTTGTAGTAATGAGCTTTCAAGTTAAGTGAGATATAGACTGTATGGGTTCAAAGTGCATGCTTTGTGTTTGAAAATATGGTAGTACTTAAAATGTTTTTAATTAATACAAGTAATACCCTAATTTACCAAGGCTGCACTGCTGTCAGAAATCACTGTTGACCAGGAATCCAACTTTGTCACAAAGACTTTTACCATAGTACACATGCAACAGCATATGCATTAGTTTTCAGTTGCTAAAATCGTGACAACACAAAAAAGTTAAGAAAGGTTAGTGTTCCATTGGAAAACTGCTGGTGTATGACTATTAAGATTATATCCTTTATCCTGCTCCCAAAAGCTTGGCTACAAAAGGTCACACAGTCAAATATTGTTGTTGTTTATATACTTAAATGCTCTGGATGTAGCAAAACAGGGCTACCTAAAAACACTGACAGACATCGCCTCTATCTGTGAGCTTCAACCATTACATCCTGTTGTGTCTTTCAAAAGGAATAAATATTAGTATAGTATATCGATAATTTTAAAACATTTTTTCCAATAAACTTATCTGCTTATTTCTCACTATTTGCCATATTCTGCTGTTTACCCTTTCACAGAAATTCTATTGATATCATCTACTGATTCTATGGTTTGTGAATGAAATTGCAACAGCTGTTTAAGATTTATTTTAACATTATCTTGAAAGTTTTATCTTCCAATTAACAATGATTTCAAGATATGATTCAAAATGTTTTAAGACCTAGAAGCAGCTGCAGGTTGAAAAACTTCAGGCAGATGAGTGATTTTCAAGTGTTAGTCGTAAGTGGTGACAGAAGCCTAGAATATGTTCCTACTTCCACTTAATTCATAAACCCTTCATATACAGTGGAATATATCCTCATGTTGCAAGATCACAACTGGACGTGAAACAAGGAAATTTTTTGCATATAGTGAAAGAGGAAAACCACTGCAATGCCAGATACATAATCATCCTGTACACTAACAGAACACTGTGGCTTTACTGCACAGTTTGAAAAAGGACTTAGCTCAGTAACACTTCCAGCTGTTCAGCATACGGCCATGCTTCATTCCACAGTTCACCATAAGGTTCTCAAGAAGAAACAGCTCCCATTATTTCAAATTCCTTTCTCCCTGTAGCCCACTTGAAATTTAGCAGCTTTTAAACAGCCCAATCTGCACTGCCTGGCAAGCAGACCAATCCCAAAACTTAATGACTGTGAATCTGACCTTCATTCCTTGTGGCCGTAACATAATTGAACCACTCTTTCACGCTGGCAACTCCATGTGGAGGGTTTTCATGGCAGCGCATTCTTATCTTTGTGATTGTCGCCATAGGGCTTTCGAGGGCTCCACACGGTTTGGTGACCATCGTGTTATGGCCCAAATGAAAGTCCAGGGTTTGCACAATATACGTGGAGTGTTCACTGGTACCTGCATTGAAGGTGTGGGCGGCGTGGGGTGAGACAGAAAAGAAAAATGGAAAAAGCAGGTCGGTAAAGGTTGCGGGATTTCTCCTCACTCTTCTCGCGCAGATATTTAACATGAATAATTAATATGCCAGTGGCATTAAAAACTGGTATAAAGCTTGCAAACAGAAAAATTAAATCCTCAGCTACAGACAGTAAAAATTTCTCGATATGAAGACAAATATAAGCAATAAGACCATCAAAATTCATCATAGAGAAAAAGAAGACTACATAAACACAGACATGCAATTAACAAGGCAGACAATCCGCTTCGTAGCCATGTTATCAGGGACATATCTAGCATATTTGAAAAGGTGCTTTGCATTATTTCACAGATAAAGCAAATGGTGGTAAAGACTGAGAGAGAACAGATTATTATTTTAGGCAAGTGGTACATTTTTGGGAAATACTCTTGATTCAGACTTAAAGTTTTTCTTTGATTTCTTCTGACATATCAATACATTCTTAAAATTAATTTAAAGGAATTTAGAGAAATGAGGAAATGGTTTAAATTACCATCTTCCCAAACTTTCTGGGCTTCTGTCCAAAATGCAATATTGGGTTCTTCAAGGTGAAATAAGGCCCACGATTTTGAGCGGAAATTAGGTCCGTGAAAACAAGCCAGCGTCATATGGTTTCCATGCAGGCTCATGGATCCTCCAAATTGCATTCCATCTTCTGGCAATGGCATCTGAAATAAGGATATATGGCACCCAGATACCACTTTCAAAACTCCTGGCCAATGGCGATGATGAGCTGCATCCAACACTAGAAAGTAAACATGCAATAGTAAGAACAAACTTTAGGTAAGAAAAAGATACAGAAAAGATTGCTGCTGTATTTGTATTTTTAATAAAACATGGAATTACGAGCGATATTTTCTTATCTATTTCATTGACACTGTTTCATCTTTGTGATCTAGCTTAAGAGTACCTGAACAAGCATACTTGGAAATCAGTGACTCATTGTGTTCAGACAAATTATGGTTTCAGGTCATGATTAATAGAAAGTAAGAATAACATCACACTTCCCCTATTACTGAAAGCAGAAATTTTTTTTTCTGAAATAGACTTCAAAATAGACTTTGAAAACTATTTAAACTCTACTGAAATACTTCGAAGACTGCAAAAAGATATTTTTATTTTTTAAACAAAAATACATCTTTTTAACTAAAACCCAAAAATAACCTCAGTTCATTATTGTACCCCAGGTCTGGCAGGGTACTTGAGATATTTGCATTCTTCATTGAAAGGTTATTGCCAGCCCAAATTTACAGGAAAAATGTACCGAAGAAACTATTTCAAGTCAAATAGATATACTTGCATGTATAAAGTTGCTCAGATGAATTTTTGCAATTAAAACATCCTACTTGGGAAGTATACTATTTATTGGACCACTTACATTGCTCTTGTGAGCTTCTCTCTAAGTTGTTGGCCACTGTCTTGGGAGGGAGATAAGGAACAGGTCCCCAGGTGGACAAAGCTCGCTTGCTTGTATCAAACTGCTGTGTAAAGAACTCCTGGAGTTTCATTCCTATTTTTATTAGGTCTGGTGTAGTCAATCTTGAAATCATCACTTGGAAGGTATCCCATTTCAAGTCCCCATGGACAAATATCTCGCTAGATATTAAAAATAGCAAGAACATTAGCAGTTTATCTATTTCCTACTGACAATTTAAAAACAAACAAACCTGAACGCTTTGCTTTCTAGCAGACACTTACATTTTTGGTTAGTGATACTGGACAGAAGACATATAGTCAGAATTTGACTTTATCAAACATTATACATTTTAAACACAGGAAGCATTGTTACCTTTTATCAGAGATGCTTGAGTCCAAAGCATTATGCAGATTAATTTTCCATTCATCCTGTAGTTTAAGATCAGCATTACTGAATATTCCCATTAGGATACTGGACCCCATATAGTCAACACGTGCATCAGTAGAACCCATGGTAATTTGAATTTTATGACTGGGCTGTTGGTTTGGGTGTTCAGAAATATGAGCTGAAAGAGACCCAAAGCAATACAGAAATACAGCATTAAAGATAAGAAAATCAGTTTTTCCTGTGGTATCACCCTTATGCCATCCACATGATACAGAAGGACTGAGAAAGCACTGTTTTTTTTCCAGGTGCCTGGGGAGGTCATGACTCTAGTGTAGTGCCAGAACACCCAGCCTTTTTCCAAAGCCAGTTTTGCACTTCCCAGACAGTAAGCACTTGTGAAATTCTAGGAGGAGCTGAAATGCTATAAAATCTTTCAGTTGCCATCTGTCCAGACAGCTGAAGGGGGCTGTAGGGCTGCACAACTAGATAGTGTAATTTTAGGGCAACCCTGACACTGAATCAGCCCCTGGTCAGAAGGCTGCCCCTTCAATTCAGAGCGTGTTTCATAGTCAGAATGCACAAGTAAGAATCCAAAGTTTTTATATACTAGCACGTTCACAAAGCAAGGTACTGTGTGTATTTTTTAGTTTTTCACATTTATTGTCTGGAGCACATACTAATACCAGGCAGCTTTCCAACTTACCCACCATCTCCAGGGTATTAACATCTATGGTACCCCCAACAACTCCCCCTCTGGAGTCCAACTGTGATCTTCCCAAGCCAACAGACATGCTAATTTCCCGATCTCTGCTACTCCCCACAGA
Organism: Nyctibius grandis; assembly: GCF_013368605.1. Classification (NCBI taxonomy): domain Eukaryota; kingdom Metazoa; phylum Chordata; class Aves; order Nyctibiiformes; family Nyctibiidae; genus Nyctibius; species Nyctibius grandis. Next base: position 80,801,965 of record NC_090663.1, read on the forward strand.
GAGACGACCCTGGCTTTTCAAACCACTGGTGGTCCACCTAGAACAGAGGTGAAAATGGAAAACAATTTTCCAGGCTGTCAGAAGAGAAACTGAAAATTATTTACTGGAAAGCAGTAAATAATGTGGTTAAGGCATATGTGACTTCAGGATTAAGCATCTACCAGTATTTATGAGGGGCTTCACAGTTCAACACTGAAAAAGTCAGGATTTTAAAGCAAGAAGACAACAGGCTGTTAACAGTCTGTGGGGCAATTGGGGTTTTGCCCCCAAAACACCACCATCTGTTAAAACATGCTTGATCTTGTTTTGTACTTACTTAGTATTGCCCATTACGTTGCTCATATTCATTTGAACATTTAATTGTTTTAGGTTCATAGCAAATACAACCAGTGTTTCCCATGGTGTTCCTTGCTGGCTTCCAGCTTTATTTGACTTATTAAATGGAGTTGATGTTTTTGAGAGAGTATCTAAACAAAAAAGTAGACAAAAATTTAAATTATTCCACATGCTAGGAAAAAATGACAGAATATATACATTGTACATATTACAAAAGGATAACATAACACCATATTTAAGGAGCACCACAAAACTACAACTGAGGGTGAGAACTAGAGGATTTGCAATACGTATTGCTTTAGTTGTCACAGAAATTGACTCATTTTACACATTTATTTTTACTAATATCTTTAAGAGAAAAGATTTTTAATTTGCAGTCAGTCATGCAAGTGCGTATTTTAAATTCTTTAACTGTTTAAAAATACCAGTGTACTCAGAAAATGAATTATTAATATTTTAATATTCAGGTAGCAGTTATTTGGACAAGTTCCAAAACAGAATTTCAAGTATTAGGATTTTCCTTGCTCTCCTCACAAAAATCTTGGCAATACTCTTATAAGCCTGTGCAAAATTGCATTTCCTATGAACAAACCACTTTACCAGCCATAAATCCTTCTCCAACTATGAATTCTTTTAAAAACTGTTCATATAGAACATCTTGCTTACTAAATAGACAAAATACCTGTCCTTTCTCTTCTTACAGGCATTTTTCCTAGAGTAAAACAAGCACCATAACTTCTAAATCTCCTATCTATATCTAATACCATAAATATTCCACACAGCCAGTGCTACACTGCTATAAGATACAATAATGTTTGTAGTAGAAGAAATTAAAAGTTACTTTATTTCTTATATAGAAACTAACCTTATTTAGGCCTCTTAGTACAAGTCCAAAGTCTCAGATGAAATGATATAACTGAGTTCACCTGTGAGCAGTGATACTGACCCTCTGCTAAGAGCATGGTCATTGCTTGGGTGAGAATAGAGGGCCAAGAAAACGACAATGCAATCAAATTCAGCTGGAGAACTCCTCTAATCCCAACTCAACAGCTCCTGCTCTAGTAAAAGAAACTGCAATTTTCTAGAAAGTATGCTAACAAACTACACTTTGATTCATCCATTTCAGACATTTTCTTGTCTCTAAGCCATTCACTCTACACTCCCAGGCACAGCGGAAAAAGAATATTTTATGGTTGCTTTCTACAAAGCAGTAGTGACATACTTTTTTCATACAACTGATGGAAATACTTAAAAAAAATAAAGAAATCATTGTCTACTAACCTCTCTGAGGCACTGAAGAGTCAGACACACTCCTGGATCTTGTAACAGCGGGAGACTTTAAGCTATGAGATGCTGTCCCAGGTGACATACTGCTGCTTGCATTATGTTCACTAAAAACATTAGGTGACTGTGCCATGTGTGTGAATGAAGCAGACTGGGAGGGCTGCTCCCATGTCCTACAGTATGCTTTCCGTGATGATTCAGGAGAAAGATGCTGGCTTACCCCTTCAATTGAATCTGGTGTTCCAGGACCCGAAGCTACTGGAAAAAAAGCAGCACATAAAAGGCAGAAAAACTATTTCATTTTTGTTTAACAATATCCTCCCATATACTAAGTAGTATTTGGAGAGTGTCAAAATATATTTCATTTATTGTAACTAAAGGTTTTTTACTGTCTTCATTAATATAAGCTCTTCAAATAATTCAATGACCTACTTCAGAAATTTTCCATTTCTTCTTTCTAGGATTTTCTATTAAACTTATTATTATTTCTATTAAAATTATTAGACTGACTGCATATGGAGTAAATTATAATACATGTATATCTAGTCACACATGTAATAATACACAGGTAATAAATGTTTATAAAACTCCTACTACAACCCCATGTACAAAAAGGTTTTTCATGATAAGAAGCAGTCTCTTACCTGGCAGATTTATTGTTTGATCACCTAGGAAAAGCCGTCTAGCAATGCTTCTCCTGTACCAAGCCCTTGGGAAGGCTAGAATCTCACTGAGTCGCCGCATATCATATTTAAAAGAAGCAGATCCTATATCACAGACAGCTGACAAAAGAAAAAGCACATACACAACTGTAACTGCTCAGTAGTAACAGGTTTTGGTAACCAAATCTAATGAATAAGTGTTCAATATAGTCAAATGCTTCTTTATCCAGCAGCATAGTCTCTGCTGTAATGAAAAAATAGTCATTAAAACCTGCAGTTTTCCTGAGGTGTTGCCATTTCCCCACATCCAATATTAGATACAAACACATTTCATAAAGGCAAGATGGAGCCCAAGAATATAACTGATGTTCCTACTTGTGTTGTATGTGCCTCTGAGACTCCTCATCTGAGAGCTTTAATGGCAGATTAATCACAACCATTCTGCTCTTTGCCCAGCAAGTCAGGATCCCATGTGCAGTGGGGGAAAATAAATAAGCAAACAGCAAGTCTTTAAACCCCACTTTTACTTCAAGGTTCCTTGAGTATTCAGAAGTCCAGCTCTCACTGTAGCTTCATAGGCACTAGGTGGCAAGGTGGTGAAATTTGACAGCTAGTAACTGAACAGAGACTGCAGAACTACATCACTGAGTTAGACATGCAGCAGTGCAGCCAGAATTAAGATAATAACACACAGCAAACATCAGAGTAAAACAACAAAAAAATCGATCATGAAGAACACTAAGAAGGCAGCTCGTGATCTAGGAGATTCAGTTGTCATTGTTAATGGGCACAGTATATCATCACCATAATACCACATTTCATTGTGCTACATAATCCACTTTCATTTTTTGTCCTTCTATGGGGAGCTTCCTTGAAAACTAGACTTTTTCTAGCTTTCCTATAAAAAAGGAAAAAAGGTTGAGTGTCTGTAAAAGATTTTGTCCTATTCAGGTAACAGACCTCTGAAATACCTGTTTCTGAAGAGAGGACTATGAAAATGAGTGGTTAGTGTTTACCAAACTAGGTCCAACTGAAAGCCTAACCAACTTTGGGAATAAATTTAACATAACATTATATTATTATACTAGTCTATCTCTGTTACAACATGTATTAAGAGATGAACCAGCTATGAGAACCTGAGTTCTTTCACCTTTCTGTTCTGATGGAACAGTGACATAAAAGAGCATTCACACTAGGGCACTGGGTGGCCTGCTGAAGTTCATTCCCCTGTTACAGGCTCCTGTAATGTGCAGACTTATTGAAGCTATACTATATGGACACTGTGGGCATGCCGCAATTGCTTTCTAACTTTAGCAAGCAAGTTAGCACAGAGTAATGCGTTGAGAAAACACAGTGGAATTCTAACAAACAAGCTGAAGAGCTGAGAAACTCAGTCCAAAGGCTCATCATACACTTTTTCTATGTGGTTTGCAGTCCCTTCAACTGGTTGCTCTAAGAAACATACACTTTTGGATTGCCAACACTCTTCTTGATCACCGGCAGTAAAACAGATTTGCAATGGCCACGCCGAAGTAAATAGGACTAAAATGAAACAAGCATTTACCAGATATGTTTATCAATGTAGTATCTATCTTGCTGGTAGTTTTGCTTGCAGACTGACTCTCAAAAAAGGAGGAACCTCCTGACCGCCTTATTCGTGACAGGCTGACTTTCACAAACTCGAGGTTAATGCTCAAAGAATCCTTCCGGCCAGTGACCGAAGTTGGTTCCTCATCCACATTACCTAGAAATAGCCAGGAGAAAGTTTAGTCTTCTATGACCTTTCCAAATCTTCAGTTCAGGAAACCATGCCAAACTTGAACAATGTTCATTAAAGCAAACAAAAACTTGTTCTGTACCTAAGGCTCCTGATCCAGGGGTTAGAACAGCAGATTTTTGTTTTCCAGCTCCATATGGATGGAACACGTAAAGGGAAAAGTCCGACATGCAGGCAGTAAAGCTCAGGCCTGAAGAGCTGCTACTAGAAGTAGTCAAGTCTGACTGACTGCTGCTGTGCCGTGTTCTGCCAAGGGGGCTGCCTAGTCCGGGTGATGAACCTGAAGTCAAATTGTTTTTTGCAAAAGTTAGTTTTAACACAAAAGCATTTTCAAATGTGAAATAATACTGACTGTTAACAGTAATATTAAACAGACCAAATGCATATCAAATTATGCCCTTGTAGCAGCAATGTAGCTTAAATATTCTATGTATTGATGTTAGCCTGTTATAAGAGATAACGGAACTCGCTTAACCAATGCAAGAAAAACTCCAATATGCTGTGCCTGTGCAAGCTTTCACAGGAAACTGATACAACATAAAGAAATCGTCCTCTACTCACTAATACATATGTCTAGCCTCAAGGTGTGTAAAAGCTTATCTTCTGCTCTAATTTTAAAAAACATTATATTTATTTATGCTACAAGCTGTATATAGTATAAACATTCATATACATATTACCTGGTGCTCCAGATTTACTAACTGAATTCTTTGAGCCACTCTGTGAAGTATTGCCACCAACTGACACATTTTCTGATGGGTACGTTGTGCCTAATGTTTCCAGTTCTCCTCGGTTTGAGGAGAAAACAAGATCCAGGGAAGGCAACTTCAGCATACATTCAACTCTTGATACCGGCAAGCAACTGAACTTGATTTGAGAGGGCTGAATGACAGAAAGAAAATAAAGCATTCAGAGAAGAAATATGAAATACTAAAGCCATCCCAAATTTGGCTTATAAAGTGCTATGTATTTATTTTTTAAATCTAAGCAAATTACAGCCTTTTCAGACTGGTTTTAGAATTAGTAAGATAACTGTATACAAGTTGCTATAGATACATTAATTTCAGGGAATCCCTCCAACACCAGGGCTATTATTTGGACCAGTTTTTGGAAAACTTATACACAGGAAGCCTGGATGCAGCAGAGGACATGTACGTCCCCCTCTCTTCCTCCTCCCCAAGTCAATTCATAGCTCATCTCATGCAAGAACTATGCAGAATCACTCTGATCAATTTACTTCATACAAGTGCTCTGACTCACTCTGCGGTTGCACTTTTCTCTCTTACACATATAAAAAGCCCAGACACATCAAATATTAAGCAGTATGAATAATGCCTTGTAGATGATAACTGTACATTCCTACATTTTCCATATAAACTAAAAAAATCTTTTTGTTTTGTAATGGTACCTATAAACAATGGATAGATATATGATATACTAGTTATGAAAGATCTTTTCAAAAAAAAGTCTAAAAGACACAACAAAGAAGTCATGATTAAAAATGCTCAGAACTTTTGTGACTTCTCAAAATAGCTCATTTCCTTGGTCTCCATGGAACTAAAACATGTCAGAACTTAAGAACTTCTGCTGAAATAAGTCCTATTTTATCATCACACTCGACATTAATATCTCAGAAAAGAGACTTGAAAATATTTTTAGTTTTTTAAAAAGCAAACTTAGAAGCATGGATTGTCTCAAAGACTGTGACTGAAGTTACTTACTATACTGAATGTGAAGTTAAAACCTCACCTGAACTCGTACATAAACCACCACATCTACAGGGAAGGATGAATATGCTGATGTCGAGGACGATACTAATGATGTTGTGGACTCTTCTAAGGGATCTTGTAGATCAAATTGTCCCATGTCTTCATCCTGTGAACTAACAGCTTTTAACAAGTACAAGAACTCATTAGAAAGTGGAATTTAAAGGGGAAGAGCAGCTCAATGCCACCAGAAGACGAAAAAGCGTAGAGTAGTAGAATACAAATATGCAACTTACCTGTGTAATTCCTTTCAATGGGGGTAATTGGAATGGTTTCAAGAGCTTTCTCTAGAAAGTCCAGTAAGCATGGGCTAATCACCATTTCCTCCGGCAACGACTGCAGCGCAACCCATGCATATAGTTTAGCAGTTTTCACTCCACCACTTCCTTTCCCTTTGGCTGCAACATTTAAAAGATAAATTTGTTTAATATCACTCAACAGTAACTGATAAGCATTAGAAGATACTTCGTAACTAACAGCTGTTTCCTCTATTTCCCTGTATCATCATCTGAAAAGGCACAAATCAAATCGGTTAGAAAAAATTAAGCTGTAAGTTTTCATTAAAAAAAACTATGCAAAAACAACTATTAGCCTGTCATGCTTGATTTTAATTCCATTGCACATGTTCCTGACCAAGCACTCTTATGCCATTGTCACCACTTCGCTTTTTAAAAAATAGCACTGAAATCAGACACACACAATTCTCCAAGTACACAATGCAAAGTAACCACAGCTGACTGGAAATGGAAGTGGAATTAGGAAAAATAAATATGTGAGCCTCGGAAGAACGTCAGCTTAAACTGAGAAAATACATCAAAAAATTAAAACTGTAAATGGCAAGTCCTACTATATTTATGCAAAGAATAACTAAAGATTCTAAACCAGCGTTTTCAAAAGCTTGGAGTGAGCCAGACTATAAACTAATAAAAACACTGTTGTCTTCTAAATCTGTGGAAGAGGCTAACACTTGGATCCATGCTTACCAAAATATAAATACGCACAGAAGGTATTAGTAGCAGCTCAATCACTGTCTCTATGAAAAACAGCTATTAGAATCAATAGAGATCAAAGATAATATTGATTTTAAATTCTCCAAGAAAAATGTAAACATTAACTAAACAACTAAAACGGAGCTTAAAAATTCTGTTATTCTAAAAAAAAGGAAGAACTGAATTTTCTTTCTGTGCAAACTAGTCTGTTTAGTGCCTCTGACTAGACTGTACTATGTTGCTCTTACTGGAGACCAAGACAATAAAAGACAAAGTGGTTTCCATTCCAGAGGAAAAGTAATATAAAAAAGGTAACATAAATAATAATAAATGTGTTTCAAAACAATTCAGAACTAATAAACATAAAAATAAAATGCATAAAGAAATACAGTAATTGCAATCCCTAGTTTTGGGAGACATTTATATCATCATACAAGTGCAATTTCGGTAAGCCCCCCATCAAACGTAGAGCTTACAGACATAAAAACAACAAGACTCAGTAACTGGACGTGACATTGTAAAAATTAAAAGGCAAAGATTGCCAAGGGGACAGGAAAATACAGAACAATATTGAAGAAAAGTAGTATAAACCGAGATTACAAAACATTCGGTAATCATAAAGAGGATGTATGTTTAAAGGAGTAAGAGCTAATGGTTCAACAGCATGGATAAATTGAGGAAGTTGTCTCTATTTCACCATTCTCTCCCAGCACCTCCCTTGGTTTTATTTAAAAAAATCCAAAAAACCCACACACAACTTTTTTCAGTTATTAATTCTGCCTGCTCACCAAATTTTGACAACATTTTGGCTTTGTTTTTGAAGTGATGTTCGAATGCCGAAGGAGAGAAGAGTGAATGTCTTGGAAGTTGGAGGTGCAATCTACATACCTCTAGATCTGACATGATGTAACAAGGGACTCCTGCTTGAAAACAGGAATCATTGGAGATAAAACAAAACTTTAAGTCTTAGAACTCATGTTACTCCAAATCATGGTTATTTAAGAGCCTGCAACAGTTGAGGACACCAGTCTGGTATTTTGATTAATAAAAATACATCTAAACAGCTGCTTCAGTACTACCAGAAATAACCCAGTCCCAGAAAGCTATAATTTTTGCATTACTTATGCCGCAGAAGGCACTTAAAAGCCAAAAGTATTCTCTGAATAGTGTAATCTGTGGAAGCAAGGATTCATCTGAATTTTTTTTTCTTGCATTATGAAGAATAAAGTAGTCAGCATTCACTTTTTATACGGCTACTTAAACTTTGCTTTCCAGTAATAAGCATTTTGTTAAATGAAAACAGGGAGAAGGCAGTGACAGCCCATCCCTGGGATATGGTGACTATGACAGAAACATTACTGAGACTGGTTTGGCAAGAGATTTCTAAAAATGCAGCTTTATGAACTGCATTCATGCTTCTGGGATCAGGTTTTCTGCAGCCAAAGTTAAGACTTGATAAATATGGTGCTTCAGGTAATGTGCAGACAGATCTAAAGCTAGTAGATTACACAAAGGAAAGATATATATCCATGATAGTTTTAGAAGGTTATTGTCTATAAGTACCTGATGGGATGGGTGGGGGTTGGGGAGGAAGTAAGGTGTTAGTCTTGCTGTGGATAGTGCTAGATAAAGGAGGAGATGTGGCAGTATCTTTCATACCATACAGCTTGGACTCTTTGGAAAGGGTTCTTGGCAAAGAGGATCCTCGAGAAGTATTTGGCGATTCAGTCTTCAAAGTCTTAGAGTTGTAGTGCAACTGGAAAGCAAAGAAAGATCAACTTACTTCATATAAGTAGCTCAATTTCTATATAGCACTTTGGCATTACTCCATCCCTTCAAAATTTTTTTTTCATTATTTACAAAAATATTGTAAGATATGTTACATTCCAATTTATGTTCTACAGATATAGCTGGTGCACATCAAGAACTGAAATCATTGTACAAAAAAATAGATAAATTAATAACCTATTAAAAAATATCAAGTAAACACAGAGAAACAGAGGAAATGAGCTATTTAGGAACAATGCCTAAAGCTTGCTCCTCTTTGTTACGTTGTACACATCCAGTGCCACCAACTATTTGTTCCTGTCTGCCTAGTTTCCTTTCTGTCTTACTGCATGGTGGAACTATTCCACTACTAAACACTGGCATACAGAAAGTTGCATGAAAATTAAAAATCATAAAACATTCTAAGAGTTCACACCTCCTATATGTGCATAATACACTTATCAATGAAAATACAGAACATAAGAAAAGCTGTAGAGAATGGTTAGTTTTTCCTAAATTTGACTAAAAGCAATGGGCAGGACCTGAGGCATAACTGTTATCCCTGAAGATAGCCTGGAACAGTGGAAAATGGACACACGTAACCCTTCCACATCAAACTAGAAAAGCCAGGCTGTTTCAAGTGAAGAGCATTTGATTTATGGCATTGCCTCAACTGAATTGCATGTAGTTTCCATGCAGCAGTGACCTATTTTTCCTGTTCTTACTCCATAGGATTTCAAATCACAAATACAAGAACATTTCTGTTGAGACCCTTTCTTCCTAGGATATAGAAACAATGATTAAAAAAAACAAGGGAGTGTACAGTTTCACAGTGTTTGAGAGAACATTGTCTCTAAAAAATAGTTTTTATACCAAGACTCTGACTGCTATAATAGGCAACACAGAAGACACAGTAAGAAAGCGTTATGTGTTAGTGGTCCAACTACTAAGCTGCCTTTCCCATGAATTACCGACAGTGAACAGACCTTCCTTTATTTAAAAAGGGCATACAATATAAACTACCTGTCAGAGAAAAAAATATCCAAAACAAATGTCTAATTTTAGACACCAAAATGTTAATGGAACTGATTTCTTTTCATTACATAATATCACATACGCTGTTTGTTATGGAGTGTCATTTGACACAGTTCTATTTTCGGAGTCCCAAGATTTTGGGGTTTTCCCCCCAAGAAAATGAGGGTAAAAGCATCTATCAGTTTTCAATACAGCATTACAGAAATCGTTATTCCTGTTTTAGCACTATCTACACAACTGAAAGATTTTTGCCGAGGTGCTCTGCATATATGAACTTGTACATACTCTAACAACATATTTGCTTTGAAATCACATTTGAGCAGAAAGAGCAAGTGCTTCCCTGCTAGTTACACACTCCTTTTACCTTTACATCCACCCCAGGAATATAGAACACTGTCGTTTCCACATCACTAGATTTTGTCTGTAGAGATGATGGCACCTTCTTGCCAGCAAGTAAGTGAGTAGTAGATGCGTAATTAGTTTGAAATTTCTTCTTTCTTGAAGGAGACTCTTGATCCAAACTTCTGGAACTCCGATCATAGCTCCTAAAATAAATACACTGCATGTTATGAATGCAAGCCTAATATTTATATTAATAAGAGTATATTTTCTAGTATTAAAAAACCTAGAGATTTCTAAAACAAATTTGTAGAATCAACTATATCAGGAAGCATTTCAATCTCTGCTTTACTCTTTACTTTCTGTGACCTCTACTCCCTTTCTGTCTGCTCACTCTGGTTTCGTCATTTTCATTATGTGATTATTTCAGGCAATAAAATCTAGAAAATTATTGTTGTCATTAAAGAAACACCTTCCAGTGCTCTGTACTCTTACAGTCAAGTTCATCTACATTACCTGACATGAACTGTGAAAACTCTGATATGCAGAAAACACTTGTCAATTTCCCTTCTCTGCTGTAAAGCCTGTCTTCATATAAATTCTTAAGAGATTCTTTTTCTTTCCGTATCAATTCTTACAAAAAAGTTTCTTGAAAAGACAGAAACTGAATTGCTTTCTAATTACAGGTCTCCTGTGTATACCTCTCAGTAAGAAAAAGTATTTCTCATTTGTTCCTCTTTCTTACAACTAGATTTAAAACAAATCTCATTTCCTTATACTATACTTACTAAGAATTATCTTTGTTGTCAAGTAAGTTTCTTAAAATTCACCATATTATTAATAACATATCAAATTTTAAAAAGTAATGTAAAGCTGCCCAATCACATACACATGAAGAAAGGAGAACTTAAAAACCGAGGATGAGATCAAACCTCGTTAAGATCAGAAGCCCTTCTGTTGCCTCAGATAATAAAAAAAATGTATTTTATTTAAAAAGATACATAGTATCAGCATGTTTTTAACTCAGAAAACAGTGGGAGCCCTCAGAGATCATGAGAAAACACACTGGTAGCCCCACTCTTAGTCAAACTATTATGTGGATTCACTAAGTTGTAAAGTTACTTCTTTGGAGGCTGGAAAAAAAATAACCCAAGTGCTTTGAAAGCCTAACATTTTGTTTATGAAAGATAAAACATGTTTTAAAAATAAAACCAGAAGAGAGGCATATGCTGATTCTTGCTAAACAAACACAACTCCCCATGCCATACTCGGCCATAACAATTGCAACTTATAGTGATGCTCTGAAGTAGTGATAATTACTACTAATAACATGATGGTAACAAACTAGCACATACATCTATGCTTTTCAAACAGGTCAGTGCTTAAGAGTCATTAATTATTGTGCATATGGTGATAACTTAAGTGATGGAAGGATCAGATGGACTTAACAGCTAAAGCAGAATAAAGTACTCTTATGCCCTGTTCGTCATAAGGCAACTAAGGAACACATTTCTTACCTTCGTAAACTGATGTCATCATGTTCTTGCTGAAGCATTGTAGGGTGCAGTACACATTTTCCACAATCAATTTCAACCCTGATATCAAGTTCAAAGTCAATATTTCTCTCCGTGGTTGTGCCAGTCATGCTTCTGTTGGTAGGTGTTGTTGGCCAGCGCTCAGTGAACAGTTGGTGGACAGCAGCGAAGCCTGTAGCTTTCTTGCGAGAGGTACTCCTGCACAGGCACAAGTGTGGATTAGATATTAGCATGACATTTACCTGAACAGATGGCAGGGGAGGCATTCTTAGACTATGTCCACACTTAGTATATAATCTTTTAAGAACTTTTCTGGAAAAGGCCTTATCTGATACACAGCAATACAGTGATCCATCTTCCATTAACACATTACTAAGTATCCTTTCTTAGTATAAGGTACTGCAAAGAACTAAGCCTTTCTTAAATTCTCAACCAAGAAAAAGGAACAAAAAGATATATACAATAATTTTCATATTTGTGAGTATTTACATTATTACATGTACTTTGTGGAGGTATAAACACTGGATAAAACTGAAAGTTATGCAGTATTTGTCAAATCTGTCATTTGGTCCCACTAAAACCTGCCCCGTGGCTTGAAAACTCACTTTCCAAGTTCATAGAATCATAGAATGGTTTGGGTTGGAAGGGACCTTAAAGATCATCTGGTTCCAAACCCCACTGCCATGGGCAGGGACACCTTTCCACTAGACCAGGTTGCTCAAAGCCTCATCCAACCTGGCCTTAAACACTGCCAGGGAGGGGGCATCCACAGCTTCTCTGGGCAACCTGGGCCAGTGTCTCACCACCCTCACAGGAAAGAATTTCTTCCTAATATCTAATCTAAATCTCCCCTTTCAGTTTAAAACCGTTCCCCCTCGTCCTGTCACTACTTGCCCTTGTAAAAAGCCCCTCTCCAGCTTTCCTGTAGGCCCCCTTCAGGTACTGGAAATACTGCTTTCTTCTGAGTAATAATTATGTAAAGGTCTTTGAAGCTCGTTACAACTTTTTTTCCTTTTTAAATGAAAGCTAAAATAGAAAAAGACTGCAACAATAGTCAAGGCTAAAGTATCTTCCGATATTTTTAGTCAAGGTTTCTGATTATTTTAGTCAAGGCTAAAATATCTTCTAATATTCATTTATTCCATTTCAAGCCCTGGAATTTCCAACAGTTGCCTCCTTTTCAGATCAGAATTCCTCCTTCCCTCACAGTCACCTCTGCCAAACACAACCTCCCCTGCCTTCCACATACACACTTCAGACAAAATTCAGTCCTTCATCAGTAACAGATTTTGTAGCTTTAAAGTCAGCATTTCAAGTGTATTTTCTTAATTTCTGTGTTCTTCCTTAAGACCGTTACTTACGGTGGTTTCCTGTAAAAATACGTCCTCTCTCTTTCATGGTCATCCTCCTTCTCAGAGTCCTCACTGCTTGATGATAAGCTGTCATCCCGGCGTCCTTCTTCAGGCTGGAAGGGAATGCCGGGTGAGAAGACTACTGGAGTTTTGGGTGAACCAAATACCGAGCATGAGCCTTCACTAGTAGATGAGTAATGGGAGGGACCATCAACAGTTACAGACAAAAGGTCCATTTCTGTCTCCTCTGGAAACTGGTTATAAAAAGACAAAAAGATATTAAATTTCCACAGATACCGTTTCCATCGAGAATGCATTAGATAGCTCTGGAAATAAAAAAGCAAAAGTGCTATGAGAAACTCTCACTCCCAAGTTCCTCATAATACAGAGGCAGCAGGTGTAGAAATTGCAAGATGGATTATGAAAAATAAAGAAGTGAAAGCTTGGTGGGGAGTTGCCAAGTGATTGAGCTCAATTTGTTGCTAAATATGTATGATGCTCTCACCAATTCACACGGTCAGAAGGAATGGAAACATTTCATTTAAATTTTAAAAATATTTTGAAAGAAAAGAACAAAAGACAGCAAAAATCATCATGAACCTTGTAGAGGGGTGAGGTACCCCGAAGCGTTAGTGAGGCGTGCATGCAGAGTGCTAACGCAGAATGTATGGCACCAGTTTGCAGTTCTGGGCTGTGCTCTTGGGCAAACGGGCTTTAACACGAAACAAACTTCAGGCCAAATTTCCAAAAGGGGCTTCCAATAATTCCTTGTGAATTATTATTTCTTCATAATGCACACCACAAACACCACACAAGCAATTTTTGAACATTAATTTCTTTAATATGCATGTGAAAAATATCTAAAAGTGTTACGTGTTAGTTTAACACCAGCACTACCTATGCAGTGTGACTGCAGAGCTACACAGTCATCTGCAAATTCAAATTAAGAGCTCTGGTGAAGTTAAGAACTGGCATTATAATGTCAGTAAGATTTTTTTTTTTTAAAATATTTAACATTTGAATCATTGAAGTGTTTGACAGCATTCTGCTATGCCAACAAAACTTAAGCTAACTGGGCTTATACATAACAACAGAAAAAGGTAGGATACCTTTTAAATGTGAACATATTTAAATGTGCAAAACACACTTCTATGTTTCATTTCCACCTCTCTCAAAAATAAGAACTTATTTCCTGGGAGCATGAGGTGAGAGTTGGAAGGGAGAAAAGATATGTTACTATCTCTTGAGTTTATTGTTTTGTTAATTTCGTTTTGTTTTGCTTTTGCTGGTTTGTTTTGGGTTTTTTTTGGTTTTGGTTGGGAAAATCTCTACTATTTTCCCCAGACGTTTTTTAAAGCAGTTAAAATACTCCCCCATTTGTTTTCTGGGTACTAAGTATTGGCACATTCCCTACTCACCATTATTTGAACATGTCTTACTCTGCATTACATATAGGAATTCCATCACAAAAAAAAAGTGTGAGAAGATGTCCTCCCACCTAGCAATTATTTTGTACTGGTGTTGATGCCTGAACACAAAGTAACAGGTGAAGACACCTGCACACACACCAAAATCCTCTTCCAAAGCACATTCTCAAGGCTGGACTTACATCACTTTATATCAGCCTTGATCAGAGCCTTCATAAATATGCAAACAAAATTCCAAGAAGTTATTTCACAAAAACTGCCAAGTTTTAGGTCTACAGAAGAGTGTAGAAACACTCTGTAAAGTTCATCAACAACCAATCGTATTCTTCTGTTTACTTTACACATTTAAATTTAAATATTTTCAAATTTTATATACATTCTGTTTAGCTGAGTGCAACAGAGATGAAACATTGAAAAGCAGCTCCCTGCGAGACAGATTAGTTCTCTGGCAAAGAATACTTGCTTCTTCTCAGAAATACCTGAAAATACCCTTCCCCTGGACAGCTGGATTGTTGTGCAATCCCCAAAGCTGTTTTATTCAACTTAATCAGAAGTGAAAAAAAATATATAAATTAAAACAATTACAATAATCTCAGCCATGCAAAAACAACATAATAGGAACATTTTAAAAATGAGAAAACATAGCAACAAACAAGACCAAAGATTCAACAATCCATTTCAAATGCACAGAAGGATATAGCTGTAGGGCTACAGCAAACTGACTAACACCCATTTCCAAAACTCTAAATATATTCAAACACAAAAAACACTAGGTGATTTTTTTGCACTCTTTTGATAAAAATTCCAAAACAATGGTATTACAACTATGCGTGTCAGCCTAAAAAAAAAAAAATACCATTTTCAAGTATTTTCCCTAATGTTTCAATTAATTTCTGTGTTAAGAAAGCAAAACACATCTGTCTTATCAAAACAAATCTATCTTCCAAAAACACATCCATAATTTGAGGCATGCACACACACACACACACACAGAAGACGACACACAAAAACACAGAAGCAATTCAGGTCTGCCTAGGTATACCTATCTCATGAACTTGTGACCAAATGGCACAGGAAATAAAATTATATTGCATATAAAGTAATTCTTACAGAATCCTGTATGTTGAAAGTTACTCTTGGCCCAGGAGATGCAGCATCTACACGGATATCTGGGAGATCTTCACTGTCTCCTAGTCGAGAGCTATAAGCAAAACCAAAACACAGCAGCTTGTTGAGTTTTACTACAGGATTTCACGTTCATGCAATCAGTTAAGTACACAAATATAAGGCAATAAAAAAGTACAGTCACTACTTACCATTGTGTTATGAAAAAAAGCATAAAATCATAACTGAAGCACTTAGGGTAGATGAAAAGGGAAAAGGAGGGGGAAGAGGAAAGAGAAGGAAGCTACACATGACTTGGTGGGTAGCCTATCGCTAGCCAATCTCTGCTTATTTCTTTAAGTAAGTTTTTCAATCCTGAGCCAACACGTAGAAATTATAGAAAAATAAGATATTCATTGTCACACAGGACATAAAGCAGGTTGGCAGATTATGTATTCTCTGATGCAACTGAATGGATTATTTGGACTTATAGTATATGCATTCTGCTTATCATTCACAGCCAACGTACTCATTAAGTTTCCCAAAACTTTGTGTTTCCTATAGAGCAACAGAAAAGCCCCATTTGCTTTTCCATACAATTTCTGGTTCTCTTCAGATAACATTGTGAAAAGGTAAAAGGAAAGTGGTTTTCATCTGACAGATCTTGAACTAGAACCTTCATGCCTTCAACACTTGCTCTGCTTTAATTATCAAGAATGCTAATTAACTCAGAAGAAAGATTCCTTTTCAAGTGCACCTTGAAAAATTCACTTTAGAGTACTTATAAAGTTGGTTTTATGCTGCAATATCTGCTGTCTGACATTTTCGCATCTGGGTTATTTATAAGTTTCCGTTCACTTCTACAGAAGTATTCAAATTTGAAGCAAATTTCTATTAAGGATTTATTTTCTCATAGAAAAAGGTCCAAAGAATTCTAACACTCCTCTCCACCTTTTTAAATTTTCAAATCTTTTATATTTAGTACGTAATAATGAAGTACATTTTTAATTCCAAACTTTGAACGCTTCAGCTGGATCTACAGGAGCAACAGACTCAAACACATGTATTCTAGAACCAAAGCGAACACTTTACTAGCAGGTATCATTATACAACTACAGTTTGCTCAACAGCCATTAAATGACAAAACAAAACCAATACATGTTATACAGGCGAAGAGATTAAAACAAAATTATCTTTCACAAAAAAAAAACCCCTCTCCCTTCCTTCTTCTCGTTACAACAGCCTTTTTTAAGGGAGATGATTGCAAATCAAGTGTAGAAATCAAAATGATTACACTATGCCCTTTTCCTTACATACATTTCTTCAGTATGTCTTGAAAGCAGGATTCTGTAAAAAACCCTAAGTTGTTGTAGAAATGGAAACTTCTCCTCATTTGACATACTACTAAGTCTGTCAAAAAATAAGTTTCAAAAAAAGGTGCTTTTTAGAACATGCCTGTCTTCCAAAATGACCACGTCTTATCCAGCTCCACCACATATAGCTGCTGTCTATAGTAAAAGGACTCTTGGGGCCAAAGTCCAATGTTTCCTCTGTTACATATGCTGTTGTTGCTATCACAGATCTTAAATTCACAGAAGCTTACCTTGTTCTGTCCATTCTCTTCAGAGGTGGTCTTCCTGATGCTGAAATACTTTTAGATCGGCTATAGCTAGGTTTGTAGCTGAGACCCCATTTGTCTTTCAAGGAGGCAGCCTAAAACAAAAATAACATTTAAATGCAACACTGAGATAAACTCTGGCAAGCTAAAATACTATTTTACACAGGCGTGCCACTAAAGTCAAAAGATTTTTTTGTTCCATAATAGCTAAAATGCATCTCATTATCAGCATTTGAGAACGAACTCCAAACAAATTACTATTTGAAAGATTTTTTCTTATTAACGAAGCAGCATACTTTGAGCTTATGCACTAGGACACACTGAAAATAATGTTTTGCCAGGTTTGTTATCAGGATCTGGGACAACAGCCACATATGTTTGTGGATTACCAGCAACACTGCTTGTTTTTTCATCCAGTGTCTTCTAGCATTTATCCTTAGTAGCTTGTTTTTATTTTTACATCACCTAACTCTGCAAATATACTGTTTATTTATATATAGAACACACTTATAGAAAGCACACATGCCAAGTGGAATACAATAGGTATCTGTCATTTGCCCAGGCAGTTAACATGCTTGCCTCCGCATCTGCATTAATCAGTCCAATAAGGAATCATTTTAAAATCTGCTAAGGAATAAATGACATCTTCAAATACACATCTTCTGACTAATTCTTGAGTGTGCAAATAAACCCATTTACGTTATAGTGTGTGAAATTTCAACTTTGCTATCACCATTATTACAAGGGAGAAAAACCTTTCCCCACCCTTTCCTAAAGGTAAAGGGGTTGCTGAACTGTTTGATATTCTTAACCTTCCTTTTCCATTACTAACATTTTCTTTGCTTTAATCAACGTGCAGAAAAGAAATACGCAACGTAAGTGCTATCATTTTTTAAAGTAACTTAATACTGCTCACCCTCATACTGGATCTACGTAGCTTTTTACGAACGTCTCGGCGGATATCATTCACAGCCACTGACTCCAGTTGCTGGTAGCGCTGAATTTCTTGATTTATAGTTCCTTCACTTGCACCTAATTTTCTGGGGATAAATCATGGTTGAGTTATCTTACAAATAGGTGACATTATTTTCACCATTTCAAAATCTGTGTTGCAATGATGTTCTGCTTTCCCTGGGAATTATCCTATTTTCTCATTTTTTTCAGTAGTTACTTATGACCAGTACCCAATACAGATGCAGAAGATTTATTCTTGTTCCATGATACAACTTTTTGTCAGGTATAATATTTTGTCCTGAAGAGGACTCTTTGATTTTAAGGTTTCTGTCTCCAAGTGACTTAGCAGAGCGGACAAAGGATGTAGAACAAACTAGCATGCAAGGAGACCCCCAAACAACAGTGCTACCATGATGCTAGCTAAGGTGGAGAATAAGAATAACTATGCAGCAACTCTCTTATTTCAAAAAGGCCTAGTTGTAACAACTAGATAAAGGACCTCCTATGCACTTTCAATCACATGACAGCTGTTTAATTAAAAAAAAACATAATAGGAAATCCGAGAATTCCCAGCAGGACAAAGAAAAATCCTCCTGCTGTAACAGTCCCAAGCCCTGTCACACCAATGACAGCCTTCTGTAGCAGTTACCTTCTGCAGAAAAAGCACGCTGCTAAATAATTTTAAAAGCTCTGTAAAGCAACTGCTATTTTGAAAGAATCACAGTTTACTGAAGCATTCATAAACTGAGAAAAGGCAGGCACAAACCATAACTTTGATTCTTTAACTCATATTAGAAGAAACATTTAACCTAAAATCCGAACTTTGGATACAATTGCCTCTGAATGGTGACAGCAATTTTATTCCAAGTATAAGCAGTAAAACGTGTCTCCTTCATTATTTAACACATAATTACCAAGCTCTCTATTCCCATCCCAGACAGATCCATTTATAGTAAGTCTGTCTTAGGGAAGGGAGAAAAAAAGGGCAAGCCCAACGAACCACAACTGCAAAAAACTATTAATTCACTTAAGTTGTTCAGATGAAATTTATGAAATTTGAAATAATTCTTTCCTCAGGGTTTTCTCAAGTACAGCATAGGAGATGTAATTTTAAAGTATCACCTACAAGATGCAAAAATAGTCAATTTAAGTATTTTTCTTCTCCAAGTGAATGAGACTAAGCTTATTACTTACAAAGTAATATATTTTGTTAAAGTAATCACCACGATTTTGAATCAATAGGAAATTTATTATAATCAGCCACTGTAATGCAGAATCAGAAAGAATATAGACTAATTTGATACTTGGGGAAGAACTTGAGAAATTTGAGAGAGTACTTGCATATATATTTTTTTTTCTTATGGAATCCAAAAGGACAATTTTTTATTTTTAAATAAGGACAGTCATTTCCACTTGACCATCACAATGCCACAAGTTATGTGATAAGAACAGAAAAAAGTCAGCTGCAGTTTGTTATTCCCAAATTTTGTGCGAGTTAAAGTAAAACCCAACTTACTTTAAGTCATCAATAACTTTAGCTTGCTCATTGAGTTCTCTAATATCAACTAAACGCTTCACAAATTTTCTTCCTCGTTGTTCTCCAGTTTGGATACTCGAAGGTCCCTGCCGTCGGTGATCAACAATCTCCTATTTGAAATAAACATTTCATTAATGCCTTCATCAAAAATTGGACATGAGTACGATTTAACAACAGGCAAAGTGAATTTCACACCTTAAAATTTGGACTAGTGCATGCAAAAGAATCACTTTCATTTCAAAAGGCACCTGATTAGATTTCTTCCAGTGATCGAAACCCCATCATTCAGTTAGACACACCGTTAACTACTACATACATGTCCCCATGAGCAGGATCTGCCTGCTTTCATATGTGATCTGCTAGACTGAAGAGAATCACCCTTCGCTGACCCCAACAGATATTCTACAGGAACAGAGTATCGATGGTTTGGGGGGCTCAAACCCAGCAGGTGATTTACAATCCGCTGCCCAAACGTTAGCTTGCGTGCATCTCCACATAATGAACCTCCACCTGATTTCTAAACAACAAACAGGAACGTTAGTGTTCTGGGATAACGTTTTCACTGTTGGCAGGCATGAGACATTTAAGACAGCCATTAAAGAACATCTGTTAAAATGTTTTCATGTGAAACCAAAAGGCAAGGTCAGCAGCATACTGAGTAGCAGTCCCGAAAAAGAATTTTTTCCTCATTTGCTCATATTAGTAACTTACTCTCCTGTTAAGAAAACCTAGAGTCACAGCTTTTCCAGTCCAGGTACCTGAAGTTAGGTATTGCGTCTCCATATTTTCAAATCCAGATCGGTATTTCCACATAACACCAGTAGAAATATGATCTGTGGTTTCTTGCCTTTGAAATATGGAGTTAGAAAACTAACACACAAACTTTTTTGATTTGCAACAAGAGTTATATGAGCTATATAGAGTAGCATGCTGGACTCAAGACTAAGATCTTTCCATTTGACTGAAGACTTTGTCACGCCTTTTCCAACAGTAGCACACGTTTTGGTTGATTTACTTACTGCATGTATAGTGGGAGACATAGTGTCAACTTCATCCTCATCTGAAAGGTCAGCTATGTTTACAGAGTTGAGGTCAGCGATATCATCAATATCTTCTTCTCCTGTCAACGTTGTGAGGGTGTTGCCTAAGGCATTCAGTCTTTTCCCAATGTTTGGATCCATGTGGACATCAATACCACACATCTTCCACAACACGTTCAGTGTCCAGGTTCCAGCACTACTACTTTCTGTATTTTAAAGAAAAAAATTTTAACCAGTTCTTCCTGTTTTAAAAAATCCCCTGTACTGAGTTATGTGTTAATTAGCCAAGACAGTGTTTAGCAGTTACAAAGAACTGTCTTTTCTGCACACTCTGTGGAAAACATATTCCACAACTGAAATGCTTGCTGGAAGCATTTCACAGCTACAAAGTTAGTATTTCTTTAACAAGTGATATACACAGACAAACCTAATGAAAATACATTCCCTTCAGCCAAGCTGATGACCAGGAGAGAGCATTTCAAGCTTCAGCTCTTACAATTGCAAACAACTATGCTATTCCAGAACAGGATTTCTAACAGCAAGAAACCTAATGGATGTCTGTCTGCATGTAAAAATGCTGACCTATCTACAGTTTCAAGTCTCGAACAATGATGCTGGAAGTATTTATAATATAAGTGTAATGTGCCTGCTGAATACCCTAACCTCCCAGGATTTTTCTAATGAGTGCCACCTCTCAGCATCAAAATATAGAACTTGCTTTAAGCAGAACTCCACAGAATACTGTTTATCCTTCTAAATGGATTCCACCTGGAATAGTTTGAAAACATGGAGCAGATAAAAACATCGAGGATTTTTACCAGGAAAACAAGATACTAAGCAAAACTAAATTATAGCACAGTTAAAGGATTTAAATTTCATATTTTATGAATGCTTTAGTTATGTAGGACTTGATTTATTAAACAAGTGTATTACCTGCTGCAGCCTGTCCTGTTGTCCTAGAACATACTTCATATGTACCATCTGGCACAACACCTATATGAAGCACATACACTGATTATGCAGACAGTCAAAGTTGCTTTAGACCAGCCCTTCCAAATTCCACCTCAGTCTCTTGCCCTCCGCAATTAAAGCATGAGTGGTGTTGGGTAGGGGGTTTAGTTTTAATTCCCATTGAATGACTTTTCTTATTTAGTAAAGTGAATCTACTTGGTAACATCCAAGTTTATATCAACTTTAAATTCCATATAAATTTCAGAACCTTCACCATAATGAAAGATATATATATATGAAAATCATCTATATTAAACTATTAAAAACTTATTTGGATCTTATGAAATTATATAAAAGCAATGCATCCAACTCTTCCAGCATCTCTCAGATAGAACTTAAATGCTTACAGTGAGACATACAGCAACCAAGTTATTAATAAGGAAAACAACAAAGAAATACAACCTTTTAGTTTCATATTATTTTGCTTTCACAAGGCCAAAGTCTTTTCTTTATATTTATTGGGAAAGTTCAGCAGTTTTAGAAGTCACAGGAAAGGGTAAAAGCTGATTTCTATCTGAAATACTATTGTTCAGTATGAAATCACACCCACTTACATGCATTCATGACTAGATCTCCTCTTATTTCTGGTTTCCAGTCATCCCAACTTGTCTCAAAGCCATCAGCAAAGCGGATGCAGAAGTTTTTAAAGTGACCTTTGCTAACTAAAGACTCTGAGGAGCAGGCAGTGATTAATGTGCTTTCAATAGTCAGGACTAAAGCAGAGCCAGTGTCAAGATCTGCAGTGTGGTTAGACTGGAAAATAAAATCACAGAGACAATTTACTGGTCGTTGCAATGTCAAAGTGATATTGTACACGTGTTAAATGCTGTTTATCTTTCCCTATTAGAAAACTGATCCTCTTCTTGTATCTCCTTGTATTTTTCCTTCTCTGCAGAAAGTTTCAAAAGCATCACATCTGTTCATACAATGTTTTGCACTGTTGTTTTCTAAATGCAACACCTACACTGTAAATATATTACGGCACTGGGAGTCAAGTCATCTGGAAAAGGAAAGAAAATCCATGTAGGATCAAGGACTAGACGATCAAGGGCTATGAACCATATGGCCCCATGGCCACAGGACACAAGCCCAGGATTGATTCTTTTCTCCAAGAAGGGTTGTACATGAGTTGATTAAACAACGATAAAAAGTAGCTTTTTACTTCATTTTTTTGTGCTTATTTTGATATCTACAATTGTGCAGAGTCTTAAATACACAGATTAACGGATTATTTTCCAGCCCTTTGTATATGAAGATTAATTGGAATTTGTGATAGAAACTGTCACTACTGCAGTTATCAGCATCCTATGACTTTTGCATGGGTGTGATGAAACATTATGTTTATGGACATAAATAAATAAATAAATAAAGCCACGTACCACATACAAATGGATATTTCAACAGACTACCAATAGTCACGTTGCTTCAGACATTTTGATTACCTGAGGTGTGTTTGTGATGGGCAGGCAAATTCCTAAGTCATTGACAGTCAGCTGAAGAAAGAGGGTCCCAAAAGCCTGCGCAGAGGTTTGTTGGATTCCAGGCAGCATATCTACTACTTCTTTTGTGGCCATATGAATATCTTTATGTAAAGCCATTCTCTGTTCATTCCAGTTGTCATACGCAGCCTTGTAGTTCAGCCAAAATAGCACAGCTTTATGAAGAAACCAGAAATGCTTAATTGATTTCAACACATAAGAAAAGGCAAGCATATTCACTAAATAAAGTTCTTTTTTTTTTCATCTGTACAGTTTCTCCATAACTTTAAGACAGTGGATATATAACAGTGGACACACACACACATTCAGGATGTAATGAAGAGGCTTATGCTGCAAAGGACAAGCTGGACAAAGCCAATCATTTAGCAAAGTTAACACATTAAAATATAGAAAGTGATGCTGTTCTCAGCATTATTCATTTGTGAAGACTTATAAAAGCAACTTTCTCCAAACCATCTGAAAACTAATCACCCCAGCAAATGGAATTTTTGATGTCAGGAATTAACAACCAGTTGGCATGCAGTAGACTTGAATTTCTCAGCTACCTAACATTTTGATTTAACATGAAATATACTAAATCTTGAATAATCAAGTCTCTTTGAAAAAAGATATACAGCTTCCTCAGTATTAAGAAAAATTTGTAGCAATTGTCTCTTCAATACCTCTATCAAAGGCCACAGGCTGAGCAAAAACAATTGGTCTGTTCAAAGTAATGAGCACAGCTTCTCTATCTGATGAGCCACTGATTTCTTCTCGGAGAGCATTTCTTAATCCAATTCTTGTCTTGAAGTAGGCAACTTGATGAAAGTCTGAGCCAGCTTCTTCATAAACCTTAAAATGTTCAAAAAATGGGAAGGGGGAGGGGTTTGCAGCAGGGAGGAGTTCAGGGACAGGGGAAGAAATAATCAAATTACTGCATTTGACAAAATGTAAAATTACAACAAGAAGTGAAGATGTCTCCTTTCCCCTTTTTCTCTTCTATTCAGTTTTCTTACATTAAATTCTGATCGCAGTGTTACATTCCTTATTTATCATACAACGTTAACTAAAGTTAATATATCCAGCTCCTCTATTGTGACAGTACATTTATAGGTTCTAAGAGTTGTATTTGTTACTAGACAAACATAAAATATTTTCATACCATAGGATTAGTGATTCCAGGTAACAGTGGGTTTAAGAATCCAAGAGATACAACTGTCAAACTAATACAGATAAACTAGGTCAAAAGGTAGGTCTTAGTCAAGTTTGGATCTTGTCTATCTTATTATTTCATTCATGTAACCTAAAAATAATAGCAATATCAACAAAAATTTTGAATTTGACTCAGTAGCAAAGCCATTACTGTTGCAAAGGGCTAGTAAGTTCCAAGATATTAATAGCATGGGGGAAAAAAAAAAAAAAAAGAGCCCGTACTTGACTCCTTCCATCTTTTATGCATGTACACTGGCCTTCATAATGAAGATTGCTATTTCTTCTGAAAAGTCATCCCCAGTCCCTTCTTGACTCAAGTGAGAAAATTTATTTTGAACAACTATTTAACAAAATATGAGAGTATATTCATGAAGTAAATTTCCACAACTGTGTGCTGTAGAATGCTTAAACTTTTATAAAAAAGGAAAACAAGCTGAAAAAAACAACCAACCAAAAAAACCCCCCAAAAACCTCCAACAAAACACCAACACCGTCCCCAGCCCCCCTACATTTTACACCCACTCCACAGCCAGATCAGAAAAAAAACCAGCAGTGTAAGACAGCCTCTTGGCTTGGTTATGTATTTTTTAATCACACACTAAGAACATCAAATGCAAAGATGTTGAGCACTAACCTGATGTTTAACAATCTGTCCTAGTGCCAGATTTAAATCCACCTGGCATTTCCCAAACAGTTTGAGGTAGCTGCTATTTCCAGGCATTGCTTTGGTTTGCAGTCTGTTTGAGAGTTCAAGTTCTATCAATCCAGTTTCAAATCTGACAGCTCGCATTGAGGGAGTTGTAGCTGTCACTTGAATTCCCTAATAAATAAGGAAGGTACAAAGTTATTAGGATCTGCTCAGAGACATAAAGAGAAGGTGAAAAAAACCCCAAAAAACAAAACAAAGCCAACAAAAAACCCTTTTCACTGTGCAGAAAAAAAAAGAGGACATAATAGTTTTTCACAATGCAATGCCACTACGCTGTTTTAAAAGATTACGGGAACCAAACTCAAGGTCTTTTTCTTCATGCAGAGTATCCCTAATTCAATACACTTTGAGGTCAAAACCTGAAAACCATTAATAGCATCTAGGATCACTGTTTTGTCATCATAAGATTACCTTAAACTGTAGGCTCAATGAATAAAGAAGAATTTTTGGTTTTTCTCCATCCGTTGTGCCATCATGTTCATTCCAAAGAGGTATTGGCTGCTCCCCTCCTGTACACATTAAATATACACATTCAGAGTTTTAACAAAGAAGGCATTTTCAAACACATAGATATAAAAAAAGGTGGCAGTGAATTAAGCCCCATTTTAAACAACGACCAGCTGAAGATTTATAAAAACAAATATAGGTTGAAGATGGAAGACAGATTCAGCTTGTTACATATAGTTAGCAGCTCTCTATGAAGCATCAAGGCAGAGAGTCATGTCCCTCCCCTCCTGGGAAACCTTCCACAGGAAGGCTCAAAGCCTGAAAGGAGTAACACTTAGTTTTCAAAAAGATATTGTCTCCTGCACCAATGTATCTCCTAATTATCTGACAATAAAAATTAAAAACTTGACCGAATACTGTGCAAATTGCATGAAAAGAAGAACTGAAATTATACCACTATTTTTCAATGACAGGAGGAAAGACTATTTTGTGTTTCTTTTATTTTTGTGTTTACTTCCTCATCCTGGCACATTTCATCCCAAGTCACATATCCCCATAGGCCCTAACCTGTAGGAACAATACTGGTTTAAATTCTCCTGGAGATTTAATCTATATTCAGTCTTAGTTTACATGAAGGGCTTGCACTGGAAAAGGCTAAGCCATTAATTCTTCCCATAATAAGAATAGGCAGTTACGTCATGGATTAAAAAACAAAAAACCAAACAAGAACAGTAAATTTTTAATCACTATTTTGTATCTGGATGTTTTTCTTCTTCAAATGTTTTGTTCCCCCCCATCCCTAAATATTCTTAACTAGGATCATGTAAAACTACAATGGTAGCCTAAGGGTTCTGAGCAAGAGAACTAACTCATCTTTCATATATTCTCCACATGCATATTAGAGGCTATTTTTGCAATGACATTTCTTCATGAAGTTTGTAAAGCATTTGCCAGTTGAAAAAGAAAATAGAAAAGAGATTTTACTTTTATTTAAAACTTCTCCATCTACCCTTTCACGTAAGGGTGCATAATTTTCTTGAATGAAACTAATTTAAAAGTTCGAGTTGAATCTTTATATAAACCAGTGCAAAATGTGACATGAGTTTGAAAGCAGACACTGCTTTTGAATATTTATTCACATTTGTCATCCTCTAACATTCTCTCTCAAACATGCATCCTTCTTCCTCTAAAAACATAATAAAATTCATTTTCCCTTTATTTCCCCTGATTATTTTAATTTTTGTTGACTTTTTAATTATTATTTCTTAGTAGACAGACAATACTACTTGTTAATTATTGTTTTTCCTTTTTCTAATTCATTTACTGTTTATCCCCATCTACCAATTCTTATCTTGACCTAAAGAACAACAAAACACTTCTACAGTTCTTATTTGCTTTTCCATTCATCTCCTCATCTGTCATTTAATATCCACAGTAAATTATATTCCTGCATTTTTTTAAAACCACCAAACAATAACTACCAAACAACAACTAAACCAAACAAAGCTTCCAGTCCTTACATTTTCCCTCAGAGCAGCCAGGTGTCAGAAAAAAATAGTATCATTTTGTACTATTTTTTCTAGTCTGTGGGGTGATACAACTTGTTTGCTGAAATGAAATATCACTGCATGGCACAAGTTATCAGCTTTTTGGTTTGCTTTCAGTTCTTCACCACAGACCAAATCTCTAGCCGTAAGAACTAGAAGGTGAGTGGATCTACTTCTAAATGCTGCACAAACTGATTCAGACAGTTTTTTACGTACGAAAAATAAATGTTTTGTAACCTTGTCTATTCAACAGATGAACAATGCAGTATGCAATTTCCACTGCACACTGCAAAAGAGACAGCACTGACTGATTTTGCAACTGTTTTCTAATTGAGCTTTTAATGACACAACTCTATTGTTCTTCTGAGAAGAGAAGCCAGCCTAAATGACAGAAACAAAACTGTCACTTCTGCAGTATAAAGCATCAAACACAAAATCTAATGAATAGCCAAATACCTTTTTCATACAGTTCTGAAATACGTCATCTGCAAAGAATTGAAGAGCTAGGAATCAGGAGACACTAAGTAATGCCAGTATTGACACTACTTTCCCTGGACACAGCTGTTTTCCTTTCAAAGAATATGGTGATGTTATTTTATAAAATGCAATATCATGATCTGCATTTTACAGGCGAACAAAGAGAATATAGAAAGTTACCCAGCTGAGGTTATGGCATAGATAGACACAGAGGCTAGGGTCCAGAATGACAAACTATCCTGCTTCCCAATAAAATGTCTTGTTTCTCATAGAGCTACAAAAATTTCCAGAGCCTCTTTATTCACTTCAGACTCCAGCTCTGCTGCTTTCTTCTCACTGCTGCTTGGAGCACTAGACACAAAATGACAGTGTCTGCGAAATAAATATCTGATCTAGAGATCTATATAATGTTGCCATCGAACAAGGTTTAAGGATCGTACTTAAAGTTGGTTTTAAGTGTTCTGCTCACCTGAAACCTTCTGTATGACTTCATTTACTTCCTTCATGAACACTTTTTGCACAAATACTAAATGATTTAAAAGATCAGTTGTGAGATTATGTTCGAAGGAACCAACCTGCAGAAATACAAAATTTTAGAACAAAACTTTAGAACAGTTAACATACCTACGTTTTCAAAACTATGCGTTTTTAGTTTTCAGGCATATCTTTTCAAGTCCAATTATATTGTTCTTGGCATAAAAAAAGAACATTAAATTTTTTTTCTTGCAGTTTTTCTGCTGTGAATGCCTATCAGAAAACTGAAGGACATACACTACTATATGAAAAAGTTTATTCTCCTGCTTAAGTTTAGCTTAGACAATAAAATGCAGGACTTGATTAAGGTTCATGGAAGTATGTGAAATGCTACTTAATTACAGAGAGTAAATCATTATCAGAAGAAAATAGAAATGAGCTTTCAACCTCTAAAAGTGCATTATTCTAATTACTGTAGATAAACAAGTTTACTTGTATCTTCAATGGTAAACTTATGTGTCCAGTCTAATCTTAAAGAATATTCCTAAGGAACTGGAGTCTGCCTAAGATTGTTTAAATTTGCCATTAAGATTTTTTAAAAATAAAATTAAAATACAGGTATTTTCTATAACTACTTGGACTTGGCTTTTGCCTTTGCTAAGCAGACCCTCCCTTCTGTTTTACATGCTGAACAAATTCAAAGACCCTAAGGTCCTTCTTCAGCCAGGAAATAACTCCAATGGGTTGAACAAAGAGCGTCACCTAATTAAACTTCTCCCATAAAGATGCAAACATCAGAAGTCTCAATTACAAACATGGTAGACTAGCTTTCTGACTAAAGAAATACAGTTACAAGAAAAGCTCCACTTTTCGCCACCAGATAGGTTTCTTTTAAGCAGCATCACTTTTCTCTTTGTGAAAAGCAACTATGGAAATTGGTACACAAATAGAACTTGTGAGTAGAACACTCTGTGCCCAACAGAAAATGTTGTATCATTAACTAACGTTATATATAGTTTCTCCTATCTATGGAGTTGTCTAATCATGAAAAAATAAAAGTTATAAAACAATAAAATTGTTTTCAAATTTTTCAGTATTTCCTTTTGCAAAATATATGATATTATCTAATGTGTTAGCATAAGCTTTCAGTTTAAAATTACACTTTATTTGAATCATCAGCATAATACGCTTTTGTCTGCTTCACTGGTGAGAAATATGTCATTCAAAAAAAGATTCTAAACATATCTTCCTTATTTATTTGCACAAAATAACATATTCAAAACCCTCCAATATAGTGGTCCTGACTGCTTAATATGTCGGCTGCTCATCAGGCTAAGGACTGGTAAAGTTCTATTTCAGTGTCACGCAATTACAAATGCTATATTTGGATCAACCTGTAAACCTGAGAGTTCTGGAGAAGGCAGATTATTAAAGTAGTATGAAGATGCACATACAGAAATGTAACAGAATGGAAAGAACAAGTTATCAAAGACGACTACTGTCTTCAACACCTACTTCAGCCACACAACGTAAGTAGTTCCCCTGTAGATAATAGCCTTGCTTTGCAGGTAGTTCATCTATGCTCCAAATTTGGTCTGAGTAAGTATCATGTTCTTCCATGATATATTTGCCTGACATAGTGACAGGAGGAAGGTTGAGACTTGCTGAAGGAGGAATGGTTGACATATCAGTGGCAGAGACTTTTGAAGTGAAGCGCAATCTGTGACTTGGAAGCTCAAAATTAAATCTAGTTTGGGCACCTGTAAAAGGAAGACAGGGAAAGAAAAGTTATGAACTGGCAAAAGAATCTTTTATTTATCCTTAAATTTAAGAACACTTTTGGAATTAAAAAACCCTTTAAAATGTTATTGAAGTGCACAGACCTCTAGAGCTATAAATATCCACCCACATAAATCGTGTTTTTCTTAATTTTTCAAGAAAATGAAGACTTCACTGTAATTAGATGGAGAAGGGAATCATACAAACCACCTCATCTGTACTGAGGCCCTGTAAGAGTATTCTCAAGTAGCCTTACGAATCTGATTTCAATTCATCAAGGATCATAAACTGATTTTATCAGAGGGAAGCCTTCTGGGAAGAAGCTCCATATGAATGAATACATGTCTTCATCCGCTCTTGTATTCTGCCTCTAGCAATCGTGTATAACAGTGTAAATTCTCTATATGGCCCCATGTGATTGAAGTCCACATTCAAAAAAATAAGTCGACAGCAACAGATTCAAAGCCGTAGCTATAACTCAACAGAAATAGCAAGTCCTCTTGGATGCTTCTAGCAAGGCCAAACTAAAAGCCGTAATGTTTTTAACGTTTCAGGGAACTGTTACCTGTCATTCCATGACTCCTCATTCTTCCCATCTTATATTCCGCCTTTAGAGAGGGCAAGAGCGCTGCTCCAATAGCTATACCATCTATCATGGCACTGAATTTAAGAACTATAGGCTTCTTTTCTAAGCCTTCTGGCAGCTGTGGAAATTCATTTGTTTCAACAGGTGTTTGATTAATACTTGTTGGAGTCTTTTCAGAGGGCAAAGGAGTTGGAACATCTTCTTTGGTAGGCTGGGGCCTATTTACCAAGACAAAGATCAGAAGATACTTTTTGTTATTCTAACATGATCTATGACTAGCCTGACCCTCCCACATCTGTTCAAAGTAGCCCATAAACAGATAGCAACCAGTAGCATTCAGAAGTGTCACGCAAGCAGCACTTACGCAGTTGACGGTTGCCTGATGAGATCCGAAATCTGCTTGGAGAGCTGGTGAGAACTGCGCACCATCATGCTGTGCAGTGTGGCAGGGTGCTGAGGAATGTTGATGCTGATGGCTCCAACTTTGACCACAGCAGCGTTGTTTGTTTTCAACCCTCTCTGGGCACTATATAGGGCCTGGGATTTGGCAATACTGCATTTCACGACAGTTCTAACAGAAAAGGAAATGGGATTTATTCACACGTCTTTCAAAACTTACAGTTTTACGTTAAAATGGGTTTTTAAGTGTTAGCTGAATTTTAAAGCATTCATATAAGTGATTTTGTTTATAAACTACATACACATTCCTTTTTCTTTCACTTTACACACACAGATGCACTACATGCCACAAACAACTGCACTACATTTAAGAGAACTACAAGACATGCAATTGCAAAAATACTTGTTGAACTGTTATTCTTGCATAATGTAAGATCATTTGAGTTTATACACACTAGGCTGCACATACACAGACAAATTTTCACACACGGATGCAAATAAGAGCCTTCCATTTCAACTGCTTTTCAGGAATAATCTTCAATCACCCTTTTCATAAGAAGACTTAGTAAAATCTTATTTTAGCATCCAAAAAGGTCAATGGAGGAAATACTCACTTAGCAATAAATACAGAGGAAGTGATAGACGGGGTTTTGAATTAATACTGATGTTTAATTGACAAATACTATTGCAAATTATGAAGTCTAAACTTTATTTTAATGTTAAGGATGATAAGGTTCACAATGGTTACCCAAGATAAAAATACAACTGCACAAAGCTGACAGTTTTTGATGTCAAAATGAAAATTTGGCATATCAGAATTCACTGAGTTCCTATTAAAAAAAAGATACATAGCATAACACATTAATGTTTCTCATCTAAGGTCAATTACTGGAGAGTTACCCAATAGAAGTATATTACATAGCCAGCACAGAATATTACAGCCTCGAAGAGAAAGACACTTAGTTGTGAAGATGCAGTACATTAGCTAAAACGTCTGAAAAACAGACTCTATAAAATTGCAACATTCAGTGAAAGTTTTTCAAATACTAGATTTTAAGGAGCATAACTAAAATACTTTTTGTACCATGATTTAAACTGTTCTATAGACAGTTTGGTTTCGTGGTGAAAGCTACAATATTCTATGAATTCTACTCCCTAAGTCATGTTTCTTCTGTGAAGCCCTAACACAAGGCTCCTTATTCTGATGTTAAAAATACCAGCTAGCCCAAAGCATCCCAAGATATCATCCTTCTGCTTATAATGAAGAAATACACAGCACTGTAATGCAACCACAGGCCTATCAACAGCAGATTAATTTACTGAAGCTCTAAAAACATTTTCAGATTTTCATGGCTACGCAAGAGCTACTAGCAACCTAAAGCACTTAAGGGTTAATATTTTAGGGTAGACTGTCAAATAGAATCGATTTCAATATATTTGAAGAATTTACACAAATATGAAGGAGGCAACAAATCTTAATTAACAAGTATTTCCAGAAAAACATTATACTAATAAACATTACTTAAGAAAAGGGCAGAATTATTTTAATCCACCTCTTTAAAAGAAACAAAGACAAGTATTTCTCTGTTGATGTTTGCTTATTTCCTACTCTCTTCCTAGTACCATTCTGACTCAACTATTGTGAAGCCAACCAAGAATACATTTTTTCCCCCATTTATAACACAAAATACTACATTAGCTACTCAAGCATCACAAGAACAACTCTCAGCTTAAGGGAATTTGCAAGATCTCTTCCTGACCTCTACCAGACAGGCAGTCTAGTCTTAACCAATCTTTGTGTAGAAGTTGAAAGTAAATGTAGTCGGAGTTTAAGTCTGTACTGAATTTACAATCAATTCTGAACATGGGAAGAATTCTTACCACTTTAAGCACTTCCTTAATGGAAAAAAATTACACCAATACAGCTGTCGCAGGAGAATCAGATTTTAGCAAGATTAACAGTGCTTCTCTGCTAAGGTATTTTTGTATTTCATGCAATGAATGAATTTCACTGTCACTTGTCTGGTCTACAAAAAGCCTACTTCCATGACAGAATGAAATGCAGAACAACTATGTAGCTATACATTTATTTGGAATAAGCCCTGCACATTATATATCTGCAGTTTGCTTACCTACAGTGATATGCCTATAACAGATCTGGTTGAGTATTATTAAAATCACTAACCGATATTTAAGTTATATACCACTAATGCATTCAGAAGTAATTCTGTGTTCTCACTTGAATTCCATAGTAATCACTCTCCAGACAAACTTGTGAAAAACCTCTTTGTCCCACTACAGAACTGGCTACAAGGCCACCACTCAACCTGACAGATTTTTGGGAACGTTAGAAAAAGTGGGGGAAAAACATCAGCAGGAGGCCTGTAACATGCACAGGAACAACCACACTGAGTCAGATGAAAATTCAGGCAGTAGCAGATACTTGGGGCATAAATAAAGTGATCCTTCCCTTAATTCCAGCCATGAGGGGTTTACTTTTTGAGCCAGAGGCTGTATTGTGCTCATGACTCACAACCAGACCTGTCCTACGTGGATTTGTCCAATCCTTTTAATCATTTACACTTTTGTTGACCACATCATATGGCAATGAATTCGACTGTTCAGTGATGCACTATGCAAAAAAGTACTTTCTTTTGCTCGTTTAATGTTGCTACCAGACAAAAAGGAACAAAAAACTGAGTATCTTTTTTACATCACTTGCAGTTTTACAGCCCTTCACCTCTCCTTCCAGAGTTACCATCTATAAGGACATTTTAAAGTTAATCCTGTATTGTCACAACACTGAACATACACAAATGCTGTAACAAACAACAGTTATACTAAGTCCTTCTAAAAGATATGCACTGGTGGTCTAAAGCAGCAAAAGAAACCCATGCTCAGAATACTGCTTTGGGGAAGAGAGAAAAAAAAGAAAAAAAGAGAGGGGAAAAGAGAGAGGGAAAAAGAGAAAGGGGAAAAGAAATAAGAGCCTCACAATTTTTGGCTACATAACTTTTCTTCTCAGAGTACTGCAGGGTCATTGCGTAATAGGGCTTCTAGGTTACCAGTGTATCATTTCCCACCTTGATCACTAGTCCAGAGAGACCCTCTGGACTTTAGCATCAGGAAGTAAGAAAGCAACTATAAAGAAAACTTTGCATCTTTTGTGAGAGAAAAGACCTACATTCGCACATATGGATCTGGGGGAGATGAAGAGGGTCACCTTCATTAGCAGTAGATGCAGAGGCATAGTTTTAAGGAAAACATTTTGTGTTAGCATAACCTGGTCAGCATGCCTGGTAAATAAAGACAAGAGGAATGGTCCTATTCATGCTGAAATCACAACAGGTACTACTACTCCAAGCACAGAAGTGCCTCACCAAGTTCAAAGCAAATCTAGCCTGTCTGTTCCTTTACATTTATCAGCATTATTTCATCTCACTAAAATAAGCATAGAAGAACTTAAACAGTCAGTGAAACCATTCTAGCATTACAGTAATGACAATATAGTGTAATATCTGCCCCTAAAGCTAGACTATTAATGTTTACAAAGGGTTTTTCGGGACATATTTAGCAGGCTACATTAAAAGCTTATCTATGTAATATTAGATGTTAAACTAAAATGTATTCAAGCAACATCTGCCTACACAATCACACACAGCAGGAATGCAGCCATTAGCTACACAACACAAAGTTAATTGCAAGGCTATTAAACATAATAATATCACATACAGAAACTCTTGTTTGGCTGTGCTTGTAGGAGATGTAGGAAAATCCTCCAGTCTACAGATGAAGATTGAAGAGAAAGCAAGAAAAACAAAAACAAAGCAAATAAAGAATAAACATTCATGCAAAATTAGTCAGTTAATTACTTGTAACCCACAATATGACAATTACTTTCAAATTTACCAAGTTGAAGGTTTTGGTTTTGTTAGGGTTTGTTTGCTGTTGTTAAAGATTTCTTTCCCCCCTTTCCTTTTGTACCCTCCCTATATGGAAGCTCAGTAAGATTATGATGCAAAACAGTCATGAAGTACCTCAGTCGCTTTCAGAAACCCTACATAGCTGTCAGATTAGAACTTTTATTTATCCCTCTGAAACACACATATCAGAAGCAATTTAGCCGGGGACATTAATAAAATGCTACATGTCTTAAGTTCTATATGGCATCTTCCAAACTAAATGGGAATTAAAAGAAGAGAGAGACTCAAGGCACATTATTTAGCCCCTTTTCTACAACATCAATATTCTAAACCCGGATCACATACTGAGGGTTACCCAGCTAAGACTCAAACTGCGTGATGGTGATCTACGTTACAAGGAGTTGTAGTTCAACTGTTGTTTTGCAACTCAAACAGAAAGAAGTTCAGCTAGAAACAAAAAAAATAATGCATGCCCTTTTTGAGTTTGTGAACCTGGCAAAAAATAAAAACAATGTGGATGCTGAGCAAGTGATTCAAGATGTTCATGCACAAAAAGTGATTCTCCCCCCTGCCCCTGTCAAGTTGTGTCAATTATATAAAAGGTGAAGAATGGATATTAGAACTGTAAAAATAACACAAAGAATCATGCATCATGGGAGTTAAAAAAGATATCTATTAAAGAAACAATATAGCTCTTAAATGGGAATAATCAGCATAGTAGGTTAAATGCTCCCTGAAATTCTGTATGGTTTTGTGGAACCTATAAACTTCAAAAAGCACTTAGAAGCTTAAGAGAAACAATACACACTATGTGATAAAGTTTCTATGCATACAGCACATGGAATAAAATCAGTGCAAAAAGTTCTGATTACATGAAATTTAATTACTTTTTACAAGAGAACCTGTCACCCACTGATTTTTCAGTCAGGTCACTTACCCATTTACACCGTGATCCTACAATTAGTTCTGAACTTACTAATATCTTTTACTAGAAATAGAAAGGAACAGGAATATTCATGTAACTATGTGTAAGACTTGTGCGATGGGGTGCCCTAGACTGAAACCTACTAATACTTTCGCCGTATTCCTTCTCAGCTTACTCAGACATGCCTTTCATAGAAACGCCTCCTGTCCGCGGGCACATGCAATTAGCTTTACAAGTCAAACTCGAGCCAGTTCTGCAACAGCTGCGTGATTGCCACCAAACTCTACAACTTCATGGATTCTACCTAAAGACGTATCATCAATGCTTTCTCCATATTAAGCTACATACCTTTACTGTCACGCAACTGATACCACTTCTATGTCCTTGAACAACTTTAAATTGTCAGGCTTCATACTTACTGGATATTTGGGGTAATGCCCTCCAGCAGGACGATGTTGACACCTCCTATGTGAGCAGTGGCACATGTCTCAGTCATCTTTTGATGTAGTACATCTTTAAGAAAAAAAGATACTTGA
Source organism: Nyctibius grandis (assembly GCF_013368605.1). NCBI lineage: Eukaryota > Metazoa > Chordata > Aves > Nyctibiiformes > Nyctibiidae > Nyctibius > Nyctibius grandis. The sequence continues at coordinate 80,837,990 of NC_090663.1, forward strand.
CAGCATTTCATTCAGTAAAATACTTCCAGATACGCCTACTGCTTTCAAAAATATAGTAACACAAAAATAATTGAAAAATTAGTTTTAGTAGTCATATTAAGTAATATCAAATATAAATTGTGACAAGAAGAAAGCTTTTGAAAATGAAAGGAGTGAGAAAGCTTTTGAAAATGAAAGGAGTGACTATCTTCTAAAAGAATTTCCTTCACGGCATTTTTTTAAAATCATGCATCTTTTTAAAATCCTTCAGCATCTTAGTAATAGTTTTTAAAAGAACTTGTTGAATGTTATTATATTGTCCACACACAGACACCTATTTACAAACAAAACATATTACACATGCACATACATACACATTGGTAAGGTATGTGCACACACATGAACGTGTAAAGCTGCCATTGAATTTAATTACAGAGTACTTTTGAGCTTATCTCACCTTTCATTTTTTCTTTCAGGGTGAAACTGCCATGGATTCTCTTCAGTTCAGATTCCATCGTTAGACCGCCAATGTCTGCCTCCAGGTGGGTTCGGTTCACCATGCCTATGCCAAAGACTATGAGAGTTACATGCTGTGGCTCTGAAGTCACCAGGCTGCGCTTCCTCTGCATGTCTCTGCCATTATCCTGTTCGTTCTCAAACACCACCCTACAAGCAGGTTCGGTTGGGCTTCGAACACCTACAAAAATACAACGGAGTTATTGAAGGATACTTGGCAAGAAATCCACAGCATATCTGATTTGTATTTGTATTTGAAACCAAGGATCACATATCTTGCACATCCAGTGAACTCTTTAGGCAAATTATCCGTGTCTTGCTTATTCCACTCTAATAACATGCAACTGAACCAAACCCAAGACACTATGAGACAACGAGTGATGGGATTTCATTATTATTCATAGATATATTCTTATGTATGTTACATAAATATTCCTCGTTATGTGACTTTATTGTTATACAATAAAAAGGCTCTGATAGTTTCCAATTGTCCTGTTTCTTTTTTGATAATTTCACAGCCAAAGGTTCTTATAATTTTGTTCTGGATGAGCAAGTTTTCCTTTTCAACACTCAGAGCATAAAAAAAAGTAAGAAAATTTACATATTGTGCAGATATCAGAGGTGTGGATACGATATTCCGTGCATTAAAGATACTGTTTAACAGCAGCTCTCATTTGACACTTAGTTTTTCATTCTTTAGTTTAAAAAAGTCCAAAGAAAATATACCTAACTAGTAACTATACCATCCCCTGTATAGTTACAGCAACCTAAGTTCACCAACAAAAAGAATGATGCTAAGTCAGCTCTCAAATTTACTCTGCTGTGCTAAAATACATTGGAAATAGAGAGCAATGATCACCCCAGATCTCAAAGTTTTGGGTGAAATTGTGGCCCAAACACCCATAATCTTTGCTGGACTTTACCAAAAATCAGTATTTCACCTTTTCTTCTCTCAAAGCTAGGTTCACAGATTATTTTTTTACTCAGTCATTCCCAGGGCAGAAAGAGTCTCCTTCAGGATCACTTATTTATGTGCTTACATATTTTCACAGATTTTTTTCTTTTGTGCACCATTTTGGTGAACTAATTACAAGCTCCCCCCCAATCCTCATTACTTGCCCTTCTGATCCAAGTTATATGAGGTGGGCAACTTTCAAAAACCGCCTTATGATGAAGCTTTAGAAGAATACACTTGAGCAAAAGCACACACTCTCAATTATTTGGATTCATGAACGAGTTTACCTGTTGTCCCGAAAGTTTCAGAAGACTTTTCTAAAATCCCAGTTGGATCAGAAATGAGTGAATAGAAGTTCAATAGTTTATACATATTTTGCCAGCACTCAGCAGAAGGTTCACTCTGTTCAGACACGGTAATAGAGTCAGAGTCATCCATATGAATAGTCACGTGGTCAACTACATCTTTTGAACCCTTCCTGGACACTTTAGAAGTTCTTCTTTCTGACCTCCCCAAGGAATTCTTGTTTCGAGACTCTTTTTTATTGTTCTCATTGTTTGTTCGTTTGTTCTTGGTGTTGTTCACTCTGTTACCTCCATTAAGACTTCCTCGAGAGCTTCGGCTGAAATCAGAAGAGCGGAAGTCTCTGTGTTTGCGGGTTTTAAAAGTAGGTGTCGGAGAGGCTGATCCAGCTGTGTATCTGCTAAGTTTGATGTCCGTCTGTGTGGCTTTGATATCATCAATCATTGTACTGAACTGATGGATGAGACGAACCAGTGCCATATCTACGTGCTGGCTTATGGACTGGCAAGAAATTGTAAAATTACAGTGAAAAGTATTATAATAGCGTTTGTTCAAGTCATGAAAAGAAAGGGCACTGGTGGAGTTATGAGGTGTGCACATGGATTTCTCCATTACAACGGCACTAATACTGAAAGTTTCTAACATCAAAGCTGGTTTGAATTCAAGAGGAGGAAGATTGACAGCTCCTTGCCTAAGGAAAGAAAAGGTACAAGTTACTACTTTGTTTCTTTTTATGGGAGTCAAATACTTTTTACACAGCGGTACATCTAATTTACTGCATCCAACCTTTCATTTTCCGTAGGATATAATCTTCTTACTGTAGTTCTAAATATCAAAAATGAACTTTTGTACTTTCATATTGCATGCTACTAACATAGTAATCATTCAGTTCTATGTAAACTTTGTTTGGCATGCAATCTTTCCATCATAACCTAAAGCTTTGCCCAAAAATCAGCAGCGGGGAGGGGGGAAGATTCAGCACTTACAGCCAAGTAACAACCTCCTTTACAGAACTGATTACAAAAACAGCATTTAAGAGCATCTCAAATTCCCCCCACTATTATTCCCACCAGCTCTCCCTTCACCAATCTCCAATTTTCAAAAGTAGCTCAGATACAAATACTTAAAATTTCAAAACCATTTCACAGGAAAATTTAAAAAAAATATTCTAACAAGACGACAAAACAGGTAAGGTTAAAAGAATAAACGACTGCTCCTTATTCAGTGGAAGTGTTTTGGAATTCTGTGTCTTCACATGAAAAATCTGATTTCTGTTCTTTAACCAATATACATCTTTTCAAATACCTCACAACATACCTTCGAGCTCGCTTGCTTTTTCTTTCCTTTGCTGTATCTGAATCAACAATATCTGCTCTTAGACAGTCCAAAGTTCCTGAGAATGAAAGGTACTCTCCAAAGTACATTCTGTAGCAGAGTGGCATTGCATCCTGAGACTGAATTCCCGTGTAACTTAGAAGAGGTTTGAAAACAACCTACAAAACAAAATGCACTGATTTACTTCTTACTGTTTAAATTATTCCTATATTCTTGTTCCATCATTTGTTGATCTACAATATTTACTATGTCAGCGACAACATTTTTGAGTTTTATTGACAGTGCTGTGAAACAGAAAGAAGGGGGATAAAAAGGAAAAGATTTATGGACTTTTGAGTAAAAAGATTGACTACACAGCAAGCTAGCACTGAATGCTTAGCCATGGGAGCAAGGTTTCTGCATGTTCCCCTCAGTAAAAAATACTCTGGGGAACTAAGGTTACTCTCATAAATCCTCCAATATGTTCTTTCAAGTTATAAAGCAATGCTCTATTAATCACCATTGATAAAGTTTGTTATGGGACACGTCAGAGATTTCTTGAGCCTTTCGTCTTTGCACAAGAATGCATAAGAAACGTACAAAAACAGGATAACATTTTCATTGTTGTAAGATTATTTTGTTTTTAAAGTAATAACTAGTTTTTCCCTACAAAACTCCAAAATACATCAGCAAACCACCCCTACCTGTGCATCTGCTAGCTGGACAGCAGGAAACCCCTGGTTACCCTCTTCTACACCTGCAATGTCATCCTGACTGGTGCTGTGCTGCGAGTGTGTGCCATCCAGGGTGTTCTGGTCACTAGACAAAACTGTGTTGAAGTCTGAAGCAGAGGGTATAGTAGGAAGATTGGGTGCCACACCTGAAAAATAAATACCCATGGAACACAAACACCACAGCAAATTTTAACACCATGAATTCTATTGTTTCTATATAATTAACCTTGCTGAATCACATGCCATACACATAGAAAGTCAGAGTCCTAGTCAGGTCTATAACCTCACAAAAGTGATTCAGGATAAAGAAACAGTCTGATATTGCTGAAACAGGTAACAGAGATAGTCCAATTCGTATTTGTAAAGCATAAAAATATTTCGTTCTTTTTGTCCTCCTTCCCAATGCCTTTTGTCTGTACTACATTCTATAGGGTACTTAACTCCTGCCTGAAGTGAAATAGTTTATAGGCTGAGTAGCCTATACCATCAACAAAGAGAAAGACTATCCACAGTTGCAGATACTTACTTTAGCTTTCAATGTGCTATAACCTTCTGGGCTTCCTTAGTCCCAGTGCAAGATCCACTAATTAGATCTCTATAGATTAGTCTCTAGCCAAATATGCTCTTCATACAAATGACTACGGGCAGCCACTGCCCTGCGGTTGCTCTACTCGCAAACAATCCGACTTGCAGCACGAGGGCAGAGCGATGCTGAATCGCCTGCATCTTGAGCTGGACTGGACTCAACCTCCATGAGACAGAGTTGCTCTGCCAATGTAAATTAATCCTGATTCTTCAAAACTCAAGCTTACAGCACTTATCAGATAGCCATGACTTCACACCTCCACAGAAAAATGGTTTGGATAAATCTGTATCCGAGTTAAAATCACTAAGTCTAATTTCAGGAACATGAGCTTGTGAACAAACTGTTACCGTTTCAGCAGGAAAAAACAGAGCTTTTATGAAAAAAAAAAAAAATTGAAAGCTATACTTCTGCCCTATGATTCTTTTCGCAGAGAAACACATTCCAGTTTACAGAGGAGCCACCCCAGATAAGCACAAAGATGTTTTGTAGGATCAGACTATTTGTTCAATATTAAAAACAAATTAAAACAACTTATTATTGCTAAGATTAATACATTATGGTTGAAAAACTCTTAATAGAAGAAATATTCAAATTTAGTTAGTGAAAATTAAAGATACGCACACATTTGGGGATTATGAATGATGACAGGCTTACTAAAAATAATAAATAAGCTGCAATAAGTTGTTACATATCTGTTTCTTTAATACCCTTAAGACTTACAGTAATGTGTATTTTCTTTTCTCCATTTCCTTACACCAACTGACCACTTCCCATCCCTGAATAACATTACTCTCATAATAGATGTTTATGTTTAGTCTCAAAATTGAACTGAGAAAGAGCAAGGATTCCAATGCACAACATTTTCATTACAAAAACAGCATATGCAAATTCCATTAAAAGTAACTAACGAAATCCAAGGAACTCTGCAACTAAGGATGATTCTATGGCTTAGCTTTTTGCAGCTACACATGGCTTCAGAAGCTACATTTACAGTTCCAAATGTAAGAAAAAGCTAAATTTTTCGAGGCAGGGTGAGGGAAATGAAAACAACTGTTTTGCTTAATCACATTTGTTCATTTTCTGGTTTCCTGAGAAGTCCCACAAGTAGTATTTACATCTGTTGAACTTAAGTCACTTGCTCAATTACTTTCAGAAAGAAGGTGGTTAACACATTGGAACAGCCAACCCCAAATCATCTCAAATTCAGCTGTAATTAGCAATACCTGTTGGAAGACTATTGTGTCCAGATTTGGTGGCTGGACTTTCTTGTACTACACTTCCTCTGTTGCCCACAGCATTTGACATCCAGTTATAGAAACTCACAGAAGATGGTTCAGACAGCAAAGGATGTTCAGATAACATGTCCGTGGCCACAGTATTTCCTATACAGATAAATCCGAAGCTTTAGCATTTGTTGTTTCAAAGTCAGCAAAAACCAGGAAAGCAGCATAGTTTTACTGACAATATCTATTCACTATTAAAATAAGCCTAATCCTCAGGGTTTATTCCAGTAAATTATGTGTCAAGCAGCACTACAGGTGCTACCACAAAAGTTACACTATGACGCTAATGGATGTTGCACTACAAGTGTCTTTGCATTTGTTCATCTCTACCATTAGAGGAAAGAAGTCATTAAGAAACCAAAATACCTTTTTTCCTGAATATTTCATTCCCTGACAGCAAAGGAGACAGGTTTCAGAGAAAATGCTGTATCAGACTTATTTGTTTTTCTTTAGATAAATTATAACAATGCACTCCCAACAATAATATGGAACATAAAAATTTCAGTGTACCTATTTCTACATACATTGAAATTCTATATACAAACTTCTACAAAACACATTTTTTCTGCAGACCATTATTAAAAATCCACAAGTTATTATACACGAACAAAGTTACTGGAACATTAGTTTTAGTCCACTTTTTTTGTGTGGTCAAGAAAAAATGACAAATACAAAATCATCACTTCATTTCCTTATTCATTCAAAAAGACTCAATTAATTATGTATTATGCTCAACAAGTAGTAAGGTTAAGTAAAAGGAAAATATTTTATTTATTTTGTTAGCTGTCATTTCTTTCAGTGATGTCCTCACTGTTTGCTTCTAGAAAATGGTATGGTGATGTCTAGGAACTAATATTAAAAATTATGATTCTTATTTGGGGGGAAGGAGGGGGGATCTTAAACAGAAATGGTAACTCCTAGTGAAAATATAGTACCTTTTCTAAATCATTAAAATAAAATCAATCCTCCCTTCCTCTCCCTTTAGCTTACTTATGCTACATCATACCTGTTCTTGTTAAAGAACTACTTTTAACTGCAGTTGTACTTCTTTGAGGAGTCCCTTCCAAAAGATTATGCAGGCTAGGAAAGCTCCCAGTAAGGTAGCTGAGCAGACTCTCTTTTCTTGGACTTTCTTTGACTGCTGTTCCAGAACGGCCAACGTGCACTGGTGAATCTGTAGCTGTATCTCCGCTAGTGTAACTTAAGGAATGATACGGATGGATACCCTTGTGGAGAAAACAAAGACACTAATGAAGTAATGAATTTTACGTGTAAAAAGGAAGCTACATTTGATCTGAGATCAGAACACAGTAACTATAAAATTCTCAATCCTGCAAACTTTTGGACAAGTAGCACTGCATTTGGGGCAGGTTATATGCTATACAGGTATTGTGCATAAAGGTGCTATTGCGTTCTCAAGTATTAAAATAATTTTATGTGTAAAAACAGTTTAAAAAGCCAAACAAGGAACAAATGGAACTGCAGAATTCACCTAAAACAAGTTTGCAGAAGGAATAGTGCATACCACTGGATGGAAGCCTCATTTGTATTTGGTCTTCGTCTGAAGACCAAATCCCTTCCATCCCTAGTATAAAGGTAAGTGCAGCCTCTAGGGAAGGTGAAGAACAGAAGCTGGGGTCTTCTGGCACCAAGAGGAAGGCTCCTGGTCCACCTGAAGACTTAAAACTATGAAACAGGTTCTCTGCCCTCAAAACTGAGGAAGAGCTAGATGTGCTTTCAAGCAAAGCACCTGGGCCACTTAACCCTAAACCACACAAGACCACCAGGGGGGAACAGTGACAGTAGCAGGCGACTATCTGCTAGAAGGGACAAATGCACCAGTATATGCTGGGGTCTGACCAGCTGCAAAACAGCTTTGCAAAAAAGGACCTGGGGGTCCTGGTGGACACCAAGTTGAATGTAAGGCAGGAATGTGCCCTTGCTGGGCTGTCCAGCCTGGGCTGCATTAGGCAGTAAGTGGCCATCACGTCAAGGGAGGTGATCCTACCCCCTTACTCAGCACTGGTGAGGCCACACTTGGGAGTATTGTGTCCAGTTATGGGACAAAAGAAAAAAAACCCAAACAAAAAACCCCAAAGCCAACACACAAAACCAAAACAAACCCCCACAAAACCACAAACATTCACAGATTCCTTCTGTTCAGAAAGTAGAGATAAAAATAAAATCTTGCAGTTTTTCTGAACAACTTGTGGAATAAAAAAACCCACACTAATTTTAATACAAGTTACTGGAGAGTTTTGTCAATTTTGTATAAGGATAGTTAAATTCTCATTTCTGCTTCCATAAATAAAGAGCCAGAAAAGTTAATGTACTTCCTTAAATGATGCACATATATATTGTTTTTAAGCATGGCTCTGAAGTTAATTGGCAAGAAAAACAATAAACAGATGTAGAATAGAGGCCAATTGATAGAGCACTGCTTTTATAAGTTAAGGAGTATACTTCCCATGTGTTACAATTATAGGTAGTTATAGTTACTTTTTAGACAAGCATGTATTCATCTGCAGCCTACAGAATTGCTTCTAAACAGGCCAGCTACAAACCAGTTTCCCCTCATGCATGGCACCAAAAACTTACCTTTATTTTCAGAACAGAATCACTGTGTGTGTGAGTCTTGGATAATTTTCTCATGATCTCAGCACCAGTTACAGGCCCAGAAGAGCCACCAGCAGGTGGAGGGCGATTAGCTGTTCCTTCTAGGAGCATGGTATGCTCACTGACAGTAGCTGGAACCAAGCAAATAATTTTTCTCATTTATATATATGTGAGCAAACAAGATTATCTATTATTAGGTACATTTATTTACAAGCAGTCATGAACTTCCAAATTCTGACACACACCTACACACAGCTGTCTAGGGAATTCAAGGGAATTTTAAGACGAATAAGAAAACCTCAGATATAGCCCTACTGGATTTTGTTTCATAATCCAAGAACAAATCTTTTTGTCCTTCTAATGTGATACAACTGTTGCTCTGTGCTACACATCAAAAGGAAGTTGCCGAATTTCACTTTATTTTGCTGACTCTGGCACAGATGATCTTTTTTTCAATTAAGATGCTTACATTTGCATCAATTCCATCTATAAGTAAATCTATACAAGGCAGCAAAGTTGCCACTTCCAAAATTCTCAGTGAAAAAATAGAAGAATATACACAGGGCAAAAAAAATAAAATATTTCACTGTTCTAATAGTCTGTTTCTGCTCAACCAAAGCAGATATTTTAGAGGAAGAGACAAAAATTTCCATCATATTTTATGATTACATACAAGTTTCATACACAAACATCTTCAGTTTTGCTGTCTTTAAGCTGATAACTGCTGCCTGGCTTCTAACAAAAGCAGATTCTCCTCCTGATTTTTTTAAATTATTTTTTCCTCAATGTTACATAATTCTTACTGGAGAAAAGAAAAACAAACATTGTATTTCTGAGAACAGTAACACTGTATATAGGTGCTACAAACAAAAAAACAAGTCAATTCAAGACAGCAAATAGGAGTGCTGCAACAACATGTATTTATTTATGCCCTTCCTTTCTGTCGTTCTTACTTAAGTCAGCTCTATACCAAATACAAAGCTAAATCAGTAGCTTATGTTACATTGGCAAACTTATAAGCTAGCAACAGAAATCTACCACATATGAAGTAGTAAAAATGAGGGAAAAATTTTTTTATGAAAATATGTCTTCACAAAGAACAAATAAGAAGGTAGGTTTGAAGCTATACCTGGGGGAATTCATAGAATTGCATGTTACAATTCTTAACTAAGGTCATAAACTGCACAACAAAATCCTAATTGCAAGCTAGCAAATAATTAAGTTGACATATTTTGTGCAGTAAATAACAAGACAAAGCATGTGAAGAAAGAGAAGTCTCCTGCTTTGTTTTTCCCCAAACAAGTAAGAATTATTATAATACTATAATTAGGATTATCAGCAGCTGCTTCAAAATGAAGACGATTCTAAAAAAGATGACTATAATGTATTCAAGCGTTAAAACTAAAGAAGATACAAATGCTATGAGAGGAGGTACTTGTCCCTATGAACTTTCACGGAGACAGAACACCACAAAAATACCTGCATCAAACTCAAACTCTGCTCCGTCAGCGCTTGTGTCACTCTGAAGACCCCCTCCGTTGTCTAATCCAAGTCCATCCTCATGCTCGTGGCAGGCGTTTGTTTGCAATTTCACTGGCTGAGCTGGTCTGTGTAAGCTGACTCCTTTAAAAGCTGGGGTCACCACAATGAACTTCATCCACTGCCTTGCTAAGGCAACTAGACCTTTCTTTAAGGTTACTAAGGCAGGAAGGCCATCACTCTTAAAAAAAAGAAAAACAAAAATTAAATGCATAGCAGCATTTAAAAGTAAACTGGGAGAAAAAAAAAGTCGGAACTCCCTTAAATCTTTGTGCTCAAGAGGCTTATGACAGAAACATGCTGGCACCACATAATGTCCATTCAGATACAAGCAGCCATAGTGCTAAGAGATAAAAATTACAGCTTCATTGAACACAGTAAATACATTCATTTACATCGCCTGAGGATCTAGCCTAAGGGGCCAAAAATAAACAACAGGAAACAGGTTTATTAAATATGAAACTAAAAGTACTTGAAGTAATTATAAGGCTCTGAACTATGGACTAAAATTCACAACAGCACTAGACTGACTGTAGAAATAGAACTGAAATTACAAAGATGAGGTTTTTTCCATTGTTGGTAACCAGTATTTGAAAACATAAATTTGAGGCAAAAACTAGGGATTGTTTTGATTACAAATTGTGCTAAAGAAAAAAAAAAGAAAGCTTCTTATTTTGAGCACAAATCAAACAGTGCTATTTAAGCCACAAATTGTGCTATTTCTGATCACTGGGCTCGCAGCTGAATACGTTGAAAAACGTAGTGTTTAAATCTGACAGCTGTGAAATTGGATTATGAAAATAACACAAGATCAGGAGCAAACACTCCTCCTTATGCCTAATGTTTGTTCAAACAATTATTTACCACTACAATCCAGACCATTTACATTCTAAAGCCACCAAGAAAAAAGATTAGATTCTTAAGCCTTAGAGTTTCTACAATTCTTGCTCTTTTCTTAAACTGTCTGCTTTATCCAAGTATTTCTAAAAGACATGAAAACTAGTTCTGAAGGAGAGAATTTGGAATAAGCTAATCGGTGCATGCACTTGCCTTAATAATTGAGATTTATTCAATTTTAAAACTACAGATGCAAGTTTTTACTACTTCGCTGTTATCTTTAAGAAAAATGGAGTCTGATAAAAAGGCCATTAACAATTTTTAAAGCACATCTTTTTGGTTTATGATTTCTCATGTATTTACTAATAAAATAGCTCGATAAAAATCATGCGTATACAGAGGCCACAACAAAAAACAGCAGGTATGAAAGCAAATGAAGTGAGAGAAGCCATATCTACTTATCAATTTAAGGATATATATCAGTTTGGGTTATATTTTCTTGTTTGTTAACTTCCCTTAAACAGTTACCTAATTTAAGACATTAGAATTTGTACATTTGAAACTAACACACTGAGTTACGTCCATTTTTACAGGGTAACTCACCATGGTGGCATCCTCAATAATGGAGTAATTTGCTTGAAGAAGGTAATGGTGCAATATATTACACAGTAAACAAGAAGGATTTTCTTGCAAGAAACGAGCCACTTTGGTCAGCCTGTTGTACTTGCTTCTCAGAGGAAAGTGCACACTTTTATTCTAGATTAAAATGTAACAATTTTTCACGTATGAACATACTGGCAAACAGAACACACACATAAACCACAAGATTTCACCTATGGTATCACAAACTTCTAACCCCATTTTGAACTTCTGCAACAGAAATTTTCCCCATGGATACCTACCTTATTTTAAATAGTGGTATGTGAAAAATCATGCTTGATGCTTATTTATTTATATGAGGTAGTAAAAGAGAAGGCTGTATTCAAATCACAGACCTTGTAAAGTTACCTCTGGATTAACGGACATATGCACAGCTAGCTGAGATTTTTCAAAGAAACTGTTTATTCCTAAACCAGGCATTTTTCTAATTTGGTTTAATGCTAAAAAAAAAAAAGGTAGGAAAAGAAATAGGAAGGGAGGTAGCAATAAGAGACTGATGCAAAGGATGATTTTGGGGTACAGCAGAGAACTAGCCTGACACTAAACTCGTCAATCTTACAATGCAAGACAGGATCTCAACAACGGGTGTCACCTCAAAACCTTCCCACTAGATGGTGCAAAGGAAATGAGCAGCAGAAAACTGCCCCCACACAAGAAAGCTCCTTAGCAAATCACAGGAACACCCCATTTGTCATAAAAGCTCTACCAATCCTAGTTTTCAACAAAAAATGTGTCTATTTTGTGTTTCTTGTGAGAATGTTTCACCCTTGCTATGCTTCTCCTCCCTTCCTATTAACAAGTGGGTCTAATAAACACAATGACTCAATACACTGCGGGAGCACAGAAATTCACATTTTCTCCCTCAATATTTCATGCTTCAACAGACTTTTGTATTTCATAAAATATACCAGACGCTACAGCTATATTTCTTACTCTTCCCTTTCAAAAGGCAGAATCTCCAGTTATTTTACCTGGAGACGCACTCCTGTAAAAAGCGCAAGACTTCCTCACTAGTAACAGCTGAATTTTTTTCCACTGAAATTTAGATTGTGTACAAAAAGCACAGGTAGTGAGTTCTTGTGACCAATTCCGGAAGCAAAGGCTTGTAAGAGGTGCTATACGCTTGTCAGTGAAAAGATCCAGAATCCCAAACAAATATATATTACACTGCTCTCTTCTGATACACCTGTTGATTTAATAAAGGTCATTTACCTCTAAAGCTTCTGTCATAATGCAACCCATAACAGCACAGATTCGCAGGGTCCCTTCAGTTTCTAGTTTATTTAATGACGATTTCACTTGGTCAATGGGAACAAGCCAAGCACCAACTGCAGGCGTTGCAGTACTCAGGAGGTTCAGCTGCCTATTGAGAAAAAAAAAACAATTGGGTATTCACATTTCAGCAGCACCAATTAGCAAGATTTTCTAATGCTGTTATGAATAACATTGAAATAGGTGGACTATGACAGAACAATGTTACAAAGTAACAAACACGGACTTATTACCCAGAAAATTAAAGTTGGCAAAAAGTACCCAAGGCAGGTTTTGTTTTACTTGCTCACACACTCATGATTCCATCCACTCTTGCTACCGCTATCCCCTCCTTTTCAGATTTGTATTCCTTACTGAACTCATACAGTTTGAAATCCTCATCACTGACTGAATCCCACATTAACTGTTACACAATACATCTTGAAGGACTTTTGCTGAAGGGCTGAGGCAAGAATATTCATACGTTTCAGTCTCAGTGGAAGTTTTTTGTTGGTTTTGGTTGTTTTTTGTTAACCTTTCTTTTCTTCTTTTAATCATATCTAACTCAAAATTGTCTAGCAACACTTCCATGTAAATGACAACAATAAAAAAATGAAGCAAGAGTTACTGTGATATATATAAAATCCAGAATTTTCATTTCCAGAGAAGCTTCAGAAATTACTGAAATTACATTTAAAATCTACAGAATACAACTGCAATTTAACAAAGCAGAATTGTCACTTTCTTTTAAATCAGGTAAAATTATACCTTGAGAATATATGGGCTGGAGAGCGCACATTGGTAGGGGCTGCAAAACTAAACCAAATTTCTTTGATTGTTAACTTCATGCTGCAAGAGTCAGGAGGAGGAGGCATCAAAGGTATATCTTTCTTTAGATCATCAGATTCAACCCCTTCATCCTTAAAAAAAGAAACACAAAGTCAAAAGTGAAACTGTTTTCCGAAGTGATTACACTGACAGACACTAACATACCACACTGTGCTCATAAGAAATAGCTTCATATGCATTTAGGCAAAGAAAAATAAACTAATGCTGTCCACCAACTCTCCCAAGACAATACCAAGAGACCTTGCGGAAAGCTGAAAGTGTGGTGTGCAAGTAGACAGTATGAATTCAGTTGGCACAACAAGACATCTGTTAAATTGTCAATTTTTCATTATGAATGTTAATCACTTTAAAAAAACCCAACCCAAGACCAATCATTTCTACATAGTGTGTATGTACCTGCTCATCTGAAACTGAATTTCCATTAATATCTGAAGAGGGACTTATTCTATCACAAGGAAGGTTATCGTCAGACACATCAGTGTTATAACCACTACCAGTTGGAGAATCTGAAGAGTTATTTGATGCAAGCAATCCACCTCTCTCTGTATCTCTTGATTTTCCCATGACTCCAAACGTGTTATACAATACTGCTCCAGATTGTCTTCCTCCTATAAAAGCACATACCAAGACTGTAAATGTTTGCTGTGCATAAACATCTATAAGTTATGTCCCATAGAAAAGATCTGCACTTAAGAGGAGAAATACATACGATTTTGGTTAAACAAGATGCATTATCATTTTAGACAACAATTTATCACTACAATTTTTATACAACAATTTAACAGCTAGTTGTAGAGCTTCTGATAGTTGTTCCAAGTAGATGAAGAGTACACACACTATTGTAAGTGGCATTGATTACTAAAAGTTCCTTAATTATATAATCTACTATGTCATATAATTTATTTACCACAGACACGTACTATTAGTATCACCTATAGTCAGCAATTTCTAATCAAATAATTGCTAAACTAGAACAACCTAACAACAAAATCGTTAGCAGTTTCATAAAACAAAATAATATAAAGCCTATATAAGCTTTACCTTTTATAGTTAAATTTTCAATTCCACACTCGAACATTATCCAACCCCACTTCTCTTGGCTCGGACCAATTCGAGTTACATCTGGAACAGCTTGTTGATCTGTTTCATCCACAAAAGCAAACTCATCCAACTCTTCCAAAGTAAAAAGAACTTTTGATTTCCCAAAAGGAATAGCTGTTATTGCACAAGTTCCAATATCTGTGAAAACAAACATATTTACCACTTTGTTACAAAATGAAAAAAACTTTACATCTTCAAATAGCTCTCTGCAGTTTACAGTGTTTTGGGAGTGTTGTCCTTTTAGTATTCCTCAAACAGGAGGAGGGAAGAAAAAGAAAGAAAAAAAATAAAATTGAAGCATGATCAAGAAAAAAAAGCAGCATAGAAAGAGGAAGAAAAACCTTGCTCCTGGTACAATAATATGAGCATGGTCATTTTTAAGTCTGGAAAAAACAAGGACTGAGCAACACAAAGTTAGAGCTTAGAGACATTTCCAATCCTTACACATGTGCCTTCTTCATGTTTTTGTAGAGTCCTGGTTCCAAAGACATGTGTACAAACAAACTCTTCGGATTTTTATCTGAAACAGGCAATCGGCTTGAAAGTACTTTACCAAAAAAATCTGTTCCTAATACCTAAGGTTTAATAGCAACAAATGACAGTGATACTGACAGTGCTCTTGGATAATATGTTTTAGTAAAAACACATTTAGTATTAACTATAGCATACTTGAAGGATATTTAGAAGGAAAGTTCTAATTTTAATTCAAAGACTGCTTTTTGGTTGGAAGCATGTCTATGTCTGTGATGGGAGGATGTAAAGCGCTAAGTCTCACTGATACCTAAGAAAATACATACTCAAGCAGTTCTTAATTCATGATGATCTTTGCTGTCTAAGATCCAGGAGGGTACTATGCCACCTTGATTTCTTTGATGTTAGGATGTAGCTTAAATATAAATCCGTTCTTCTAGTGACATTTCTGAAGGAACTTTTAAAATAATTTTATACCTATTGCCTATTAACTCACACACAGAGCTAAATGTCAAATATCTGAGGAAAAAAACTACACTAAATCAATTTATATCCCTTCCAATCCTCACTCTCTGCCCTTAACTTATAACTGCAATCACTTTTGAAGTACACTTGAAATGCTAAAATCCTCAGAAAAAGACATTTCTCAAACCTTTAAACATAAGATGATGAGTTTTCTTGGTTAGAATTCAGAAATTACTTGGCCGCTTTAATGTCTGCGGCATATCTAAGACATGACACTACTGCTAAGATTCTACCCATAACTAAGTAAAAATGGAGTTAACCATTTTAGTCTTCTCTTATTGCTTTTGTTTTCCTCCAATTTCATTCGCTCACTCATTGCACAGCAGTGGGTTTTTAATCATACTTGCTTCACAGAGCACTTCCTCATGTCCTAAAGATTCCTGTTCTTTATGGGACAGAGTAAAACATGGCACTAACTGGTATAGATTCCATCAAAATTGCATCAGTTTTAACAAAAACTGCCTCTACTTTTGGTCATCTTCTCCAGGTTAGCTTTTCCAGGATCAGGAGTTCTAGCAGCTGAATTTAATTCATAGCCACTTGAAGGAATTTCCTTAACACAAACAAGACAGCAGACAATTGGGTAGATCTCATTTTCAGCTTTGTAGTTGCTATAGTTAAAAATCTACAGCTTGTCGTGCTGAAATTGCCAGTACAACAGACACATTATACCTATCTTGAAATTGTTAGAAAGCAGTAAGAAAGCAAATAAGCATAATTCATTCCCTGCATCAGGTGACAAAAAATGGCAGCTGAGAAGAGATCACCTGGGAAGAAGGAAGCCCAGGCCTGAAATTTTACCAGTGCATGTCAATATTGACAATGCAACACATCTGCCACACAAACTGCTTAGAAGATCATCTTGATAGTTTTCACTCTGCGTACATTTAAATCTAGCACTTCAGTAGATTAACAGAAAATAATTCAGAGTAACTATCCTAAACTTTAGAGTACTGCAAAATCTCCAGGTTCAAGTGTCCTTTTATCTGTGTTGATTAAAAAAAAACCAAACCACACAACCAAACTACAAGATCAAGGCCAACTACAACCACTTGCTTCTATGAAAACTGACGTTTCCACGATTTAAAAAAAGGCTTACCTGTTGTATCAAGGCCTCTAAGTTGTCCATGAACACGATGGATGTTCAATTTAGCAGCAATTTCTTTTCCTTTTTCTGCTCCAGCATTGGATCTCAGTGAGCCAGAAGACTGGGGCTGCATTTTACTGGTTTGGATATAACGATCAAATGTGACAGAATTCCTCCCAGTTTCTGCATTGTTTGAAGTCTCCTCAACTATACCCCTTTGAACATAAGGGAGAAAAAACAATTAAGCAAATCTCAGATAGACATATTTAATTTGATTATTTTTGTTCAAAATTTTAAGTGGCATTGGCACAGCAGTGTTAAAAAGAATTCTTTGTAAGATAAAGGATACTTACACATTGGTAGAAAAATACTGAAAAATTTAATTTTAAGCTGCATGACATATTAGTTTTAACTCTTTCTTGCTTAGGTTCCAAAATTATTCCAGAAGGGTTCCTCTACTTCTTAAAGAAACTACAATTCTAATTACATATTAGATGTTAATTTATAAACACAGAAGACACGTTTGATTGCTTAATCAGTCATGACAACTTTTTCAAATACTCTTCAGAACTGCAAAAAATTGGCATCACTGTAAATCTTTTGACTAACTGAACAAGAAAGAGCCACAAATAGTTATACGTATTATTCTTACCTATTCATACGAACTTGCGTAGCAATTCTATCAAAGCACAAAGCTACTAATGAAACATGAGTCACGGTTTTGCCAGAAGAAACCCCTGGGGATTCATCAACAGATGCTTGTAGTAAACACAAGTTCACCTATATGTAAAATTCCCCCAAAGAGTAAAGAAATTTAGAAAAACATGTTACATTAAGTATACATCACTAATTTCTGATAAAAAAACCTTGTCTTATACTTCTCAGTAAAATGAAAAAATAAAAGATAAAACCGTCATGCCTAGAAGATGTAAAAACGTAACTTAATGACGTGGCAGTCAGTCATCCCTATAAGTGGGTGTTATTTAACTTGCATACCTCCCATAATAAAATTGAGCAGCTCCAAAACAGTCTATCCTGTTAAACATTAGTTATCTAGCACAAATACATAGCTTAACTTAAGCTTTTGGGGAACTCATAGGGATGCAAAATAAGGGTAATTTGTCAGGCACATGTTTACTAGTAAGCTAAACAAAAACTTGTTACCTTTGGTACAGTAACGTTGGCCTGAAGACCTTTAATTGTCACATTATCTTGCTTAAGTGAGAGACTGGTCTGTGCTGGTCCCTGGTTTGTTGTTCCTGTAGTCGTAGTGTCTATTTTTGTTCCTCTAATATCCTGCTTTGAAGATAACTTGGAGGAGGAAAAAAATAATTTATTCTCACTGAAAGTCAGAACTTCTAAGCTAAAGAGTAACAGCACAGTTTATCAGCACTGAAGCAGCAAGAGATTCTGACCATTTAAAGCTCAATACCATGATTTCTAGAACAAGGACTGTAGCACTTACAGATACAGTAGGTCTAGATCCTTAAGAGCAGCAATGTCACTCTCTAATGACCAGATTTCACCTGGAAGTTTGAGTTCTACATATATAAGTTATATAGAACAACGTACTATGAAGTAAATAATTAGTGCCCATTACATTGTGAAGTCTAAGAAATCATAAAATATAGATACAGTCATTAGCTTGGACAGAAAGAACTCCTAATTCTGTAGAACTACCATACAGTTCTTTTCAAGCTAAATTAATTATTAGGGTATCAGATGAACTGCAAAAAAACCCCACATGCGCTTTCACAGCTTAGTTTGAACTTTCCTCTACCTCACAGAGTCTATCTCCCTAACTACTGTAAAACTATAAATTATGTATTGCTGATACAAATATAATACACAAGAATATCAGTTACAGTAATTTCTAAAGAACAGAATGCATGATCTCATGCAAATTACTGTAGCTACTGACTAGACCGTCCAAATTAGAAAAACTTCAATACTGTAAGAGAGATTTCTGGTCACTGAAAGACAGTATATAACTGTTGATTATAAACATGCACGTACATTAGGCACAAGATAAAAATAAATATGTATTCCAAATTAATACAGCATTTAGCTACCATATCTCAAAACGCTGAATTCAATTAAAACTTTTACTATGTAAAATATAGAAAACAATATTCTCTCAAATCTTTGTGCATTTTTCTTGTTCTTACATTTTCCGAGAAGCTCGTTTTGCTGTTCTGTACAGCATCGCGGAGAACTTTACAGTGCAGATCATCAACGATTGCTGCTGGGTGTCGAGAGCTAGCACAATGCACCATTGCTTCTATATACCTGCACGAGGAAACAAGTCCACAACAGACCATTTAAACTTCCAGTTTCACACGACACACCATCAATAATGTTTAATTCACACTACAGAGAAAAAAATTAAGCACTGACAGACATCAAGGGCACTTCCCAGGCCAGCATAACATTCTTCTAGCTTCTTCACAGGAAATGCAGAATTACATTCCCTGGGTACAAAGCCCTACTGTTCCATCAGTCACCTCATTCAATCCTTTTAGCTAAACCTTTGCTGAACAAAACAGCTCTGATTTTAGACAATTTTTAGCATAATCAATTAACACTGTAGTAGTAAAAGTAAAATTAATTACCTGTCCAGTGCCTCTGCTACAAGAGGAGTGAGAACTACATCTACAGTTCCTTTTACTTCTACTATTGCCGTTGTCCGTGTCTGGAAGACAGGGTGATCCAATGTCCATTCTTCTGTTATTGTTTCATCATCTGTGTTTTCTGCAGACTTCTTTTCCAGTGGAGTATAAGGTGTACTAAACAAGTCAAATACAGATTAATAATCTAGGTTTGTAAAAGAAATACGAAAGTGTTCTGGTATCATTTTAATTCTTAATAAAATGCATATAATGGCAGGTTTCTTCCACCACATAGTTTAGAAAGCACAAAAATATAACCCCAGGGCAAGGTCCTTCCCTAGATTCAAGTTTAGGTTTCGGCAAGGCAATGGACAGTTGCCACAAGAACCTCCCAAATTAATTTAAGCTG
Source organism: Nyctibius grandis (assembly GCF_013368605.1). Taxonomy (NCBI): domain Eukaryota; kingdom Metazoa; phylum Chordata; class Aves; order Nyctibiiformes; family Nyctibiidae; genus Nyctibius; species Nyctibius grandis. The sequence goes on from NC_090663.1 coordinate 80,857,614, forward strand.
CAATTCGTAATCTTGAAAACCTACAAGTGAAATAATTTAATACTTTCATGGTTACTTGCTTTTTGACCAAAACCAAACATTTTATCATAGAATACTCTGTTCTAAATAGATCTGTGCTGAAAACTACTACTACAAAACAAATTTTGGAAGGGCTAGCAAGAGCCAAAAATATTTAACAAGAGTATCAGGAAAATCTTACTCTTAAAACATATGCTAATAATGTCATGCAGTACTCAACTTACTTAGATGTTGATCCTGTAAGCTGCATGCCTCTGTCCAGTAACGAATTAGCCGTGAGACCCTGTTTAACAATCTAAGATAAAAGTGCAAAGAAATTTATTACCATCCTTCTATATATGAAAAAAAAAATACCCAAGGAATCTTCAAATAAAGATTCTCCTTACAGTTTTTTTTCTTAAAAGAATCCCTCATATGCAGATTCTCCAATATAATATACAGAAACTCCTACGTTTATTTTTTTAAATGGCTTGAGATATTAGATTACGAAGTTTTTACATAGATAAATAGTGACTAATTGCTTTAAAAAAAGACTTCAAATACTAATCTACAAAAGGCTTGCATGAACACAAAGCTTTTGCTGCAGTGATAACAAATTAAATTCCAGAGCTTAGACACCGATGTCCTATCAAGTCATCTTCATTATTTTTCATGAATTGCATTTCTGCTCCTTCCTTAAGCACGTATAGTCATATGACAGATATCACAAGAAAAAACAAAAAAGCCCATTTAGAAAAATCATTTGCTAAATCTGAGTTTCACTTTTACTTTGAAATAAAGCATTTATAGCCCAGATTATAATTTTATCAGCATTAAATATCAGCCCCGCACTTCAAGAAAGATGTTGAGGTGTTGGAGCGAGTCCAGAGGAGGGCGACCAAGCTGGTGAAGGGTCTGGAGGGTCTGACCTACAAGGAACAGCTGAGGGAGCTGGGATTGTTTAGCCTAGAGAAGAGAAGGCTCCGAGGTGACCTTATTGCAGTCTACAACTACCTGAAGGGAGGCTGTAGTGGAGTGGGAGTCGGCCTCTTCTCCCGGGCAACTAGCGATAGGACAAGAGGACACAGCCTCAAGCTTCGCCAGGGGAGGTTCAGGTTGGACATTAGGAAGAATTTCTTTTCAGAAAGGGTTATTAGACATTGGAATGGGCTGCCCAGGGAGGTGGTGGAGTCACCATCTCTGGATGTGTTTAAGAAAAGACTGGACATGGCACTTAGTGCCATGGTCTAGTTGACAGGGTGGTGTCAGGGCAACGGTTGGACTCGATGATCCCTGAGGTCTCTTCCAACCTGGTTGATTCTGTGATTCTGTAAATGTTCTGCTACTGAAGTTCTGTGTAACATTTTAAACAAAATTCACATATATATCCTTCAGCTGCATATTATTCAACAAGTAGCATTTTTAAGTGCAATGACAATTCAGAACACACATCTTATCCACAGAATTCTTACTACATCGTTTCTTTTCCACGACCTCCCAGCCACACAGCCCATGATCTCAAGTCAGAAATCCAAGGTATTCCTTAACTAAAAGCAAAGAAGCTTCAAGCTTCTCATAGCTTTATTAACACAACAGGTGTACTAAGCAATTTTAACTTGTTTTGAATTCTTATTCCTTTCTCTATTCTTTCTTCCTCCATCTTCCATACCTTAAAAGTTGGGACAGAAAGTTGCTCAAAAGATGATGAACTTTCTTCACTCGTTGGCGTGTCAAGGTCTAAAGGGCGATGTAATGAGGACTTTGAAGTTCTTTTGTTAGTTGGGTGCTTTACTGACCAGTTGATCACCTGGAACTGTGTAAGATAATTTTGGTAACATGCCATCACAGGCTGCTGGGAAGTTATTTGCTCACTTTCCACAGCCTTCTCAGATTCCATGACATACATGTTCTCAGCATGCTCATCTTCTCCTCCCAGAGCTGAAACAAATGAAGTCTGTGAAGGATGAGTCTTAATTGGCAATGTTTTAACATCTTGACTAATTTCTCCGTGGATTGTGCTTGTTAAGGGCCCTTCCACACTGTGATAAATAGACCCTCTACTATATTCAATTTTCTGAGCTTGCTTTTTTCTCTTCTTCCTCCCTGGATAAGTTCCTGGACCTTCATCACTACTTATTGGCTCAAACTCTTCTGCTGCAGAAAAATAAGCTTCACTATCAGCCATTGACATACTGGAATCCATCGAGCGATACTGGTGAAATGAGTTTGAATCTGCAGATGGAGTATATGGAAAAGAACCAAAGCTCCTCCTCTGCTTTGGGGAGTCCAAGACATTTTCATCACTGCGAGACACATCGCTGCTGAACTGCACACCAACTGCAACAGGCTGCTTGTCTCCGTAGAATGCTGCCGTGAGGCTCTTGGTGCTCCCTAGCCGGGTGGAGCACACGGACGCTTGCCGTTTCAGTGGAGACCTCAGGGGAGACTGACCAACAGGCCTTTCTTGGTTGCCAGGGGATGCAGGGCTGCCCTCCGCACCCTCAACTGCAACACTGGAAACAAAAATTAAAGGTTCATTTGCTTATTTTACTATTAATGCTTCTCTCTTTACATTATAGAAGCTGTCAAATGCTTCAGTGGTTCCGTGACTTTCTATTAGCATACCAGTTATTTTCATAATACTGATTACATTCTAAATTCTGCCACTTGTTAGTCCACTTGTCTACATATAGAGGATGTAAAAATGAACATTAATGGCAAGCGCTGTTGTCTTACATGCTGGATTTTCTACCCATATCAGGTAATCACCCCCCAATAGGGACCCAAATTTGCATTCAAACTAGGAAATGCATTTCAGCAGTACCATTAGAAAATAACCAACGCTGTATAAATTGCTAAATATAAGGGGTTTTTTTTGTCATAACACGTTCAAGAGTCGAATTATACTTCTATCTGGACAGATAATACTAACCTTCCATGACCATCTTCCCTTTTTCCACCAGACAAGAACTCCTTCTGTCCCAAGTGATCCTCAGTAGTTGACGACGGGCTGTCCTTCTCACCTGCAAGCAAGGGAAGTGCAGCACTAGAACTGCTCGTTTCCTCCGAAGACGATGAGGAGCTATGGGAGCGCAACGGCACTTGCAGGCTTAGATGTTGTGCTTTTCTTTCTATTTCTACACCCATAGATCTGCAATCCCAATCTTTTCGCTTTACACCATTTGCTTTACCTAGGATCAGAAAAGAAAAATTGAACTTCTGATAGCACAACTGCAATGGTCTCTTCCCTGCCCACTGAAATCAAAATCCTTATTAAATAAAAGCCCTAGTTTTGAAATGCATACACGTACTAGCACATTGTACTGACACAAATGAATAAAATCATAGCAGCAAAGCATCAGATTGCCTTGGTAGACTGCTTTCTATGTAAGTACAACAGATGCAAGTCAAAAAACTTCTTTTTACTCAGAAAGGAGTTGCACATTAATATAAAAATTCAGCATATGAAAGTTTGCTCACTACTTTCAAGCTACTCTTTGCTCTTAGAAGGGCCCATGCACTACAAGACCTCTCGGACAAGAGTATAAGTACTACTCATTAACTAGAACTGGAAAGACTATAGATACTACTGTGCAGTTAAGAAATTACACTGTTGGTCAAAATAGAGTAAAATTACAGTACAATGCATTCTCACCATCTAAAATTTTAGGAATCTCCTTAGTAATTATCCATTCTCCTGGCTGCAGTAAAGACTGCCCATAAAACATATCAGATTCTGCACTTGTACTTGAGAAAGCAGAGCTGCTTGAAGGTGTCAGTTCCTCAAGTTTGAAAAAATCTAGTCCTGTTAATGTGCCACCAAAGAATCGACAACCACCAAGACAGCCACACTTGTTCTTGCTTCTCTTATTCCTCAAATTATCATCAGGCCACAAAAACCACAACCTATACAAAGGCAGAAAAACAGAAAACAAAACAAAAACATGACCATATCAGCCTTAGTACATTTAAATTCAGTGAAAACAAGATTAAAAGATATTCCTCTCTTATATGTAAGCCACACATATATTTCACCCAGCACGAAATGCGTACGTAAGATTTGTACCTGAAACACAGCTGTCAGACATAAAATGAAGGATTAGCTTCAGAAATGAGCAAATCACAAATGTAGATGCAGTGCTCATGCAACAGTGCTCAGGCACAGATTATGTCCACCTGCCACAATACATGCTAATAGTAACAACCCTGTTTCTCTGCGTGGAGGCAAGCACTGCAAACACACTCCACACTGGTGTATGTTGCTTATGCCAGGTAACTGCTTCTGCAGAGGTAACTGCTCTTCAGGGAGAGACACAAATCACAGTTACATGTGGCATCTTGTTCACAGCTGCTCATCAGCTTCCTCAGGACTCTTAGGCCTGTTTTCAGCCCAGCCTGAGAACAAAGGGCAAATTTGATTCCCTCCTCTCCCTGATCTTCATTTTGAGGGATATGGGAAGGCAGAGGGAAAAGTAAGTTTTGCCAAAAATCATACTATTTTGTATAGTCCAAGTACATTCAAACCACCAACTCCATAGCTAAGCATTCAATATACTTTAAAAAAGTTCAAGAAATTGTAATCTATGTAAGCAAAAAAACCCTCAAAAACAAAAAAACAAAGTTCCATCTTTAGATGAATGTATTAGCTTACACCCCCCAAAAAAATTCCAATGCATCTCCTTCAACCGTATCCCTTACCTCTTAGTTCGGTTATCATGCGTTTCTAAGAAATGTCTCTGCACTTCATGTTTAGAAGGATGATCTGCAGCTAAAGCGATGTCAGCAGTGATGAGCCCCAAGTTGACAGATCCAGCTTCCAGCCAATATGCCCTCCTTAATATTGGCTGAAGACCAGTTCTGCAATTGTTCACCTGCTCAACATATTGTCTCAGTTGAAAATCTTGAATAGCAGCACTTACACCTTCTCCAACAGACTGGTTGTGGAGGTTGCAGTTTGCAATACGTACAGCACCCATCTGAAAACATGATTTAAAACATGAACTCTGATTAGTCATGAGTGAAACAAAGAAAGGGTAGCCTTAAACCAGTTAACGCACCACCTACTACATTCCAGAAAGATCTCAGTAAACCATTCTCTCTAAAAAAAGACAGAGAACCAGTTTTATGTGCACACACGCACACACAAAAGAAAGCAAGCTTAGAAATTAGTTTCAGCGAGTTTTTAAATAACAAAAATAAAATCTCTACTTAGAAGTCTCCTTTTGTAAAGGGATCAAAAAAGAAAGCTCAACTTTGGACAGATGTTGTAATGAATCTTTAAAAAAATTAAATCATTATTAAATTCTTCACTGTCATTTAAAAACCAAGAAATCAGAAACTTGCAAAATCGGATATATGATTTCCTATGATATATATCATTCTATGTCCTTAGACTAAAACATTGATTATACACTTTGAATACAAAGCTCTATTAACTCTACAATTAATAAATACCTCAGTGAGAGAACCATGTTAAACACTGCAAAACTCAAGAAATCCCCAATCCTAAACCTAAGATCCATATGAATTATGTTATAGTAGCCCTTACATGATCATGCTCTACTTCTTGTATTGGCGTAACTCTGGTAGTTTTGTTGAACTGTAGGTTGCCCCTCTCCTATGGAAAGCATTGGTACCGGCAGGAGCCAACCCTCTCCAAAGAGGAACCAGAAGTTCTTGCTTTACCTCCGCACTTGCTGTGAGAACTGGTCACTGAACAACTAACCCACCTGCCCATACAGTATCCATCCTCTCTGACACTGGTGTACACTGATAAAAGATGACATAGCCCTGCCACACATGCTTAGCCTTCAAATTTCAAGTAATCTGAAGACATTGGACCAAGTTTCCTGCACAGCTTGAGTCCTCTCCAAAAAGTCACCATGAAATACCTGAAATTTCAGATCAAGCTTTCAAACTTTTCACAGGGAAAAGAAGGAAAGCTGAAAAAACAACCGGGCTGTGGAAGAGCTACCCAAAGGGTTAATATTAAATTATTACTTCTCATCTCTGTCACAGACTATAAAGGAGCACTGGAAACCTTTTTTTTAAATTCAAATGAAACACATTCAGAATATAAATTTCTAGAGTGGTTCAGGTTATTAAGTTGCCTTTGAGAATAGTGCCATTTATATTTATGCCAGCAAACAAAGTTAATATTTGTCATGGTGCTTTTTAATATTGGACTCAAAAGAATGTGGAGATTAAAATACATTTTTTTTTTTAGTGCCAAAAGGTAGCAAGCCATTCAAATGACAAGGTACCATGTCATTTAAAAAAGTCTAAAATAAATACCACTTTCCTTCAGTTAGATTCTTGCTCATAATGTGAAGCTGTCCCCAAAACCTTACATGTTAAGCCTACCTTTTAAAACCGAATTTATTAATTGACAGCACAACTACTAGTCACTTTTACCAGCCCAGCACTTTCCTCCTTTTCTGCTGTTACCATAACTCAATTGTCTCTTAACTTATATTTTGCTCTATTGAGTAAATTATTCCAGTTTTCTCTTGTGTGGTAGGATAATGGAGAGATTATCAGCTCTTCTCTCACATCCTTTTTTGAACAGAGGACACACCATGCAGTATTCTAGGTTCAGTCAGGCAGTGGCACTAACACTTCTCCCATCTCTACCAAAAATATAACTTAATTCAAACAGCTGCGTCACATAAGACAATAATGAGTTATCAATCATTGACTTGTATGCAATCCATATAAATCAGTTGTAAATTTACTAAGGTAGAGCACACAGAGATTTATATAGTATTTATTAAATTTTTTTACACTAATCCTGCAGTTTCCACTCTTATTTTGGCAGACATCCACTCCTCCTTACTATTTTCCAAGATCATTAACAGAATTACTAAGCAGAAGCCAAACTGACCTACTCCCGTCCCGGTCCAAGCCAACCTTTTATCACTTAAAAGTTTCAGAAATCCTGCTTAGTCCATTGTGTGTAAGCAAGCAATACATTCAGTAGCTATTCTATCAAAAAATTCAAAGAACTCTATTGACAAAGAAGTATTTTAATTGCTGTTAAGAGAAATATTTTTACCTTTATATTGGTGGCACAGCCATGTTCTACCACATACAGATCTGCTCCATCCATGGCTAAGCGTGTCATAGTGTACTTTAAGTCATCAGATGTTGGGCATGGCCCAGGGACACAGTTCATCTGAAGAAAAAGGAAGAGAGAAAAGAAAAAAGATTTAAATGTACATTAGGAGTTTTAGTTTAATTTGTGCTTATGCTTTTATTTATGTTCTGTTGAACAGAGGCCTAGAACTACAGCAATAAAAAGTTTCTGTGCTGAGGTTCATTTTCACTAGTGCATGTTTAGTTCTTCTGACCAGCAACAACTAGGGACCCAGCTGGCTCTCCTGGCTTCCACCATCAAAAGGCAAACCAAGTCTGCTGATAGACATCATCACAAAAACTGGAACAAAACAGTGAGGATGCCAAGAGATGAAATCCAGGAATCATACTTAAATATATGGTAAGCTTTCTTCAGTCTTCAAGTGACTGTGCATGTGGATTCCAAGAGACAAGCACCAAAAGAAGAATCCACAATGACATTATGATTAAATAAGAGTCTCATGTTTAAAACAAACCAAGAATTCTAAAAAAAGTGCACAGAAGCTATAAGCTGTCAGCTTAAGTCTCCCACCAATGCACTGTTGCATCACCAGAGGATACAGGATGAAAAGTACCATGGAAATATGCCAGGAGCACAAGGGGAAGTATGACCTTTGTCTCTTGAGGGACACTGGAGTATGCCCTTTGGCTCTTAACGGTCACAGCAGAGGTAAGAAACTAGGCATGACTTCTGTGGATACTGTTTCTCAAAATAACTCAGAGCACCAAAACCATTGTGCACATCCACAGGAAAATCCAGAGAGAATCACTTTTCTTTCTAAAAAATAATTAGCTATAATTTATCAAAGGGAACATCTCATCTGACCATATACTCCATGTGTCTTGATAACTCTAAGGTTGATTTCTAAACTGTTCCAAAGAACCTGTGCATATATAGTGAGCAATTAAGACGGATGAAAGGTTACCTTCGAGTCACAAAACCGACGATCAATTCCATGCTGGCATATTATTACAGATTTTGGCCTTTCCAGTTCAAACTCCCGGCACACCACATGAAATACAAAGGTCTGGCCCCATTCCAGAAGACACGCAAGCTGTAAGCAAATAACACCACGTTGTCTAATAGTAAGTACACAAAATGAACTTTCGGCATTCAACAGAGTACTGAAAGAACATCACCTAAGGCTAAGAGGTGAGCAGGAGTGAAAACAAACAAAAAGACCCCACCATAACCTTCTGGCTGCATTACCTTGCTTACACATAGTCTATTTCATGTTACTCAAGATTGATTTTTATTTTTCTGTGTGCCACAACATGCAAGTCTGTAGGTTTTCATGGATAACACTATGACATTAAACAATTTCCTAAATTATTTCTTAATATAAGGAAACAGCTTTTGCTATTATAGTCAATTGAGAACTTCGTTGTGAAGACAGAGCTCCCCTTATTTTACCTCAAAAAAATACCTCGAAATAATCTATTACCATTCATAATTAAATGTCTGACTTCCTTGTATGTAAGTAACAAAGGTACATTTAGAAAGCATAGGAGAAAACGGGCTAAACAGAACACTGCTGAATCTCGCTGGACCTCATAATTAGCCTATGGTTGATTTAACTCTTTTATATAGTTAGCTCATTCATAAAGGAAATGATTCATGACTGTCCATCTCTATTATGAGAGGGAAATGGGTTTTCTTTGGCTAGCCAAAGGAAAGGGCAGTTAAAATCAGCAGTAATTTAACTGGAATTTAATATAGCTATGACTGTCCTGCACAAAAGTTCTCCTCCTCCCTTTAGTGTTGTCCCTTCACAAATTCTTGCAATACATCACACTATGGGAGGAAAAAAGCCAATGATCCTGAAAGACAAATTCAAGTTCTGCTCCATAGCAGTGCTGACAACAAAAAAATAAAAATAAAATAAAAATCCTGTATGAAGCATACAACTAAGAATGGCTTTGTAGGGGAAGAAAATCCTTAAGTTGCATCAAGCATTTAGAAATGCTCTCTAACCTTAGAGTACTTTGAATCAACTAGGTTTAATTTTGAAGCAAAGAGCAGTGGAGTAAATACTATAGCTTATCTAAATCAGTGGTAGCATTTTGGGAAATACCGGCACAAAAGTCTCTATGCGCAGCATGAAAATGTATCTGGAGTCTGTTCTTTAGATTTACTGAAATTGCTTGTATGCCTTATTTTGACTGTATTTGCTGCAGAAGTCTCCTAATGAAATATGCGTTTAATCCTAGAAAATTATGCCAATTTTTAGAGGAATAAGAGGCTGTAGAAGTGCCTTAAAACAATTAAAAAATAAATAAACCAAACAATAACTACTAAACAGAATTTATGTACTTCTCTCATGTCTCAGAATATACTGACAAAGCAACCTTTTTTAAAGATCTGGCAGCCTACACCAGAAATAAGTGATCTGCCTATTGTATACTTGGAACCATTATTGTATCTGGAAAAATAAAAGTAACATCAATGGCAAAACTAAAAGGATTAGTGCTAAGGCTGACCTAAGAAAATCCAACACTGTGAAAGCAAACTATATTCCAGTGGGACGAAGCATCAGAATTTATGCACTGAGCAGCAAGACTGAGCCACCAGTGACTCTCCTGCTGAGGCCTGCCCATACTACACTCCCACAAATTATCTCATTTGTCTCCTACTTTAAAATGTGATTTTGTGCATCGTTTTCTATGGAAAGCCAGAACTTTACCTGCAAGCTAAATTCTTGCCAGATGCTCAATTTGATATCCTTATTGCTGGCAGCATCCCTTCATGCTAATACCTACATATCTCCAAGAACCTTACAGCTGAGGGATATCAAATGCCTTTCAGACTGCAATCACAACTGAATACTTCATTTGTCCTTCCCAGAGAGTTAACCAGCAGGGGTAACAAACCTGCATCTCCAGAAGTCAGCATCACAAAATAAAAAGTAACCTCAGAGGAAGTCACAGACAACTAAGTCATCTCATACTTATACCTTCTGAGTAGATTTTTGTTTCTCCTCTTCATCATGTTACCTAGTTTATGGCTTAAGGCATCCCAAAACACCAGTTCTATTTACATAGAAGTATTATTTACTCTGCAATTAAACCAAGTACATTAACATACAAAGATATAACATATATGTGTTTACATGTGGCGACAACAGTATTCGCTACCAATTTGTTCATGCTCTGTTACCATCATCCTTTTAAATTCTCATATAACACTAGCCACCCTAGATTTAAGATGAATAACAGATTCAGCTCATTTGGCATCTCTTATCCATTTATAAAAATGATTAGATTTTCAAACTAAAAATTAAGGTTACTTAAGGCACAGCTGCATCCAAATTCAGCTGCGATCACACGCTTTCCAAAAATCCACGCTACACCAGTTTTACAAGAAAGAAGAAAGGTAATACTTCAAAGCGAATAATTTCTAGATGGTACCTGTGGTGCCGTTACTTTGGCTGTAAGACTTCCAGCCTGTACATCTATCAGCCATGCATATTCTAAAGTATCACTGCCAGGAGGCAGACCTTCTGCTGAAAACATTGCATGAGCACGCAACTGCAGACCTGACAGGCTGATGTGACCCTCTCGAAGAACTTCATCCACTGCAGGTCGCTGTTAAGGACAAGTAAGTTAAAGTTAATGTTTGCAAAGAATACATCAATAGAAAGGGCAAAAACTGTGTAGCCAGAGATACTTCATTACGCATTCATCTTCACCTCTTAAATCCTGTTGACTTTTGTACAGCTAGACAGTCCCAAGACCTCAGCATTACCCACGCAACAACATATATGCAAATCTTTTGGGGGTAGAAGGAAGTTTATCTAACCCAAGTCAGGACAAACTCATAGGACAACCAAAAAAACCACACCCACAAAAATTTGATATACACAAATCTTCCAGCAGATTTGGATAACATAACTGGAAATTCATAGGATGGAATTTTTCATTACATAAAGGTTCGTATGTTCAAACTGTAATTCTCATCAGCTTCAGCTGCACCTTCTGACAACTTCATTCAATTGAAAAATAAGTTCTACAATGCGGATACTTAGCTCCTGACAAAAGCTATGAGGAAAATGGAATTTTATCTGCCACCATGCTGTCACTACATCCAATTTCTGCAGCTCTCTCGAAAGACAGCCCTATTAATCCCATATAGATTATGCATCTTCAATTCCTGTGACTTCACACCATCGCTTTCTTCAGATTGCTGCTAAAGACGGTCGCAGTGTTGCAACCAAAACCCAAATTGTTTAGATTCTACATTCTTGATAGGATTTCTTCTTTACTAATCAAGAGGTCGACAGAATAACATCTCAAAAATTTGAGGGCTAACGTGGAACCTCCTAAGATGTCATCATTTAACTTTTTGCCTTCAAGAAAGTTCATTATTTCTTCCAATTCTTTTATCTATTAGTCAGTCTACAGTCACTGGTTATACTTAAGGTACTTTTGTGCTTGTTGCACACTGGATCCAAATTTGGAAAGATTAAACAAGCATCAACCAATTCCTTTCATTATCTTACTAACATAAGAGTAAAAAAAATAGGGTGACATGCATCTTCACCTGCACACAGTATTCCAGTTTTCAAACACTGGAATGTGTGTAAGATAAAATGGTTTTAAACTAAAAGAGGGTAGATTTAGATTAGATATTAGGAAGAAATTCTTTCCTGTGAGGGTGGTGAGACACTGGCCCAGGTTGCCCAGAGAAGCTGTGGCTGCCCCCTCCCTGGCAGTGTTTAAGGCCAGGTTGGATGAGTCTTTGAGTAACCTGGTCTAGTGGAAAGGTGTCCCTGCCTGTGGCAGGGGGGTTGGAACTAGATGATCTTTAAGGTCCCTTCCAACCCAAACCATTCTATGATTCTATGATAAAACTAATGTAAATTTTAAATCATACAGACCATTAGCAGCAACTTATTTCAGGACACAGGGATTGAAAACAATATAATCTGTAAATAATATAATCTGCACAGTCTAAGTATCATAGTGCTTTTAATGCAACTAACATGTGCATAAACAAAATACAAACTCCAACTATTCACTAACCTGCACTGAATCAGGATAACTTCTTGCGTTAACAAATTTCAGTCTCAACTCCTCAGTGAGATACATTCATCCATACGGGCAATGTTTGCAAGTTTACTAAAATCACAGTATAGAACTAGCTGACGAGCCACAAACAACACTTAACTTTCTCTCATTAAGTACTTGCTCATGACTCCCCCACCAGAGGAAGACTGTAGGGCATAACAATATCTTGACCATAAGATATAGATCCAGCTGTGTGATTTAGTCTAATAAAAGTCATAGAGAATATGTGAAAGATGCAGTTATTCTATTTACCAACACATGTAGTTTTAAAACTATATGCTTAAAAAAGTGAAACATATCCAGCCACTGCACAAAATGTACATGTGCCAGTATTTAGAGTATCTTTTACAACTAAATTCTTAAAAAAAACAAACACCACCACAAAATAAAACATGCACAAACCAGAGATCACTCAATGTTTCTAAGACCAGTGTGAATATTACTCTCCATTTCCTAGAGAACTTCTCCAGAAAGATTTTAAGCAAAATTAAGAAAACACAATCTTTTCTTTTGTGCATTTCACTAAAATGCAAACTGGACAGAAATAAGGATTTTTTTAAAAATATACATCAGATTTTTCTTTAATACCTCTTTTGATTCATAAGCCTTAACAAACTTTGTATGTGTAAAAGAGGAAAGTTCCTAACAAAACAGAATTGAATTTTAAGATCATCAGAACTTCCACAATACAGACCTACACATGCAAACACGTAAAAACCACCTTATTACCTGATAGTTGTCATTCAGAAACAAATTCACTGGAGACAGCACAAGTTGAAGCATTGTTTCTCTAAATCCTTTCTTCATCTCAAAACACAACCTTTCCAAGAAAGCTGTAGGGCACTCAGGACCATCTGGACTGCAATGCTAAAATAAAAATTAAACACATCTGTTTCAGAAACTGAAAATACACAACAGGGTTGAAATTGTAAGATTAGAATCAAACCTGTGAGCAGGAAGTATGCTAATCTTCCTCCAAGTGAATACTCAAAGAGAAGCCTGTGCAACTTCAAAAACCCTTCGACAATTACATAAACAGCAATTCAAACCCATTTGAGTGAACCCAACTTTTTGTCTGGATTCTTATTTGAATTCCTGGGGATCCCTCAGAATGCAGCTGCACAGAGCAGAATGCACCATTAGAAGACAGTTTTGCTAACTAGCAGTGAAGCCATAATCGTCAATCAGAAATATTATCACACAAATCAAGTTCACTGAAAAGAACACATAAAAAAATTATCCAGTTCTGCCTCTCAGATAAGCAAAATGATAATTGTGTCTCAAATTGGTTTAGACAGCCATAATTTTAGTCCAGAGTATACATATACTTTGGTAAGCACCACTCTAACTGAATGTTCCAGGGAGTTAAATTTAGCTCCAGGTGATTTAACTAGAAAAAAAAATTACATGAAGTAAAATATTTTAAGATTCTAAAGTACTTACCACTGGTAATCGCCCATGCACTTTGTACAAATTAACAAGCACAGTGATATCCCACGGGCGTAAAGTAAGAGGATGAACTGGCTTGACTGAACTTTCATTTTCTTTTCTGTCATTTTCCACTCCAACAGCTGTCCATCCAGAGCTTGAAGAAGTTGACAGTGACAAAACAGGGCTTGAAATAACTTCTTCAAAATCAGTGTACATGTCATCTTCTCCAAAATAATTTTCCTAGGAAAAGGAATTGTTATATCCATATGGAAAACAAATTAAAAACATACAGGCAATGTAACGAAATACAAATCCAACCTTTTCCTATATGTTAGCTCTCCCTAAAATAAGCGGTATAGCTACAACCTACAGCTGAAGAAACATATACTTTTATTTTATGAAAAATGGATACCTTAAGTGAGCAAATTTAGGCCATGTGCTTTGCAGGAAAAGAACGGGCTCTCAGTAGTTCTCAACCGGTGGTATTCTAGATGCACGCAATACAAATAACTACTCTGAACTACTACTACTGACATTTTAAACAGATTTTGTGCTTTTAAAGATAGATAACTTTGAGAGTAAGAACACAAAACACCCTGCAGGAAGTCACACTCATCCAACCTACTGAAACTTGTTATCAGCGTATTTCAAAGTCTTAAAACATGCTTCTAAAATATTAGTTCATAAACATTTCTCCCCTTGGGTCTAAAACCCACCTTGTTTCTAAGCCAATCCCCCTTAATTATCTAAGACTTGAAGTAACTTTGCCAAATTCTACTGCGAAACACAAAATCCATCGCTAATTATATTTTTTTAAAAAAAAAATCAGCTTCCTGTGTTTTATTTATTAAGTGCATTAGAATCAGATTTCTGATAATTTGTCACCTCCTCCTCCCCTTTAAAAAAAAAAAAAAGGCTAGACTCTCAAGAACAAGTTTTTGAATGATGCAGGTTATATTTTCTTATTAATTCAGTATGTGGGAAGTGTTGGGGGCTAAATATTCCATGGAGCAAAATCCTCTCTGACCAAAGAGGTTACAACACAGAGAGAAAAGTTGCTCCCTCATTTGTTCCCAGAAAGTAATTCAGTCCCTCAGCTTCTCATGTTGACAGAAATGTTGCACCTATTACAAACTCAACTGGTGATTTGTGAGATGCAGACAAATGAGTACTAGACTGAAGATTAAACTGAAACGATTTTAATCTTATGATGTTTCTTGCTCCCCTCCTTCCCTTTTCTGTGCCTCACTTGCTTTCCAAAACTACTTTGTTCTTTTGTAAGCACAAGTCTGCAGTGCAATCAAGCAAAGAGGAAGTGTACAACAAAAAAGCAAGCAACTGCAAGGTGCCCATGTCCTTGAAAAAGGTTTGCAGAAAAGGCAGGCTTGTTATCGGCCTTGAAATAATGACTCCTGTGGACATGTGATTTTACCATCTTGTACTGAGTCTCTGAAGTATTTTTGGTGTTAATGCCTATGAATTAAGCATTGCTCTGTGGCCAAACCAAAAAAAAACCTCAAAAGTTAAGCAAAGCTAATCTGCTTGGCTTTCTAGCAAAGGGAAAAGATAAAGGTCGGTGTTCCGACACAAACCTTGAAATATTTTTTATAAGGCAGACCCAGCAGAGGGTGCTAAGAACTCCAGTAACTCACTCCAGTACCTTCTGCTGGGGATGCAAGGACCTATAAATCATTCATTCCAAGTCAGTAAGCTCTTCAGTGAGAAACACAGCGCGCTACACCAACAAACTACCTCTAAAGAATAGAAGGCTTCACAAAACTGCAAAAGCAATGCATGTCTAGGAATCTCTCCCGTATGTATTGAAAAAAATATATGAAAACAAACTGAAAACAACAATTCAACCATAAGTCAGGAAAACAAGCATTAAAAAAACCCTAGAAATCTATTAAGAGATGCTGTCAGCACAGCTGGACAAAAAGATGTAAACACAGTCACAAAAATACTAAAAATAACAATAAATGCGCATTTTCAAAAACAAGCTATTCATCTAAAATTTCTCTTGAGATTTAGAAGATAAAAGCTAGATTTAGTCTGAGAAATCTGCACCTTAAAAAATTATTAAAAATAATCATAGAATCAAGGGATCTAACGTAGCACTGGTTACATAGACCTCCAGGGGCAAAGAGCACTGAAGAAATGCTGCTTTGCTTGGAAAGACAGAACCATTTCATGAATTTACGGGCTCCAAAAGAGGAGCTCAATAAACAATCCAAAAATGGGTGCATTTCCTCTGCATCAGAAGAAATGAAGTCTTCAAGATGAAATAGTGGCCTGATTTTAATCCTATTTACTTTAGTGGCAACATGAAAAAAATAATGAGCATATTTGCAAGTCCTATACTCTACAGAAACTTAATATTTTCTGCTATTCATTGCTTACATGCAATACCTTATATAAATTCATAAAAATGACTGTTTCAGCATGAGTCCTGATACTGATCACCTATCTCAAAATTCCTCATTCTCTGACCCAAAATTGAAGCCTCTAGAAGCATTACCTTAGTTTACATCTATGTAGGGTAAAACAGACCCTTTAAAAATAAAAAAACAACAACAAAAACCCACCAAAAAAAACCCTCAACCAACAAACCCCAAGCATTTCAAGCTTAGTCAAATAGCAGCGACATGTTCAATCGCCTCTGCTTTTGTCACAACAGGGCAGGGTGAGGGAGGTAGAAAGAAATTAAACTGTGAAATTAAGCTGTTTCTAGCCACCCTGAAGATCAGTAATGGAAGAGGACAGAACATAAGCAACACAAACAAACATTTTAAAGCGTAATAGATTAACATCAAGAAAAGGATGAAAAATTCTTCTTCAATATTGATTGAAGCAGCTTTTTAAATTAAACTTTTTCTCATGTCCTTCACCCTTCCCCTCCCTGATCCTAACTCCAGAAATTTCACAGAATCTAATTAAAACAATAATAAACAAACAATTCTGCAGAATTTAAAATGCACTATAAGCATGGGTTCTGATACATCTTTGCATAAAAATGGTTGTTAATATAAGCTCTAGTCATAATCGTGGTTTTGGGGTTTTTTTTTTTTGGTTTGTTTTTGGGTTTTTTTTTTTACTACTGCAAAAGTCAAAGGAGTAGTTTTCTGCATATGAAGTCCAGAGCATATGCTATTCCTTGAAAGGAAAATTATGCTGATGCAGGTCAACATATATATATTGGAAGTCTTCTCATAAGCCTGTCCCAACTGAATTCATCCCAGCTACACCATATCACCAAACGAAGTCATTCCAAAAAGTTTTCATCTAAATTCACGTATTCTGCAGAATTCTAGTTTTCCCTTTCAATCGAATTATTTCCCTTTCCTACACGTGGCCATCCATAAATTTTACAAGTTGTGTTCGTATGCCTACCTTTATGGACAGAAAGGCTTTGAGTAGGGGTCCATACAGGGTTATCTGGGAATCTGGGGAGAGTTCCAGTTCCACATGGAGCTTATCCGGGGGCAGCTCTGCGGGGTCAAGGGGAAGGCGGGTTGAAGCTGTGGGAGATGAAATCACAGTGTCGGCTGTTTTCTGTGATGGCCTTAGCACAGATAACATTGTTTCTTCCATTTCTGACACTTTGGAGCAAAATAAAGAAGAAAACAGATTTTAATTACAAGTTAGGCTTCTGAGGGACAAAATTCTGCAAATATGAATGTGTATTATATATACAACTTTCTGCAGCTTTCTAATTTGGACTGTATAATTATGTTAATATGTCTATGCTACAGAACTGGTTTCTCATATCTAGTAAACTACGGGAAGACAGGAAAATACAGAATATTTTAGTCAATGTTAATTATGCAAGCGAAAAACAAGCCTTCAAGTTCTGAAAAAAAATTCCATTTATTTATCTTGCTTTTCAAGTTAAACAAAGACATGCTTTCATTTCAGTGTAGCAGATTTCCCACAACGACATAGCTATTGCAGAACAAACACACGAATAAATAGGAAAAATAAAAAGTTATATTAAAAACCTATTCTGAACTGGTAGCTCTGGAGGCCGAAATTTCTTCTCAAACAACTCAATTACTCTAGTCACAAAACAGTCTGGAAATTCAAATCTTATTTCCTATCCCTTCTTTTAATTTGGAGTTAGGGGGAAGAAAGTGCTTTGTCTTTTTTAAGTGAGGAAAGGCGACGAGAAGGAAGCTAATAACTGGAAGTGCTTTGGGGGATGTAAAGCGACTGCTGGGAAGTAAAGAACTTGATGGAAAACCATATAAAATTGATGCTCCAGATGGAGCAAGATTTCAGGTGCCAGTTTAACTGGAAGAACTGGCACATACAGAACTACAGTGAATACACACCTGTAGCCAGAAAACCTTCAAGGCTTTAACTTACCATTATTGTCTACAACTTTTGCATTATGTTATGGGTTATAAATCAGCTAAATGCCGCAGTGACATGACCACTTTTTCAGAAGCTGCATCTCTTGTAATGCAACATATTTGCTTCTCAGAGACTTGAAGAGTTCTACTGATTGACTCAAAACAAAATACAGATGTTGCTACTGTAACAAACACATTTATCAGCATCACAGACTAAAAGTGAGCTGTACTGTGCTGGATTATTCATTGAAGAAAGTTGCAGATGAAATTACCTGTGTACGTACAAGCTTTCAAATGCAGGTTCAATTGCTACAATTAGGAGTAAATGTTTTCAAATTTGAAGTATGCACATTTGACACAAGCTGACACAGTCTCACAAGAGCACTTAATGAACATCTGCAAGATGAATCTTACTTTTTCTGCTTCATCCTCTAAAATTTGAGTTCTTTTAGATTGGAATTGTTGGAACTCAAAACCTAAACATGCTATCCAGCATGTCTTCTAACACCTGCTGATTGAGGCCCATTCAAATTAGCCCTCATTATTCTTCTAATACCTCTCCTTCATCGGTTCTGCTTCTAGCATCTCAACCTGAAAGACTTTTATGTAATCCCATAACTTCCTGCATTCCGTCCTCTGCATTTAAAATAACTTACTTTTATCTCAGCGTTTAAGTATTTATAACTTTTTTTTTGCAAGCACATACTTACAGAATATTTGTTATTTAGAAATACTGTTTAGATATTTAAAATTTAAAAATACTTATTTAGAAATTAGTGTTAGACTGGTCAGTCTAACACTCATATCTGATGGCCACGTTTCACTTCAACAGTGTTAGCTACAATGGAATCTCAGAGTTTCATATCCAAAAAGGTAAGACGATGTTATATCTCATATATAATGTATTTAAACATTTAAATCATAAGACAACATCACAACATCCAGAGGAAAAAAAGCTTAGAAAGGCTACACACAATACTGCCAAAAATATTGTGCATCATATTTAATATACCAAGTGAAATTTTGCGTTATGCAACAGCCCATTTAAGAGATCCACTTTGTTAAGGACAAGGAGAACTACAGACAGTATCCTCTTTTTACACAGGGAACTGGGACATGTTCTGAAATTTTGCATCACGAGATGTTGTCAGTTTTTAAATCAAACCTGGTGCATCCTAAGGATTAGCATTCTCCCATGTGACATATAGTAGCAGTTTAGTTCAAAATTCCCTTCTGCAAATTTAAGCAGTTTGATCCAACAAAGTCGCAGCATGCCTGAAATGAAACATGTTAACAAGAAAAAAGAAGTGACACTTACAGGATTGTTTTAACTGCTCATCTGCCTTTTGAGGATAAATTGGGTGCCACGAGTAGTCAATTGTAAACACAACACTCGGGACTGTCCAGCATTCAACCCATCCAGCCCTTGCAAAAAAGAAACATCAGACTTTTATTTGAAGTACAACAGTTTCATTAAACCTCTTCCATGAATGTATGAGGTTGCTTTCATCACAAACAGAAATAAATATGAAGAGCCAATATAAAGACATAAATATATAACACAATGAAACTCACTCTTCTTGAGTAATGTTCCTCCATTTTGGTTTACCCGTTTTCTGACCACTTTGACATTCGGCAGAAATACAAGATTCAGGACTTATTTTAGTAGGCTGACAATCTTTCACCAGCATAAAAAGGGAATATTTACTAGGATGACAATCTGGTAGATACAAATGAAGATCAACATCTTCTCCCTAAAATCAAACATTAGTAACAGAAAAGTTAATTTACATTCACTTTATGCATAATGCTCACGCTATTTGCATGTTCATATGCACCATCATCTTCACTTTACAGGCAAAGTGAGGCAAGAAATCTCAACTTTCCCATGTGATCACTGACCACAGCTCCCACCAATTTCTAGTAGAATCCCAAGTGCTCTGTAGTTCTGAACAGTTACAAGTCCAGTAACCTGCAGCACATAACACCATAGCAATCTGTAAAACACAGGGGGGGCATGGCTTTTAGTGATTCCTGTTCTTGTGTTGCTCCAGCTATACTGCAAAAGTTAAGTGACTGGTTCAAGGCCACCATACATCTCAACTAAACCATACTTTAAAAAAAAAAAATTAGATAAAACATTGCTTGCTTTGCTATCAAATTAGACAAAATTACTAAAATCACCATCAACTAGTTTTTTATTTTTAGTAGCAGTAGATTGCTTCTATTCTAGGGAAGACAAGAAGTACAGTCTTTCAAAGAACTAGCTGCATCTGTCAAAACCACTTTATCATCGTTACTTATTCTACAGAAACTCTTAAAAATCTGGAAGGTGGCTTTCCAAAATGGTTTGGGGGTACCCATTCCAGTATTTGATTTTTGTCTTTGAACATATATTAGATTTTCACATTTTCTGAATAAATTGGAACAGACTTTCAAGTGATAAAATACATAGCACAGACACACACAGTTTAAGTATATATAGCATATATAACAAATGTGTGTATATATGTATGTATGAAGCATACGGGTATATATATTTTTTAAATGTATTTTTATTTGTATATATATGTACATATAAATCAAAAAAGCCTGTGATTGGATGCTTCATATAAGCAACAGAAACCATTTACCTCTGGGTTACTTAAAGAAAAATTCTATGAACTGGAAGTGAAAAAGAGTGTCTTTCTTTCAGGAAAGAGTTTATTCAAAACTTCCTGACTGAAGAATGCAGGAAAACTATCTCACATTTGAAAGACAAAAGGGGTGAGGGGGGAAGAACTTACCCTTAAAGAAAATCTAGTACTGCATGTGGTTGGAACGAAGTCAGTGAAAGGCAGAGAGAAAACAATGTTCAGTGTTTCTCCACAAGCTGCTAGATAAACTGGTAGAGAAGAAGAAAAACAAACAAAAAAACATCTGTCAGAATTACTTCCTATTTTATTCTTAGACAAATTACCAAACATACAGGTAAAAATAATGAAAAGACATTCAAGAACTCGTGACATAAGAAACTGCCATTTTAACTACTGTGTATTTAGAGTACATCCTACTAAATTATTCTGCAAGTATTTATTCCCTACAGCTTGTCCTTTATAGAAAGACACTGTACTTAGCAAAATGAAATTGCAAGCAGACAACTGTAACTGATATCTTAAGACTTACTTTATTGCTTCACACACCAGTTTTTGGACAAGGAAATACACACTGAAAATTCCTCACACTTCTGATGAAGTAGTGAGTCTTATTTTTAAATAGAACCCAACTTCCTGATCTTTAATCCACCATCCTCTTTCTATGTTGAAATTATAAGATTCTAGTACAGCGTAGACCACTGAAATACGTATAAACCAAATTGCCCATTAAACAAAGTTTCAGCTTTCTGAAATGCACCTCTTAGCTTTGTCTAGAATTAGTAGCCTTATCTCCTATTCTGAAATGAACAGGAAACAGACATTTTTAGTTATATGGAGTTCAAGTGGTATTTTTCCAATGTTACTTAAAAAATTTATTCCCAAGTGAATGTTTTCAGTTTGCTTCCTGAATATATGTCAAGACCTCACGGTTGCTCTCTGCAAACTGTTGTGCTAAATCAAAGATTCAAAGTGTCTTGAAAAATGAATGCTAAAACGTGATCTAGAAGGGCACTCTCCCCCCAAAAAAGGTATGTGTTTGTACAAAGTAAGTTAGAACTTACAGAAGTTTTAGGATGGTTTATGCACATCAACAGTAGCAAAATGGGTAGTTATCACTGAACACACTTTTTTCTAGTATAAGTTTTATAATTCTTGTACTCTCTCTATATATTTTGTACATTTTTTTTGTACTAAGTACATTTTTTTTTGTACTAAGTACTTTTCTTCCAAATAAAAAGAAAAGTGATCTCACCATTTTCTTGTTGTTTGGTGGAACAGTCAATCCAGTTGTGTTGATTTGCTGCCCAAATCATTTCAAATTGATGAAACATGACCTTGAAGTTCCACATATAAGGAACAAATGAAAAAATATCAGGTGCGCTATCACTGGACCAGTCTTGGATCAAATCTAAACCCATGGAAAGTAATAGAAGACGAGTTAGTAGCAATCAAGCGAGAGATTTCTTCTTTTGTTTTTTGGCTTTTCATAAATTGGAAACGTTAACCATTTGCTCCTTTACAGAAAAAGGAAAATGAGAACAATACACAGTATCCATTTCTCAGGCAGATATTCCACAAATACTTGCTGTGAATCCATCTCCCATTTCTCACCTGCTTTCTTAAGTTGGAAAGCCATACGTTTAATTAAGTTTTCTAGTTTAGTTTTGTTCAGTATCTAAGTCACACACTGACCTAAAAGCACTGGACTACTGACTGCTTTCCTTTGGTTTTCCATTCTGATACTCTGAATGCGTACATTAGTAATATTTTCTAACACAGCAAAACAGCGTTGCTGTCAAGTTCATGTTTGCTCTGAATAGATTGGTAGACTATGCTGTGCACTGCAGCACTATACAGACAACAGCTCTGGCCTCACTAGGAGGATAACTTTATTAGCATGGCACTATGCCTGCACCAATTAATCCTTCTTCCCAGCAGGGCTAATTAGCCCAGGCAGTGCCACATTGATGGGGCTATATTCTTTCCATTACTGCAGCTGGAACTTTCAGCAACAGCTTCGTGACACTGTATCATATTGTACTGTCTTGTGCACATGTATTCTTCCTCACAGCCAAAATCCTAAGGAGCAAATTACTTTCTCTCATCATCTGTCAGCCACAGGGACACAACCTAAAGCCTAAGTAGTTGAAAATCAGTCAGCCAAAGAGAGAAATATCAGAGAAACCAACATCCTAGGTGACAAATATAAAACAAATCAATAGCTCTGATAGAAATAAATTCATCTAAAATTTAAGATCACTTAACATAACTGCAGATCAAATTTAGTTTAGATGTTAGAAAATTAAATCATTTGGTATCTCTACTCAAATATAAGAATATCATGTACTTAGACACAGGCAACAGAAAACATCAGGAACCTGGTCCTCAGAAACAATTTGTTGTCCTAAATATAAATTTAATTTGATATGTATTTAGTAAAGCAGTTACCTGACCTTGTACACCTTTGCAAAATTTGAAAAGAAATTCTAAAGAAAGAATATTTAATTTGATACGTAACTTATTTAGTAAAGAAGTTACCTGTAAAGAAGCTTTTCTGAGCAAAGATAAAATGATATGTTGCTTTATAAACCTCAAGTTCGCATTGCCATGTCTGTGGCATGTTCCATATCCGGGGATAGCTGGCATTAATATGAAACTGTGAACAAGACATTAAAGCATCAGAATTACTTGAAGAGATTACAGTGCTTGACCCTGTAGCTCAGCAGTTTTCACATATGTACTCTGTTGAATAATTAAAACTGTCTTCCTGCTGGGATGAACAGAAGGCCTCTCCAGTTCCTTAATAATTTAATCTCTCTTTCTGTGTTTGAAGGTCAAGTGTTAGTGTATTCATTTATTTGGAAAGGCATCCTACAAACTTTTGATACATCTGTTGCAGCAGACGTACCAAGCAATTTATAAAGCAAAGTTTTCATTAAAAGCATCACTTTTCACAATAAGCTAAAGATAAAATCCTTCAGAATATAAATATTTTTCAACCATTGATATGATGCTCAAATTTAAACATTAAAAACATCATAAGGTCATTTAAAAAACAGTGAGAAAGGCAATCTACGGAATTACAACACTGCAGAAGTGAAATACTAGGCAAGCAGAAGAATAATGCAGTATTAAATCGTCTCAAGTAGTTTAAGCACTCTGAAGTACTTTTAAGTACTTAGACACACACATTCTGTAGCACAGCTAAATGTAATCATTTATTACGGTAAAGCCTATATAAACATATGGCTACATAGTAAGTGAGGCAAGATTTGTAAATCGTACTCTAATCCCTCCACTGCTTTCATAACACATATAACTTCATATATAAATTATGTAAGTCACTGAAAGTTACACACCTGCATAGTTATGTGTGTACCTGTAAGTCCTTACATATTAAGGTCTTGCAAAATACATTCAAAAGGCATATTGCTGTATTGTTTAAGAACCTAAAGAACTGCTCCACAGACAAATAAATATGCTCTTCACTAAAAATCCTCTAGAGACTGAAGCTTTGTGCTTAGTAATGCAAACTTAAACTTACAGCTAGCATTTCAGCTTCTAAGAGAGTCCGGTACTGCATACTGCTAGTGGCATCAACATGCAGAAGCTGCCCTTTAATTGTAGGTGAATAGCCTAGCAAACAAAAGATAGAAAACAATCATTCAGACACAAGAGTTACACAAATATTTAAATAACTTTCACCAGTGATTTCAGCAGTCCACTAACAATCAAGAAACATCATGATGGAAATTAGTACTATAATAATTCTGTCCTCTACTGTTTGTCAATGAAGAGCTTAACGTGTTCTGCCTTCATGTAGGCAAAATGACAGAAGTCTTCTTTGCTGGGTCTGGAAGTGCTTGGGTTCCAGAGATCTTGGTTTAAGTTGCAGAATAAAACTCAAATATGCCAGAAAGAATCAAGAGAACAATTTAGCAGAGGATTTCAAACCAGCCAACAAGATGAGTAAACACAAGGAACATACCCATAACTTTACATTTATCTCCACTCCACCTTTGGATTTGGGGGTTTGTTTTGTTTAAATAAACAAATTAGTTTTCATAATGCATTTCTCAGCATGACTCAACTACTACACTAATCCTACTGAAGAAATCTTCCTGCTTTGAGTTGACCATGTATCTGTAATCTGCTTCACAACACACAGTTAAATGATACACCGCCTAGTAGTTAAGGAATTTGTGTTCCCTAACCTAAAAAAACATGGAGGCAACTTATCTATTTAAATATGTACATGCTTTAATATCTTGCAATGAAATGTACAAGGAAAT
This sequence comes from Nyctibius grandis, assembly GCF_013368605.1. Taxonomy (NCBI): domain Eukaryota; kingdom Metazoa; phylum Chordata; class Aves; order Nyctibiiformes; family Nyctibiidae; genus Nyctibius; species Nyctibius grandis. The sequence goes on from NC_090663.1 coordinate 80,882,523, forward strand.
ACTTTTTGTTCCTTCACATAAGAATATACATCTCATAGTCACAAAGGAAAAAACACTACAAGACATTCACAGACACAGGAATTAAGATAACTGTTCAGGAAAAACATCAGGAAAACAAATCAAGCTTAGCCTTAACTCACCATTTTCACCTACTGTCATGGGAATATTTACTTCCAAATATGATCCTGCACCAACATTTACATGTACAGCATTAGTTTCCTGTATTGCAAGAAGGGAAAAAAGTCCAAACATTATTTCTAGGCTTGCTGCATCAACCAGTGCACTTTATGCCTCTGGCTATCATTATCCACCCCTGGATTAAGGCACCTGATGACTTAAGACTTTCTTGCCTTCAGAAAAATTACGAATGAACTATCTATGTGCACTGATGCCAAATAACACCATTTCTAGGCTTAACAAATGCTGACTTAGGCCCACTAACAGAAACTGCATAAGATATTCTGATCCAAGGCCTGAGAGAGCAAATGAATATATATTTCTAACACTACACTCTTTAACCCTTTCAGTCACAAAAAAAAAAAAAGAAGAAAACAGGGGTACAATGAAGTCACACCATATCCCATTTATAAGAGCAGCTACAGGGGAAGGAAAAATCCAAACCCCTACACATATGCATCTTCTGTTCCCCCCACTATCATCTCTCCAGTAATATTAGATATTCATCCAATATCAGAAGAAATTGTCTTTTCATCATGGTGAGCTTCATCACAATGGAAGATTGCATAGGAAATGTCCAGGTCATGAATTCCCAAGACTGTAGGAGCTGCCATGGCTTAAGATGTAGCTTTAAGGCTCAAAAGAAACTTAAAATAAGCCAACAAATATTAATGCCTCTCAGCCAATAGTTCTCTTTGAAGGGTTTGCTCATAATTATAACACTACAACAATCGCCTAGCTTTTAAAACCACAGTTCTGTAATAAACACTTGAGACAAGTCAAAATATGCACAATCAAAAAGCACAGTGTAATCACAGTAGACAAGTTATTTTCTAGATAAGTTTTCACTATTTACCCTATTTTTGGTAAAGAGCAAATCAATGGTAGCATCTGCAATAATATTCATCCGCAGTTCAAAAGCAAGAATCTGTCTGGGTTTCCCAGGCTGAGCAATTTCTGAGACTTTCATAACTTGATAGTCTGGTGGGAAGAAAAACTTCCACAAGCAATCCCTAGTGGGGAAGAAGAAAAAAAAAAAAAAAAAAAAAAAAGAGACTTGTTTTTATTCACAGAAGAAATATATACAACATTTACACATATTTATGCATCTGTTTGCTTCACTTAACTATATTCCAGTCAGCTGAGTCTTTAGACAACCACCAGATGTGATAAGAAAGAATTTTCGTTTAAAGTCTTCATCATGGGAGTCTTCCAACTCATTATTGAAATCTCCAAAAGTTTCAATGACAAGAAGTGACTTTTGGATAAAAGTCACAAATGGACAGACCATACATAAAATATTTCTCTTCTAAATTAATTCAGATGCCAAACAAACTATGTTTTTCTTATTCCTCATCTTTGGTTTACAAATCTGCTACAAAAACATAGTAAGAAGTAATCTGTTTATGCTTCAGTTTGTGCATAAAAAATTGATGCAATGCCCAGAAATAAACAAAATACAAAGCTTTATGACCTCAGAATGGGAGTGAAATGAACCCTACATTTCTGCAGACTTATATCTGAACATGCAACTACATGAAAGGAAAGCCACAGCGATGAAGCACAGACAGCATAGCTTATATAGGTCTCAAGGGGGTGGAAGTAAGTCTTTAAGGGGGGTAGCAGTTTCCTGCACCCAGCACCTAACCAGCACAGCAGCTGAGAAGTTAAAAAAAAAAAAAAAACAACAAAACACAAAACAACACAAGAAAAGAAAACCCGAGCCAAAAAAAACAACAACAAAACCCCCACAAACACCACACAACACACACTGTCAAAATCCTGGGGAAACTCAAGATTTTATTGCATGATGTATTAAAGATTGGTATTTGTAGAAGCCCTTTTATGAATCGAGAGTACAAAGTCCACAGAACTCCTACAGATCAGTGCTTCTAAAAAGTTCAGGCACTTTCCAAAAGTCTATCTTCTATCCATGGCACAAAGCAGAAGTGTTCTCAGGTCTGCATCTATGAACTCTACGTACTCTGCGCAGGCACCAAACTGCCTTCTGCCTTCTGCCAGTTAAAATTACAAAAAATATAGAACGAGCTTTTTTGATAGTATTAAAAATATCATTAATGATTCACTGCCTTCATGTTCCTAGCAAAGCACTGTTCTGTAAATTGGCATTTTCTCTTAAATTCTCTAAGACACTGCCATATCTAATGACTACTTTTTGGTCTGCCATCCTCACGCTCCTAAGAGACAGTTAATCATAATAGTTTCACAGGAGAGTTAATGGAGGCCAAGAGAAGTATCAAACTGTAATTAATAGGGGAAAAGATGGAAAGCACTGATTATGTCACCTTTACTTAATAGTCCTTTACTCTCTAAACAATCTTATTGTCTCCACCAGAAATACTCATGTGCATAACATCGAGGGCTAAGTGAAAAATAGTAGTAGAGCTCTGGCCTAACATTTTGTCACTAAAATATCCAGATAATAAATACTTCGGGGACCGCATCAAGTGGTTGATTCTCCTAATCAGGGATAAATGATTCCCCCCTCATTATTTTCATAGCCAGACTTGTACTTCCATAAAATTTTCTCATAAATATGCAGTGCACTCCCATCCATGAGCTAACAGGAGCTTGACAACTCTAAAAGTAACCAAGTAAAAGGTTAAACCCTTAGGTATATAACACTTCATAAATAGTAAAACTACTTTGTTCACAAAAAATAGGAACATAAGTTATTAATCTAAGAATAAAAATTCACTGAGTGATGCTAACTCTGGAAGGCCAGCAAGATAAATGACAATGAATTTACTAATCTTAAACCATTGTGGCAGGACTCTTCTTTAAGACTGCCTAGTCTACCCCATACAAATTAGAAATCTGAGCAATCACATACTGGAAACTTCAGAATGTTTTCTCAATAATAACAGATATTAAAGATTAAAACTAAAGATGTAAATCATGGTAATACCTCTGCCTATCAGCCCAAGGTCCATAGTTGAAGTCTGTTCCTTTTCCACAAACAATGTCCAAACCCCAACATGGTGGTAGATCCTGTAATTTGCTGTCTTCGTTGTTGGCTTCTCCATCATTACTTTCCTCCGTCTCCTCTGGTACAAGACCTATATTACATAATATAATAAACAGATTATTAAAGGAAGCTGCTTCAAATTAGCATGAAAAATGTTTGCTAAGCACAAGACAATTAAAGTGTCCTGATGTCAGTTTTATTTGAAACCACTGCAGTACGTAAATATCAAGCCACAATTCAATGCAAAGTCCCAGTGGGAGGGCAAGAATATGAGCAAAAATCCTTGGGATTTTCTGAAGTGCTGCTCACCAATGTCAGTGAAATGCTGACATACACAGCAGTTTTCTCTCTTAAGTACGCTTTTACCAATACAGGCTTTCATACAGCCACATTCGGTTCCGAATCCTACTTACAAACCAAGTTTTGAAATTAAGAAGATTAAGTTAAAATCATTTCTACAGACAATGCAAGCAAATAAAAAGGAAGACTTACTACACTAGACCCAGAGTTACTAGTAAGAATTCAAGCAGTCATTCAGCAACGATCCAGGATTGCCACCTATCCTACATCAGTATACATCATTATTGAACGTGTTACCTTTGTTCTACATTCGGCAATACTAAGGGGAGTCAGAGCAAAAGCTTCTGCAAACCAAAAAACCTCCAGCAAAATAAAGTGGTAATATAACGCACTGGATTTAAAGTGAAAAAGACAGGCACTGCAATATTCAGAACCTGATGCATCAAATAAACTTCCTAAAAACCCGAGTAGGTATTGACTGAAAATTGTCCCCACTCCTGAAGCACTTTTGGAAACCTACATCATTTAAGTTTACAGCTTAAAACACAGCTTGTTTCAAGAATAAATATAAAAATTAATTGCTTCCATGTTGCATAGAGGCTTGTGGAAGGCACTCCTGACAGAGTGCCTACATCTATATAAAACTACTCACTGATAAAAACGTTAGTTCTACATGTACAGTTATTTCACCTATGGAATTCCCCAGGCCTCCTACATGAAACGGTCTAGAAGCTGACAACCACCATTAAAAAGAACGCAGCTCAAAATTTCATTCCCTTTTAAATATAAAACATGTGAATTCTCTTCCATTTGTTTCAGTGGAAATTTTTTTCATTTGCAGAAAAATTAACTTATGAATTTATAAGCATTCATAAGCGTACTTCTGAATGCTTTTATTGGCTCCAAAACATTACACTAACTCTTTCAGCATAAAGATTTTTCAGCACTAAAAAAAAGGAAATTGTCTAGCAAGTCCAGACAATTAAATAAACAAATAGCCTTCAAATCCCTTACAATTTTATCTTTGAATTTAACAGAAGGTACCTGGTTCATCCATATAGTAGTAGATGTCAACATCATTGGACTGCATTACAACAAAACCTTCACCCATCAGCCTTGGTGGTCTGTAATGAAAAAGAGTGCAAAGATAAAGATTAAAAAGCAATGCACTGAGATTAATCTTTATGAATTCAAGTAATTTTAAATGCAACATATTAGGCATAAAGGAAGAGATTACATAGGTCAAGCTCACTTGTAAGCAGTACATATTTAACTATGTCATCATCACTAAAACTGCTATCTGTATCAAGCAAGCCAACAGTGCATATGGTACCTGACCAGGAAGATTTTGTGGGCAAGACCCAAGTTTGATGCGATCCCAAGGCACCAGCTCCATGGGTCTATACCGGTCTTGCCAGTAGCCTGACTGCAGGCTGCCTGCAAGAGCCACAGGCTACCTTATCTACCAGGCATTGGTCTTGTCGCATTACCAGAAGGGTGGATGGAACAGACAGAAGTGCCCGGGCCACACCACAGTCTGTCCAAATGAAGTTGTTTGTAATCTAAATTTGAAGTGCAGGTTATAACTTCAGTTCTTCTCCTTCCTTCCCTATCACGCTGTGATTCCTGGTCTATCTGCTACCTCAGACTGAAAATAAACACTGTGAATATTCAAATCTCTCTGCTCTCAAGTCTCCTATCAAAAAGGCAGCTGTCATATTGCTAGGCTATGTCTACCCTGATTTGCAAAAAATACTCGATCATTACATCATTATTATTATTATTATTACACAAAGTAACTTAAAAGTATAGTTAACTCAAGCATGAAGATACCACGTTCCTCTCCACAAAGACATTTCTCAGGTATTATAAACCACAACCAACTACCAAAGTTTTACTTTCAATGTTTCTTTCCATCAAGAGTTCCTTTCTCCTTGTCCTAAATCGTTCCTTCACCTGCTAATTGTTTTCTTACTAAAATAGCACTCTAAACCGAAGGGACAAGACGTCTTCAGTAATTAGACCATTAGTTTAAAAAAAAAAAAAAAAAAGAGGCTGTTCTTCTTTAATAACATTTCCCTCAATATAAAAGGATCTAAGTGATAAAACTAATACATGAAACGCTTCTAACACTATTAGATCAGCATATCCCTTTCTTACAGTGTTACCACATGTTAATTTATGTAGTATTACATTTTATAGTAGTAATAATATTATAATGTGAAAATTCTATTTTTACTGCAAAAGACGTTTTTGCCCCTTTTCACTCACTTCTATGAATTTTCACGTCAACAGAAAAAAAAAGAAAATTCCAATGACAGAAATACACAGTCTGTGACATGTTAGAAGCACATTGCCCATTTTACCACAGCTCGAACACAGCAAAGCTTGGAAAATATGGACAACAGGTCCCTGCTGCTCAATCTGGTATGTGTTTTCTTCCATGAAATACAGAATACTACATCCCTTTCACATGACGTGCATTCCCCTCTCTGACAGCACGGAGTGCATAGGTCTCAAAATACTATATACAGATTTACCTAAGCCTATAGAAATGCATTGGAGAAGCTACATCACTGTTTTAATAAAAATTACTATAAAATATGAACGCATAGGGTAGATTTAACAACTGTTTACTTCTGCCTTCCTAATAGCATTTACTTATATCGACTTAGAATAATTAATAATTTTCTTTTAATCTAAAACACTATCTTCAATAGAATTACAAAGAGGTTTTTGAGCTAAGTCTTCTTCCATATGGACAACTTGACTTAACTCCATGGCCTCACAGAAACTGTCATTTAGCTGTAGGAAAGAGAAATATCTACAGGAAAGCTTTAGGAGCTGCCAGAATAGCCAAATCCTCCTGTCAAACACCTGCTGCCCTGTCATCCTCATCACCTTTGCCATACTCCACTTCCTGGAGGAAAGCTAGGAGGTCTTACACTAAATGGAAGTGGAAGGAGAGGAAAAAAAACCACCAAAACCCCACATGGTAGCTAAAAGTCTTCCTCGGTCCTTTACCTCCAATTCTTTTAGTGTACATCTTTACCACGTCTGCATATTCCATTAAACACTTCTCTTTCATGCTCTTGTTCTGATCTCTCTGAACTCACTACTACTCTCCTGTATTGTCATGTCTTGTCACTTCTTTTTAAGAAGAATATGAAAATATGTAGTAGATGACTGAAGCAGCTTATAGTTTTACATTATCAAAGCATCACAGGCCATCACAAACACAACACAGCAGCCAAGAAAAGCAGTATCTCTCCTTCGGCCAGTCCTAGGATGGTCAGAGGTTAGGTGATAGGTGGTGAACCCAGTAGCAGAACTGATTTAGAATAAAGACCTAGCACAATTTTTTAACTTGAGTTTTGGAGGATTTATTTGCAAAGAGTGATGGAGGTGTTGAGGTGTCTGTAATATAATACAACAGTTTTCAAGGTGGGTTTTTGATGTTTGTATCAATTAGTCAGTCCGTTACAAATTTCATCAAATTTAACTGTTTTTTATACGTGCATTGCCTACAGGAATTTCTGAAAGGTAAGACACTCAGCTTAACTTTTAGGCCAAAGTAGCATAAGAGTGCAGGCTCTAAAGATTCAAACATTCCCAGTTTCCAGTGAACTGGGTCATTTGTTGAATCTACCCAGTGAATTAGGGCACATGTTTTCTGCACACATGCCATCCTTCAGCCATCAGGAGCTGTAGGGATGGTAACAGCATAAGAAGAAAATACTTAGCGGAAGCAGAAGAAAAAGCTAATAGTTTGAGTATCTTAATCCTATTTTGGTTTAATCTTGTTTGTTTTCAGTATTAATTGGAGAAATTTCCTTTGTCGTCATGTTGGAAGAGTAAGATTCTGTACACATCCACAGAATGTTACTTGAAAACGTATAAAGGCATATTATAGACGACAGTATTTGGCTGATACAAAGCCAATTAAGCTACAGTCAAATGAGGTACAGTTTATTTCCAAACATCACAATTAATTCTCTGGATATTGTTGCTTAGGAGATATAAAATAGGTATAATCATTTTACATAAACTCATACACACAATTGTCCAAGGAGAGTATACAGTGTTTATTTTTTGTTGAGCAAATGACGCCTGTGAAAGACTTTGAAATTTAGCAGTTTTGTCCAAATTATCTGTTGAATATATAAAACTGTAAGCATCAAATAAGATAACGCAGAAAATTCTGGCTATGATGTTCATACCACATCAATCAAGAATGTTAATACAGTATGCACATAAATGTCTTCCTGGTTAAAGTGTAATAAAAAAGAATCCTAGTGTCAAATCATTTCGTGCAAGCACCCTTTCTTTTGTTTGACTCATTACCATTCAGTCTGTTAAAGCTATATAACCCCACTTATGTGAAATACACAAAGGTAAAAGAATCAGCAATCTGTCTTCAATAGAGAACCTGATTTCTACTACAGAAAGTATCACGCAGCTTTGCCCATTTTTAAAAATATTTTCCAAACCATATACAAATCAGCTCCATGGAAGTCAACACCTTAAACCTTGCATTTATCCTAGAAACTTAGTGCTGTCAAAGCCTGCGTACAGCTATAGTACCTGAGTGAAGAAAAACAAAAGTTGAATGCAGGATATTAATCATAGAGCAGAACATACAAAAAAAAAAATCTACAATGAGATAGAAAACCAGTAATTTTCTCTATAAATAAAATAGTTTTAAAAATCCAACATTTAAAACCTTCAGAGTGGTAAAAATGCCAACTGTTTAATACACTAAGAAAAATAAAGTCACAGAACCACAATCAACATTATTTTCTTAATTTTCTTAAAATAAAGAATAAAACAATATGGAAACAAAAAAAACCCCAAAACTTACTCATCATTTTGAAGACCAACATATCTTGGACTTGGAACCAACATGACTCTAACATTTTCCAATTTTCCTTTCACAATGTGCATAAACTGATCAAGGTGGCTCGAAGGCGGTTTTGTGGTGTATGTCAAAAAAGCATCATCAAAGTTAATACAAAGTGTTTGTGGCTGATAATGATTCCCAAACGCCAAGCGACCCTAAATCAAAAAGAAAACCCAATTACTCGTTATACACTGGTCTTTTATATATATATATGTATACATTTATCTATTATAATGCAGTTTAACCAGCCATATGCAAATAAAGTTAGTGGGCAAAAATCCTGGCCATAACTGTGCATATCTAAAAATACTGCCTTGTACATTAAACTCTCAATATTCTATCTCGTATCACCTCAGTAACAGTTTTCTGGGGTTTTTTTGGGAAGGAACATCAACTTTTAAGGAATGTGTCCAGTTATCCCTGTTAAAAGATGCAGGGAAGAAAAGAAAAAAAAAGGAAGGAAAAAACCAAACCCCAAATACCTCCCAAAAACCCAACACACCACACATTCTACAACAGCCATTATCTAGCTTAATTTCTTGGTGATATTCTTGAAATCATTAGAAGTCTAAGGCATGAGTATTTCCCAAAACAGAGAACATAACCACATTTCCATCAGCACCAGCAGTATCTGTGATTATGGCAGGGGAGTGCTGGTGGTGTCATTTTAAAACTTTTTTAAAGCATGAAGGAGAACAAAAACTCAAAAAGAATGTATAAGAAAAATGAATGGCAAGCCTGAATTTTAAGCATATACTGCTAAATATTTTCATTATCAGGGTCTTTTCACTTACCGTGCTCACATTGACTTTAATGACTGGAATAAGCGATCTCCATGAAGAAGAAGGGTCTTGAGATTCTGTTTTTACTTTAACACTACGAGAAAAAAAATGGGGTTTATTATTTTGTCTTTTCTGCAAAAGAACTAGGGGGTCTTCAATGCACAGATCTCGGGGAACATTCCCTCCCACAGGGATGCCTCCTGTAAGGGACCTGCTAGCAGACTACTGCAGGCTCCTCCAGAGCCTGGAAGAACACGTATGCATGCACAGCTACGTCTTGGGTGCTGGTATACTGAGCTGACACCGGCAGAAAACAAACGTGCCATGTTTAACACAGAGCAATAGTTAAATAAACCTTCCTCAGGGGAACTTGGTCTGTTCTAAATATTCCTGTTTAGGTGGGGGATTTTTCATTTCCCAAGACACATCCTCCTCAAAAGCAGAAGTCCTTCCTGCACTTGTCAATAAGGGTGTAAATTGAAAACATGAAGATCCCAGCTCAGAGGCACAGCTCTTACCCAAACTCAGGACTAACACAGCATCCTGGAGCTGCCCACTATGTAATCTAGTAACACATACTGGCCTGGCCAGCAGCAGTGGAAGGACTCAAGTCTCATTTAGATCTTCTCTGCTCCTGGCAATAAATCAGCCTGCTGTGATTCTGCCCAAAGAGAGGTTTCTTATTGAATACCTGACTCCACTACACATAAGCCATGTAGAAGAACTCCTTATAGACCCACACCATGTTTTCTGAGGTACACCAAAAAAGAGGAATGAAATGAGAAAAGAAGGCTTGTGTAGCTATACACAAACATACACCCCTAAAAAGACAACCTGTGAAATCAGCCCGAGTTTCAAGCTCAAAAGGACAGTAAGTCCTCCCAATACCATGTAGATCCTCACATTTTGTCTATTCAGTGTCTTGAGCAGCTATTACTTCTACTGAGCAATACAATTATTATTCTGCAATCATAATCCTCTTCAACACATGCTCCCCTTCCACAGTGTGGTTCAAGTAGATTTTTCAACCTGTCTCTGATCATTAAACAAGGAGTGTTTGGTTGTGTTTTTTAATTGTTATGGTAGGAAGTCTGAGGAAAAGAAAGAGATTTAGACTGTCAGGCTTGTCAGTGCAATTTCTCTCTCAGCTGTGCTTCAACCATTTGGCCTCCAGAGCATATGTTAACAAAACATTACCCAATTAGTTCAGCACTTCGCAGAACAAAGCATCAACAAAACAGCAAAATGAATAATAATTTACCTTTGAAGATTGGTATGTGTTCTCTGCCTCCCATTTACTTGTGCTTTTTCATCATCTTTCTTTGCTGGAATTATTGTGGGATCCAAGCCAAATAGTTCTTGAAGTTGTCCATAAAGCTCAGAACGGTTGTATACATGAAATTCAAAGTCATTCACCATAATATACAGTCGTGTTTCTGCCTTTGGATCTAAACAAACAGCAGGAAAAGAGTTTCGAAGTCTATTCTAACATTCCCTTGCAATATTTACAGTTTTTCAAACACGCACATTTTGCAAAAACGATCTACACGGTAGTGAAGAGCTGCCGAGGTATAAATTAAAAAGCAGTAAAAAACCCCACAAAATAATTACGCTATTCCAAGCAAATCAGTAAAACTTGGCAAATAAGACAGTTGCATACAAAATATAAAACCTGAAAGGCATTTTACCCTTAGGTCACAATCCAAAAACAAATACAGGCAGGAGCTGCACAAGGTGGTAAGTGAGGTTTATTCAGTCTCATATATAAAAACAAACAAACAAAAATCCCTCTTGATGCACAGCACAGAAGCCTCGGTGCCAACTTCTGCTTTTTAGCATAGATATCAGTACCTGAGATCAATTCAGTCTCAAAAACCAAATGGTTTTCTAGCCAAGCTCTGTTGTACAGCAGGCCTGAACTGGGAAAAAGCTTTCTTTTACAGAGAAACAGAAAACATGAATGTGCAGAACAAGAAGCATACTCATTTTGCACGACTGGTCAACATTTTCACAAATTTAAAATTTTAACTGTAATATCAGCTTGACTCTGATACTTAAAAACTAGTTTAACATCTGCTGATTGCATAGAGAACTGTCTGTGACATACTTTGGCATACTTTTGCCTTCGATAGTATGACCTAATTATGTAGTTAATGTGAGGAAAAAACTCGCACAATTTCCCCCTAATTACCCAGTTGAAAGAGTGCCCATTACACATTCACTCAAGAGACCTGAGCTGCTCTAAAACCTGATCTGGAATTTTAAGTCAAACAGACTTTAAGAAGCTTAAGTATCAATGGTTATTACAGCACTCCCCAATCTGTAACTTGGGGTAAAAACTGAAGGCAACATTTCCCACAGACGCTAGAAATTAAGGAGTCAGAGCGTACACCGCTGCTGTTGTGGTCAGGCTCAGGAGAAGAAATGCAGCTGCCCAAGAGCCAAAGTTTAGAGACACCTGCTTTATTAAATGCATCCTCTTTGCTAACAAACTCATCAGTCCCCCAATGTTACGCATCTATACAACACTGTCCTAACAACAGCAACCCATCTTTTACCCCTCAAACCTAAATTAGCAGAAATTTCCATATCATTATGAAAAAAAAGTAAATGTATAGTAAGTCTCCAGAAAGCACTGACATCACAATTTTCCTGAACAGGAGACAGAGAGAAAAGTTAATGAGCCAGTTTCAATTCCTTCCTGTTTTCATAAAAGCACTCTCAAATCCGTTCATTGGTAATGTTAACTTGCATCAATAAGATATAGGCAAAGGATGACATGGACAAAGATTGGGATACACAATTGTTCACCTGGGAGATCTCAGTATCATCAAGAACACAAATAAATGTAATTTTTCAGTTCCTGCAGGCAAGCATCAGACTTCATTAACTAAATGAAATCATATGTAGAAATTCATTTCTTTAAAGGGGATTTAAAGAGACAACTATCTCTCTTTCCTAATAACAAAAATAAGATTTGACCTCCACAACAGTTTGGTTGCCTAAGATACTTTTGGAAAAGAAAAAAAAAAATGGCAAGGAAAAAGAGATAAGCACATCTGAATGTCATATAGTTAAATGATTCAAAGCAGCATATATGTAGGTCATGTAAAAGTAACTACCAGATTGATAGCAAAATACTGAAGTTTTATCAACATTTGTTGGAATCAAAGTGACTAATGTAGCCAAGGTTTTGACATTTGCTTCCTAGATATATTATTTATTCAAATGTATGTATCACACCTACCCAAACAATTCAATATAAATATACCCAGCTCACCTAATGGGAACACGAAACAAGTCACTCCCGACAACAAAAAGTAGAGGAACTGGTTCTCAAATCAGTATTCCTCCTTCAAAAAGGACCTCAAACTACACTATATGGTTTTACAATACAAAAATTGATGATCTGCTGTGGCACCTAAGCCAAGACATCTGAGTGTGCCCTATTCACAACATAATCCTCCAACTTATGTTCCTACACCACTTTCATTTCTCAAGTATGTACAAAAACGTACTCTCAAATCCCAGTATAATTTAACTTACACTAAATAAGTTAAATTACACTAAGTATAATTTAACTTACACTCAAGGCAGGAAGACAATCCACATACTTGACTTTTTCTATTAAGTTCTTTCAACATCAGTATGACGTACATAGTGCCGTGACGAAAAAACAGATTCCACTTGTTAGGTCAAACTGAGGAACTTTTTTTTTTTAAAAAGACACAGCAGGAAATGCAACTTCACTACAGGTTATCAATAATCTTTATTCAAACTTTTTGTGGTTCAAACTTTCTCTTATGCAAGGAACTGTAACTAAGTCTTTATGAGAAGCACCCTTAAATTACAGTGCAACGTAAGTCTTACAGCAACATTTACTTTAGATTCCAGAGTGCAGGTAGACAATGCATCTATTTTGATAGGTTAGCTTTCATCTTCTCAGAAGAACGGTAACAAAATAATTCTCTTAGCTTTAGAACAAACGTGAAAAAAAAAAAACCAAAACAGAATGCAGAGCATTTTCATTTTTCCTTTTCCTGACGCAAAAGTTTAATAGTCATGCTTCCTAGCATCCATTACTGCAATCTACCCTTTCACCATAAACACATACTGACTAACAAAAGTTCAATAGGAGGAGTGTACCATAAAGTATTTTGCAAAGCACATATACCAGAGTGTAGGAAACTATTCTCTGAGTTTGGTCTCTTTTTCCTAATCACCTTCACCCTTCTCTGACAAACCTCAGATCGTGCTCCTCGCTCAGTTTTTATAAAGTCAGTGGATTTCAGCAGGTCAGCAACAACTGGCAGGCACTGCCACATTCTTCAGCTCATCAGGAACAAGGCTGAGAAGCCACGTGATTAGAAAGCAGTTATCAGGGAAAAATATTCCCCATAACACATGAACATATTTCATGCACATGTGAAACAATACTGGATTTTTCTTACTGACAGGAGTAATAACCTGGAAGCTGAAGTTATATCAAGATTGAATATGTAACTCCTACCATTAAAAACAGTTTTACTTTGGCACAACTTATTGAACATGTCAACTTATTGAACATCATCACTCCATCTTTTTAAAAGGTCACTTATTTCACTTCCAGGGAGAACTTTGACTTGTATGACCGGGCTGGATAAACATTGAAGCCCTTTCTGATTCTAAAACTTCTGAATATATGAATGAATTTCTAGTAATTCTCCTCCTACAAGATTAGTGGGGAATATATGAGTATGCACTACCTTCAGCACATTCCTTCAGGAGATGGAGACACGTACAAGCTTCGTACACAATTGAACAAAGATAGCTTTTAGGAAATCTAAGGTGTTCCCATGCTGAAGTTTAGCTCCTTGCATACAATTGTAATAGCACTTCCATCAATAATGTTACCAGTGAAAACTGGATTATTGAGTACAGCCCTTTACCAAAGAGGTGATGTCAAGGACACCTGAAATGACCTGAAAGGGAGTTCCCTTTTTAAGGTCTTCAAGTATTTCAGGATCCTTCACTAGACTCCCCTTTGTGCACAAATAACCCCTTCTCTAATACTCTAAATATCTCTCAGAAAAAAAGATAGAATGAAGTTACATTATTTCTATACTAACAGGACTTGAAGTTTATCACCACTATGAAAAATAAAATCCCATTCCTGTTGCATTTCACATTGTTAGAAGTGCCCTGCACTTTAGTTACAGGACTTAAAAAAACCCACAACACTCAGGAACTAATTATTATTGGTTATATCTAAGTCTTCATAAGATGTATTTATTCCAAGCAAAAATATTAATATATTTAAGGCTTGTGTTTTTATAAAAATCTGGTGGGATTTTTAAATTGTTAATAGCCCTAATTCAGCCTATGTGTTTTTCTACAGGAAAATCTCAGCTCTATTTTGTTGGGTTTTTTTTTTTTTATGAATGATCTGAAACAAAGGTATGCATCAGTAATGTCTAGCTACAACAGGTTTCCCAATCATTCTGTGTGACAGCTGCAAGGGAGTAATCCTTGAACAAAACATAAATCTTAAGATGCAATTTACCAGCAGGCTTCGTGATTTGGTCAGGTACAGGTACTTCTGTTGCAATCAAGCAGATTAAAAAGTATTGGGAAGAATATACTACAATAGGCTAAGCATCATTGAAGATTTTATTTTCCTTTAAGGCTAAAAATGAAAGCATCTCTGCTAAATAATCAAAATATAAAGTGAGCAAGGTTATTTTTCCTAGGAGAAAGTAATTACTCAAGAAAGTACTTTATTCTTGTTACTTTGTTGTCAGACCTACACACCTCTGACCTCCCTGGTTACTTGGATTATTTGTTCACCAATTATGCAGTCTTAAATGCCAGCAGAAATGGTTAAAGCCTTGCAATACTGCCAAGCCAAATTATCACCATAAAAGACAGACCCAACTATCTTTACTGCATTAAGTTCAATTCATTTTTTCATTCTGTGAGCCACTAGAGAAATATGTTTTAACTAGCAGACGAAGAAAACTCTATGAAAACCTGTTGGACAATAACCTGTGGCTGGAAAAACCTAATTAACTCTAAGACTAACTTCCACTTTTTGAATGAGTCTCCTTACAGTATAAAGAACTTGAATTGTGTCCTATCACCTCAGAGGCTTAGTAATGCCTCAATAAAAAGAAGTGAGCAACTCTTCCTAACTCTTATCCCTATGTTGAACAGCGTCGCCTATTTAATGGCATAACATGCATGCAGCACTCCTACCACTGTTAAGTTGGCACTGACAAAGCAAGAGCTGTACAAGCTTGCTGACAAGTTTGAGAGGCTTCACACCATCAGAGGCCACATCCAAATGGGAGATGGGAAAAAAAAAAAAGCCCTCCAAAGTTCAATGACCCTCTCAATTAGTGCTCTCCTCAACTGTAGACAGTTGCCATTTCTGGACCTCCTTGAATTAGCAATGGAGCTGTGATGCTTTCAAAGCCAAGGGAGGCAGGACCTGAGATTCATTCAAACAGATTCTAATCCTATAAATGACAAAGCACACATCACAAGGCTACTCGTGTTTTCTCACGGTGTTTTCTGCAGATACAATTAATCTCTTGCATCTGGTGTTAATCCTCCCTCTTCAGCCAGAGATAAGGAAGAAAAATGACTTCTCTGGTCATCAAAGTGAGGAAACGTGAAAAATTAAGTTAAGAAGACACAGGGTTATCAAACACTAAAGAACATCCCCTACTGTAACACTTTTGCTAAAATACTGACAGCACAACACTAAAACATGAAAACTAAATCACTTCCAGAACATAAGAAGTCTCTATTTATCACAGTTATAAACTTCAATACGGGGTCAGTTATGCTTAGGCTACATCTAATAAAGGCTACTGTTAAGGTTAATGGTTTGTCCTAAGAACAGTTCAAGTCCCTGATAACGAATCCTGCATTTACTTCATTGTGTTGTTCTAGTCTACTAACACAGCTCAACCAGTTACAAGAACCCATACCTTCTGATGGTTCCGTGTACTTCAGGTACATATTAACAAATCAATTACACGCATCCAATTGTGCAAAGGAAATATTTTTCTGTAGGCTACCTGTAAACTTAAGTAAAACTTTGAAACCTTGTTGAGAAACCTACCATGCTGTTTCTGCTTAGGGTTGTACATCTTCCACCAGCGAAATATGATAAATGCGTCCTGAATTCTAAATCAAATAAATTAGATAAAACAGAAGTTAAGAGCGATAATCCAAAATCCTACATGCAAGCTGCATGACATGTTGCCTTAAGCAGCCCAGAGATCTGCAGTTGCAGTCGTGTACAAGCAACATTAAAGCACAAAGCATTACAGCATAAAGCATACAGTATAATATTATACAATTACTGCATTACCTGAAATTTATATCAAACCCCACATCCATGACCTTCTCAAGTCTTTCCAAATTTAACAGTAAGAACTAAAATTACAAACTATTCACCTGTGTGCAGTTCATGAAACAAATTATTCTCAATTCCAGTAAATAAATGCAAACTACTTGGCCAAAATGAATCTTCCAGACTTAAGAGCAGGAGCATGAAGGAGTGAAAGACATTAATGAAAAATAGTCATCCTTCAAACTCTCAAATGTTGGATTATTTTTAACATTTATTGCCCATTTTAATATGGTATTTTAATATGTGTTATTTAGACATACACATTTACTGTATTTGAAATCACTACTTAGAAGAGCAACTCCCTTGGAAATCTGTACCTGATAGACATGTCTTCTGTGATGAAATAGATTTCACGAACCATGACTTTTCCAGACAGCACAGAGAACGAAAAGGAACCTAGTGTGAGAGAAAGTGTTTATCGGACGTTAGCCTAAAGTTGTTGATGCTTTATTTTCTGAACAAGAAGAATATAGTATTCAATTATCTGAAACGTGTTTACTGGGTATCTTCAGTTTTCCCTTTAAAAACACACTGACTTTCAGAGACGGGAAATCAGAGATTCAGAACATACAAGACAAAGTACATCCCCCTGAAAGGCGCTGGGTTTGGCACCACCCAAGAATACAACCAACCCCTGAGACACACTAGGAACATCCAGGCGCCTTATGAAGCTTGTAAAAGAGTAAGGAAAGCTATTTTGAACACTTGTCAGTATCAAGCCATTGTATGCAAGACTGTAATTAGAGAAACAAAGATTCCTGACAAAATAATTTTTCAACTTTTAAAAGGCTATAATGTTTTCAGTCCAATTGTTATGACAAATTGTGTTTACAGCAGGAAAGATTAATAAGCATGAAAAGACCAGCAGGTAATGTAATAGCCCATATTTTTCCTTAGGGTTTTCACCTCACCCACAGAAAGTTAAGTAAACCATGATTTGTTTTAAAAAAAAAAAAAAAGAAAAATCAACATTAATCAATTGAAACCAAGCTGTAAATCATGGGATTTAATTAATGTTATGTTCTTCTTGCTGATTAAGTTTATAAAGAACACCATATATTTGGCCAACTATATCCAGCTGTCTTTACTTAATAGCAATTTCACAGAGAAATTTTAATAAAAGCCTATAGATCAAGTGTAGCAGCCAGTAAGTATTCCATCTCCATTGCTGTTCAAAAAGTTGGATTTGAAGATGGTTTGGATTACAGTTCTTAAATTCTTGAGGACATAAGCAAATTATTGCAGAAGTCTCTCTGGCAGGCAGGTATGGGCGAATTGGTGGTTTGTTTTTTTAGGTTTTCACTACATTTATGATCGATAGTTGCAGAAAAAGTTCAGAACTAAAGTCATCATCATTCTGGGAAGCAGACAGAGGAAGCTATGAAAGAATAAATGAAAGAAAATTAAAAGTGCAGTCAGAGTGAGTTGTGGGATACAGCCCTCTGTGACTCAGCATCAGATATTTTTGTAATGTGGGCGAGTGCCCAAGTGATTTGTACTGACCTGTTTTATTCAAAAATGTTTCAAAATACAAAAGAAAAAAAAAAGTTAATGGATTTTGATGCAAGTGTTCTAGGCAGTATAAATTCTACATATCACAGTCCCAATATGGATTAACATTATTAGTTGTTCTGACAGCTTATTTAGAAAGCAAGGACACTGCCATAACAGGGAGTTGAGGCTTGAGACTCCACCGTGCCTCTCTGAGCCCACCCCAGCAGTTTCTACTCGCACTTCAGACACCATATAACCTGCCTCAAAGGTGTGGGGGAGTGGGAAGCTGCACCCCTTAACATCAAATTATGAGGCAAATTCAGAAGCAGCTCTAGTAGGTTCCATGGGGCACTGAGGTCAATCTTCTCCTTTTAGGACACTAACCATTATGATTACAGGGCTTTGAAAAAGGGGTAATGGAAAACGTACAGGTTTTAAGCACACAAAGTATGCAGACTAAACAGAAAAAAGTAAACTTGACTTAAAATTTTAAAACCTGTCAAGTGAACTTTAATATAAAATAATGAGAGACTTCAATGAAAAAGAGGGTGTTTTTCTACCTACACCAAGAATCCTCCCCTTAAGTATAATATTGAACTTTTTCTCCTGTTAAATTAAACCCACGCTGATCATTTTCAAGTTACTGTAACAAAGGAACACTTTAATCTTACTTAGAGTTTGTAGCAAATTGAGATATAATAAAAAGCAGTAGATAAACAGTGGCGTTACAGTAATCATAACTTACCAATATGGATGTAGCCATGTTTATATAATCTGTTAAGAACCAATGTTAAAATGAGGCCAATGTTCCGGGAATTGTAATAGGTTAGGTAGATAATCCATCCACAAGACAATATTGTCGCTGTTGAAAGATTAAAATGAATTAAAATTTTTTTTGAAGCACGCTGACCTAGATAAAAGCTTTACCTATTAAGACTATAATGCACAAGAATATTATTCCTACTCTCCAAAAAAATTTGAAACTGATGGGACATTTTAATGGGTGTTTCAAGAGGTGGGTAGAAAAAGAAGGGGAAATGGGAAGTTCAGAAAACTATAGATTCTTCACTGCTCTTCCATTCCCCAATATAAAAAGAAAATGTCCTCCTGAGGACCTGCAAAAGGCAACACATATTTCACTGCATCCCTTATCATCCAAGAAGTTAGATTTCATAGATCAAATCATAACATGCATTATCACACATGGTCATTTATTTCAAAACACCCTAAAAAACCACCACAACAGAAGTCATACTACATTCCTTCTCCACCCTTCTCCAAACCATGAACTGTAACTTAAATTTCTAGTCTTTCATATCTTAGCACAGGAAGCAACATTATCACATCTGAAATCGTTTCCTAAATTGCTGTATCCTGAGAGAAATGTACCAGTCCTTGGGTTAGCAGAAATCTGTCAACAGTTCAAGCATGGAATTTGATAGGAAAAAACAGAAATAGCAATGCAATGAGAAACATATTTAAAAAAAAAAAAATTAGGTCTGCTAATCCCCAAAGTAATTTTTACTTCAGTTGATTAAGAGCTAGTAACCTATTTCTAACTACAAGGGTTCTCAAAGATTCCAGAAGGACAAATCCAAAAGGAATGGGACTGTCAGGGAACAGACTAGTTCTAACTCACTTTACTGATAATTACCATTCTGTTTCATCCAAAGCAGAGTAAGAAAGCAAGCAATTTTTGTATTTGAGGTATCTCTACTCATTATACTAATAGAATTTTGCACCAGAAGTTTTTCATTTATCTATACACTTCATACTGAAAAACTCAGATTTATTGTGCCTTTTATGGGAAAGCTGAAGTGCAGAAAGGCAGAAAGGTATGACACCTTCACTCTGCGAAGAGTTCAGATGATTACTCAAAAAAAAAAAAAAGCGAAAAAATTACAAAAGCCACCTGTCCTTTTACTGCCTCTTAATTTTTTTGGAGTGGAATGCTCCACTGCTTTGTAACAACATCTGTGCTTTGTTGAAAGATGAGGAGAAGGTAGAAGAGAGACTTGCATGACTTGTCTTTTCCCTACTGGAAAATGGATCCAGTGGGGCCAAAATTCAAGTAGCCCATACACTGAGGCAGGTAAGCTGATGGGCATGTAAAACAAATCAGATCTGTGTGGGTGATTACACAGGAACAAGGCAGGGAGGGTTAAAGCTACACCCCACAAAAGAAATTGCTCTTGGCTTTCGGTGAAGGCACACTCCAAGGACAGTGTTTACCTCCCCTCGCTTTCAGATGAGTAAACTGCTCACTGCTGGTCCTCTATCAATGTAGGGAGAAAGGTGGAATGACTCATATTCAAAGGGTCTCAATCCAGTAATAAAACTTAATTTGAGGCTGAAGTTCAACTACACACTTAACTTCTAGATACCTACAGCCAAGAAGGTACCCTTTTAAGGTGACATACACTGAGAAATATCAGCAAACTAGTGCAGTTTCCAGGCACTATGGTCCTAAACCACTGCCTTTACCACTAGTCTCATCTGCCACAAATTGTAGCTGCTTCTCTTCCCTCACCAAAATTAGTCTCCACTATTAAGTGACAGATTCCATAAACTCTATTCATCTCATTATTATATTCTTGATTTTAAAAGCCTCCTCACTGAAACTGTATTTTGGAAATTACATTTGGAAAGTTTTACTGCACGTGACTTTTAGAAATTATTCTAGAATTGAGCAATAGCTCTTTGAGGAGCATGTTCATTTCTAGAATTCATCACCTCTTTTACTGGGATCAAGTTAGCTGTTTCAGGATTCAGGAGAAGAAACTACTGACATCTTTTTGTATTCTTTTATAACAGGATGTCATAGGTCAGCAGATGAAAGCAAAGGAGGAATGGCTGGTTGAAACTGGGTCGGTTAATAAATACTATTTTAATATGCTTCTATCCGAACCTCACAATAACAGGAGGCTACCCAGCTTTTTCTGTTGTTTGTGTCATTGTTTCTAGAATAGCAGGTGGTTTCTTACAATTGAAGAGATCAGCAGCTTGCCAAAACTGTGTAATTGGCTATAGGTCATTCTGCCTGTAGAAAAAGGGCATGGACTATATTATCTCTTGAAGTTCCACCCACCCTTCTGTGAAACACAAATTTGTAAGTTTAATATATTGAAGCAAATCAGAAAACTAAGCAAAGCTTTTGGTTCAAATTATAGCTGTTACATGGAATTGCTTATATCTTACATATTTTCCAAGTAGAATTACTAACAGTTTGCTCTAAGAATCCAGTGCAGAGAGGGAAAAACAGAAAGAAAATTCTGCAGGCTGCAATTTGACACTTTTATTCTTCGGTGAAAGATCCAAACATCTCTAAGTCTCATGTCAAAGCTTCCAGAGAAAAATTTTTCAGATCTGTTCCACACTTCATCATGAGCAACTATTAGCATGGTCATTCCCTTATTTTCATCTTGATTACACTTAGAATTTTGTGTTGAGTACAAACTTTTCATGTCAACATATTAAAAGTGAAATAAATAATATTCAGAAAGCACCCTCAGCTAATTTGCCTATGTCCTTTTCATTCAGTTTGGCCTACTGGAAAATAATTCCAGTACGTCAACAGCCAACAGACATGCTTTAGCTTCCCAGAAGTTAAAAATAAAGTTATTTTTCCTGTGCTGCCCCTCATTCCAGGTCCAAGAATCAAGGCTGAAAAACAGGCATTATCTACCTTTGGAAAAGTCTGAATTCATCACACACTTCTATCACTCTCATGTGGATCTGAATACAACTTGATTTTTACTTTGCTGTCCCTGATCCACCTAATCATAGGTTCAGAAAATAGAAGTACCTACACAAATCCAAACAATAGTACTAGTGTTACAAAAAAATTAGCATACCTAAATCAGGCACATTGACAAAACCAGCCCATAACTGAGTACATGATGGTTTGGCTTAAAGCCTTATTGTGGCACACAACTTAGTCTAGAAGTTATGTCATTAAACACAATAGTCTTTACATCACTATTCAAACTATACCATATGAAACAGCAGATATGTACATGTTGGTATAACAAAGTTATTGTATCTGCCTGCCTCGTGCTACAATGCTAATCCTTTGTTATGGTATTACAATTAACAACCAGCTTACGCTGGTGTTAGAAAAAAAACTTATTTCATGGAGAGAAGTTCTCACTGAGTTCTTATTTTGCAGAGTCGCAGTTGTAGAGCGTCGTCCTTTGCACCTCAGACTTCCCTCCCAAGTGTTGCAGCATGATTAGTATTGGAAACAGTTCCGTATTTTTTCTTCCTGAATTACTTACATAGCATTGCCATACCTCACTAAACATCTATACGACAAATAAAAATTGATTTTCAATGTTTAGATTTAATTTGATACGAAATTCAGCATTGGTATGCCAGCATTTAGAGAAGCATGTTTAAAAGTACACACAAAAAAAAACATTTAACCGAAACAGAATAGATTCACTTTACCTACTAACAGCCAAACAACATTGGAGTCATGTTCTGTTAGGAAGTCTTCCAGCTGTGTGATACTTGGGACAAAACTATCATTTTTTCTTTGATCCATTGCTAAACTGTTTTTGCACCAGCACCTATAGAACTGAAGGAAAAAAAAACCACACATCAAAAACGAGTAACCACCACAGTACAGTTTGGAGAAAATTGCATATGTACCATGTTAAATAATCTCTAACAGTCTGTTTCATACAAATATGAATTTGTTTTATTCCTTCATGATTCTCAGCTACCCTTTCTTCTACTCTAGAGCTCCAGAAACACTTTCACTCATTTCTGCTGAAACAAGGAGTTTCCAAGCACGTGCCTCCCTAAAACAGATCAACACAAGGCCAGAATACGCTCTCTAAATTTAGTACCCTGAATGCCCTATACAGCATATAATAGCACATAAATTTATAAAACTGTTGTACCATAGCAGTAAGTCAAAAGGTAACTGAACATACAAGTAAAAATTAGTCTGCATTAAGCCTTCTAACACACAAAAAGGTAATATCAGACAATATGAGACTGAACCCCTGCCCCCCATGGAAGGAAAGGCCAAAGCGGACACTTTCAGGAGCTATGGAAAATTCCCACAACCTCCTAATCCACTGCGTCCATTAATTCTTCTGCTTTAGGATGGATTTGCATCATCTTATAAAAAGTGACTACATAGTGTCTCTGTTACAGAGTAGAAAACCAGTCCCGATCTTACACACTTATTCAAAGCACCCATAAATCACCTTGCAACTGGGTTATATTAATTAAGTGTGATTAACAGGGAGTAGCTCAACTCAGTAACATCTGTAATTACACAGTAGTATTTTACTTGCATTAGTTTCATTTGAAGTCTTGTCCCTTGGACGTTATCTCTCAAGCCTTCTTACAGGAAGATAAGCATTAATTCTGCCTTTTTTTTTTAAAAAAAAAAAAAAAACACACCACTTTCTAGCTCCTGGCAGCCTGTCTTCCTGTCAGTATTCAACCCTCAAAAAAAATGAGTAGACTTTACTTCCTTTCTTTATGAAGTCTCTGATGCTCACCATCAAGAGCTCTAGAACATAAAACTAAGTAACACTGGTTAAGATCTTAGTTTTTGAGCAGCATAACATCTTTGGAATAGTCAGTATTTACAAGTGTTAGCAATAGAACTAACAATTTACGCAGTTTTTCCTGTAATAGCCATACTATCTCTCACTATTATAACTGGAAAACAAAATGCAGAAGAAGTTGGAAAAACCCCTGCCTTTAATGCACTGGTTTCTCCCCTGCATTAGGGTAAATACAGTACCTTGAACTAAAAGCCTATGCTTGAACTAAAACATGAGTACAGTCCCAAGAATAAGTGCTAACAATTTGTTCACTACCTCTTCTGTAAGAAATAATAGAATGGGGAGGACAGAACATGAAAGCAATAAACAGAAACACACAAAAAACCCACCAACACCAAAACACCAGACATTGCTTCCAGTAGTGATGATAAAGAAGCCACTAACTTCGCTCCCCTACAAAGAGGAATAATAAGCATCACACATACACACGCTTTAAAAAAAGAAGCCCTTGTTTTAGAAGGGATGTTACAATAGCAAATTAAATCACATAATGGCACTGTGATTTGCTTTAAGACATTCACAGTACCTTAATAAAAAACCCACATGTCAACTGGTATTATGAAGCAGATGATGCCCCTGCAAGCAGCCTCTAAGAGCCTTTAACCCATGGATGACAGGGTAACTGGAGTAACCAAAATCAACACTTTCAGCGTAAAGGAAGAACGAACTTGTTTTTTTTCCTTTCTTACCAAGAGACAACAGGGTCACTCTTTTGTGGTAAGACTGTAGAAGTGCTGTCAATTGGTGAGGACTACCTATCACCTTAACAAACACCACCACTATTTACTCCCTCAAGAAAGCAACCTGTGGCTTCTTCCTAAGAAATTATCACCCAATGTTACGTGATAGTGAGACAGGACATTAAATATCGTGATGCTCTAAATAGGACTGTGGCAAGACAGCTCAGAGACTGCAAGTCATGGGATCCTGATATTTAGTTAATTAAACAAAGAGTGTTCATAATTTTTGGCATCACTGTCCATGACCATAAATTGGATATTCTTGGAAGTTTTCTGGAATACATTTGCTATTTGCATGCCAATAAACTCAGGAATCCCCCGTCAGTCATCATGTGTCAATACATCATTTTGGAGCTCCACAGCCGATCCTTAATACCCTGCCCCACTGATTCTTTTTGTTAGGGTACCCTTTGCCCTTGATAAAGTCACCTGATGAACAGGGTGATGGCAATGAAAGTGTAACCACCCAGAAACAGGCAGCAGCAACACCTGCACTAGAGGTGGGCTCTCAGTATGCATCTTGGAGAAAGCAGGTGCTTAATCCACTTAGATCATGAAGCAATTCTGGCCATATGAATCAGTCTTATAGAAAGGAGATGCATGCAGAGACTTAAGTAGTACACACTGTTTATAACGTCCTTGTGCATTTATACAGCATGGAAGATGGAGAGGCAGAATCTGGATTATGATGATTGTTAAGTGGAAGAGACACAGCCTTTTCAGGACAGATATTAGCTACTTTAAGTAACCAGCATTTCTTTCTGTTGACAGTCCTGCTCCTATCCACCTTCATCTTCCATGCCCTATACACTGTACCCACAGATTTAAATCATGCATACCTCTCAGCTGCCTGCACTCATCCATCCTCTGTTACATTTATGCCTCTGGGCAAAATTACTTCACAATCAGCCAAAACATTAACTGTAGCACTCTCCAGGAACACTGACCCACAGGTTGATGAGCCTGTAATTTACATTCATAGTGCTACTCTGTTCTTCTGAAGTAACAGTATACTTTCTAAATCTGAAGGGATTACTCTTGGAAGGATGAGACCCAAGCCTGGGTGGGAAACTGAGTCTTACCAACCCTGCTAATACAAGAAAGAAAACGCACCAAAGAGGAAGAGAAATTCAAACTTCACATTTACCTCTCAGCACTTATTTACAGTCTTTTCTCAAGGTCTCTACTGTTCTGTGATTACGAGCTCCGTTAACATGCCTGAAATACAGTCCAAAACCATGACAAGTGTTTTGGTTTATTTGCCTTCCCCCCCTGCCTTTTTTAAGCACATCTTCACTATTCAGTATGTCACTTGTGGCTCTTATTTACTGCATACCATGTTAACACACACAAAATGTATTAGCTCTCTCCTGGGAGGAGGACAGGAGAAGAGGAAGATTCTGGGGCACTGAAATGACAGAATCCTGATACTTGTATTTGTCTTCACAGCAGTCCTTTAAGGGGTTACATAGTCTGCTTTCTGCAAATGAGATACCTGAAGCAAGGAGAGATAAAGACAAAACCCTTTATTTATGATGCCCAAACCGAAATACTTGGGGCCTGCTTTTCAGGTTGTGCATGTTCAGAGCACTTAGCATGTCCAAAGCAGACAGGGGACTGGCTTGAAGATGTGAGGGTTCGATATTGCTGTAGATTTGCTCCTCCTGGTCAGACAGGCTTTCTTTGTAGCAGAAACACACACTTAAACTTTTAAAAATTAATTTTAATTACTTGCGTCACACATTAATTAGTTTTTCTCAGTATTAAAAAGATGCAAGGCATCTTATAATCCTGGGGGTATACACTTCATTTCTAGCCTACTTCCAGTATTCCAAACTCAATCCAATTTTCACAGCAAACATTCTATCCCTAAAAAGCCTCAAAAGCAGCTGCTTCACGTCTTCATAAATACATTTCAATTTCACCAAATAAACTAGTTTTAACCTCAGCCTGACAGATTAACATTTAACACCAAGAACAGACCTTGAACAAAGCTTGAACGAAGTCAGGTCTGTCCTGTACCTACAGCTGAAGATGAAGGCAACAGATATTTTATTCAGTGCCCAAAAGCATTAGGGTAATATGGGTCTTGGACTGCACAAGAAAAGGAGAAAGAAAAATAAATGTCTGTTTATCACATCCTTTGTAACACACTTTTCCTGGCACACCTTGTAGAAACAGGTGAATAAAACTGGTATCCAAAGGTGGGAAAAAACCTAGCATTTCATGATATTGAAAAGAAACACTTTTATGAAGCAGCTAGGGAAATAATGGATGCTGCCAATCCCCTTATTATTATTAAAATTCACGGGAATTTTAACGTTTAATTAAACGAGGAGTTTAAGCTTTGTCAGACATATTGCTCAGATCTTCACAGAAATCAAGCACCTAATATATGTTCATTGATGTTATTACAGGTTAACTACCATCCTGAGGATACTCAACTCCCAACTTCTACAGCAATTATAAGACAGCGGAGTCACAATTACACCCAAAATGACACATTAAACAACAGGAGGTAAGTCCCCCTAGTCTCAATAAATGAACGTAGATGATACACCTGGATGCTTCACATCTCCAGTAAAGGAGCCGTACCCACAGCGATTCCTTAGAGAAAAGCAAAGAAATGGCATTTTTGCATCCTACCCACCCCATCACTTTCTTTCAAAGGGTCTCCTGCAACACCTGCTACGAAATCAGAGCTTTACATAATTAAATGATATTAGAAAGGAGTCTTGCAAACATAAACACGACTCAACTGAATTTTCCTTTTGAAGGTATTGTGACACCATCAGCACCCAGATGCACATTAGGCACAGCTCACAAAACAAAAACTGCCAACCATGGCATGTTTCCCAAAACACTCCAGCTAGGGCCGAAGACTTCAAACCTGTCCCAGCACAGCTTAGGAAGCTCCGCTATTCTTTAATCAACAAGCAAGGGGAGGAGGAAGAGAAGGAAAGTTGTTCTCTAAAAACACATGTACACAAAAAATAACCTAAGTGACAGCACCCACACAGAAATTCTGCCATCTGACATGTTGTGTTGCCTTTGTACCTTATACCCAATTAAAGATTAGCAGTTCTTTTAAGAAAATAACTAAGATTCAGGCCTATTTTCTCCCTCCACCACCCCACACTACTGCTTGAAGTAACAACAGCAGTAAACTGCAAACTAAACTACTGCTTTAATTATACTAATGAAATCTTGCTACAACCTCCAGTGGAAACAGCTGAACTAAAAACAGAGAACAGAAGAGAGTCACACCTAGTTAAACTGGTGTGTGGATAGCCTTAGTTAAACATAATTTGCACTACAGTAACTTACATTAGTAAATAACACATTTACTTAAAGATTAATTAAATCAAAATTAAAGTATATTCAAAGGAACTATAAGATATAAGATAGAAATCACTCTTACAGTAGCCTACCTGATGAGATTTATTTTACCTAATAGAGAAACAGAAACCACCAGAGAAGCATCTACAGAAAAAAAATTAACACACTTCTGAGAGCAGTGAGAAGAAAAAAAAAAAAAAAGAAAAATCTAGTTTGAGTGGTTTAGACAAGTACCACTGTCCTAAAGGACGGAGATGTAAAAATCATTTGCAACAGAAATCTACTGATTAAGTGCCTAAAACAGCAGAAGTGACATACTTTTCTTTATTTATAGTAGTATAGGACATGAGTTTTAATACAGAAGAAATCAAAGACAAATTCCTGCTATGGCAACCAACATACAGTACTCCTTGCATCACTCAACTGCTAGACTAGGAATGCCTAACTGAACTTTGGATAACTTTTAATTTAATTCTAATTTTTAAAAAATAAAAATATATTGTTTAACCTTGCCTCTCAGACTTGTTCAGGGGAGAGGGTTGTTTTTCTGCTTACATTACCAGCTTTTGATGCTGCAGAAGAAAAAGAAAGGACAAAACCAAACAACAGAACCTAAAGGCTCATAACAGTAGAAATAAATAGGAACTGCCCTTATGCACATTCCTCTATTTAGAAAAAAAAAAAATCCTTTTTGGGGCTGGTCTCAACAACAAGGCAATGACTTTTTTTTTTCCCCTCCCTTTTTTAAATTTGAACTACAGCATTGCACCTCTGAAATACTCCATGAAATTGAGTCTTCTACACCTTACATATGAATTTTTCCAGAAGTACTTCCTTGAAATTTCTCCTCTAATATATCACCACAATTCGGGCAAAGGGGAAAATCTGCGATAAATCAAACTAAAAATCAGTCTGTGGCTATATATAATGTCATCCTTAAGTGAACTACATATAGGTCTTCATTAGTGTCTGTCCCAGTCTGCAGTCAACCCAAAGATTTTGGCACAGCAACAAGCGCTATAAGAAGTTACATAAGAAGATAAGAAGTTACTAGGAGAAGGTAGGATATCTCAACACCACTGTAAACACAGGATAACTCTGCACACTGCTAACGAACAGCAGTAAACTCCCGCCTATTTCCCACAAGATAAAATTACGCAAAAGGACAATTACCAAAGAGCAGCTGATGCACATTTCACATGCCAAAGTTTTCTAACAGCGTACCCAAGAGGGGTGAGTTACTTCAGCGTACCTCCAATCAACCTGAGACAATTCACCACGAGCAAAATCTACTCATGCATTAACCTGTTCATGAACACTACCAAACTGTGCAAATTCAGGCCCTGATCCTAAGCAAACATCCCTGAATATCCATTTAGAGCCAGCTGCCTAACTGGACCTTAAACACTGTTTTTACCAATGATTGTTTGAATAACCTATTATCCTATTAACATACTTTTTTACAAGCAAGAGGACTACTCCCTCCTACACTCCAGTTTTTCTTCTCAGTTGCCAAAACCGCTGGCCCAATTGTTTATCTGGTCATTACACTTTGCACATAAAAATTGGGAAAAAAAACCTGCACAGCTGCAATAAAAAAAGCAGCCAGAAAAGTAGAATTAACTAATTAAATTACACAACAGAAGAACTCCCATGGCAACAATCATGGTCTTTTTCATACCAAACCTGATAAAATTATGTATAGAGATGTATCTGTTGCAGCGAACCACCAACTTTGGAAGTTTTCACAAAGTTCAGCAAAAGTTGCTGTGGAGATGTGTCTTAAGATGGGAAACAACTCCAGATGTACATCATGACTGGGATATTGGCTATATGCTAATCTTTAAAATACACATTCGACATAGTAACGTGTTAGAGCGTGTTATATTGATAAATTATATCAGGTTTTTTTTATTGCCAATGTGCAGCGCAAGCACATTATAATAACAGCTTCAGAGACATCAAAAAGCAGGTGCATTTTGTGTTCAATCAGCGTGCGTGTGTGAAACCCTCTAAGGACCACAGGCACTGGCACAGATTGTCTTTCACCGGCCAGGGAAAGGAAGAGCAAAACTTTCCTCGCAGGCCAAACAAAACTGGAAGCACCTGAACTTCTGTCCTCTGACCTGACAGCCCCCTGCACGGCGTTAACCTACAAAAGACATACGCAAAGGGATGAAACAGGAACCAGTGAAACCGGAGGGGCTTCCACGGAGAACAGACGGGGCGGGCAGAGGACGGGGGGGCGCGCCGGTACCGGTGACACGACGCCCTGGTGGGTGGGTGAAGCAGCACGCGAAGACCGCCTCCCCCTGAGCACCGGCGGGCGCGGCCCCCTCCACGGCACGGCACGGCACGGCACGGCACGGCACGGCACGGCACGGCACGGCACGGCACGGCGGAGGCCGGCACCCGGCTCCGCCCGGGGCGGGGGCGGCTGGCGCCCCTCAGAGCCGCCCCGCGCGCGGGTGGCTTTTACCTCACAGAGGCCGCCGGCGGCGCGGCCTGACAGGCCCAGGGACAGCGGCGGGGCCGACCCCTCCGCACCAGCCCCCGCCCCATCTTCAGCCCGCGGCGGCCCCGCACCGGGCCGAGCCCCGTGGCAACGGGGCACGCCCCCGCCCGGCTCCCCACGCACTTACGCCATCGCTCTCCGCGGCGGTTTCACCACGGACCCGGAAGCGGCGGCGGCGGTAACCAGGGCCCTCCCGCACCTCACGGCGAAGGCCGGCCCGCAGCACCGCCGGAGCCAACCGCGAGGCGCCGCCGGGCAGCGGGGCCAATGGCAAGGGCGGTGGCTCCCCGAGGGGGCGGGAAGAAGGGGGGCGCGCCGCCAATCGCAAGAGGCGGTGCCGGCTGTGTCGGGGGTGGGGGGGTGTGTGTGTCTGTGTGTGCGCGCGTGCGCGCGCGTGTGTGTGTGCGCGCGCGGGGAAGGCGGGGGCAGCCTCTCCCGCCCCTTCACGGCGGGCGGGTGTGCGCGCCGCGCATGCGCAGGCGGGGCCCGGCTGCCGGCTGAGGGCGGCGGGCCCGGTGCGGCGGCTTTGCCTGCTGGTGTGTACAGCTGAGAAACACGGCCCGTCAGCTATAGTCACCCTAATGGATCCTGCAACAGGCGGAGATGTTCGCGGTCATCGCAACCACGGCTGAAGCGTCCCGTGAGGAGCAGCACTGCCAGCCACCGCTCCCGTTCGGCCTCCCGCCGGCTGTACGGCTGCAGGGCTGAGCGCCTGTCAGCCCACAGCACGTACCGCTGTCCCGTTCGCTCGCAGTTTGATCATTTCTTAATTGGGAGGCGCTGGGTGATTCTGTGTCCTGGCTGTTGTTCTCATTGTTGGTTGGTCCTTCCGAAGCGGGTGGACAAAACTCACCCGCAAAAGACAGGCAGAGAAAAAGTTAATTGTCAGATATTTTTGAGGGCGTGCGAGGCTGTGACTTGACTGTCAGATGTAGTAAAACATTATAAACGCAAAGATTTCGTTAAAATCACCCAGGTGTGCATCCTACAGACTTCAGCAGCGTATCAGAAGAAACTGAAACAGTAACCGAGTGTGTGTGTGCCTCTTCCCATGTGGTACTTGGACGCTGTTAAGACAGGTGCTGAGCTCTGTGTTCCAGCGTGCTGTATCCCTCTGGGCTCAGCAGGGTGCGGGGTACCCAGCCTTGGGCACCTAGATTAAAAGGCTGGTTGTACTGCTTCATATCCACAAAACAAATCCTTTGGAGGGGAAATACAGATCCTCTAAGCCAGGATCCTGTTCTCACGGGCCTGACCGTGAGACCTGTCTATGGACTGCGTGGATTCGCTTGAACCAAAGTGAAACTGAGCCCAGCTGAGCAGAGGGCTTGTGGCTCCTCTCTACAAACCGCATATTCTTACCTCCTGCCCTGTGTTGGCTCAAGCAGACCGCACAGTTTTCCCTGCAGAGCCAACTTTCAGCTGGATCGACAAACAGTAAGCGTCATCCCGCTTGCTGCACAAGGGCACAAGATGCCCCTGGGTGCCTGGCAAGAGCTCTCAAGCTGGCGCAGAAAGGCACCGTCAGGATTATCCCTCGAGCAGCATCATGATCTTTCAGTGCCACAAACCAGAGGCGAACCCTTGCCCTGGCTGCACCCCGGCATCCTGAGCAGCGTGGCCGGGCAGTGCTGTGCTCAGAACAGCTTCAGGCATCCTCCGCCCGGCAGATGAGCTACCATCAAAGCAAGTGTTATCTAACAAGGTTTATCCTTCATATTTTTTTATTACATTCTCATCATACTAAGCATAGTAAGAAAAATATTGTTTAAATACTTCTGGTTTTCATAGTGAAGCCCCCCTTCCCACCTCATTCCCCGCTGTTGCTAGAGCTGTGCACTCCAGCGATGCTCTGACCTGCTGCACCGAGGGGATGGATGCTCAGGGTCTTGGGAGGCTCTTCCAAATGTTTTTATCCACACAGTGCCTGAAGGCTTTAATGAGGACCATGCAGCTAAGTCACATGAAGAAATTTTAGCTCAAAACTAGCACTAGAGCTTGGGGAAGGTGGGCCCCTGCCTGGTGTAAGAGATGGAAAGAAAAGCTTTAATGCTGATACACGCCTGGCTAGAAAATTGAAATATGGAGTTACCGCAAGGAAAAATATTTACCCCTCTAGGACTTGGAACCTATTTGTTTCACAAAGGGCACTAATATTTACCTTCTCTGTAAAAGAAACTTGCACTTTCTTCTCAAGAAAATATTTTTATGTTTGAAAAGGCCAAACTAGATTTATTTTTAAACTCTATCAATTACAGCGCAGAATGTGTCCCAGAACAACCAAAATAAGGCAGAGGGGAAAATGGTTTCTGTTCTCAGTGTAATATCACAATTTAAAGTTACCAGGATTGAGACAGAAAAGCCAGGGCAGCTGAAATTCTGGGTCTTATCACAATTGCAGTGGTGGGGAGGAAATGCAGAGGCTTTCAGTCTACTTGTGCAACAGATAAAACAGAAGTTATTCCACGTGGTATTTTGAAATAAAGGCCAGCTTAAGTCCAACATCCCGCTGTGTTTGTATCAAAAATTAGTACATGTGCGTATTTGTAGCATGCAATCTAACAGCGTGCTTCACTTTGCCTTATGATAGCCAGCAGCACTGCAGTTTTAAATGTCTTTGCTCCCTTTCTTTGCTAACACAGCAACAATAAGAACTATTTCCAAAAGTGATAATAAAGAGTAATTTTAGCAATTAGTGGCAGCAGTTTTATATAATTTTTAGATTTGTATATGTTCAGTTTTCAGATCCCTCTTTTTTTACACCTCAAAGTTATTTTGTCAGCATCATCTGGCTCGGTCTAAACAAATCTTCACAGGCTCTCACCAAAACGTGGGACCTGGCACATGGACAACTGCAGCAGGTCACTGCGTCACAGCCTGGAGCCACGGAAAGCCTTGGGCGCCGGGCTTTTCTTTTTCAGATGGGCACTTGGCATTATATTGATGTTTCTGACCCTGTGAGCACAGCTCCTTGGAGGCAGGGGTGTTTCATGGGTGTGATGGGGAGCAGAGCTGGTGGTTGCTGTGGGTTAGCGGTGACATGGGGTTTGTGGATTCTCACAGCACCCCTGCCTGATTGCCTGCTGCTTTTCTGAAGATTGCATTTTTTGGGATGTTTGTCTGTGTTGCTGATTTCCATCACCAGTTTCATTCCTTCCATTGCCTCCCTTGACCTTTTGGGGGAGTGTCTACAAAATAGCTCCTGATATTTTCCTCCTGCTTTCTTTTCCTTCTCTCTATTCTTAAAGGAGTTTTCCCTTAATTTTCTTCCCAATAAGTTATGATGCTGGATTGCTTCTTTCAGCTCTTCCTTCTGCACACTGATGCCAGACAATAAAATATATTTGACATTTGAAATTTATTTGTAGAAATTACTTTTAAAAGGGTACGCAAATAATCAAAGCTTCAAGATACATTGTTGACATAAAAAAAACCACTCAGGTAATGAGAGAAAGGAGTTGATTAATCGCCTTTTCCTTCTGTAATCCAGTCGATGATTCATATCTGAAGGACCAAGAAAGCCTCTCCCGACACATCAAGCCATTCTCGAGATGGTTTGAGATTAACAGATGAAATATAATGCACTGTAATATGTTTCAATACCTTAAAAGTAGAGTAACATAATGACTGTCATATCTAGATTCACATTTCAGGGACGGGGGAGCTAAGTCAGGGGGTTCTTTCAGTCCCGTCCGCTCTCTATCGTACCGGAGGCTCGTTTGCTTTCTGGGGGGAAGCCGGCAGCTTCTGATGGTGTTATGTACACACACAGAGCAGCTTGAATGTTGTCCCTGGGGTATAACTTTGCAAGCTTGCCCAAATTTTTCTCATGGTCTAGAAAACAGAGAATGATTTGTCCTTAATTCTTTGCAGCGTATGATGTTGCATCTTTAGTTATCAACATGGGAATTGAAAAGAGATTTTATAAATGTTGTCTCATCATATAACTTTCGAGTTAAGGAAAATTATAACCCCATCCTCTATGCCTTAACTTATTTTACGTCAGGTGGCATTCCCATTTGCCTCAGAATGTTTATTTTTATGCCTAAAACTCCAAGTCTGTCTTTGTAAGGACAGAGGAATTGTTGAGTAAAAGCATCATCTTTAAATTATTTATACCTCCTCTGTTTTGCAGTGGAAGATGCTTCTCCGAATATTCTTCTAAAAGCTTCCAAGTCTTTTAGCTCGTATGTTTTATCTTTGGTTGATGCCAACCAAGGGTCAAAGTCAAGCTAATGTTGAGGCTGTCAGAATTTATTTATACAGAACCAGAAGCTGCTGGGTACTTGACACTATTTAACAAAAGCAAAAATGTGACCGGGAACATTCATACTCATTTCTTGGACTTACACTATTTACCTTGTTGGGGCAGCTGGGTGCTCCTGGCATTTTCCACGGGAATGGAGCAGTCGCTGCTCCAGCTGACATTACCTGGATACTCATGGGCACGACCCCTCTAAGAATCAGGCTTGGGCACACCGGCACTCCTCCTTCAGTAACGCGGCAGAAAGCCTCCCTTACCAACAATTGCCGTCTTCTTGCAATTAAGCCAGCAACTTCGTACTAAACTGCCATATGCGATCACTTAAGTAGCAAGGATCTTGTTTCTCTCTCAGCCTGCTAATCCCAGCGATGTCCTTTCGTAGTGATCCAGGACCCCGTCCCCAAGCAGTGCAAGAGCACGCAGGGACCCGGCTGCAGACGTGATTGTAGAGCCTTGAGCCTTCCTTTCCTTCTGCAGCTCCTGTCCTCACCCTGTCCCCCATCACCACGCTCCATCTGCATCCCCCAAAGCAACTAGACTCCTGCAACCGCCCCCCTGCAAGCCCGGGAAAGCAGAATCAGGCATTCACCATCGTGGAGTTAGAAGCTGATTCATCGGCAGCAGTTACTTTATGAGACAATTCATTTAATCAGGAAACCATAAAGAGCCCCTTCATAGTCTTTATCAGATTGAAAAGTCCTTGTCAGGCAATCCTCTTGCACGGAGCTCTGTAGCAATATCACTGGGGAATTGTTTTCCCGGTGCTGTGTTCAGTATTGCAGGAGGCTGCAGAGTGCAGACACAGGTGTCTCCCACCTTAGGCTGGGCTCTGGCTTAGGTGGACCAAGAGCAGTGTGGTAACCCACTCAGAATTTAAAATATTTCTCTCATTCTCCCAGCTCTGAGAAAACGGTCACAAATAAATAGAAAAAAGCATGTTACTACTGAGCAGTGTTTTATGAAACTAAATTCTGTCTTCAGTTGTGCTTTAGCAAGTACTTTGAAGTTGCTGGAGCTGTGAGTATATAAATGGAACTACTGGTTGGTTTACACTTTCCCTAAATAACATCAGTGTTTACTATCAGAGTTCATTCTAGATTACATTAAAAACAAACACTGAGCTTAGACATAAATAAATTTAAATACTCCTTTTGCAAAATATTTGTGACACTGCAAAAACTCACTATAACATAAGCCAGCAGCCAGCAGCTGGTGGGTCAGAAACACCCACATCCTTTAGCTTAGTGGCAAGATCTTAAATTCTTTGCTTCTTTTCATCTGAGGATAAAATCACAGACACTCAGTTCAGAAAACAAACAAATATTAGTAATTTGCTTTAAGTATATAATTTGCCAGAGCTGGAAGTCACTTGTTATCAATTACAGATTTAATTTATTCCATACTTGACCTTTCGGTAGTCGTCATATCTTTTTTGCTTCCAAAGCATGTTTATCCAAGGAGCTTCACTGAAGGTTGTTGGTCTTTCAATGCAAATTGTCCATCTCATGGTGTACCCAAAAACTGATTCCCAGACAGGTTCCTCCTGAGCTGGAAGAAATCCTCCTTGCTCTGAGAGTAGTTTATTGGTGTTGGATCTGTGCACCCAGATCTTATGTGAATATAGGAAAAATGTAGAAGATCAATCTATTCTTCATTAAATCCCTAAATAAAATGTAAAGGAAAATATAATTTACCCTACATAAAGGATATGCTGTCATATTCCTCTAAACTAAACAATATAGTTTTCGCTTTGATCAGCAGTCAGAATGGTATATGAGAATTACTCACAAAACATGTTAGTTTTTATTTTAGTTTCTTCAAACAATCATTTTTATAAACCTTTTCCTTCTGATGAGATTAATGAGTGTGATTGTAAACCAACACTGATAATAAAATCTGCATTTCATAACAGGTGCTGTTTAGGTAAATTCACAGGAAAGTTCTTGTGCATCTCATTCAGACCTCTGTGAGGAAACGGGCATCAGACCACATAAAATGAACGCTGATTTCATCAAGCTCAGGGTTTAGCTTGTAGAAGACAAAAGTTTTTACCAACAACTTGTTAAAATTAATCTGTCAAAACTGTTTTCAGACAGCACTAAAAATACTATTTCTATGAAAAATCATTGCTTTTAATTTCAGAAAATGACAGGTGAAAACAAGCAAACAGGTAGGGATCCCATTATATCCCATTACTGTATCTTGGCAATTATGAAAACACACTTGAGTGTCCTTATGTTGCGCCTGCACACTTTTTTTCACAAAATCCTTCACTTAATATACTAAAACCCCACCTTTCTCACCTGTCCCCCACATCACTCGCTAGTTGTGCACACGTGAAGTTTAATTGTGTTACTGCTTCCTTTTTCAGTATGGATTTTTTTAATATGCGTTATAGCTTCCTTACTATTAAGGAAATTGTTGCTATTAAGGAAGTTATTGCTGTTATTATGGTCCCAGAGATTTCCTTTAGCCTGTTGTGTTTTCCTATGATCTGTTCTCTGAACCAGTTAAAAACCTGTGCCTGGCTTCAGGTGCATATTTGGAAGCCCCTAAAGACCCCGAGCAGCCTCCCTCCTCCCTGACGTGTCCTCAGTGCCACCATGTGCACCACAGGTAACAGCAATATCCAGGGCCATAGAGCTACATCTTGACTCTCCCTGTTTTGTTTCTGTCTAGTTGCATTATTGATTTATATTGGATTTTATTAAGTGTCTGTAGGCCTATAAATAATTGTCTGTTTGGTAACTACAAGCAGTTATGTCCGTTCTTTCAGTGTTCACGTCTTACAGCTCTACAGTGTCACTTTATTAATAACACATTACATTTTGTGGTGTTCTGCTGGTAATAAATGTCATCATGGTAAGTTAGCTTTAGTTTTCAGTCTTAATTTTCTCTTATTTTTAGTTACTCCTGCTCTCAAAAGAAGCACATTGTACTGAAACACACTGTTAGAAGACTTTTTGTACTAGATGTATAGGCATATTGTATAAGCTTTTGTCTAAGCAATCTAAAACCGATTTTGAACATACAATAGGAAGTATTTACCAAGTAAGGTTTCTTTTTTAAACTGGAGACCCCATTCCTGGCCCTACTAGTTATCTAGAAGAATGAACTTGCACACAGCAAGTGGGTGTAACACTCTGTTGCCAGAGAAAGTGGTGAAAGCACACGTCTTTCTGGTGGTTCGTGACTATTTTTAATTTCCTTTGTAATTATTTCCTTTCCTGGATTCATACATCTGCAGTAGCCTGTTATATAAATCTCATCTATCCCGTGTTTACAAATAATTCTGGCTTAGATTCTGTGTTCTTTGCACTTTGGAAATTCCCACAGACTTGACGTTTGGGTGAATAAAGACATATGCAGGATATCACCCCATATTTAGTACTAGCTCTGTACAATAAGCCTTTTGGAATGACAAATACCCACCTACGTTTCTTTTAACCTCCTCTAGCGTTTTTGTTGGAGAAGCTACTTTTCACTTGCTGTCTCAATGACTGCTGTGTAGTAGGATAATACCGAGACTTTGTGGGGGTTTATTCCTTTCATTACTTGTTCATTTTTTGGTTTCAGAAAAAAAAAGGGTGGAGGAATCCAACAGTGAACTCTTCATGCACAGATATAACATGGATTTTAAGAGGTGATGTAAATATGCAACTGAGGGAATAATCCTGCTCAAGTGCAGTTTTTAGGAAAATTATTTAGAGGTGAAATAAGAGATAAAGAGGGAAAAATCAAACATATGCTGGAATAAGAAAAAAGGTATCTATGTAAAGGCAATAACTGCGGCACAGGAAACCAGTCCAAAGGTTCTCGAAATTGTGCTCATGGAGAACCATTTAACACTGGAGACAGTGGATAGGCAGCTGTGCAATTACTGTGCAATGCAATTTATCCCTGTTCAGCACTTGAAATACTTGTGCTCTATGTGACCCAGGGCTTTGGAAGTTGCCTAGGAGATCCTCTGACACATTATACATCTATAATGTCATCTGTTTCCAATCTTTTGGAGATAGCTGCTTGTGCAGTATTACTTCGAGACCACAAAGGTGACCACATTCAGCTAGCCCAGTGCCTGCCCCTATGAGCAGTCTTATCTTCAAGGCTTACAACATTTAAGGATGAGCAAGGTGACTTTAAAAATATTATTAAAATAACAAGCGGCAGCAGAAATAGAAGAGGAACCACTTCAAGATGTATTGTGTTCAGAGAATTAAGCAATGAGGAGTCAGGACCGGCCGTGGAGCTCTGACCCATGGAGAGATCCCAAGCCCTCGCCTCAGAGACACATGCAGTGGGATCACATCAGGAGAGAGAGCAGAGTGGCACGTGCAAGACCTGGTCCTCTTCATGGTGAAATTACTGAAAGTTTTGACCATGACATCCGTGGAGGCAAGGTGCATGCCCTTAATATTCCCCCAAGACCCAGGTGAAATATTGCTGACACATTCGCAGTGTAATCATCGCAGATCCCACTTAGCCTGGTAGGGTAGTGCATGAAGCAGTACAAATAAATATATTGTTATTGGTAATAAAATACGATGAAAACTCGTCAGCAGTGACACTTTGCAATAATGCGAGTGCTATTGCTAATATGCAGATCACAACCTTGGAGACAGATGATTTTATGATTTTACCTAATAAATACTTCACAAATTATATTTACAAGCAATAAGTAATTTATAAACAGCAATTTATCACATTTGCATTGGATAAACTACACAGCTTCCCTACTTATATTCTGACTATACTATTCTGCTGTTTGCCACTGTGCAAGACTGAGTTGGTTTTTGCCTTAAAAAAAATCAGCCGTCTTCCTTTTTTCTTTCTCATGTGTAGCCGGAAAATGACAGTTCAACATTTACTGTTTGCACATTGTGTCCTCTCCATCTACCTGAAGGTCCTAAACCAGCCTTGAAAACAGTTATCACCAGCAGGTATCCTTGAACTAAGGGTGAAAGTTATTTAAACTGTCGGTGTAGAAAGACAAAACTGGTAACCATTTGTGTGCTGTTTCAAAAGCTGTTCTCTCAAATGCTGGATGCTTCTTACAGAAGTGGTGAAAATGGCTTTACCCCTGTTATGGCAGCAGGTTTCAGCTCAGGGCAAAGGGGAACCTCTCCAACCACAAGCTCATTCCCTAGCACTGGAAGGACATAAAACAAACTACAGCCGAAAACCAGCTGAAATTATTTGAGAAAGGAAAAGACAGCACAGTTGATCTGCTTGAATTGGGCTCTCTCCAGCAGTTCTGACATTCCCTCATTGCCCAGTCTCTGAGCCCGGTGGGGCAGGAGCAGTGCCTGGGTGCTGGCTCGGGGAGATAGGGAAGCGCTGCCTATCTTCTAGCAGAGGCAGCTGCACCATTTCCCTGTCAGCCTGCGGCCGGCCTGCTTCCCAGGCTCAACATGTGCACAGGGAAGAAGGGTTTGTCGATAGACTTACTCCCTTCCCTCCACCCCGTGATGGCCAGAAAGCTTTCTTTTAAGCAAGAAAAGAGTAACACTTTGGGAAGTGTTACTTAATCTCTAAGTGCCTTTTCAGGAAATGTTTGTGCTTTTTTCCAAGAAGTGTGCAGAACGTTTTCTGAACCCAGCACTGCACCAAGCCAGATAGTTTGTAAAGGAAGGGATGTCTCTGAGTTGTTTTCTTTCACCTGTGTTTAGGCATCGTTCTTTCTCAAGTATTCTTCAGAAACATATGTGAGTTCTCATGAACGCATCTACCTGGCCATGCATAGGAGCAAATCATATTATTCTTTCCAGAGAGATTTTCTTTGTGCTTTAGACAGCACTGCGTTGTGGCAAACGTGAGAGCAACGTGACAAACAACACATTTTCCCAAAGATGCCCAATAGTTAGCTAAAGAAATGTGATTTTACTATTTTGTGAGTCAAGAAAACAAACCTAGGCTTTTCAGACAAGTGCCAACAAATACCGGATTTGCCATGACTCAAAAAATGGTAGAAAACTGTTCGAAGTCTACAGATACATTTCCTAATCACTGCATGTTTCTTTGGTGAGTCCCTAAAGCAAACTGCCCTTAGAGATGCCACCAGAGGACAAGATGTGACATGAAGTTTTAGGGAACATGCTTCTTTTTCCTTTGCATACGCAATGCTAAGGGGCGTACTCAGACAAAATATTTTGCATAATTTCATTGACTGTTTCAGTAAGAGCTTTCATAATGAATCCCAGTGTCGGTAGACCTACGTTGCCTCATCAGCTTTATGCTTTTCAAGCATTAAGATGCTGCTTCTGTAGAGTCTCTGGCTTTATCCAGACTGATAAGGAGTCTTTACAGCAACTGTTATTGATTCCAGTCTGCCAAAGGTAGCACCAGCAGCAGCGTTAGGTGACCATCACATGATCTACGCAGAAGGTCTCTCCTATTTGTCAGCAGCAGCTATCTGCAGGCAGTCACATCCCCGCAGTTCAGCCAGGGAACAGACTACACGAGCTCTCCTCACCCACTCTAGTGTAAAATCAGCTGAGTTACTTCGCACAGCCACAGCAGCCGTCAGAATGAGATGGGCTGACTTCTGCGATGCTGTTGATGAGGAGCACTCTAATGATTCACTCCACTAGCTGAACTGCCGGGGTAATTTCTGGCAGAGAAGTAACAAGCAGCTGTGGATAGCTATGTCTTAAGCTGTCATCGCCTTTCCAGCAATGATTGTCAGATCACAGCTTTAGTAGAGGAAACGCTTAAATTACCGCTGGGATTTAAACCCTGGTATCATCTACTCAGGAGTGCATGATATCACCGTAGTGTACCAGCATTTCCCAGAGCCTTCTCTACATGCACGTTCCTAATGGCGGGTACTTTAAAGGGCAAAAGGTTCATGCAAATACCCTAAGTAGTAGAGGACTCATTGTCACTAACATTATTGATAGGACTTATTGTAGACTCAGATGCAAAATCATAATGATTAAATTGAAGAACGACACTGCAATCCTTACTTGTAAGCATAATCCCTGTCACCATAATTTCTTCTGCAAAATTGTGACTCTTTTCTCAGTAGATATACGTAGAATGGGCCAAAGTTATATTTTTGCATAATAACTGAAAATTTCTGATAAACTCACATTATATTTAGCGGTATCAGTAGGTAAGCAGATCAGCTGACACTTTTATGCTTCCAAACAGCATGTGGCCTTTAGATAGTATTACCTGGAAATGAGCTCTCCCACCTGAGTACTTACATACCACCGTCGAGACTTGACAGCAATGCACCGCAGGAAGCACATGGTTTAACTGGCAGTATTTGCTTTTCCTTCCATTTTACTGGTTTGTGAGTTTTTCTCATAGCTCCTGCCTTTCCCAGGATTGTCAACGCCAGCAGCCCACAAAGCACAGCAGCCAGCGCGGGCGCGGGTGTTTGCAGGGACTTAGAGCTCAGCTTGCCGCAGTGGACAAAGGCAGCCCGGGTGCTAGGGAGATGTGCTTTCTTCTAGCATGAACTCCCTGCTTTGGGGTGTATGGCTAGCTCCAGGAACGCTTTGTATCATAACTCTGGGAGCAGCATATCTTACTTACTATAGTTTTACCTACTATGGAACTTTAGTATGTTTAATTCCATCTGTAGCTGTACTTTTTGCCTTCTAACCTGGCCTGCTCTTTCTGACTGTATCTTGTAGGTTCATCTTATTTTCTCTGCAGCCTATGAAAGAGAAAAGCACATGCAGAGTCCCTCATTCACTGTACCTCAGAACTGCTGAATTTACTGACCTTTTTTTGAATTGATCCATTAGTTATTGCAAGTTCAGAACAAATAAAACCTACAGTGACAAAAGAAGAAAAACATTTTTCCACCTTTGTAAACTTCTCATAAGGCAATTAACAGTTTGAATTTAAAATCAGAAAGAAGGAGGCCAAATCGTCTGTTGTTCTTATTGAACCACATGCAAGACAGAATTTTATTATGATACAAAAGGAAAGAATTTGTCATCATTAACTGTAATGTTTTCGGGAAGGAGGTTAGATAGGAGACTTAGCATCATTAGATGTTTTTATCTAAAGATTTCCTGCCTCAAGTAATTGTTCTGAAGAAGTAAACATAGAGAGATTATGTCATTAATTCTCTTTAATGAAGTTTTGTGGTAAGTGTTGTTTTGTAGGCTCATTTGAAGAATTTTAACAAAATCTCCAGATTTTTATTTATTTACTTATTTTGCAGATGCTTTGCAAAACTGTGACCAAATTATATATTTTGTGTTCACTGTATTGCTACTAGCTTAGTTCTTTGAAATCAAGCGAGGAGGCTGGTTATGTGATTCCTTTTCATATTTACCAGGGACAGTCACAGGAAACTAACACGGACACAGCAAATGTGGTTACAAATATGTGGTGCTATTTTTTTATTTTTGTAACATTAATTTCTAAGCATAAGCGTCTGCTCACCTGATAGACACATCTGTACACTGCTGTACTGTGTAGTCTATCCAAAGTGTTTGGAATGGATCACCTACTCAAACACTATCAGTGTCCATTGTTTAGTTATTCTAAATACTCTTCCTGTTCTCTGATCTTAAACGTTATTCTCATCTTCCATTCTGCAGGAAGCAGAATTAAAACACGAGAAAGTGTGTTTATTTTAGGTAAACACACACACATACACGTTTGTGCACACACCTGCACAGGTGAGTGCTACTTTGAAGACTAACAGCCATACCTATATTAAGAACATCCAACAGTCCTTATCAGAAAAGTCCATTTTCAACTGTTTATAATTCTGTTAAATTTGAACTGCTGACATAGCCCACGTGTAAGGTTAATGGGGTTCTTCGCTGTGAGAATTTCATTTTGCTGTTTCTCAGGGTGGAACACAGGGAAAATGTTGCTGTTTGGTATTTAAAAAAAAAAAGAAAATTAAGATATCTTCTGCTTTGGAAAGTCCTACTCTTCTCCCCATCCTGTGGCCTAAGGGTTTAAATTTCTCCAGGAATTATTCTTTGTGTCATAGATGGGCATTCTGTTTTCCATAGAGAAACCGAGTTAAATTTCACTGAGTTTTAAGGTTCCACGCAGGCTGTTGCTAAGGTCACATTACTAGCTGGAAGGGTTATGCGCTGTCACCACAGAGTACCCGAACATCCTCCATATGCCTCCAAGCCTGCCCACGGCAGGTGTGCACACCCCTGCCAGCCCTGCACCCCCCCACTTCCCACCTCGTAGCAGCTAAGGCAGGGGTGCCAGAAAGCATCCCAATTTACAACCCGGGCTCTTCCCTGACTTCATGGGGTGAAAAACAGCATAAGGCTGTCTGATGAAAAAATGGATCACAGCATATGCATACAGAGGGCCTGAACTGAAGCTAGGCTGATACCTTCAGAGCTTCATTTGGCAGTTCCTAACTTTGCTGTCTGCTCTTGTTCTTCTGAGAGTCAGTCCACATTGGGCACGTAGCCATGCTTTGAGAAATTTATTCTTTCTGGTTTCCCATTGTGTGAAATACTGAAGTAGAATAACAGAACCTGGTTCCTTCAACCTTTGGAATATGTGTATTTTCAACTTCTACGGCAGACTATAAAGAAATTTCAGTAGGTACTCTTCCTCAGCAAATCTGACAAACAGTACTTTTATCTTTGTCTTTTTCTCTGGTAGTACAGCATTCTAATTTTAAATGCAATTTTAAAGAGTTTTCCCAAAGAGATTTCTCTCCTCAGGTCCCTTAGTAAGATTCTTCTCTAAAGGAATCTCATGAAAACTTTTTATCTGTTCTTTTATGGCAAGCATGGTCTATTAGAAATACATTTTAAACATGTTTTCCTGAATGGAGCTGCATTCTAGCAGCTATTGGTGGTGCCGGTAATGCTTTGTCACCAATGAATTGTCTGATTACAGAATTTGGGATATTCACAACTGGAGAAAATCACAAACACCAGAAGGCACACATTGCTGATGTCCTTAAAACCCAACCAACTGCACTCCAAAAGCTCCCTGATTAAATGACAAGACCATTTGACAAAGTTCTTCCTGTACTCGCAGAAACTCATTCTGCTGAGACAGTCCCTCACAAGGCAGAAAAAGCAACATGAGAATCTCATGATCCTGCTTTGTTCTTGTGGGATTAAAACTTTGCAGTATT
Source organism: Nyctibius grandis (assembly GCF_013368605.1). Lineage (NCBI taxonomy): Eukaryota > Metazoa > Chordata > Aves > Nyctibiiformes > Nyctibiidae > Nyctibius > Nyctibius grandis. The sequence continues at coordinate 80,927,106 of NC_090663.1, forward strand.
ATCTGACAATTTCCCTTTCTCAGCTTCCTCTGTGCACTGTGCAAGCTGAGTACCTTGAAGGATCCTTCAGTCTCCATTTTCTGATCGGGTTTTCAGTGCATTTGTTTGCTTTTGGTATGGTTAACCTCTGGTCAATAAATAAAATGTACTTTGTTTCCTACCTTTAGCGTAGGACCTGATCCTCTAACGAAGTTTTGACCCTTCTTATTTTGTGGAGCAGTGTAAGACTTGTCTTTACTGACTTTATTATGATATTACTTCTCACCTGTAACTCTCAGCAGGGTTTAGAAGCATGGAAAGCGAGGGGAAATAATCTACCATTTGCTTTCTCATTGCATTCTCACAGTGGAATTGCTGGTAGGGAATCTATAATGCCAATGATTTTTCAAATGCTTCCATCTTCCTCAAAATTTTCATTGAAAGCTTTTTGTTTTCCCACACTTACATATGCAGAAAACAGGGTAAAATTTGTTGAAGGACATAAAATTATGACTTTTTTTATAACTTGGGAAAATATCTGTTTTCCAGTATGCTATTCACATGAAAATAAAAACTTGCTAAACATTTATAAAAAAAAGAATGCATCCTCTTTCTATAAATCAGCACAAAGAACATTCTTTTCTTCCTAGAAACTTATACGTGCCTTAGGGGAATAACAGAAGAGAACGACTTTCTTAACCATTTTTCAGCAGATTCTGCAAGAAATATGAGGGGTCAGACACTGCAATACATGGAAACTGATGCCTTCTGGAGACTCCTGGTCTCACTGCACCAGTTGGTGTCAAAGCCCAGAGTAGAGCCTGAATCCACAGCATCCAGATGGGTGCTGGTGTGGCTGTGGGAGGCAGCGACCATTTCCTCTGCCATTTGCACTCCTGCTCCCAAGTACCTGTGTAGCACCTGCACTGGTCCATTAGCAAGGACATCATGGAAGAGACTTGAGTGAGGCTGCTGAAAGAAACTGTATAGCAAAGGCTTCATCGTTTCTCCCTTGTGAGGACTAAGAATCTTCTGCTCCCATTTGCCTGCTTCTTTGTTCTCAAAGGCACATCAGACAAGAAGGAGCATTTGTTCTGGGTCTGTTTCTTTCTGAATAATGAGCAATCCTTCATATTATCTGATTAGTGCTTGCTACTGTCCAAATTAATTTAAAAAAAAAGAGGAAAATAATTATTTTAGTATTCTACAGTGTTGAATACCTCAGACAACACAGCTGCTTGACTGTATGGTTTGGGACAACTATCCTTGACTGTTGCAGCTGTGGGCACGTGGAGGACAGTAATGGTGGTTCTGAGCAAGTATATTCTCAAGATAAAGCCCATTGCTTGTGCAGTTTCTTGGGATTATGTTTGCAGGAGACAAAGTACTACTGGTCCCTGTTCTGTGAGGTAAGACTCCTTTGGAAAAATACAATACGCTGTTTGAGGTGTTTTGTTAATAGCATCCAAGCACACAGGTAGGACGTAGCTCTCCTCCCACAAAGCAAAAATACATGAACGATTAATAAAAGGTCTCGAATTCAGGGGATTATTCTGCCTGTGACTTAAGCCTGAGGAGGATCATTATCACCAGCCAGCAGAAGATCTATAAATAACTCATGGAGCTGAGTTTAAAGCATTAGTTTAGCCTCTCAGTGGAAATTCAGTGCATTGTCTAAGTGTGGTTAGAGGCAAATATTATCTTAAAACAACTTATTGTTTTACTTCACAGTGGCAAGGAAATACGCATTTATTATCAGAACAACTGACATTATTTCAGCCCATCACTAAGACTTGTGGCAGAACAGGAAGAATGAGGCAAAGCTGCAGTTCCCCAGCAAGCACTTTTTCTCAGAAACGGGGAGAAATGGATGTACTAATTCTGAAAAGCCTGACTAATAGTTCTGGAAATTGATTCAGTCTACCCCTTCACGGGCAGGTAGAGCAGAAGCAGCAGTGCTGCAGCCAGCCCCACCCGGCTGAGACCTGCCGGCAGGTCTCCGAGCCACCTGCAAACAGTACTGGGAGAATGGATTATGCACCAAATCACTTGGCTGCTTCACTGAAGTTGCCAGCAGAACTGCTAGGTAGTGTAGGATTGGGACCTTTATAAGGTGGTTATTTATCCTCAGAGAACTAAGCTTACGACTAGGTAGTTTTGCGTGGAGGACTAAACAACCATTAGGTGGTAACAACTTTTTGTCACTATTGTCTTCAGCCAGACTGGAGCAGGTGACAGCCCTCACAGGCCTCTGTCTTTCTGTGTATCTCTCTATCAAGGCAGGCAGTCTCCTCTTCCACGCCAGATTCTGAAGAAAAGTTGTTTTAATAAAAGTTTCTTTTATGTGTTTCTATAAAGGGTGTGCACATATTCTATCTGACCAAGTATTTTGCACCTCCTTCAGCTAGCTGGTTATATATACGGGCTTGCGAGCTTTATCAGATAGCAAAGTTATACTGTTAATCTTAGTTTATACATTCAACCCCATGCCTGGTAATATGGTCCTCACATCTTTAGTGAAAAAATGTTGCACGCCTGCCAATGAAAACATACAATATTTTTCTTGCTAAACCAGTGATATTACCTCCAAAACTGTTGACAAATGCATATGCAAAAGCAAAGCAGTCCCATACCAAGCTGCTAAAACTGTGATCGTTTAAAAATAAGGCTTGAATAGGCTAGATCTTCTATTCTTACCAATTCAACAGTTATTTACTTATTATTAATGGCTACAAAAATTGTTTCATTGTTCTTAAGAACACTTACAACCTCTCTGTTTATATTATCTGTCTAGAGATACTGAAACAGCCTGATACTTCCCCTCCTTACAAGAAGAGTTGCAGGCAAGAGATAACTGGGAAAAAAAGAAGAAAGAGACTTAATATACGCATAAAAGCTGTTTCACTGTACTTGGATAATAGAAATATGTATATACCAGCCCATGGAAATACGGGCAAGTGGATAAGCACTACTAGTGCAAGCTACCTGTAGGGAAACTGTCCTTGAAGCCTATGACTTCAGAAGACTAATGTTTAGGTGCCATGGCTGCCCTCAGACTAGGTCAAACTGGGGCAGAATGGTTTCAGTGAAAAACTCCATTTTCAATCTACACATTGTACAATGAAATTTAAAAAATAAGGGGAAGAGGAAGGAAACAAGTTAGCAAAAGCTAGCCATTTTCAGGGCCCTGCATGCATCACATTTGGCCAACCTATTGTCCTCACTGTCTAAAAAGGCAGGAGAGAAAATACATTTAAAAAGCAGCCAGCACTAAGTGGAGTGCGCTGTGCACATTCAGTATTTCATAATCTGAAAGACCAGTTGTATTTACTGTTATTGCAATCACAATACAAAAACGTATTCCCAGAAGCGTTCCCTGGAATAGGGCAGTGGCTGTTAATACAGCAGCAAGATGGCCAACCAAATTCAGGGCAAAAGGAGCTGGGCAATGACCCAAATATATTTTCCTGAGCTGTGGATCAGTGAATGAGAAATTAACATTTTGGTTGTCTGAGATCAGCTCTCATGCAGAATGTTTTATTTTCCTTATCCCCAGCCTGTCCTGATTTTAAATGTATGTCAAAGTTAATTTTTATCCTTGAAAATGAATGAAAATAATTTAATTTCTCATAAAGAGATAAAGTTGTATGCATATTTTATATCAACTAATATTTTTTGCTTTTTGCCAATGCTTTACTTAAAAGCTCATAAAACTGCTGGGTTTGTTCTAATAAAAAGGAAAGCCCTCGAGACCTCATATTCCCTGTCTGCACAGAACTGCACAGATGAGGGCAAGCTTCTCATAAATCCCTGCAGCCTGAAAGCTGTAGTAAACCTTAGGTTTAACTATGTTCTGGAAGACGGGAGGCATTTGCAGGCATATGCAGCATCAAGGGATGTAACTGTTTGCCTACATGCTCCAAAGAAACACTTTCAGAAAGCAGAAGGCATCAGGCCAAGCAATTTGAGAAGCAACTTCTTCATGTCTTGGTTTATTACCCACAATCTTCTTTGTTATCTCCACTTTCATCATCAGGGTTTTCAGAAATGACTTAAGTTTGTGCCCAAGATGTCATCGCTGTGAAAAGCTACTACTTTGCTCATCGTTTTCCATCTCCCAAAATCTTGCGTGTTCTGTGACAGGAAAGTTGTTACTCATGACAGCTTATGCCTTTTCAGTGTCTTCTCTGGCTGCTGTAAAGAGGGGAAGTGATCATCTTCTCTTTACAGCTGCCAGATATGACTGCTTTTGAAAGAAATTTCAAGCCTTTTTTTTCCATGAAGCAGATGATCTGGCCCTAAACTTGCAATGAACTTCGATTTTGCTTAACATTACAGTACTTTGAGGTCAGTCATCAGCAAACGCAGGTGTGATCCCTTTGCAGTATGCGTGTCCTACAACAGGCAAGTACATAGGAACTAGTTTTGTGTAGAAACAGATTTTTAATAGGCTTTAAAACAGATTTCCTGCTCCAGATTTCTCCAGACAAGACGCAAACATACCTCTTTAGCACCTGAAATGAGAATAAATCTTGTCCATCATAAACAACGGTCTAACAATTGAGCAAAGCTGTGTTTTGTTATCCTCATAAACTCTTGTTTCTTTTATGTAAATACTGAGGACAGAAGCACTTTCTTAATAAAAAATGGCATTTTGAAGTTAAAATCATTGGAGTGGCTTCGCATGCTCTGACGTTCAGATGAAATCTGAATCTGGGCAATTTTCTTCTGCCCATCAAAATGCCATCCAGCTACATTATCTCTGCAGCTCTGAACAGCAACAGAATGGTAACTGGTAGTTTAGATTGAGGTTTTCAAACGTCCAGAAAAGAGGAAAAGTGTTTGAAAACGTTTTAAGTTTGCAAATATATTGTATAACTTTATATTAGAAAGAAGCCACATACTGGAATGAAAAAAAAAAAAGCATGAGTGGTCTGATGGAAATAATTGCCACTTAAGAGTATTCAAGTCCTTTGGAGAGCTTATAAAATAGTATGAAGCCAGAATTCTCATGAAATTTCCAAACTGGTCATTGGAAGCTTGCTTTTATTATCAGATTTAAGTAGAAATGGCCAACACCTTTCTGGATCTTTCACTATTATAAAAGAATTTGGTACATTCCATCCCGGGACTTGCCATAATGCTGTTGAGATTTCATTTGTCTGAAGCTGACAGATACCCTGCTCAGATGCAAATGTTGAACCACATGCCATCAGTATTTTCCTGACTTCTCTGTCAGAAGATGGTAATCTCATATACCACCTCTAGGATATATGTTTCGTTTTCACCTTCTTCCTCACACCCTCTACCTATGTTTTCTTTGCATCCTTCTCCCAGGGAAGTGTCCAAATCTGTTAGGAGTCAGAACAAATCTTACAATAACCCTTTTGGTGTCTAAAAACCCACTTCCAGCAATGGATTCTAGTAGAGCTGGTGTCTCAAAGTGCCTGATATGCCTCTAATATGCCTGTGATAATACAGAAAAACTTAGATAAAGCTGGAAGAGCAAAACTTCTTCTCTTCTGTATGACTTACCAATGGCTGAAGTTCAAGCACCATTGGCAATAGCTGTTTTTTCTTCACTTCTGATAGCCTTTGACTTATTTCTATGTTTGTAAATACTTCTCTTTTGTTTCAATTAAAAAAAAAACATGAACTCACTTTGACAAAAACCAAGAATTACCAAACATAATTGCTCCTCTTCCCAACAAGGACATTGTAAAGCTAACAGTTCAGGGGCTGTCAGACAGAATTGCTCTTCTAAAAACACTGCATAAGTTTATACATATATGGCATATATGTAAAAAAAGCATATCTATACTTTTTTAAAGAAGGAAAAAGAGGAAAGCACAGAGGAAAAAGGAAGTATCAAGAGTAACATACATTTTTGAATTTAAATTCTTTTTCTTCTTTTTATCTTGCTAAAAATTAAAACATGATTGGCAATGTATTTAAGAAGAGAAACCAAGTGTTTGGAAAGTGAGCTCTGGACCTAAATAATTGCCTCAGTCTTTCAGTTCTGGCTTTATTTCTGTCCCTATTTCAAGGTTTTAAAACACAATTTGTTAGTAAAAAGGCAAAAGTACAATCATACGTTGAGTGTTAGCAGTTATAAATGACCTCTGTTAGTTCAGTTATGACATCACATAAAATCCATGTTAAAATACAGTGACCTTAGCACTAATGTGTTTCACAAAATTCTAGAATTCTCCCATCTCCATTTTGTTGCTGATATAAAGTTTTATCCTCTGTCCGAGCAAGGATTTTCAATTCCTTTTAGAGCTTCCCCTTCCTGACTACAATGCACCACCTGACTTTAGGCACAAAATACAGGTGGCTGAATTGGAAAGCTCGTTACATTCCCTAACGCGGGCATTTAGAATGACTGTTTGGAAGAGACACTTCCTTTTCTGCATTGATATATAAAGAAGGTAGGAAGACAGACTCTTAATTCATTACTTAAATTAGACACCCCAAGTTAGGCAGTGTGATAGTCTCCTTCGCTCCTATTACTGCTCACTGCAGGATGTTCACCCAAGCTCTGAAGTAATTTAATAATTATGGTGTAAATGACTTGGAGGTAGATGGATTTTACAGGTTCTTTGCATTCATTACGGTGATGGTTTTGTAGCTTGTGCCCTGAAAAAATGACACGCACAAATGAGCTGTATGGTGCTGTGTTACTGCATGTAGTCACTAGACCACAACGATGGTGTTCAGCAGGGGACTGGCCATGGGAAATGAGTTATTTGGACAAAGAGGTGAGGTTCTACAGTAGCTTTCTAACACAGGAGGAGAGAGAAGAGGTAAAACACCTACCTTCAAGACAGGTCCCTGTAAATTTAGGGAGAGGATTTTGTAGCGCTAACTGGCATCCAGACAACCACACTAGATGCTCTGCCTCACCCTTTTTCTGAGAGTGTAGACCTGCCACAAAGGCGGCAGTGGAGAATGATGTAATTCTGAGATATTTATCCATTCCAGCCCTCCCTTTGCCTGTAAAAAAGGTTTAAATGTTTTTTATTTCTTAATTTGGGGTTAATTCTGATAAGAGGTTTTATGGCTGTGAGCTAAGTAAGTTTGTGGCATTATACTTGCTGAAAGATAATAAAGACAGTGATAACTGAATTGTATGTCTGGTTTCCCGAGACTATTCCCTTTATTTTAGCTAGAAGTACTTCTTGTGTCATAAGACCACCGCATTTCTCAGCTACACAAATCTTAACACCTCACTTGCTTGTTTACATGGCAATTTAGAAAACCAGCCTCCTCTCACATGATCTTGTTCTAGCAAAGCAAGCTAGAAATGTGACATATAAAATAATTCACCAACACCACTATTCCCTTTTAGATTTCAGAATAGCTCTTTTTCTTCTCACTCAGTCTCATAATAAATTATTGTTATCCTGAGGTCATCTGTAAATCAGAGTGCAGCACTAAAAAAATCAGGCTGCATAAAATTAGTAAGTTTTAACAGAAATTGGACCACTTGTAATTTTTAAATATAGAGAAGCTCAGGAGAACATATACATTTACTTTTAATACCGAATTTGTGCTTGGAACAATGCCCTCCGCCAGTCAGTTGTAATAGGAACATAAGATCTGCCACGCTCCATTAAGCCAATGATCCATCAAGTCCAATATTCTCCACTCTGCTTGGCAAATGCAAGATGCTTCACAGGAAGGCAAATTGCCCGTCGTGCACTTGGCCGATTTTTCAATTTGAATAGTCCATTGTGCAAAAGCCATTCCATTCTTCATGTCAAGTCCTTGTCCCATATGGTTACAAATGTTAAAGTAATCAAGTGGCATGAATGGCCTAATGTACCGTTTTAATAATATTTAAGGCTATGTTTATGCTCTGATTGGGTCTGTTTCTCTTGAACTGTCAATTGGTTTTGTGTACAATGCTCCTCACAGTTATTACATCTCCTATTTCTACTCCAATGCAGCAGGTAAGCAAATTGACAGTATTCACAGAACCCCACAATTTTGCGTCAGTATTAAAAAATCAGTTATGATTTTAAACAGACATCAGAGGATATTTCTATTAAACAGCTACTTGGTGTAACAAAACAGCATGCACCTATCAGAGCTTTACAATAGTGCTCCACTGAATTTCCTTCATTTGAATCATATTGTGTTGCTGCACGGGAGTATCTTTTAATTTCTGAGGGGAGAAAAGTTTCTAAATCAGAACTCAATGCTTTGCAGTTTTGACCCATGCCTAACAAATGCTAATGAATTGTTGGCTAAAGGACCTGGTGTGTTGGTAGATACTAGAAACCAGAGGAAAATATTTTCATTATTTCTTTTGATATAATTTGCCTATTTATTTATTTATCACTTTTTGGGCATAACATTTTTGTTTTCTTGTTCTCTGCTGTTTTCCTTCAGGATTTCATTTACCATTTGAGGTCCTGGGATATATTGTGCAATGTTTTCACCTTTCTTTTCCTTTTACTGTCTCACACCGTGGTTATAACTTAGGAATCAGGGTTTGTCAAACCATCTCAGACATGTTGGTTAGGTCCACCCTCCTACATCAAGAGTATCTTATATTCTGGGCAACACCTCCAACAATGAGAGGACTGAAGTCCAGTAAAACAATATGTCAAATGCAGCAAGGATTGATCCAAAATGCCCAGGTAACGTGTCTCTTGACATTGCCTCCCCCAGTTTCCGATAGAATCCGTGGCAGCGACAGGTATTCTCTGCCAGGGCTTTGCTGCTGAGCTGGCTCCAAATGCCTCAGTGATAGCTACTAATAGTTATTGCTCCATTGTGTGGGGACAAGAGGAAAGATGGGCAGAGTAAAGGAGTATAACAGTAGGGAACTTATATGTAAAGGAGTATGACAGTAGGGAACTTATATGGGAACAGCAAACTTTCTGTGCCTTGGTACACAAAATTTCCCACTTATTTTTCTCCATGGGATGAAGAGTCAGGTTTAACGTCTCTGTGTCATATGGATCTTTCAGTTCCTGAAAAAGTCAAGGACATCCTAGTACCTTTTATCTTGATTTTATTTGTGGTTTCCACAAAACTGGATGCTAATTATTTAATTGGCTCAGCATAATCAGACAATGGGGAATCTAATAGGGCTACAGGGAGACAGTGTTAAGGAAAGTGTCTAGCAGTTCTTTATGATCTAATGAGATGTGTTGTATTAATTGTGGGGGTGTCACAGGGAAAAAAGGATGAAAATGCCAATATACTCATGCTTTCTTCCTTCCATTCCATCTCAATATCTACCTCATTTCTGTGGTGATATCGTCTTTGAAGATGTCCAAAACAAACCGTTGCCTCCTCCCCCAAATCTTCTTTATTTTCTCCTGTGTATCTCACTGGTTTTGGACAAGTCGGTCTATCACTGTTAGCCTTTGCAGAACTTTGTTTGTGTTCACAATCATTTTCACCCTCCCCTTTTTATAATGCAAATGTATGTAATTTTACGTGTCTTTTATCTGATACAAGGATCTTCATTACAAAGCGTCAAGAAGAAAGAACAGAGAAGTCAAGATATAGTTCTGTCACTCATGTATGATAGACACCATTTCTATCAGATAGTCATATCCTCATGTGCAATCAATCCTTTCCGAGTGTCACACAGCATGGGTAGCATAACAGATTCACTCTTGCTAAAAGGTTTGCTGAAATTATACGGAATTATGTTAAGCACTCTCTGAATCTGAAAATGGACTGTTCAAAAATGGACAAAGCTAATAGCCTGTTTTAAAGTGAAAGTGCCTCGACTGTTAAGAAGTTAAAGGGTTCCCCTTTGATGGCTTATGATACAATTTCAAAAATAGAAAGTTTGAGTGTATGAGGCTCTTGAAATTTTTGTATCTAATACTGCAGGTTAGTTATTTTTTCATGATTACGTATGTAAGAGATCTTACTAATTTCAGAATCCAATTTTGGCCACATTTTTATTTTTGCAATTTTTAAAAAATACTCCTGTATGTCTTCTAACATGCTGTTTTTACACATGACATATATATTTACATCTGTGTTTTTAACAAGCCCTTGGATAATCTTTGGATCTCTTCAAGTGAATTCCATGGATTTCACATGATGCCCACATCAAAATCCACAATGTGTAGATTCCTAATTTTCCAAAATCTCTGACTTGCCAGACACATATTTCTGTCAACAGCTGTTTCATCTGATAAGGAAACCATTCCTATAACTTTTCCCTTATAGACTAGTTTTGATGCTCAGTATTCCAGTTTTTCAGTGTTTACCTCTCGCTATTAAGATGAAATTTTATTTGAGCTCTCTATTGGTATCAAATCCCTGTTAGTTGAATCTACTGGGGGGGTGGATTCCTAGACAAAGACTTCACTGATGCAGGCAGTTTCCACACAGCAGCTGTGGTAATGTAATGAAAAATATTAAGGGAGGTGGAAATACCTCTATTATGGGCATATAAATGCTTTCTGCATGAAAGACATTTCCTTATGTCTGTCTGTCATGTTATTGCAAAATAGTTTGCCTTCTACTGCTCTTCTGCTGAATAAGCATCTCTGGTCTCATTTTCTGAGTTTTAATGGGAACTGTAGTTGCTGTTCACTCCTAAAAACCAGGACATGAGTGTTTTAAAAATTAATGCAACCTATGAGGGTCTCCTGAGATGTACTTTTTCTCCGTAATTTGGCTGAGGTACCAGTCCAGCTGGATTTGGCTGTGTTCTGAAAAACCGCGAAAATTTCTTGCAGCTTTTCATGAACGTGGGTTAGTGTTCTTATTAAAAGCCAGATATGAAATTCAAACTCCACTGAAAGTGATTGCAACGTTTCCATTGACCTGAACTCACAAAAAAAAAGTGACAATATCCTTTAAAGGTTTTTGCTTTCCTGAAGTCGGAAAGTGAAGTTGGAAAACTGACCTCCATACCTCTGCGTCACCACCCAGTCACGCATGCCAGGATACCACAGGGACTGCTGAAAGACAGGGGTGCAGAGGTTCTTTACCCTTACTTTCACCTCTACAACCATCCTCCTTCCCAAAACATGTATTAATTGAATGGAACGTCTACCTCTTACCAACAACGGTAGAGTTATTCTAATTTTCATGGCAAAAGATATTGCATCTTCACTATATTTTAAATTGGCTTCAGGGAATAATTTGTGAGTACTGTCACATCTCCCTTTTTCCATGCTTTCCCTTTTTCCCTCTCAGTCACTTTGAAGATTGTTACCAGTAAGTGTAATGTCTTCTCACAGAAACATCCTGTTTGTTTTTTTCTTTCTTTCTGTTATTGAGCACTTCTCAACTGCTAGAAACTTTGGCATTTCCTCACTCCCTTTTCTGAAAAGTGGCTTTTCTTACATACAAGGCAGAAAAACTGTAACAAAAGTATATATAGCAATTTTTTTCATTTCATGACGCAGAATACGTATATGGGATCCTCAGCCTTGTAGGGCACCTGAACTTGGCACGAGTTAAACGCGTTGTGTGCTATGCCAAAGCAAGCTGTTGGCATCTTGTGGCTGCTTTAATCAATCAGACAAGTATATAGCTGCACTGTGTCTCTTATATTGATTCTGATTAATTCCTAATTAATGTCTCCGAGCGCATCTTATTTCAGAGATAAGATGTGGCCTGTTCCTAAGAAGTTTATTACCAAGAGGCTTAAGACTAATCCACCAGTTGCCAATATTATCTCCTGATCACTTGGGAATGATGATATTCAAAGTGCTCAGTGCTTCACTGTGCACTGAACATCAAAACATTTCAAGGGTAAGAATTATTTGGTAGAGCTGGAAACATGATTTTTGCCATACCAGGTACTGAACAGTTTTTTTCACTTGGCCACAAATGACTTGGGAGCTCTGCAGGAGGATGTACTCCCACTCACAGCATAGCTACACTACTTGGCAGGATCTTCTTTTAATCTCCTCCCCTTGTAGTTGCCCATTCCTCCAATATAGCAGAGAAGTGGTTTTGGATGACCCACTGAGTTGCTGTCACTCAAATTGTGAGCACCCATGGTTGAGTGTTATCGCCTATTCCACAGCAGCCCATGAAAGGAGAGATTACATTTTCAATCAACACTGTGCGCTCTGGTATTTGCTCCTCTTCCAACAAGAGGAATTTAATGCTCTGAGGTATGGCAAGTAGTTAGTACCAGATGGTTTTATCCAAGGGTTCTGATGCGATTTAAGAAAATTAGGCTCTGAACTATGACAGAATCAGGTAATCTTTCAGTCAAAATTGCCAGACATCCTGGACATCTGAACTTTGAATGGTGCAAACCGGGATGAAGGATTTTTTCCTCCTCAGGGAGCCATGCTTGTCACTCAGATTTGTCTTTTATAATGGTAAATTGCTGTTTAAATTTCTTTCTGCTACGAGGTCACAAGGGAGAATGTGTCCACAAATTAAAATATATTACAAAATCAATTCACAAAACAGTGTGAAAAATCCACTTGTTTCTGGGTTTAAAAATCATTGTGAACTGTTTTAATTCATCATGATCTGTTTGTCTCTTGCTATTATTTTTATTATGTCCTGCTTCCCCTATTCTGATCCCCACAGTGACTCAAATCCTGCTCCCCCAATTAGAGAAAGATCGAACTGTGTCCAAATATATTCAGACTTAATTACTTGCACAGGACTGAAATCATTGCTAATTTGCTAAAATAAGCGCTACTCTGCACTCCGTAAATCCACTGCAACCCTCAGTCTCGTTAGTTGAAGCACTGAATACATCCATGTGATAAATTTTTCTATCAACCAGCAAGGGGACAGTAGGGTGCATCGCATTCATCCACCCATATTTGAAGCACTGTCAAAAAGAAAACTTAGTTGTTAAAGATGTTCTCTTGTGACAAGAAATTTTCTTATCACGTGGTTGCCAGCACTCAGCAATAGGCTAAGATTCATGTTTACGTTTTCAAGGACTATTGACTGAGACAGGGACAGAGAAACTAATTTAATGAAGAAAATCCAGCCTTATATGTAAATGATAAGTAAGGCAAATCTGATGAAAGTGTACTTTTTGAAGCTTATAAGCTACATACAGTCCCCAGGGCAATGTATAGATAAGGGAATTGATTCTGTAGTCCCTTTCCTAGTAGCACCTCTGTTAGCTTCTAATTTCTGCTAGTATGAGTGAAAAGAGAGGAATAAAGCTTAATTGGCATAGGCTCAGGATCCTGTGGATTTGTTCAAAAGTGTGCAAAGACATTGGATTTGTTTAAAGACATATCGGGCTTGTCTTAGAAAAAGGGGAATACAGGTGCAAACATGTAAATGTACACACAGTTGCCGCTTAATGCAAAAAAAGAGGAGTATTTGTCCATTTTGTCTAGATAGACATTTTGCAGACCTTTGAAAATGTAGCTAGTATCTATCTAATGGTTTTATTGGCAGGAGACTTCAGTAGCCTTTTAATACCATAAAGCAGACCACATAATACAACTGCAACACACAGCTCTGAGGGCCTGGTTTCCAGTAGGTGATTGAACAGTATTTTCTACCCACTCACTTTGCATGGGCCTGAATGGCTGCACAGTTTGCAAGAAATTACAGGCTCAGGTCTCGGGAATTTATCTTTTCATGTCATTGAAAAGCCTTAAACCATAATATTAGTTCTGAGGCTGAGATCTGCTTACAGATCAGTGACATCGCATCGCTCTTCTTTTTTCTTCATGCTGATTAACCTGTTTAGACTTTCATAGAAGTCCTTGATGTAGGAGCTAAACGTCCTTGAAAACACTGGGTTCTTGGCAAGTAGGCAAATTCCCAGTATGAGGCAAAGGCGGCCAATTTTGCTTTCATTACACTGTTGCTATTCCCACCAACTTCCCAATTTTCATGAAAGTAGTACACACACGTTAGAGAAGGGTTCAGTGTACTGCACGACCTGGATTCTATTTCTAGCATTACCGTGAGTGTCTTTTTGCCTCTCTTCACCCATCACTTCAAGCAAATAAAAACCAGTTTTGTCTCTTGAGAGAATATACTCTTACTTTTTTATAAAGCAGGAAACTAATCATTTGGCATAATCATATGACATACAAGGTTGTTCTGCAAGGGAAATTGTCACTAGAAGTTTCTTGGATCTTGCTGATTCTTAAATCTAAATCACTTAGTTCCAACAAGGTCTTAGTGTAAATAATCTAATTTTCAACAAGCAGGTTAAATTTATTTTCAAATTAACACTGTTGAAATGTATCTCAGAGAAATTCTGGCAGGGGAAAACTCCAGAGCATTTTCATTAAATGACCTTTTTCCCCATCACTTCTCACAATCTTACTGATTTGCATATCCCCTCAGTTAGGTGCCTCATAGATCTGGAGGGTATTACCGCTATGCTAGTTCAGTCTAAGAGTCTGAATTTATTTCCTGATGTTTTTGTGTACTGAATGCCAGCCGTGCTATCTGTTTTAATATTTCAGATCTTTACGCCATTCATTTGCCTAACTTAAAGAAGCTGAAAAATAATGGGAGAGAGAAATATGGAACTCATGTTTTTGACAATATTTCAAGGAAATTTCTTGCTGGGGGTTCTTTAGACACCTTATTTCCATTTAGAAAAGCAATTTTTTGATCACTCCCTTCCAGCTGAAGAATACCGCCAATAGAAATTTTAAAATCTGAATTGTGTATTTCTCAGTTTTGAGGAGGACAGGAAAAATCCACCAGAGAGTAGTCGATCCATATAAACAAAACCCTGTTCCAGTCCAATTCTATCCTGTCTTGATCAAGCCAGTCCGGTGAAAAGAATGAGGGATTGTATTCTGGCTGCAGTTCCAACTCGAACATGAAATACTTACAACATTAAATCCATGTCCTAAAGAAAAAAGAGTATGAAGAATAATCTAGCACCTTCTGTAACATACTACCATATCTGCTATGTTTCACTATTTGCTGTAAATCTTTCAGGCTTTTCTGTTCAGTCTCTGTCGTTATAGTAGTACACCTTTCATTATTTTGCTCCTGTCCAAGCAACTTCCAGGAAGCCGTTTTCTAAATTAAAATGACATCACTTCAAATCCCTGTAAATTCAAGTCAGCATTCACAAAATGTACTAGATTGGCAGCTTTTGACTGTGAAGTCTTTAACCAGCTGAAACAACAGACGGCACAAGGTTCCCTGTATTGCTCTGCCTGGTATTTCAAATCTACTCATCCTTTCTCACTCGCTTTCTGCAGTTTGGCTATATTGATGTCTATCTGATACTTTGATAACATTAAATATTTTTGAGAAGAATAATGATTTTGGAACACTGGCATTATTGACATTATTAATGTTTTCAAAAATGTGTAAATGACTCATGAACAGAATTCCCTTTTTGAGAATACTCGGCCATGCCCAGGATTTTGAAGGTGCAATTTCACTACTATGAGGTTTCTCGCTTGGTCTGGTGTTTCAAAAGTGTAGCTTCATGCATTTTATTTGCCTGAATATGGCACTGTGGAGCCTCAACCATACCACCAAGACACAGCAATGGTTTTTAAATTTTTCTGTCAGGTAAGGCAATGACGGCTGAAGTTTAATCAGACAAGGATTCTCATATTCTTGTTCCGATACTGTGTTCTGGTAGCAGCCTGATACTTCAAACTGTGGTAAATTCTCTATGCATAATTTTATTGTGACTGAGATAGTTTCCCTACACGTTTCAGTTGGAAATACAAAATATTTCTAAGACCGTAACCACAGAAAGAGCATTTGAGATTTCTAATGGATTCTTTTGTTGCTATCCTGGCTCTTTTTCAGGTAGGATCTCCTTCATATAAACAAAGGGGAAAATTTCTGCACTATTGTTGTGCTGTAGAGTTGAAATGCAAGCAAGAGCTGGCCAAAATTGACCAGAAAGCAAGTAAAGCAGGAAGGGCAGGATGAAGAAAAGCACTTAATCTAAATGCACATTAGGAACCATGTATTTCGGCTTGGTGGCTTTGTAACAGTATGATGAGAAAGAGAAAAGGATTTGGTCAATTTTTCTTCTATTATCCTTTTCTTTCAGTATCAAGAAGGAATGCTCACCTCCCTGAAAAATTTGACTGACATTTCCTGTCTAACATAGGCAGTGAGGGGAATCAGATGTGTCAGAGGTCCATGTTGCAGGGGTATTGTGTGGTAGACAAAGTGGCCTTCTACGCAGCGCTTATAGTGCTATACCATGACTTTAATAAGGGGTTTTTTTGCCACCGTCTCACACGGCATTCTCAGAAGCAAACTGCAGAAGCAGTTTAGGTGAAAGTTCTGTGGCATGAAATATATACTGTAATATATAGTACTGTAATTACTTGGAGAGTTATCATCATTTATCCCTCGAAATGGAGGGCTGTATCACAAAGGCTTCTGCAAGGATGACTTCCAAGTGGAGTATTATCAGCGACTTGGATAACTGAATAGATAGTAGCCATTACCTTTCATTGTAGAAACAGCAATCCAATCTCTATTTAGACAATACTCGGGTAATGAAAAACCCAGCCCATAGAACACATAATTCAAATTAGTGATGGGAAGCACAACAGAAGCAGCAAGAACGTGACTTTCTTGAAACTAAGAACCAATATTAAAACCCCCTTTTATTTATTTCTGAAAAGAAAATAAACCTTGATATGTGGAAGCCTTGCTCCAAGCATACATTTGGGAAGCAAGAGCATTTCTCATCTACTTCCAGCTGTACTTTTATGTTTTGTTCTCAAGGGAAATTCTAGAGCCAATTGAAAGTCCATTCCTGTAGCCCACTGCAATAACAGGGGACTTTTTTTGAAAAAGAATACAATATGGGCAGTATCATTTTTTAAGCCAAAGGGCCCCTGCAAGCAGACAAGGTTTGATGCAAACAGATTGTTGCATGGCTATGCTCTAAAATATATAACACTGTTACAGTATGTATAATTAGGTTAGACACCTAGACTGTCCTAAATGAATAACCCCAAGTACCTCAAAGTTACAGTAGCTACGTAACACATGAGCTTCTTAGAGAGCAAAATTTGCTCTACCATGTACGTAGTTCCACGGAAGATCAGTCAGTTTTTGCATGTGACAAAAGACATAAAAAGCCACTTCCCTAAATAGTTCAAGATGCCAACTAATTAAACTGACGAAAACAAAACCCAGTTCTTTCTTCAAAGCTGTAGCCGAGTAAATTATCTCTGTGAAACTCTTGGTTGGCTTTTCCTGTGCTTCATGAGTACAAATTTTGTACATATGGAAAACAACAAAGGCAAAACCATGGCTGATACTGAAAACAGTTGTTCTGGTTTTGCTGAGATAAAATAATAGAATGAGTTTTCTGTTACATTTTGGTTTAGTTTGTGGCCAGTGATGGTATGCAGGTGCCCGTGGTGATCAAGGCCATTAGCAGTTTTGAGTTAACCAGGTGCTAAAGCTATAAGGAGCAAAAGCTAGGGCAGCTGGCCCAGCCTGGCCCACAGGTGTTTTCTATACCATAAACGTCACGTTCACTATAAATTGGGAAGTTTGGGGGGGGGATAGTGCTCTCTTTATTCCTCTCTGGTTGTTGTCTTTGGAGGGTCTTGCTATCACTATATAGGCTAAATATAACTTTGTGTCTTTTGTATTAGTATTGGTTTATTTTATTTTATTAAATCTGCTTCAGTTTTAACCCATGAGTCTCCCTCCTTTTCCCAATTCCCTTTCTTTTCTGGGGAGGGGTCACTGGGTGATAAAGTAACTGGTTATTGTTTAGCCCTGGGTGTGGGCTAAATGGAGACAGTGTACAGTGTGAGATAATGAGTGTTTTATACTAAGAGACTACTTAATGATGCTCAGTGGTGAAAATTCTATCTAAGCAGTCATAGGTGGGTTTAAAGTCCACCTGCTCTGAGGTAATTGGAAAATTTACATGAATTTAAATTTCAGTAGGACCTGTGGTTTTGAATACAGATTCATGCAAATTTATCCTGATGGGCACATAATGCTTTGAAAAAGTTTAAAGCAAGAGAAAAATAGCATCTCAGCAGTATGTAGACAAAGGAATAGCTTGATTGTATATATAAATCAACATATGTAGTCTCTGTGTACCTATTCTGCATACTCTGTGTATAAAAGCACACATACTCTGCCTTGATTTTAATGAGGTTTTGTCATAGAATAATTTTCCCTATGCCATAATACACTGAAAATCTCATAATAATAAAAGAGGTAATACGTCTCCATACAGCCAGAGTCTTTGTGACTGGTATCTATAGAGTACAACTAGCTCTGATCACATGCAATGGGTGTCTTAACATCCTCCCACTGGTCTTTAGTTTGACACCGTGGAGAATTGAACCAGTCAAGTCTCGGGCAGAGATGTTTAGAACGCTTTGGAAACCTTGACTCGGGTTTATCACTGGTGAGCCAGTTGAGAGTCTCTTTTTAGCTGAACACTTTAACTTCAACTGTTTCCAGTGCAGGGCGGAGTATTTCTCAAAATAACGACGGAGCTTTATGCTTTATTTCACCGGGCTTTTGTGTTCGGGCCGTTTTGGCGAGCGCTACCGTGCTGGTGGCAGCCCGCCGCCTCACGCCGTTACTACTTGAGCAAACCGGCCCCGGCTTCCCCCGGAGCTCGTCCCACGGCGGGAGCCTTGGGAAGGGCTCGGTACCGTCTCTGCAGGGACCTCCTGAGGACTCCCTACGGTACCGGCGATACCGGTACTTGAACACCAGGCGTGCCGGGAGGAGGCTTTACCGGGGCGGGTGAGGGACACTTATACCGGCCCTGTGGCAACGGCGCCTCCCCCTCACCGCCCACCCCGGGCCGAGCCGGCCGCTGGGCGGGCGGAGGTGGCGGGGAGAGGCGTCCCCTCTCCGGAGCGCCCGCTGCGGTAGGCGGCTGCCGCTCTCCGCCGCGGCTCGGCCCCTCCGCCCCAGTAACGATGCTGTCCTAGCGAGGGACGATGACAGGGAGCGGAGAGGGGCAGAGCCGCCGCCGGGAGCCCCTCTCTCTTGCTCGTCTCCCCGGCGCTTCCCGGCTCCCGCTGCCGGGCTGCGGGAGGAGAGGGCGGAGGGGCGGCGGTGGTTTTATGGTGAGGGTTTTGTCCTCCCCAGGTGCTCTGTCCCTCGCCGGGCAGGGCTTTCCTCCTCCTCCTGCCTCCTTCCCCGCCGCACACGCTGCCGGACGAGGCCGGCCGACAGCCGGAGCAGCCGCCGCCGCCTGAGGGGACCCTGACGATGTCGAACAAGAGCAGGAAGAGCAAGGAGCAGGGGAGAGTGACCTTCCCCCCGCAGCAGCAGGAGGAGGAGGAGGAGGGGGCAGAGGAAGAGGAGCAGGAGCAGCAGCAGCGCCGGCGCCGCGGCTGGAGAGGCGTCAATGGGGGGCCGGAGCCCCCTCCGCCACCTCAGAGAGCCGTTAAAACCCTCCGGGAGCCCTACGGCTACTACCCGCCCCCCCCGCTCGCCAGCACCATGTAAGTTGAGCCCCGGGGGTGCGTTAAGAGGGTGCTGGCCGGTGACTTCCCCGGGGGGGCCGGCCGCCGCGTCCCCGGCAAGTTGTGGCGCTGGGAAGCGCCGGCGGCTGCGGGGCGGCCCGCTCCGTCCCGGGCCCCGCGGCGGGGGCGCAGCCCGCCCGGCCTGCGGCGAACGGGCGGGACCGGTGCAGCGAGCCGGAGACGGGGCGGGTTTGCGGAGGCTTCGGGGAGAGTGCCTTGGGGGGACAGTCCCGTGGCTACGTGCCCCCGGGCTCCCCGCTCCCTCATCCCCAGCCCCTCGGCTCTGCTCCGGCGGGGTGAGGCGGGGGCAGCACGCAGCAGAAGGCTGGCAGGGCTGCCGGGCGCTGGGGCACAAGAGATTTCATCTCTTTCTTTCCTTTTTTTATTCTTTTTTCCTGGCTACTAGCATAGCTGCCGAGAAAACCTAATTAATGGCTCAGCTACGGTTTAGAGAACCCATTGCACCCTTCTGTACTAGCAGTGCTAACGCATCTCTTTTATATTTTTTTTAAAAACCCAGGCTGTGATAAAACCAGACTCCCCACAGAAATCTAGGACACCTGTGCAGAAAAAGCCTCAGTTCTTGAGATCTGTCTTTACCCTGTTTGATGTTGTCTTCAGGAATACCAGTTTGTTGGTTTTTAAGATGCATAAATATATAAGATGTATAAATGCTGACCATGACTAGACTTACTGCAAGAGAAATACATTCAGTTTTAGTAACATAGATGTTAACTTTCTTTTCTCTGACTTACAAAATATAGGTTGTCCATGAATTATTCACTTATTTTTATAACATGCTGCAGTTTAGGTAGACTTAACCTCTGAGGATTACTTGAGTATTTTATACTTTCAGGACAATATTAGTTCTTAATTAAATATTTTAATTATAAGATGACAAACACTGTATTTTGAGTTTTAGGGTAACATATTCAGCATTTATAGAAGCAGCCTTAATTAAAATCACAATCCAGACAACTGTTAAATACAGAAATAGAGTAGTGCTTAGAGTGGGATAACCACAAATAAAAGTGTTTTTTACCATCCCAGTGTAGAAATTCTTCACAAATACCCTGTACCCAGCAATCCAGACTTCAAGTGAAGGAGTCTTTCACATGTCTTTAGCTGTCTGAAAGTTAGTTGCACTTGTTTGTCTAGGCTCCCTCTGTAGTTGATGGGATGAGAAAGGAAACAGCAGTGGGCAAGCCAGCATAGTCATTTATCTTCTTTCTTGAGGTGCCTGTCTTTCTCCATTCACCATAAAAAGAGCCTAGAGGATTAGTTTAGAGTTGGACACTTTATTTTTAGACAGCTGAAGCTAGCTCAGATGAATTGTAAGCTATGAGTCCTAAACTTCTGGATCCCTTTTAGGTTGGTGTCCTCCTAGAGCTGTTGGCATATTCCTTTAAGAAGCGGGTATTATTCCACCAGGGACTAAAACTAGAGTTCAGTTTGCGCAGCTGTAGGCATTTGAGCCTGGGGTGAGCTCTGTCTGTTGGAATTGCTTCCCAGTATATAATTCTTGTGATCCTGTCCTGGGAGTCTATGACAACAGTGATAACTGGTGGACTGACAAAAGGGCTGACATGAATCAATGTAATAGGAGTGTATTGAACTGACAGGGCATGGAGGCAAAAGACCCCCAACTGCCTTTTCCCCTCTTATGTGCCCATGGTCATCCTCAGCATAGCAGTGGGATTTTTCTTCTGGAGTAACATTTTGTGTTTGCTGCTAATGCCTAAAATCATAGCCTTGTTAATGAAATGAGTATCAGTTTGCTCATAATGCGCTCAGATTAACACACATAAGGCTTTAGCATGCACAACGTGAGTACGAGAATCCTTGACTGGAAGAATTTGTAGTCTAAATACTCAATACTGACAAAGTGCAAGGGGAAGGAGGCAGGAAGATGTCAAGTAGTTTGCACAAGAAGATGCACTTGGTATTTGAAATGTCTTCACTCTGAAAGCTGTAACCTGTGCGAGGTACCTGTCAATGTACAGCTGGCTCCCTTCTGTGCCAAATATTGCTGGAAAAAGTAATTAACCTCAGATTCCAACTAAGACTGCAGTCTGGATGTAATACTTGTTTCACAAGGTACTGTGTGTCCCAGTGGGAAAAATGTGGACAAAACCTGTAAATTAAGTGTAGTAGGGACTGGATGCCTGATTCCCTGAGTCTCTTGGAAAATCATAGCTTAGTTTCCTGAGTGGAACCACAGAACACAAAGGACTGAGTGTAAATGGGGCTTTAAAATTCTTTGTTGCTGCAGCCCTGTTAACTTGGTTCTTTCCTGGTGAGATGTTTACCTTTTTCTGTGTGTGCATAGATGTACTCCTGTCATCAAAATACGGTCCTTTTTTTCCCCACAGGAATTCAGATGGTTGGTATTTTCTGTTGAGGAGTTAGTGAAGAGTAGTGGTAGGAAAAAGCTCTGCATAGTTTGTGGGGCGGGAAGGGAAGGAACAAACTAAGTATGTGTACACCTCCTGTTATCCCATTGTGTTTTGTTCCATTTTTTGACTAATTCTTTCCAGTTTGGAGCCAGAACTTCTGTGAGCTGACATGAGGGCATTTTGACTGATGGATTATGTTGTTTCAGACCAGTGGGAGAGTATAGACCTGAGTCAGATCTTGCAGCTGGCCTGATTTATGTTCTGCTGTTCAGCTGAATTAGCCTCCCTCTTCTGGAAAGCCCAGGCAGTGGTTCACAGAAGGGATAAGGAAGCTCTTGTTTAATACATTTTAGATTTGGTGCAGGGATTCCCAAATTGTGTGGAACATGCACAAGCTTTGATGCAAACATATGTGAATGTGACACTATTTTTATTGGTGAAGCAACAAATTTACCAGCAGCCTCTTCCGGCATGTGGCTGTAGCAGAGTTTGGAGGGATGGCAAAGCCTTCACTGGGGAGAGGCAGTGAGGCTGGGGGGATTTTCCCCCTAGCACTGCCCGTGGCCCTGCACAGAGCCAGGAGCTGCTGCCTCACATGGAACAACTCAGTCTTTTCCTGTGATGGTAACGAAGCAAACATTTGAGATCACTTTAAGAGATCTCGGGAGTCATGAGCTAAAATGCTGCTTGTCAGAGCACTTACTTTTGGAGTAAGGCAATTATCATCCTTTAATTTTAAAACTGGAACCTCAGAGGTTGCTTTTGGCAGAACAAGAGGCACAATCCGCATCTCCTGTGTGGCTCACTCCGGCATTGTTGCTTTCCAATGTGTGTGCACATCGCATATTCTATGATATGTGTCTATAATCACTGGGCTCCATTTCCTTTTCAGGGCTAGAATAGGATCAAGATCACTAATGTTGTACTGCAGTTTAGCAGTGGCGTAAACTGCTTGTAAGTTGTTGATGCCACCTTTTATTGCATTTAATAGTTCAGGGAGAATAACAGCCTATTCTTCAGTACAAATGTTAGAAAATTGCTCTATGGATCTGGGAGGGCCCAGAATGAAACCTCTGTGTCTCCAACTTCTCTCTTTTTCTTTTAAAATTGCTTGTGCAGTTTGCAGTGTTAAAAAATAGACTTAGAAACAAGATTATAAATCTTTTGGATTGCTGTTGATGAGATAACAGCAGAACAGAAGGAATTCTCAGGTCAACTGTTTGTCCCATATTTCTGTCCTTCTGCTACAGTTCTGAAAGTTTGAATGTGGAAAGGGATGGGTAGGCTAACAGAGTAGCAATCTGTAATTGAAATAATCCATGGTAAAAGCAGTGAAATCATAGTGCTTACTCCAGTCCTTTGCAGTTGCTCTGCTGCTCAAATTTCTAGCCTTGTCCATAGGAGTAACTGTCCAGGCAACACTACAATGAAATGTAAGGTCATAGTAAATGTGATGCATACAAAACACAAGAAACAAGTGGCCATTGCTTGTTTACTGGAAATCTTGTTAAAAATATTTTTTTATTGCACACATTTTAGATGAAAATATTTAAGGTAGGCATAAATATGTTAATGTAGGATAGGTTTTTGTGTCTTAGGACATTACCTGGTATGTAATGAACCAGTTAGTTCTTCAGAGTGCACATAATATTGCTCTATCTAGAAGCTTGTGATAGTTATCATGAGGTAAAGGTCGTAAAAGGTGGTGTACTCCTTTAGGAGCCGTGGCTTCACTAATGTGAGAATTCCGCTGCAAAGCTGAAATGGAGGTGTCCAGCTTTCGTATTATTCAACAAGGGGCTGACTTAAGGTCCTGTCACATCCTGGTTAATTGTCTTGTAGTGAGTTATCACAGAAGCAGTCAGGTTGGAAGAGACCTCTGGGATCATCGAGTCCAACCATTGCCCTGACACCAACATGTCAACTAGACCATGGCACTAAGTGCCATGTCCAGTCTTTTCTTAAACACATCCAGAGATGGTGACTCCACCACCTCCCTGGGCAGCCCCTTCCAATGTCTAATGACCCTTTCTGAGAAGAAACGCTTCCTAATGTGTGTTCATTTACGGCTGTCACTGAAGTTACTGAGAGTTTGCGTAAGTAGGAAGCAATGAACTAGACTTAAGCTGGCAAATGGGTAATGGTAGCCGTATAGTTAGGAAATCAAGCTTGTAACTTGAGACCATCCTTGTTTTATACTGATGAATGAATGATTCTGAAGGTTGGTTTATGGTTTCTGAAGTTCTTCCTTCTTGCCAGTGAAGCTCTTTTGTTCCTCAAAACAGCTGCCTAACTGGTGCACGCTTAAGGTCAAGTGAAATGTGTCCAGTTGTGGTGGAACTGGTGTACTTCAGTTAACATCACTGCTCTTCTCCAACTCCATCCTTCTTATTTGTGCTGAGCATCAAACAGAGGCTTGAGGCTTTATAGACCCCTTGGCAGTTTTTCTGCTGCGAAATGTGAAAACTAGTTGTGCAAAAAATGGAGGGGCTCAGGTGCTGCTTCATGTCAGCAAAAGGGGACTGAATTCGGTCCTCTCACCTTCCTGCTGCATACCCCATAGTGTAATTATGCAACCCATGTACAAGGACTAGAACTTAATGTCATGGTGTATCTCTGCTGAAGAATTAACATAAAATAACTGGGCATTTTTCTTGCTTGGTTCTTGTGGATTTTTTTGCCACGCGTTCTACAGATTTTTAATTTTTTGTATTCTTTCAACTATTGGGAACAATTGGGAAGAGGAACATCACGATTTCTATCTCTCTTTCCCTTTATCAATGTAAGCTGTCAGCTCCTTACAGAGACAAGGGTGAGAATATGAACTTTAAAGGCTTTAGGAAATAGAACACAAATAATTAATGCACACTCAGTTCTATTTTAATCATATTTTTAAGCCAGTCTAATGATATTTAGAGATGTGACTTGAGATTTTGTTGTTTTGATTACTTCAGTTGGCAAATATTACATGCAAAATATACTGAAAACTGTTAAATAGTTAAAACTAAAATTTTAACTATTTTCGTGCTTTGGGATAGCTTAAAAATATTAGATGTAAGAACAGGAGAGCAGAGAATGGAATAGGAGACCTTGTACCTGATGCTGCTTGCATGCAATACTCTGGCCAGTGCTGCACTGGCTTCAAGGTGTTTGAATTTGCTGAGGGAAGAGGGGAAGAAGAGAGGAAGGATGTATGGATGAACCTAACAGTCTTCTGGCTGTATGGTGCTGTATGAGACTTTTTTGCTTTGTATTTTTTTTGGGAGGTCTTGACAATATTTTAGTCCTTAAAATATCAAGCAACTTTCATCTTTTCTTAGAGAAGATACTGCAGTCACTTCAAATATGTCATCTCTTGTCACAAGGTTTATAGCTAAGGAAATCTTCTTTATTGGGAAGATACTCTAATGCAACACTTCTGGAAGGATATGCAACACTTGGAAGGATCTAACTCTTTTAACAAGAGTCAGATGAGTCAATTCAGTCAGTGGGTTTTGAAAGAAAGATAAAACAGAAAATAAGTGTCACATTTCAAAATATCCAGTGATGTCAACAGGCATATTTTGTGCAGTGGTAATAAAGCTAAGCTCGTTGTTGGAAGATCACACACACAAAAAAACCCGCCTGCGTTTAAGAGGCTGTCGCTCTGGTTGTGGATTTGAACCTGCAGCGATTTGGGTGTGCAGCTTTTGAAGCTGCCCATGCAGGTTCCGCTATATTCATTGAAATGCATAGTCTTTGTATGTGCCCAAGGTGTGTGTGGCATTTTTCCCTTGGTTCTGTCCTTTCACAGGCTGACGGGGTTTGCTTCAAAAGGGCCGTTTAATATTTTGTTTTGCCATCGGCATTCATTACATGGACACACATCTCCCTTAATGCAGATTACCTGGCTTTTGCACTGAGGGTAGAAGGATTAATTTCCTCTTCACTTTTTCTGTCTGGCCTTTTACTCTTGTATCTTGAGTTTTTCACTGACGTAAATAAATTGATTTTCACAATGCTCCTGCAAAATGAGAGCCTACTGTTCTTTTTCTATAGATGAGGAACAGAGGCACATAGGACTTAAGGACCAAATTGGAAATTTGTAAGGCCTATTTGTATCTATGTAGCATCTATATAGTGTTATATGTATTCAAAGCACACCTTCCATTAACTCATATATTGTTTATCAGCTGCACTGGTGTCTCTGTGCCCAACAAATCAGCTGAAGTGATCTCTATCCCTTGAGCTAATGGATTAACTGATAGCAGCTGGAGGATGTTTCTCTCAATATTGAGCTGGAGTAGAAAGGAAAGGGAGATTGCTGATGGGTTTCACATTTACTTGCAGATGGTAGTGAAGGGAGGTTATGGTATCCTGAGTACCTTTCCAGGCCTTTGGCCCCTACTCTGGCAGGCATAAATGCTTCTCTTCTTCCCCCATCTGTGACCACTTTAGCTTGATCCCATCTATTCTGTTGTTTCAGACCTTGCCAGGCAGTTGTTTCCTGTTCTTTTCTTCAGCTAGGTAGCATCTGCTCCTCAACCTCTTGTCTTAGGTCTTTGCAACTCCTAGTCTTGTGTCTCTGAACCTCCTCTCCCCTCTCTAGTTTCCTTACCTAGCTAGGTCCAGCTCAGCATCTGATCTGTCTGTTCTCTCAGCCCATTCCTGTTTGCTCCCCACTGCTCTCAGACAGTATCTTCACTGCTTCATAATCCCAGTTTCTGTGTTTTCTGAATTAGCTTGCTCACCCTTTCTTTTCTCCTGTTCCCCTTCTCTTTTCTCCCTCTTTCTGCTTTTGCAACTAGTTTTTGAGGGGAGTTCACAGCCTCCCCAGGTCTCGGTTCCCTTTCCTAAACAATCTCACTTTCCTACACTCAGGTTTCCTCTTTCCAGCACAGCCTGTCATCCCAATTTTCACTTTCATTCAATAGCTCTTTGACTTTCCCATTTTTCTTGATTGTATTACAAGAATGCATGAGGGCTTTTAAAAATATATATATATACACACTCATGTAATGATGTTAGATAGCTTCTTCCTTTCAGCTCCTGGAATGGTAGATGTATAATAGAAATAGGCCCAACATAACCCACAGCATTGCAGAAGTCCAGCTGGAGTGAGAGCTGATCCCAGTTTACAATGGATCATGCCTGGTGTCTGGAATCTATGAGCAGTTTAGTATCCAGAAAGTTTATTGAACGTCTAGTAACTGTTGTTTTTTCAAAGACTTATAATTTGACTAAATTGACTCATGACTAGAATCTTCCAGGTTTGGTTAATGTTTCTAGTAGTAACACTAGAAGGCATGAGATCAGGCTTCACTGTGTGTTGCTTGGCAAGACATCAGGAAGAAAACTTGTTTTCACCTCTCATTTACATAAACTACAATACAGTAAGCATAAATATTGCCTTCCTTAAACCATCAGCTTGAATGCTTATGGTGGGTAGTATTAATTACTACTGAAAAGTAGTATAGTAGATGTGTTTTCATTTTATATGTATACTGAAGTGAGTTGGGAGGGATTTCTGAAGAGAAGTGACGTCTTACATAAAGTAAAAAAAAAAAAAAATCTTGCCCATGCTAACAAAACAGAAATGGCCTGTAGCATTGAACCTGTTAATGCTTTAGGTTGCAGGCAAGCAAGCATGAAGGCAGATCACAATAAAGAATACTTCTTGTCAATAGATGGGCAAATGACAAGGGACAAAATAAGTCATTATTTTTGTAGCCACAGGAGAAGTGGAAGCTACAAATAACCAACATAGTGAAATTCTGTTACTTTTTTGTTTTCTCCTTAGGTACATTGAAGAAAGTCCATCTCTGAGACGTATGACTATGATGAGGGAAAAGGGAAGGCGTCAGGCCATTAGAGGCCCGGCATTCATGTTCAACAACAGGGGCACCAGTCTTACGGCTGAAGAAGAGCGCTTTCTAGATGCAGCAGAGTATGGGAACATACCTGTGGTGCGCAAAATGCTGGAGGAGTCAAAAACACTGAATGTCAACTGTGTTGACTACATGGGCCAAAACGCCTTGCAGCTTGCTGTAGGGAATGAACATTTGGAAGTGACAGAACTTCTGTTAAAAAAAGAGAACTTGGCACGGATCGGAGATGCCCTGCTGCTTGCAATCAGCAAGGGCTACATTAGGATAGTGGAAGCAATTTTGAATCATCCTGGGTTTTCAGTAAATAAGCGACTGACTCTGAGCCCTTGTGAGCAGGAGCTCCAGGATGATGATTTTTATTCCTATGACGAAGACGGTACCCGCTTTTCTCCAGATATCACTCCCATAATTTTAGCTGCCCACTGCCAAAAATACGAAGTCGTGCACATGCTATTGATGAAAGGAGCAAGGATAGAAAGACCTCATGATTACTTCTGCAAATGTAATGACTGTACAGAGAAGCAAAAGCATGATTCTTTCAGTCACTCTAGGTCAAGAATAAATGCATACAAAGGACTGGCTAGTCCGGCTTATCTATCCCTCTCCAGTGAAGATCCAGTACTCACTGCTCTAGAACTCAGCAATGAACTTGCCAAGTTGGCCAACATTGAAAAAGAATTCAAGGTAATGGTGTTTTGGTGTTTCTCTCTTTGTTATTGTTTTAAAGTTGCTGGTACTTCATTATGTCTTTAGGTGCTTGAAATTGTTTGCTATGTCCTTGCTTTTTCAATTGCGAATGCTTTAATGATATTTATTGTCTCTTTTATTCTTGATTTTGAGTTTGCAATACATAAGTCTTTAAAAAAGAATTTTTAATGAAATTAAATTGTTTTTGAACCTGCTGTGTATGGAGAAAATTGGAAAAAGGGACAGTGTGTATTCTGATAACCTTGCAGCAGATGGAAAACAATTTTAGTTGCTGTAGCAGTCAAAAATCTTTCTTAGTTACAAATGCTGAGTCTAAGTGCAGAAAGCAGAAACTATGCTTTTCTTGAGCATACTGCAGCATTGACCTTATTACCAAGTTAAGAATACAGAAAGTGGGGTTTTTTTGACGCACCTTTTGGAAATGTCACTCGTTCAACACCAGCTGTTAGACTGATTACAGATGTAGGTCCTGTTATCTGTTTTTGAGCTATATCTGGTTTAGTGTGTCAGTGCCCTGACTTTTCTATATATTTCAGCTTCTCCATCAGACAATTAATGACTTAGCTAACTGTTTCCCAGTGCTTTTTTTAATGAATTTGCAGTTCTGTTGAATACCTTGAAAAGTACAGTAACACCTGCCTTCCCCCTTGCCCGTCCCCTGCCTTCCCCCTTGCCCGTCCCCTGCCTTCCCCCTTGCCCGTCCCCTTCCCTCCCAACCAAATTCCAACAAAAAATCAAACCCCAGTAGACTGCGTGTAATAAGAAAAGCTCAGCTTAGGGAATGACAGATTGTTCTCAGTGAGTAGTGATTTTAACAGCACTGTATCTAGTTTTAACAAGAAATTTAATGGGGTTCTGCAGGGTCAGTGGTGGGTACCACTTGTTTGTTTAATATCTTCATAAATGATCTGAGAGAGGCAAAAGATGCATTAACCTTTTTGAACAAACAGGAAGCATTGCTAACACTGTGGAGTAATGAAAAGAAATAAACAACATGGAGAAATACAGGCAGAAATTAATAAAGTGAACTTTACCAGAAAAGGAAGAAACAGTTTTAGACTCCTGAGAAAGAATAGCTCCAGATACAGCTAAGTGAGTTAAAATATAATTTAAAAATAAGGTTTCAGTGCTGAGAAGGATTCATGTGTTGCACCACGCACTAATGAAGTGTAAAAGCTTAAACCTCTCCTTCCTCTCCTTCCTTTCCTCATACCATGCTGCGTATTGTGTAATTTGGCAAATGGATTGAGTACTTCCTCAATGTATTTATCCAGGAGTATAGGAAAAATGTCATAATTTTTCTTTTTCCTCTGCTGAAAAAGTACTGAACTGGGAAAGCTCTTTGTGAACATCAAATTGAAGAATTGGAGAATTTTATCATATGCACAGAGCCTGTTGGCTTGTGTGCTTCACAATGAATTACAGTTATGTGCCTCACTTAGAGACCATTACAGAAGGTTAAATCTCTGATGTGTGTAACTCAGTCCTGTTTATCATTGATTCCTTTTCAACTAGGCCAACAACCTGAGCGCCACAGAGTCCCCAGAATTGTGTGCCCAAGATGGAGATTTATGGGTTTTCTGAATAACACTTTGGTAGTTGTGGATAGAAACCTTTTCTTTTTTTGTTGTTGTGTTGTTTTTTTTTCCTCCTGCAGCTCCTTAGAGAGAACTTTTCTTCTGGGGTGGCACCTTAGAAACTCTACCATCTCTCTTTTTCTTTGTGATGCTGCATACAAATTTTGTTTATTATACCTGTGTTCAGAAACACTGGTGGGCTTAGGGACTCAATTTAAGTGTTATGTAACTCCCTAGGAACCCAAAATACAGTCTTTGCCACCAAAAGCTAAATTAAGGCAAACTGTCATGTATTTGTAAGGGGAAGATGTAGATGGTTAGAACTGAATAGAAGAATTTCAGTAAAAATATCCATTTTTAGTTCCCATAGCTCCCATATCATAAGTACTAACACCATGAATACAAATTTCATCAGAAAAAAAACAGCTTGAAATTTTGGAGGAGAAAAAGTGATATTTTTTGGTTGTACTTATTTCAAACCAGAACTAAAAAAAAAAATCCTTCAGTTTTGAAAATGTTAAATTGTTGCAGAATAAAATATTCTGGTTTTCAATTTTTTCTTTATTTTCTTTTTCTTGACTGTTTAGCCTCTATTTTCAGATTTCAGTGGTTTTGGATAGCACTTATACAGCTGCTAACCTTGCCAGAAGGAATATAGGGTGAACCTGTTTAAAAACACCTG
The DNA here is from genome assembly GCF_013368605.1 of Nyctibius grandis. Lineage (NCBI taxonomy): Eukaryota > Metazoa > Chordata > Aves > Nyctibiiformes > Nyctibiidae > Nyctibius > Nyctibius grandis. Next base: position 80,957,718 of record NC_090663.1, read on the forward strand.
AGGGCAAAGCTTCCTAGTAAATGCTTGCTAAATTGAACTTTACATCTTTTGCATATGCAAAGTCCAGTCTGCCTCTCACTTAGGATTTACACTAACAAATTCTGGTGTTTGTGTGCAAACCAGAGTTTGCACACGCATATTAGAAATGTGGGAAGATGGCTTAGGACATTCATTCATGATGGTCAGTTCCCCGTGAATATTAAAGAAACTTATTAATTACACTGATTTAATTTTTTTTTCCCTTCAGAAGTAAGGAGAAAGGATTCAAAGAAACCAGTGAACCCTCATTTTTGCTGGAAGGTACGAGACGTGTAGCCAAAAAGAAGGACTGAAAATGAGTAAAAATAGATGGGGAATCTGGAGCCCTAAAGACCATTTCACTCTACTTCTTTCGTCCTCAAGCTTCTTTACTTCCTACTCCTTTGAAATCCTTGTTCCAAGCTCCTGTTGTTCCTTTTGCTCTTCTTCATTTATTGTAGTTTCTTGTTGACACTGTTATTCCTTTTTTGTTCTTTGCATCTGCTTGTTGTCTTCTATTTTCTTCTATTCAGTTCCCTCTTTGGATTTCCTTTTTTCTTCTCTCCTTTCTAAGTGCTTGCCTAATTTTCTTTGCTCTTCTTGTTTTGTTTTGTTTTTCCTCTGTCTTCCTCCCTTTAGGTTCTTATTACATTTTCTAATCCTGGTAAAGTGTGGCTGGCTTGTCTGAACATGCTGGTGACTCCTCTTTAGGTCTGGAAACCAGCTAAGGGAACAGCAGAGATTATCAGTGCCTGGTTGTCAAAGCAGCAAGACATCATTTTAGTGGCTGGTATAGCAGCATATCATCCCTGTGGCCAGGGCAGGAACTACAGTATTTCTCTTACCTTCCTTGGTGATCCTAGTCCCCATTCCAGGGTTTGACAGCAGGATTTCAGATGACATCAGAAATTTCAGTTTGTTTTATCTGAGTCAAGACTGCTACCAAATCATAGAAAAACAACCCTTCACTCTTCCATACCTACTATTATCACACCCAATTTCAGTCTCTTAAAGCAGCTGATTAGATTCTTTCCTGTCAGTTTCTTAGGGGTGTTTTATGTATAGTAGAGATAATTAGAAGGAAAGCAGCATTGTTGATGAAGTTCTGTATTTGAAATGCAAAACCAGAGTTCTGCTTTGCTCTGGGCTTCTTCACCTATTTTGATATTTATAAGGGCTTTTATAACCCATGTGCCTGATCAGAAAGTGTTTTCAAAGTGTATCAAATCTGCTGGTTCGATTCCTTTCTTTTGTTGAAACGGACTTTTTTTCTAAAGTTAGAAAAAGTTATGGAGTGGTGGTCTGCTGGCATCTGTCTTTATGAGTGGTTAGAGATCTCCGAGGTGTACTGCTTTGTACCTGATAGACTGGCTAGGGAAGCTCAGTCTGGAACTGTATCTTGTCTTAATGTAAACAAAATGTTCATTACTGTAGTTGGAAAATCATGTTTTCCAATCCCAGTAGCACCACAAAATACTTTTCAATACAAATATTCCCAATTTTTATGGTTTTTTTTTGTTCTTCTATTTTTAGCAGACCCTGGCCACTGTGGTTGCTGTGAGTTACTAAAGTTAATTGATACTTCTCCTCCTCCCTGAGAACTTTAAAACTGTTACTGCACAGTGATGGGAGAATTCCTAGCAGTCAGAACAGCTGATGGAACTTTCCTTTGGAGTCACCATAGAAAAAACCAGTATGAGGTAGCTAAAAAGCCACATGATAGGCTTTGTGTACCAGCTTTCAACTAAATACTGTCCTGTGTGAGCAAGCTCAGTTCTCCCAGTGGAAGTTGCGCTAGCTGATATCATGTCAGAATTTGGTCCATCATAGCAAGGATCAAAAAGATCGTAGTCCTGCTTTATATAGGATAAATCCCTTCTTTGCTTTGTTCTCAGCTTTGCTAAAAGCTCCTACTGAAACCAACAGAAGATGTGGACGTGCATCTAAAAGCGGAATCTGTCACTGCTCCAAGTAAATTTACATAGTGTTATCTCAGCTGAACTAACAAAGAGTGTTCAAGCTTGATCTATGTTTAGGTCCAACTTTTAAAAGGACAGGGCCCAGATCCATAATCATTAGTGCAATTATGTGCTTGATTTGCATATACAGTTCCTGCAGTTATATATGCAAACTGGCTACATATGTGATCTCAAAACGGCCACTTAATACGTAATACTCAACATAAATCTATGATTGCGTATAACATGTGAGAACTAGTTATGCAGTTGTGCATAGTCACAAACTGTGGTGCTTACAGGAACGTGGCTTTCATAACAGAAAACATATATACAATTTGTTTGACTGCATGTATAAATTTTCTTTGGAATAGTGAAAATCTTGTGGGTGAAATCAGCTGAAGATTTTTTGTTCATAGGCTTCATTCTTTGCACACAGATTGGTATGTTCTTTGTAAAAATTGTAGATGAACTCACGAGGTAGTCTTTAACGTTATGAGTGAGAACACAGCATGCAGAGTTGGGCAGGCTGAGATCCAACCGCTGATGTGTGCCAGAGTCCTCCGAAACTGCTCCTGAGACACAGTTCTGCAATTCCAGTCATCATCAGTTGTCCATTATGTACCGGTGTCAGCTATGGTGTCTGTGAAATGCAGAATACAGGCTGATACTTTTGATGTTACAAAGGTGTCTGTGTAACCATTAATTTTTTGAGAGATACCATTTAAGATGAAACAGTGAAATGAAACAGTCTGTAGTCTATTGAAATAGCAGTCTTCATGTGATACTACTGCGATCGCAATTTGTCCCCCTTTTTCCCAAGTAAGGTGATTTTACCCCACTTTTGACATTTGTGGGCAATATTTTGCAATTGTAAGTGCCTGTGAAAATGTACTCTTCTTGCTTAGTTTGTACTAATTGAGAAAACTGTATTAATTGATCTTTTGTTGTAACTGAGTGTGTGACTATAGCAGAAACTTACCTGAATATTTAGATTTTATAAACCTGATGCTAGGCTGTACTTGTGCACTTGCATGTGTGAGAGACTTGATTATAGCTTAAACACAAGGAAACAGATTTTCCTGACTTTTATATTGGAAGTTGTTATGAAGCAACTTCTTGGTAATGTGAATTTTGGTACTACGTTTCTGTGTTATTTTAAGGAAAAAGAGAATAGTTAAATGGTAAAGAAAATGGACTGAAGCTTTAGCAAGAATAACTATTGTTATTTCCTAACTATTAGTCATCCGCTATTTCTCCTTCTTTCTTCACAGTTAGCAAAGAAAAGACCTTGTAAGTGAAGCCATTCCCTGCAACTGGACAGCTCATGTTCATTCATGCAAGGACAAAATTTGGGTTGTGATATGTCATAAAGCACTTGAATAATACAAAACCATCTAAACTAAACTTGATTAAACCTTAATGAGATGTCACCTTTGTTTTAGTATTATTTCTATCTATTCTGTGCTCAAAGACTTCTTTTTTTCTTGTGAAGTTACAAGTCCCTGCAAATTCAGGTGAAAAAGAATGTAGTTTCTCTCTTAGCTATATAGTACTACTACTAAAGTCAGGGAAGTTAGTATATCCTCCCATGCGCTGTGAATAGCTGATTTACAGCTACTTTATAGTGTTAACGAAAAATTGATTACCAGTCTTACTCCTGTTGAATTAGTGTTGCATCTGATTATTATTATGGTTTTTGCTCAGCTATCTCAGTAAATGCCTTTCTTTAGCTGTAGTGAAATGTGTAGCCAATTCTTGCTTGAAATTGGAAATTTAAGGGAGAGTATTCAAGTTCTCACAGATTCATAATAATTGTTGTGAAAACAATATAAACAGTGTTAAGAACATAGGACTTGTGTAAACTGAAGGCATGGCATTGTTTTTGGCTTTACTAGCGTTGTCTTTAGTCTCTACTTCGTTTTCACTGAAGAAAATCCCCATCGTCTTTTTACATTGTCTTACCTCTTTGTGTTTCGCAAGCTTTTACAAGCCTGACTTCTAGCAGTTTATACTTACAGTTCTTGCCCTCTATGATGAAACTTTTTTCCTTGACCAGACTGTCAAGAAAGACTGTTCCCCTTTGTCTTCTTCAAGAGTACTGTTCTAGCTGCCATTCCAGACTCTTCCTCTGCAAGGTGTTTGTCTTTGTAGGATCTCACATCTTGTACTGAAAAGTCTTCTCTGCATTTGGACTTCCATGCTTATAAGTACGTTTCACTCCCTTGACTAGCTTTCTCACAAGATTTTGCCTTTTAAAAAGTCCTAAATCTTAGTCACACATATCACTGCTTATCCTTTCACTGAATGTAATCATGCATCCCAGTATTATTTTTATAATTGGCTCTTCTGTACTGTTCTCCTTGGTTACCAAAAACAAATCTAAAATAACCTTACATCCTGCTGGTTCACTGACAACTGAATTAATTTGTCATCTATGACCAAAGGAAATAACTGGGTCCTTTTTAGGTCTCTCATTAGGACTGGTTGTTTCCAAGTCTGTATCTGGGATGTTAGTCTTCTGTAATAACACAATTCTTAGTAATATTTGTTTGTCTCCAGTAATGTTTCATTTTGATTCATATCTGAATCTGACCTATGGGGATTGATAGCTGATTCTGGCAATTATCCTGTGCAGCCTCTTTTCCCATCTTTTCCCAAAATAATTTGAAACTACTGAGAGCATGTTAGTTTCTCTGTCCCATTTTATAGATGCTAAGTTGAAAATGTGACAAAATGAGCAGTACAAGGAGGTAAAAGTTACTTAGGCACAGGGGAAAGGTGTCTTAGAGAGACTCAGGAGCCTAATATCTTTGAACTGTCCTTTGAAGGAGCTGTGTTGCCTCTACAGGAAATTTGGGGTATTTTGCCCACAACACTAGTGTCCAAGTTCATGCCACAGTTATTCTATGCAGTTACTTTGTCAATCACTGTACACGTTGTTGGGTGTGAAGTGGTTGCAAGGATAAGTGGGAAGCAGAGCAGGTAAAAAAAAAAGGAGGAAAATGAATACAGTATACATCAGAGTAAAGAGTAAGCAGCAGTGTAGAAAGGGCAGAAATGTATTTGTAGCCTGTGAGGCAACTCTGTAAAAATTTTCGTTAATTGTCTGCAAATTTTTTGCAAGTGTGAGGTTAGTGTTTCAAAAGTTCTGGTCCTGGTTTGTTTGTGCAATTCTTATTTGTCCATTCAACTTCCCCTTGCTGCCCATCTGAGTTATTTTCATCACGCTATTATGTCACGTTCCCATACTCAAAACAAACAGCTGTCATCATCTTCTGTTCAAGTGGCTACCTTGTGTCAGAGAAGAAATGATTCTGCTTTACAAAAACTGTAATGTCTAATACGCTCCTAACTTGGCACAGTATGTAAAAGTCACACTGTTACTTTTTAGCAGCTTGTACAGGTTCTTTTTTCCTTGCCATTGACTCTTAAGCATGTTTGTCATGGGCTGTTTTCTCCAACCCTTCTGTTTCAGAATGACTATCGCAAGCTGTCTATGCAGTGCAAGGACTTTGTGGTTGGTGTTCTTGATCTGTGCCGAGACTCGGAAGAAGTGGAGGCCATTCTGAACGGGGATTTAAACTCTGAGCCGGTCGAAGCGCAGAGACACAGAGCATCACTGAGCCGTGTGAAGCTGGCCATTAAGTATGAAGTCAAAAAGGTAACTCCTCATAGCCAGTGCTTTCAGACAGTGTAATAGGAATGCAGTGTCACCTCATTGTTCCACAGGTGTTATGAACCAGTGGTCAGATGCATTACTGAGATATAGTGTGTGTAATCAAGGTTCTCACAAGGCAGAAGCTGGCAGGAGGGGACTACAGTGAAGGAGTTCAGTTTAATCTACTTTCCACAGCTGAGAATTGGCAGGAGATTTTAATGACATAAATCATCTGTGCTAGCAAGGTCAGACCTTTCTCCTGATTAAGCCAAAAGAAGAGATTTCAGTGGAGCCAGATTTTCACTCAGTGAAAGTAAGGATGTGTCTTTCCGCCGGTCTGCGTGATAATATCTAATCCAAAGAGAAGGCTGTATTTGTGAAAATGGTGGTTTCAACCAATGAAAAGAACTGGTTTGTTCATTATTTCTCTTTATTACCTTTGCTTTCTACCTTAAGAACTTAATTGGGCAAGTAACTTCTGGGGAGTAAGTCTTGCAGCTTTCTACTAGTGTTCCTATCAACACATAGGTCTTTTTTTTGAAAAGTCTTCCTTTTACTACTTCGAAAAAGGAAAAGAGAACATCTAAGTTGTCATTAAGTATATTATTTTAATTTATTTTAAAAGATTTTAAAACATTTAAAAATTAAACAGCTCATCTGCAACTGTGTGGGTTGTAGTGAGAAATTCTACCTGGTTTACTGTGTGTGTTCCTTCAAAAAAATATTTTAAAATTCAGTCCTGAAAATGTGTGGACTATATTTGTGGCTAGTTAATCGGTTCATTTCAGTTCTTCATCTTTGCGCCTGTATTTATCAGTGTCTTGTAAAGTGCAATGTGTTGTCAGTTGATGCCTTTCTGGAAGTAATTTTTAGTGAACACTTACTTTGCGAATGAATGTTATGTGTTGAAAAATTGAGCTGTGTATCACACAGTTGACATAGTGCATATCCATTTATTGTGGCAGTTTTCAATGTATAGCTATATGTTGTTCTCTTCAAGATCCCACTATCCTAGCACAGAAAATAGTTAATACTGTGTCCTGCTGTGAGAGGACTCAAGAAATACAGCAATGCCTGTGTATTATTTACTGCTACCTATTTACATGGGTAGCATCATTTCCATTCTTAACAGCCATTATAGTTTCATCATCTCTGCAAGAAGTCTTGTGTCTTTCAGAATAAATAACACTGTATTCTGTGGCCACCTGTTGAGCCAATCTGCCACATAAAATGAATTGTAAACAACCTGCCAGCACAACTGGGAAATGTTGGTGTTTATTATGTCCCCAAAAGATGGTTAACAAAAGTTGTAAACACAGATTCCAAACAGCAAGTCATCGTTTCCAGTATAGAATCGGTCTACAGCAGATAAATGCATATTAATTACCAAAATTCAAGGTACATATATACAAGTATTAAATTAATTAAAAAGGATGGAACAGGGAAAGAATCAAAGTACATAAGCATGTTATCATATCTGAGTAACATGTATTCTTTATGCTGTTGCATATTAATGTTACCAAACCTTTGCTGAGGCTTGTGTCTCAGCTTTCTTGCTGAAGACTCTGTTTTTCTTCTAAGAGGTCATTGTCACTGCTGAAATTCATTGCTGAGCAAAGGGCCATACAGGTCTGTTAAGAATAACAAAAACCTACATAGTGCTAAAAAGGCTATTCCATGTAGCAAACTTGTTCTCCTCTCTTGCAGAGATTAATTATTTGTAGATAAACTCAAGGTTTTGACTCCAATTCATGTCAAATACAGTTCAGAACCTACAAGACTAATGATCTTGGTGGAAGGAAATAAATAGATGGCGTGGAGTTGTTACCGTATTTATACATGTGCTGTTCCCTGTAAATGGCCATTACAGAGGGCATGACAAGGATTGAGCCAGGAAATGTCTCGGCCATGGTGGTCCTTAGGTGCTGGGATTGGCTCCATTATAGCTGTGGCAGATTATAGCGATGTTCTGACTGTAGAATAGATTCAGATGTGGGAACTCCACATGGGATGCTTTCAATCCTATAGCTGTGGGAAGACAAGGATGTGGCTTGTGTTTCTTGGCTTTCAGTAATTCTAGCTGTGCTTCTGGGTGAGCTACATTAAGGTCAGTTCACTGTTGCAAGGCAGATAGTACAGCCAGACAGAACTGCAGGTCCATGAAATGGTTAATGAGCCGTATGCCCTTTTCAGCGGGAGAAGAGACAGGAAAAAACATATGACAAGTGAGCAAATGTGCTTAGAAGTTCACTGCTAGGGAAATGGAGCTTTTAATGCTATTAGTAATGAAACTCTTGCACTCAATACCCTACACACTGCATTAAAGCGTACACCATCTTGTAAAGAGGATATGATTTTGAAGCTAAGATTCAGACTGAAACTGCAGCCCCAATAGTGAAGGACTAAGGGAATTTAAAAACCAAGAAAAACTAGTTAGAACAAGTAATCTTGCTCTGCATGCTGAATTGCTGCTGCTGTAGTGCTTTTAGTATTGCATCTCAACTGTCTTTAGATTGGCAGCAAAATTTCAGAGAAGTTGCTGACCCTAGGCCAGGTTCCGCAGTTCTTGCTGAGATAAAAATCAGAGTGGAACTTCAAAGTGAAATCAATAAGAGTTTGAGTAAAATCACAGGATTTACTTTTCAAACACTGAAGTTTCAAATTGATAGATAAGATTTAAAATTCTCTTTGTATGGTGTGTGTTTGTATCGGAGTGTGCCAGGATCTGTTCCTGCTATGTCTAAACTCAGCCATTAGGATGTCAGGAATAAATAATGTCATACAGAAAAATATTTATATACTGATGACTTGGTTAATGGTCATGAAACTGAATGCATCTGAAGTGTTACAGTCAATTATGCCTGGAAAAGCAGCTAAATTAAAATTGGGATTTTTTTTTTTTAGTGATCAGATACTGTCCTCATGCATCTCTGTTGTTCACTGGGGTTTGGATTGGACCCTGAAATATTAGATAAATGTGATAATAAGATCAACATGTAATGAAAAGTAAGAAACTGCATGGAAAGTAGGGTGAGAGAAGAGAAATGCAGAAGGAACAAAGTTGTAAGAGGATGTGATTGCTAGGTGAAATATGATGTGAATCTGCTGTCCTCAGAGGAGATGAAGCTGGGGGGGAGACAGATACACAGGGGATGACAAACATAGAAGAGGTTGCAGTTGCTGAAAATAAAAACAACAAATTAAAAAATTCAAATATTTCAGCAGAGCTGGAGAGAAGGATGAATTTCAGAGCTTTTATGGATGGGAGAAGTGACATGAGTTGCTCTGAGGGCTTGGAAGTGGTGCATATTGCGCAGTTGCCAACAGTTAGATAAGTTGCTAAGATCTTCTCAAGAGCCCGTAGACTTACTGCCAGAGAAGAACTTGCCATAACCATTGGCATCTCACTAACTCCTCCCTTTTCTGGGAAAATTACAGCACAGGCAGATCTCCTCTTAGCATCAGATCAAAGTGTTGATAAGACCAGGAGGAATAAACCAGCACACAGCTCTGGATGAGACGCAAGAGGGCCCATGGGCTGATTCATAGCCCTAGGCGAGCTCCCTTAAAGCTCCTTTGCTGTTTCTTCCCATTCCCTCTGGTCATAGGAGGAATGACGTGGGTGTTTCTTCTCTCTCCTCTTCCCTGTGATTTTAAGCCTGCTTTTTAAAAATGTCTTTGTAATTTGAAATAATTATTTATTTTCCTGTCTTTGGCCACAGTTAATCTGCTGTGGGGTTTGTCTTTTGATGTCCTGAGTTGAGAATGACCTTTATCTTAGTGAAAGAAAAGATGGGGGGCATGTGTCAGAATGCGCAAACACACACAAAAGTCTCTCTCTTTTCAAATGGGCCAGGCTGGCAGTTTTTACGGTGCATAAGCTTCAAAGGTGACAGCCTAATAAAAAGAATACAAACATAGTTCAAGCTGACATTAATTTAATAAAAGACTTTTAAAATATTTTTATTTCTGTTGGCCATTCCACTGTAGGTACAAACTGCATCAATATGTGTTCTAAGTGGTTAATGAATCACACACCAAAATACTTTGGGACTTCTGTTTTAGAGCAAAGTAAATTAAAATATTAAGATTGCTTCCCTTTTAAAAGTTCATGCAACAGCTTCAGATTCTTCCTCTTGAGAGTTTTATGGTTCCCTCTTTTCATTGCCAATGATTTAATTTGATTTTTTTAAGAAGTCTGCCCTATTGTACTACTGTATGTTCTTTTTAATGAGATTTGGAATATAAATGGCGTTTTGCAGGCAAGACCTGGCAAACAACAGTGTATATAGTACCTTATGATCTCAATAGAGTACAAAGGATAATAAAATGGATATCCAAGGTTTACAGTATTTTTGTTTAAAGTATAAGCAACTCAGATCAAATCTCACTCTTAATCCAACATGGATTATCAGAGTTATCAGAATTATGTTCAAATCCTTTTTTGTGAAACTGCCTAGCATTCTTTACTCCAATTTACTAGTTACTGTCAACCAATGTGACAAGTATATTACCAGATTTCTTCAAATTGCTGTGGTAACTAGGCTGTTTATCCTTGTGCTTAACTGATGTCCCACATACTCTTGTGATGTGGCAGTCTTACATATTCCTGGTTACATGATGTCATCCTGATGGAGTGGTTGCACAGTCTCCTCTGTCCACATTGCTTCATCCTACAGAAATACAACAGTGCTTTAAAAATAGAGCAATACATGCTCACCCTTCAGCAAACTCGACCAAAAGTGATTTTAGTAAAATAAAACTTAAAGCATATCTAAACAAATGCAGTTGTTGGCAGCAGCTTGTTTTATCGTTCCATAATTAATTTGGGAACCATTCCCTTTCCCTGTGAACATACTGAAGTCTTACTGAAGCCAAGAAAAGAACATTTGCATGTATTTGCTGCATAGGAGAAAGACAGAAGTTGACTGTATCTTAAGATTTCGATCTCTGCTCCCTTTCAATTTTGGGACACTTAAGGAAGAATTTGTGGAAGCTAGGGACGAAGGAAACTTATACAAAAGGCTCAGGAGAAGCAAGTTTGTATTGTAATAACTGTCTGAGGAGAAGATGAGCATTAATCCTAAGCCTGTTTTTTCCACATGTCTCATTGTCTCTTCATGACTAGATCCTGTTAAGTTCACTTGATGCCCTATTTCTTTGTCTTGATGTTCATCTGGCTTCCCCTTGCCTTTATTTTAAAGCAGCTGGTTACGAAAGTCCTTGATGATGTCTTGGCTCTGCTTAGTTAAGGTCAGTTGAAATTTTACCGCTGACCTCAGTGGGCATCAGAGTTAGGTCAAAAGAGTAAGTATATTCGAAAATAGTCTTTCACGTGTCCATGTCTGGGTACAAGAAAATTAAGTACCAAAGTCTGGATGTAGGGTTGAACATTCCAAAAATGGCCCAACATTCAATGAACTGAAATTCAGTGGTAGTTGTGTATGCCTAGACTACTGACAATCAGGACATTCTTGTTTAAATGCCTGAATATTATCTTATAAAATTGAGTGCTCACATTTGAAAATGTCAACTTTTGGTCATTTCATCAGAGACTGTATTTATTCAGTTATTTGTACACTTCTGCTCTTGTGGTTTTCTCTGTTATGTTTGATACCTTTTAGTCCTTCTGCTATAGAAATAAATGAGCAAATACTTAATATTGATAAATAATAATGTAAACTAATCAGCAAAGATAAAAGGAATGTCTCATAAAAGAATTCATTAAAAATAAGATTATCTTGCTCAGGAATCACTGAAATGTTAATATTTTTAGTTAAAGTATACACCTCAGATCTTATTTGAGCCTTCTGCAGTGTGTTTTTAAGCTGTTAACAACTCTTTAAAACACAAAGAATAGTATAAGACTGTATAGTGATAACAATCTGTACATTCAAGAGCCTTTAAAATCTTAAAATAGTGAAAAAGGAAAAGTTATTTTTAAAAACTGTCAAATTAGAGGATTTAATATTTGTCAGCTGAGATAGTATCAAAGGCATGAACTTAGAGAAAATACAAAACTGTACAGCAAAATACAATCTGTTACAGAGTCCTTAGAGTATCATCAAAACCATAAGGTCATCTTTTCATCTGGTTCACAAAATGGAATTTCCTTATATTACTGAATGCTAAATTTTATTTTCCACAAAACATAAAAATGTATTTGTAGTAAGTGGCTTCTGATTATTTTCAAATTCCAAGTACATTTAAGTAGAGGTGATAGCTAGCACCACTGATGGTAGTAAGAGAGAAGAAACCCTTTCAGTGTTCATCCCTGTGTGTTCTGGTGAGGTTTAAAATTCTGTGCTGTACTTTTGCTTCATTTATTTCTTGCCTCAGTACATTTTAGACTGAAAATGCATAGATGGTTAAGGAGGTATTTGGAACTTTTGTCAAAGAACCAAATCAAATGGCAATGATGTTTGAGGAGGTCTGTGAAGAGCATGTGCAGGGAAGGGGAGAGGCTAACGGTGGATTATGGTCAGACCAGAATTTTCAGTCTCCACAGAAATTCTGCATGTACCTTGGATCAGCTTGATGTGCTGAGAAATTGCTGGAAGTTAGGACTGAGGTTCAACTCTGACAGGATCCAGTTTGGGTATGTAAAGCTGTTCTGATAATGCATAAAAGGCTTCCATCAGTGATGGCTGTCCACATGTGCAGCCTTGTCCCCAAAGTGCTGCTTTAAATCAGCTCAGCAGTTTCTTCTTTATTTATTAACCTTTATTTTAAAGGAAAGGAGAAAAAACATGTTCTTAAGGTCTGAATTAACACCAGAAATTTAAGGTGGTCATGATGATGTATGTAGCAGTTATGTAACTCTTCTTATAAATTATAATATGTCTTAGTTTTCTTTCTTTTTCTTTACAGTTTGTGGCCCATCCAAACTGTCAGCAACAGCTACTGACTATCTGGTATGAAAATCTCTCAGGATTACGGGAGCAGACCATAGCTATCAAGTGTCTGGTTGTGCTGGTTGTGGCATTGGGCCTTCCATTTCTAGCCATTGGTTATTGGATTGCACCATGTAGCAGGGTACTGAATTTTATAAATTACATATCTTTTACTATTCTAGGAGCTGTTTGTCAATTTCTGGCATTCAAAATGCAATATTGTACTTTTAATTCTGCTGCTTCCAAATTTTAACTAATTAGTGGTATCTTTTGTAATCTCTAGTCTTGAGCCAAAAGATGCTATTTGTTTTATTTGTGCGGTAAAGAGGGGACGACAGTGATGAAGCATGAAAAGAAATTTTTAAGTTTAAAGAAAGAAAAACCCCCTTCTGAGAGCTTTTTTTCTTTTTTAAATTTCCATAGATCCTGCTCACCTCACAACCTCTGCTGTGTAATTGTATCTATATTAGTAATGTGGATTTTTTGAAAGCCATCACTCAGATTCTGTATTAGACCTCCTCTGATGGCATCTTAAGATCTGATGCTGTTGCCATATAAACCATTAGCAGAACATCTGTTGACTTCACTGATGCAGAACTTAATCTTAAGTAAAATATTTGTTATTCTTGCCCTAGGAGGTTTTTTTACCAAGTGAACCATAGAGCAGAAATTAAATTAAACGCGGTATTTCAACCATGTGGTAGGGTATGTTTGTAAAAGAGAGCAACTGTAAACTCTTACCTCTTTAAAATTATATGAAAGTATGTGGGTGCTTCTAACTTTCCTGATGATCTCACAATGAAAATAACAGTGGTTTCTTTGAAATCCTTATAGTCTGTAGCATGTGAATTGTCTGCAAATGAAGCATATTCATAGGTCTTTGGTGAATCAGAAGGAACATTAACGTTTGAAAAAAATTGAAGTAAATTTACTTCTGTGCTGAATGTGGTCTTTCAATTTTATTTTCTTAACAAGTGTACAGCAAAGAAACGTGAGTTTCGCTCATTTATATTTGTTCTTGTAGTTCATCTGAAAAAGAATAAGATTTTGCTCATCTCCTGCATATTTCAAGGGAACCTGATGTTTTCTCTGGGTTAAATATTTATTTACTTTAAAGAGAAACCTCTGTGACAATAGTGTAATTGTTACTGTCATTCTCTGAAATGTCACTTTCCATGAATATCTGTAGTAAAGATATTCCTCACTCACAGCTCCATATTGTAGAAACGTATTGATGTATTTTTAGCTGGTGTCTAATATGGAAAAGCGACATTTGTCCTTGAGCTTTAATTCCCAGTACCAGAAACACCTGACATTTTTCATAGTGCTCATGTCAACTGAAAGCACTGTACATTCAGATCAGTTGTGTGATATTGTAATTTCAAAATGCTTTCTAAAGGTCAGGAGCAGGAAGGGAACCTGAGATTGTTTGCACAGGTAGTAAATGCTCTTCAGTGTGTGCTGGTCCACGTAGTTCATAGTAGCTGACCGCAGTTTCAGGAAAACCATTCCTTGAAATCAGAAAGCTACTTCCAGTTCCCCATCTGCTGAACTTGTTTTTCTCTTCTTATATGATACTGCTGATAATGCAGCTCTTCACAGGGGATTTTGGAATATTGCTTAATATTGGTGATGTATGTGATAGTTTATCACATTAGAACTGTATATTAACATTAATAAAGGTTGGGCATTATATGTGGAGCAGTATGTTGTTCTATTGTACTGAAGGAGACAGGAGACCTTTGGCCTTAAGAGGTGTGCAGCAGCTAAGATGAAGTCATCTGTCTAGCATCTGCCTTCTCACACCTTGTGCAGAGGTGAGCCAAGCATTGTCCCGCTCAGGCCACAGAAAGGAGGTGTATTCCAAAGGACCATTCCTCCCAAAGGGAAGTAGCTGGGAAGGACAGGTAAACCTACATATGCGTTCCCCCCAAGGGGTCTCCAAAGAGGGTCGTTAGGGAATCTCAGTGCCATCTTTGTGCTTGAGCCAAGGCTTGAGAGTGAGGTGGTGCAGCCTCACTGATACCTGCATTTTTTTGAGTACAGGGTGCAGAGTTGCAGCAGCACTGGCCACACGAGACTTTCACTGCCTAAAGGATCCTGGCAGTATTGCTCTCTGAGGAGTGGGCTTATAGCTTGGCACTTCTGATGCTGGCTTGCAGGATAAGCCTAGTACTGATGGGATCACAGACTCTTCTTTTTCATGCAGTGAGAAACAGCGACAGGCCCATTGCTCTTTCCAGTGTGGTCTTCTGGAGGCGGCTGGTCCTTTCTGCTGGTGTAGACAGACTGCCTCTGCTGTTGCTGTTTTGTCCTGCTGGCAGGTGCAGATGTGAATGAAATCGACTGAATTTCCATTGTGATGGAACAGTCATTATTTGTAGTAGACACGGGTTATTTATGTGGCACTTATAGCTCTGAACCTATATTCTGTGAATGGAATACAGTAGGCAGAGATGAGAAGATGAGTCTGGGATTTTTCCTAGAGCTATAGTCATAGATAAGCTAATAGTATGCTCTTGTTGGTAAGGACAGCATTTTGCTACTTGGAGATTTTATTTATTTCTTTAGTTATTTTCCATGGGCTTGCTTCCACCCCCCATTGGTATGTGTGGGCATCAGATCAAACTTTCTGGTCACTGCCATTGTACGTTTGTAATTCCTTGGAGTGTTTGCCCTCAGACATTGCCATCTAGAGTTTATGGAATAACATGAACACTCACTAACAGGACAACATACTCCATGAGGCTGCCTTTCGGAGGCTTGTCTGAAACGGCAAAGCATCACAGTTCGGTGCACTTGGAAGAGTATCCTTTAAAAATGAGGTTTCAGACTGTCCTGAGCTCTGAGTGCCCATCTATGCTTCTGGAATGCCTGAGGAATCAGTTTGCTTCTTTGGGAAAACTGACTGCTTTCATTCTGCCTTTGCAGCTTGGAAGAATTCTTCGAAGCCCATTTATGAAATTTGTGGCACATGCAGCATCCTTCATTATTTTCCTAGGCCTGCTGGTGTTCAATGCTTCAGACAGATTTGAAGGTATAACAACGCTACCAAACGTCACTGTTACTGATTACCCTAAGCAGATCTTTAGGGTGAAGACTACCCAGTTCACCTGGACAGAAATGCTGATCATGGTATGGGTACTTGGTAGGTATATTGCCCCTTCATCTTTATGTCAACTGTTTTCCTGCAGGTATAATTTCTAAAAGAAAGGAGAGAAGCCCAGGTCCCAAACCTTTGCTCCAGCTGCTGCACAGTTAGAATAAACCTTTAGGGCAGATAACAGTGCCTTAGAACTGGTGAGAGTATCGGAGCATCTCTGTGCTGCCTACTCTTGCAGCACGGGGTAAAATTTTGTTTGCTGATTTGCTGCACTGTTTGGTTAATTCTGGTGTTTATAACAGGAGTGCAGGTTTGCTGAAGAGAACACCACAGAGATTATACTCTACTGAAGTGATTTTTGTAAGTAGTATCAGGAAGCCTACGCTGCTGTATGTGCCAGAGGTCAGGAGCTCCCACTGCTCGGTGTTAACGTGCTAGCACGTCAGTGCGTATGTGGCACTGCTGCTTAGGTAGCATTTGGGGAAATCACAGTTTCTACCAGTGTCAAGGGGCTAATGAGTCCGTCCTCATTACTCAGTTTTCTTCACAAAACCAGATCGGCTGTCAGCCTGTTTGAAATTCTGTATGGCAGAAAATGCTCTCTTCTAGCACTTCATCAGTCAGGTGCTTTACGTAGCAAAATGTCAGCCCCATGGTAATGTGGCATCCTCAGCTTTTACAGGCTGTGGAAGAGAAAGGAAGTGTGACTATGGCTGCTACATGAAGGTGCCTCGCTCTGCCTTTTGAATCACTTGTATCTCCTGGTTTAAGCACTGCTTTATCTTAAACTACGTTAGAGTAGGGAGACGCATATCCCTTGTATGCTGCCTTTCGGTAGTACCAGCATATACTTGTGGGGAGCAGCCTCTTTATTTGACAGAGGGCAAGGACTGTGATTTTTGTCGTCTCTAGGTCTCAGTCACTGTGAGAAATTTCTTGGGCACTTGGAGACAACCAGCTGCAAGCCAATCCGGTGCATGGCTGCTGTGCATATGGTTGGGATGGCAGCACTACCACACTGAATTACCCAGCCAGGGAAATGACAAAAAAAGTGGGGTAGTGGTTTTGTTGTTTGTTTGGTTGGTTGTTTTTTTCCTAAGAAACTTTAAAAAAGTAAGAAAAAGTCTTGATTCCCAACAACTACATCTCTAGGTTATGATGAGACTGTGATCTGGATTAATTTGACGTAAATGAATTTCTGAGGAGAAGCCTGACTAGGAAAACTGAATTACACATGGCCAAATTGCACTTTCTATGCTGAAAAGCAACTTATTCTGTAAAGTGGAGAACCAGTAGTATAATTGTGCCATTTATATTGGGTCATCTGTATAGTTGGGTAGTTGTGCTCCCCTGTAAAAATTAATCCTTCTGACTCAGAAGTGTTTTATAAACGTAAAAAGGAAATGAGAGGAGTTCTTTATCCACATTTAACATTTTTCCTTCTTTAGAGGTACAGCTACTGTTACATTGTTAGGCTGTAACACTTCCACTGCAAAGTCATGGCTCTGCTCTACCCTATGTGGAGATGTCTCAGCTTTATCCCTGTGCATCAGTTAATATCTTGCCATTTGATCAACCCTGTTGAAACCAAGAGAGCCTTACTCAAGGTGTATGATGACACTGTGACACTGAAAATAAGTGAATTTTTGCTCAACTGGTACCGCGTGATTTCATGAAATGGGAGAATGCGGAGTTTAAATGAAAAGAATTTGGCCAATGTTGCTATGTTTTTTTTCATTTCTTGTTGCAGGTATGATGTGGTCAGAATGCAAAGAGCTGTGGCTGGAAGGACCCAGGGAATATATTTTGCAGTTATGGAATGTTTTGGATTTTGGGATGCTGTCCATTTTCATTGCTGCTTTCACAGCGAGGCTTCTGGCATTCTTGCAGGCCACAAAAGCACAACAGTATGTGGACAACTACATTGAGGAGAACGACCTCTCTGAGGTCACACTTCCTCCAGAAATAGAATATTTTACTTATGGTGAGTTTAACTTTTCTGCAACACAGATCTGAACATAGAAGAACTGGTAGGATGCACTAGGATTTCGAAGCCTTAAAAAGATTATTTGCATGTGTGTTTGTGTTCATAGCATTGTTTAACCGTTTCTGCCTCAATATTTTTGTTTCTATGCTATTTAAACAATAGTTGTTGTGATGCTAATTTGATAAGTTTGCCAATATATTAAAACCAAACAATAGGCATAAGGACAAAATCAGTTCAAATGTACCTGTCCATAATTTTGTTGTAACTGTTTATCCTAGAGCTAAATTTGGCCCTCTTGATTTTATATATTTGCAAGCTATATTTTATTCTTGACTTAATGCACAACAGGTAACATTTTGATGTGGATTTTCTTGGTTTGGTTCAGTTGTTTGATACAGTCATTCATACTCATAAAGATCTGTCAACACTTCATGACCAAGGAAGGATGCTGGACCCAGTAAAGATCTGCTCAAATAGAATAAAAGTACTCAAGTTATTGCAGTGCAGAAATGGTAATTAAAGGTTTGATGAATCTCTATTTGCAACACCAGCAAAGGCTGTAAATGCTGACGGTGTATTTTAGCATATACTATATGAACTTCAATATATTATAATAGCAGACTTGGTTTTGTTATTTACATTAATTGCTCTATAATCAGTGTGAATTTTTACATATGTAAACGCACATTTAGAAACACATGGTATTTTGATATGAAACACATGTTAATTCAGTGTTATTTGGCTAAGATGGTGCATTAATTAACGTAATAAACAATTTATGAGTTTATATATAGCTCAGTTGTTTCTGTGCACACTGTGTGTAAAGGCCACAATCCTACTTCCATTGAGGTAAATGGCAAAAATCTTAATGATTTCAATGGGAACTAGGTTATGTCCTGAACTTGTAACAACTGCAAAAGCTTGGTGTGATTAACAAATGAAATTGTTCATCCACTATCACTGTTAACTTCCCATCAAAAAAACACAAAATATGAATAAATTTCTGGCTTTAGCATAGGGCTTACTGAGATAGTTTATACAGTCATGTTAAGAAAAGCAATAAGGAATTATTTATTGTTACGTGGTTTAGGTTAAAATGTAAACTGTAGCAGAAAACGTCATGTTTCTTCAAGGATATTTTTTCTTCTAGCAAAAGGTAATGTAACTTGATATTCATCATTTGTGACTTAAAGGAAACAGGAATAAAGTAGCAGCTACTAGACTCTCCAAGTATTTGTCTCAACTAAATTCAGACATGTTCATGGAAAATCCTATCAAGATTTATTTTTAAACATTGTGATAAATGAGTAACTCCTTATGTTTACCCCTGTGTTTCATATCTTCCAGCTAGAGATAAATGGCTCCCATCTGATCCTCAGATAATATCTGAAGGCCTTTATGCAATTGCTGTCGTCCTTAGCTTTTCTCGGATTGCCTATATCCTGCCTGCAAATGAGAGCTTTGGGCCCTTGCAGATTTCGCTTGGGAGGACTGTTAAGGACATCTTCAAATTTATGGTCCTTTTTATTATGGTATTTCTTGCATTTATGATTGGAATGTTCATACTGTATTCCTACTACCTTGGAGCTAAACTAAACCCAGCCTTTACAACGTAAGTATGAAGTGATGTTTAAGTAAAAAGCCGATATGAAACTTTCAGGTTTTTCATTACAGTAACAAAGTCTGCAAGATATATTGTATGCTGTCTCCTAGCATTGAAATAAAACTGAAGACAGTTGAAGTCGGTGAGAAATCTAGTATCTCAGAACCTGAGAAAGCCAAGTACAAAAGACCAATCCTTTCCCAGTTGTATAATGGAAGCTTTCATTGCAGTCTAAAATAATTTAGGTGTATATTATGTTAATCACGCAGGCTTGTGGACAACCAATCGCAAGAAAATTCTACTGATTTCTTCTGAATGACATTTTCACAAAGCAACTGGGAAATGTCAATAGTAGGCCTCCAAATAATTTTAATTTGTCAGGATTTGAGAGGATCCACTCTCAAAGGCCCTGAAGGCTTGAAGAGCTGTCTGGCAGCTGTTCGAGAGCCCTTGGCAGCTCAGTTCCTCAGGAATGGCCCTGACTCTGGGATGGAGACAAGAGCATAGAGGCGGTGGGTCCTGGACCCAGAACCTTAAGGGTATCTAGGTGTCTGCCTCCTGTTGAAGTACCAACTGATTTCAACAAGTCGTGAACCAATCCCATGCAATCTGTTTGGTTTGTCAGTTTTGTCCCTGAACCTGCTGCTACCCGCTTCTGAGTGCACCCTTCGTAATGGAAGGTTTAATCAGAAGCTCTTGAAAGGAGTGCAGCAGTTTCCTTCCCATCAGCCCCATTTTTAGCTTTATTAGGGCAGGGAAGGTCTGCCCCCTGCAGAGTTAGACGGGAAAATCATGAGGTGAGAATACGCTTCATCTCAAAACCTGGAAATGTGATACCTTTCTAATTCCTGGACTGTTGTTTTGCGTGTATTTATTACAACTGTATTATCTGTGATGGATAAGTGGAGCACGGTGGAGAAATTGAACATGCTGTGAAAAATATTTTCTTGTGTGTTTCTTTTTTTGATTGGTGCTCTACAAACCTAGTTCACAGACAAATTACTTGATGTTGTTTGTCACTACTGTAAATACAACATGCCTATTTATTTGTATAATTAGTAATAATGCATTCCTCTTTTTTTTTGTTGGGTTTTTTTTTCCTACAGAGTGGAAGAAAGTTTCAAGACCTTATTTTGGTCAATATTTGGCCTGTCTGAAGTAACCTCTGTTGTCCTCAAATATGATCATAAGTTCATAGAGAACATTGGTTATGTTCTTTATGGCATATACAATGTAACGATGGTGGTAGTTCTGCTCAACATGCTGATTGCTATGATCAACAGTTCATATCAAGAGATTGAGGTGGGCTCTGTTCTCAAGTTGTTCTCTTTTGTTATATTGAAAAAGGGCAGAATTATTAGGAATTATTTCAATGAGCGCATCTTGATACGTAAAAGTACAGTGAAGAGATTACCTCAGTAAAGGAGATCACAAAAAATTCCATGTTCCTAGGACTGACTTTATCTAACAACACAGCCAAGCTGCAGAACCTTAAAGGATCTGAACAAGTAGTTCATCTTGTGCCACGTGTATGCATCTAAGGAGATGTCATCCATCCAGAAATCTTAAAATCTAAAGTAATGTTCAAATGAAGACTGATGTGAGGTAGAAAACAAAGTTACTGGGCGTAACATTTTAGACGTGGGTGGTTCATTCCCAGTTTCCTTAGGTTGCTTATTGCATGTTTCCTTAATGTAGTGCACTTCAATCTTTGACAGTCATTAGGATATGGATTAAATGTATTTTGATGTGTTCTTTAATGGAAATCTGCTTTTTAGTTCCAGTCCTCAAACTTGAATTTCACACAAATTCACTGGCCTGCATTGCTTATTAAGAGAGATATATTTTATTTGAATTTCATTATGATGACAAAGTATCTTCATTTTTAAAGATAATTAATTATCATATTTAGCATCCAACTGCAATAAAAAATTCAGAAAAATTAAAGTAGAGAAGATACTTGGGTTTTAAAAATAAATCCCATGTTGCTGAAATGAAAGTAAAAGTATATTTATAGTACCAGTTCTCCAGACCATGAGTTCTGATATTATTCAAAGACTACATTCACATAGATGTGGGTGCACACCCACACTAGCAGGAAAAAAAAAGATTATCTAAGACATAGTGTAGAAAGGGATATGTCATTTCTAGTATTCTCAGTGAATTCTGGGAAATGTCAGGAAATTCAGCAAGAGAAAACTAGTTATCATAAACAAACTTTTCATCTTTGGAGTAAAACACATCCAGCCTTGGAATACTTCAGTAAGAATGTATTAGGACAAAATCAGTATGTCAGTTCTTAACACAATTTCTTCATGACAACCAAGCTTGTATTTTCTGTACTCAGTTATAAATCAGAGTTACTTTTCTAGGTTATGTCAAAAGCTGTGAGTGCTACCATTTTAAACCATGTCTGCCTTGAAGCTAATACTTCATCACTTGTGCGAGTACCAAATTCGTGTGACCACTTTAATGAGAAAAACAAGACTTTAAAAAAAAAAAAACAAAACAACAAAACCCAGAAAAGTTCCACTTTAAATAGGAAGGAGTTTATATGTTGGCTTTCACTCAGTGCAAAAATAACGCTTGTTTAAATGGTTCACATGCTTTAACTAAGTATTGTCAATGAGAAGTTGCCTTAAAGAGACAACTGAAATTTAGTTAAAATAATTGATAAAGTGGTTGCATTTTTGCATAACTACTGGGAGTCTTACTAGCAAGCAAATAACATTTTATGTAAAACCAGAAAGGGCTGATATTTAAAAGAAGTTTCATTTGGAAGAAGTTTTGCATTTCATAAAAACAAAGCACATACCTGTTTTTATATCTCAACACAGGATGACAGTGATGTAGAGTGGAAGTTCGCTCGTTCTAAACTTTGGTTATCGTATTTTGATGATGGAAAAACATTACCTCCACCATTCAGTCTTGTACCAAGCCCCAAATCTTTTTTCTATTTCATCATGAGGATCATTAACTTTTCTAAGTGCAGGAGGAGACGGCTACAGAAGGACATTGAAATGGGAATGGGCAATTCCAAATCTAGGGTAGGTACAGAAATCTTCATTCTTTATGTTTTAGGGTATAATCTGTGCTTCTGATGATAGTAGGGTAATTAGTCAAGCCTTTATACTCATAGATTTGTATTTCAGAATGCCTAAACATCACACAATCACAGAATGTTAGGGATTGGAAGGGACCTCGAAAGATCATCTAGTCCAATCCCCCTGCTGGAGCAGGATTACCTAGATCATGTCACACAGGAACGTGTCCAGGCAGGTTTTGAATGTCTCCAGAGAAGGAGACTCCACAACCTCTCTGGGCAGCCTGTTCCAGTGTTCGGTTACCCTCACTGTAAAGAAGTTTTTCCTCCTATTTATGTGGAACCTCCTGTGTTCCAGCTTGCATAAAACCGAAAAATAGCTATAAATTTTCTTAGGACAACAAGGTCCAATAACTGGAAAAACACAATTAAAACTACAATAACTGAGAGTTCAATAACTTACTATGTAGATGCAGGCTGACTTCAGTTTGCTCCCCTACCCCACCAGAGAGGTCAGCTATCATTGATTCAGTGACTGAATTGGCCACACAAACTTAATGATAGATGCAGATTAGGGGGTTGAACCTTCTTCTATGGATACATGTTTTTACTTCACCCTCACTTCTGTCTTCTGAGAGAAGAGTTAGGTCCCTGATTTGGTAGTAACAAACCTCCTGCATTGGTCACAAAGCCATCTTGTCCAAGGTGGCTTTTTTTCCTTCTGTTTCTAGCCCACTGCTACAAAAATCTTAAATTCTTTGGGATCTGATGGCTTTGTGATCCTCAAATAATCAAATAATGACCATTTTTCTAAATGTACTACTCTTCCTGAAAATGGTGCTTTGGAAAAACACTTTGAACTAAGCAGAAATGGTTTTAAGCATGTATTTATAGTTGAAAGTATGCTCAAGAGTGCAGATCCACAACAGTTCTTTGTTAAAGCCAGTTTAGAGAGTCTCTCCTTGCTCTGGCCATCCCTGCCTCCGAGTCATAATTCATTATTTCCTCAGCTGGGTGAGCACATTTGCTTTGAAGCTGTGCTGTGAACAGGATGGCTAAAATTATCAGTGTTTTAAAAAAAAAAAAAAAAACAAAAAACAAAACCAACAAATAAATCCAGGCACTCAGTTTTTTTGGACATAATATTCTGATATAGTGACTATGGAGATTGGGGATGTCTCCAAGACAAAAAAAAAAGGAGCTGAATTCTAATTGCGAATTCCATAATAAATTTTAATTTTGTCTTATTTCTTCGTAGTTAAACCTTTTCACTCAGTCAAACTCCAGGGTTTTTGAATCACACAGTTTTAACAGCATTCTCAATCAGCCAACACGCTATCAGGTAAGTACATACAGTTGTCGCTGTTTTGAGTAATAGAACTGTGTGAAGGTACTAGCAGAACATTATGTTTCAAGTACATTTTGCCTTCACCAGATAAAGAAACCCTTCTGTAGAAATCAAACTCCGGGATGCTACTGGAAAAAAGGCAGTTATTGTTCAAGCCCTGTTATTTGAAGCATTTAAAAAACTTACATACAAAACTTATATTTTCCTTTGATGTCCCCGTTTGGAAAGTGAGAAGCAAACATCTGAAACTGATTTCTGGGGAAGGGATGTGAAAGCATTGAACTGACTAGGTTAGCATTACTTTCCCTTCCTTTCTTCTTGTGATCTGAGATGTGACGTTCAACGTTTGTGCAGGTGGGAGTGCTCCTTTCTGGTAAGAGGAGTCTGTCAGATATTACCCTCCTGTCTTCTTTCCAGCTCAGAAATAAAAGAGTAAGTAGGAGCTCTTGTCCCCCTAGTGAAAATGTTGAGGGTATGTAATCCACCCGTGCAAATTCTGTTAGACAAGCTACATTAGATTAGGTATGGTAACACAGAACAAGAATAGTAGTACATAAAAGGAACCCTGGCAGTTACAGTGTAAAAATGCAGATATAATCTTAGTGAATCCTTTACAGCTGACATTGCACTGTCATACTATAAAATCTCAACCTTTCTTTTTCAAAGGTAAATATTTATCTCTTACTGTTTTGCGTCCTTTCACATGTGAACTGAGTTTATCAAAAAGTAGACCTATTCTGAAGCTACTTAAAGCCTAAATTAGGCGTGTTTAGATATATTTTCCTGTTGTCGTGTTCCCTACAAAAAGTTGTGGTGCTCTGTAAATGAGAGAAGTGCTTTATTGTAATGATGAATCTCAGCATGCCACCAAAAAAGCCCGTATGAGGCAACTGCTTGATCTGGGGCTGTTCATTCTTTTGCTAACACAGACATGAGGAAGATAGTTGAGAAAGAAAAGTGAATAGTGTTTAATGATATATGCTTACCTGATTATATAACTGTTTTAATCTGACAGCAAATCATGAAAAGACTGATAAAACGTTATGTTCTGAAAGCACAAGTGGACAAAGAAAACGACGAAGTAAATGAAGGTAAGAAAGACGGCACTTGCAGTATTCAGAGACAATTTTTGTCATGTTCCATTAGGAATCGGTATTACAGTGGTGCATGGAGGTTTCAGGTAAAAGGCGGGTTTATTTCTACTTCAAATGCACTGAACTCAGATAACAGTGGGAGTATGCCTGTGACAACAAAAATGGACAAATAGCACCAAAGAAGTAGAACTGAGAAATACTATGCACCCCATTTTACAGGTGGAAAATGAGAGCACAGGCATGACGCACACTTAGAGAGGAAATGTGTGAGGAAGTCACTAACTGTTCACACTTCCAGAGTCCTAGTTAGAGCTGAGGGACATCTTACTCTTTGTTTCATTCAACTGAACACACACTTTACCACTTTACACCATGAACTACTTCTGTTGCCTTCCTTTGTAAAGCTGTGTGGAGTATTAATCTGTGAAGTTGCACATCATTAAACAAAGCTGCGTAGAGTTAGCTGCACGGGGAGAAAAATGACAACTGTACCCACTATTTTAGTGTGTGACCAGAGATCTTTTGAGAAACGATGGATCTGAGCTTGGTGTCTGTTGACAGTGCGGAACTTCCCTGGAGCAGTGAGGGGTGCACGCTCCAGGCGCACACCCTGACTCCCCATTGGGATGAAACTAAGACAAATGCTGTCCTCCTTCCTTCAGCCTTCCAGGAATGACACATAGGCCTACAGGCCAGAAAAGAAATGCTTGAGCTCTGGGCAGGTCCCCAAACAAAATAATCAGGGTGTGTGCAGCATGGAGCATATTTACTCTGCGCTCTAGCTAAAAGATTATTAGGTAATAGGATGATGTCCCCTCCAGGGCTGGCTCTGCTCTTGGAAATGTAACAGCCCAGCAATGGTTTTGTTCCCTGTAAGCTGGAGGTTATAACCGTCATGGTTCAGCCAGGAAGAAAGCTGTGTGACCACCACCAGGAAAACATACCTGCTTAGCATAAGTAGTTCTGGTCTGGGCTACTTTAGTTTGTTTTGGTGTACCAGGAACACTTACCCAAGCCACTCTGCTGGCAACCTTGTGCTCTCCAGTTGGTGTGCCGTGATGAACAACTTGGGGTTGGAACAGCTTTTACTGGCATGGACGCATCAGACGGCTGCATGCACATACGATGTGAGGGGCCTGAACAGGCTGCTCTCTCAGCTCCGGCAGCGTAGCTTATATTTTGCTTGTTAGTTACTTTCTGCTTCCCTGTAACTCTCTGCATTGAGAAGCAGGGAGCAGGAAAGAAGATATAAATTAAATCCCACTCTATGCCTTCAAAAGGCAGCATTGTACATTGACTGTTATCCTGACTCTTCCCCATCCTACCTGGTTCTACAGAGCTGAGCTTGTGAGTGATAAAAGCAGAGAAGCTCCTAAAAGTGTCTTCCTTACAGTGTGCCCCTTGTGCCCTCTCCTGAATTCCCATTGCTTTGCTCCTCTTCCTGCTCTGAGACGCGGGAAATCATCTGCCCAGTGACTGATGAAAAGACTGTTCTCTCACCAACAGTGCCAGGGGCGTGCAAGTCTTTCCAGTCCCCTGATGCCTGTTTGCTGTTGGCATATATGTGTTTAGATGAGCAAGAATCGTGGTTCATGGACATGATGGTTCTTGCTTTATTACCAGTTTTGTAGAGGAAAGTCCACTTTGAGCAAGTCAGCTAACCCCTGAACCTCAGTCTTCAGCTGCATAGCAAAGGTGGTGTTCTTTGTGTGACGCCCATCTCATGGGTACCTAAGTATAGATCCAGCCTTTGAAGACACAATTTTTGAAGTCTGCTGTATTCTAAATAGAAAACTTGCGCATTCTTATGTACTGCAGCTATTTTAAACATAAGTCTAGGGATTTTTTTCCCTGTTTTGCATCACTAGAGAATTTAGGTATTCTTTTGTACAAAGTCTTTATTTCATATGTGACAATTTCGTGCAGTGGCTACTGTGTAAGAATTCACATACCTCACACTTGCTGGAAGAATGGTATATGAATATTTTAAAAAGCTTCTGCTCTTGAACTGAGTATCCTATAAGGGAAAACATGCTGTTGCTTGTTATGAGCCTGGCCTTGACAATTGTTTTCTTTTAAATGTGTTTTTTGCTCTTGTATCAAATTGTAACATAATTTTAAATTGGTTGACTTTTTCTAATTCAAAGGATATTGGTAAGGAAGAGGAGAGAGACTCAGAAGCTGTGAGTTCTATTGCCAGCTCTGCCACACTTTTCCTGTGTGATCTTGGCACATCACTTCAGAAAAAAAATCTCTTTGCCTTTTCTCTCTAAAAGGGGGATACTAATATTTACCAGCTGTTCAGCAGTGTTGCTGTGATTAATTCATTAACCTGTGTGAAGCGCTTTTTGAATCTTTGATGTTCTGTATACATGTGGAGCACAGCATTAGAGTTCAATGGACTATTAAAGTACCTTTGGTACTGTTTAGGGGTGGAGACTTGCATCTCTTTGAGAGTGAAGAAGAGGCAGAGCCTCCTGCCCCACCCCTGTACCTGCTCTCATGAATATTTTGAGATAATCTGAAATACGCACCAATGTGACTTGACAGAACAGCACTGAACGAATGTTAAACTTTGCTAACAAGTATTTCTTTCAATGATTAATTACAGGTGAATTAAAGGAAATCAAACAGGATATCTCCAGTCTTCGCTATGAACTTTTGGAGGATAAGTCCCAAGCAACAGAAGAGTTGGCAATTTTAATACATAAACTCAGTGAGAAACTAAATCCTAATATGTTGAGATGTGAATGATTCAACAAAGGAACCATGGCTTTGACTACAGCACAACTATTTATTGGCAATAATATTTCAGTATCTTATACTTGAAAAATGTATTGTAGATTTTTAGCACTAAATAACTTTATGTACAGCTTCTCTGGAATTTAGTCTTAGGAAATTTTATTAACTCACGACAAAAAGATCGCTCTCTTTAATTGTCTAAAAGCAAGAACTATTTTTTTTTTTCATTTATGCATTAAAAAGGTATAATGGTATGAATTGCTGATATTTTAACAGGATTATGAATACATATTGAGAATTCTTTGCACTAAATTTGCAAGAAAAAATTAAAACAACAGATACAGCGTAGTACTGTTCATTGCAGCTACTGGGTACGAATAGGATTTTTTTCATAATACCATAAATCAACTAGAGATCAGTGGAGGATTACTTGAAATCTTTGTTCTTCACCAGTGATGCTAGAACTGTGTATAAGCTGAGAACTCATGGTATGATTACAAGGAATTAAGGAGAACCAGGTAAGTGTGAATGTAACTGTAGTAGCACTGTTTTAACAGATATGTATATACACATACCCACCACTACCCTTTCTTAATTCAGCGTATTTACTTTCACGAGGAAGGCCTAGGAATTTTTTTTAAAAAACACCTTTGGAAGGCGCAGTGAACTCACGCCGACGCTCCTCTTTATGTGGTAGAAATGATTTTTTTAAAAATTCCGGCTCCGTGCAGGGCTGGTATTTTGTTACACTGTTCTAAATAATGCCTCCGATGCTTCGTTGTTAAATAAAATATTCCTACTTTACTGACACTCCATGGCGTTCCAGTAGTTTGGCACCGAAGGCGGGATGACCCCGCCGTACCCGGTACCTGACCCACCCGCCGGCCCCCACTAGGCCCCGGGCCCGCCGCCTGGCGCCTCCCCCCCGGCTGCCTCTTTCGGGCAGGGCCCGTGCCCCGTCGCAGCGCTCCCGAGTGCGTGGGCCGGGCAACACCGCGGCTCCGGGGCCGCTTGGGCCGCGGGCGCTCCCCGCCCCTCGGCTGCCCGGAGGCCGGCGGCGCTCGCCGGGGCCGCCCGCCACCGCATACTGTCCAATGGCGGAGCACCTCCTCGGTGCGGCCCCGCCGCCTCGCCGTCAGGCCTAGCCAATGGGAAGGCGGCTCGGAGCGGTGTCGGCCGCTGGCTGAGGTTGCCGCGGTAACGGGAGCTGTGGGAGCGCCGCGGCCGCGATCCGCTCCCCGCCGCCGCTATGGAGCTGAGCCTGGCCCGCGTGGACTACCTGCAGGTGGGCCCGGGCTGCGGGCGGCACCGCCGTGCCCTTACCCCGGGGCAGCAGGCCGCACCGGCGGCGAGCGGCCTGGGCGAGCGGGAGGCGGCTGGGGCCGCGGGGCGAGGCGGGAGCCCTACGCGAGGGCGGTGGGGCCGGTGAGAGAAGCCCGAAGGAGGGTCCCGGTGCTCCCGGCGGCGGGGCCGGGTCGGGAAGCGCCTCGCGGTATGGCCGGGGCTGGGCAGGCCTCCTGCTTCGGCCCCCGGCTCCAGGGCTGGGCCGCCCGGCCCCGGGCACAGCGAGGGCCCCGCAGCATCGCGCCCTCCCTCAGCCCTGCTCCCGCTGCCGAGCGCTGGGCTACGGGCGCCGAAAAGCGCTCGGTGAAAGCGTGTGTGTCTGCCCGCAGGTGGGAGTGACGGCGCAGAAGACGATGAGGCTTCTTCCCGCCTCGGGGCGAAGGGCGACGCAGAAGGTAGCGGCTGTGGGCGGCGCGGAGCTGCTGCTGCTGGCTCTCACCAGCATCTGGCTGTGGAGTGTGTCGTGATAGTGTTATTAATCATCTTGTGAGTTTCGTTAGTTAGTACGGCGTAGGGGCAAAACTTTGGAACCAAATTCTTGGAACTTTTTGGAAAACTTTTGAAAAAATAGGGAAAAAAAGTGTGAATTTGTTTCTGGAAAACTGTCAGAACCGATAAGGAATTTTCAAAACCTGAGACATTGCTGAAACCACAAGGAAGTTCTTGCATATGTCTCTATTTCTATTTTGCTAACACTTAATATAGATGAAATATTTCTTTTATTAATTTTCCTAGTACAAGTTCAGAGGAGGCCACGAAGATGATCAGAGGGCTGGAGCACCTCTCCTATGGAGACAGGCTGAGAGAGTTGGGGCTCTTCGGCCTAGAGAAGAGAAGGCTCCAGAGGGACCTTCTAGCAGCCTTCCAGTACCTGAAGGGGCTACAGGAAAGCTGGAGAGGGGCTTTTTACAAAAGGGCAAGTAGTGACAGGACGAGGGGGAATGGTTTTAAACTGAAAGAGGGGAGATTTAGATTAGATATCAAGAAGAAATTCTTTCCTGTGAGGGTGGTGAGACACTGGAACAGGGTGCCCAGAGAAGCTGTGGCTGCCCCCTCCCTGGCAGTGTTTGAGGCCAGGTTGGATGAGGCTTTGAGCAACCTGGTCTAGAGGAAAGGTGTCCTTGCCTGTGGCAGGGGGGTTGGAACTAGATGATCTTTAAGGTCCCTTCCAACCCAAACCATTCTGTGATTCTAAGTTCAAGCTAAGGAAACTTAGGAAAACTCAATATAAACAGTGTATTTTTTGTTTTAATAATACCTTCTCAGTGTTCCCAACTATGCCTCTCTAGAGTGTTCCACCTGGTGGTTGCTGGTGTTTGCAACTAGAAACAGAAAAAGGATTGTAAATGTTATCACTTAAACTGTTGTTATTAGGCTTTAGTGTCCTATGTATAGTGATTTATGTAGCTTTCTAAAGCATACTATCATATAAATTCAGTACTGTAGAATTTAAAATACTTAAACACAGGAAAGTATGATTAATATAGGAAAAGCATTATTTAAAAAATAATTATGAATGTAATAAAAAATAACAATGTATTATACTTTTGAAGGTGGTTGTTGGAGATCAGGATGGGGTCATTACATGTTTTGGCATAAAAAAAGGGGAAGCTGTGGTAAGTGGAAATGTTCCATTTAAAATTTTATTTTTTAAGTATTCTTCCTAATGAACTTTGAAAGTCTGTTTTCATTGGCATGGGAAATAAGATACCTGTGGAAGGTGCCTAGGTAGAGCTGTGGACTGATACCTAGCCGTGATGAGGACATGCTGGTTTCATGCCTGGACAAGCACATAGTCCTCTACAGTTGTAGAGTCAGACACTAGTGTATATCATCACAAAAAAAAAGTCAGTTTGACACCTTTTGGTCTGCAGTTCAGTTGGGTTTAAGCCTGTACACGTACTCAGTTACTGTGACTGAACAAAAACCTGCAGTGATTCACTAAGTCAGTCACCTTAGGGGATTTTGACAAACTAATTGCTTTTTATGAGCCTAGACTTATGCCCAGTTTAATAAAAATAATCATTTTATTTTATTTTTTTTCCCCTTGAGGATATTCATGGCCAGCTTATAAGGACTCTATAGCAATACAAAGAAATCTCTCTAGTCTTCTGGAATAAGAATGCAACATGTAAGAGGGAGGGAGTGTGTGTGTTGTTCTTTTAAAAAAAAAACACAAACAAAAAACTTACAGCTACTAGCAGTGCTGAAATTTTCCTGTGGATGAATAACACTGAAATAATAGTCTTAATTTATTGTGTTGTATAGCTTTTTGTATGTATTGACTAATAAAATGCTTGATTGCTTTGTGATTCTGAAGAGAAAGGTACAGATTATTTTTGTCTGCATATAATCCATAGTATCCTTAGTTTTGCCAGAAATTGTAAAGCCATTTCATTATCTTTTATGTTAAAAGATTACTGTAAATATGATAGTGTGATGATGAAAATTGCTTTTCTATTTGCAGCCCGTCTTCAAGACACTGCCAGGCCAAAAAATTGCACGATTGGAGTTGGGAGGAGCTCTTAATACACCACAAGAGAAAATTTTTGTGGCTACAGGATCAGAAGTTAGAGGTTTCACAAAAAGAGGGAAGCAGTTTCTTTCATTTGAAACTAACCTCACTGAAAGCATCAAAGCTATGTACGTGTGATATTTTGCATTTTTTTCATAGACATAGCAGATTGTTAGTTTATGATTTTATGAAATAATTTTTTACCATATCATGTGCTTGTAGGTAACACTAAGTGCCAGTCCAGCCTTAGCTTGTGCCACGACGTGTAGGAAGGAACATAGAAAATCGTGGTGAAGTTTAGAAAGTGCTGGGGGGCTTGGGAGGGGTCTGGAGGCACTCGTATCAGTGCAAATGCAGGTGAGCGGAGCTGGGGTGATTGCTGTAGTGTTACATGTCCATATACCCTTTCTGTAGCTGAACAGGAGCACATTTTTTATTTTTCTTTTTGGATAGTGTTGGAAGATGCTGCCATATATAACCTGGCTTGAGAAGAATTAATATCATCAAAATATATTAATCATATTTCTATAAAGATATTCTTAGGATTTTATGTGAAGACAAAATAGGAAATTTGAGAGCTTTAGAAATCATATGGTTTTAGGATTCATAAGAAACTTTTTTTAATAGCTGGAGCAGCTTGCAGGGCCCACCAATGCCTTGAATCTGCAAGTGGTAGCGATGCATATAGTCGGGCTAAAAGGCTGTCGCTGCAACTCTACTGGGAAAATGCTTCAGGAAGTGTTTTCTTTTTCTCAGGCATATTTCAGGAGCAGATCTCTTTCTGTGTGCGAGCTATATCTATAACCATTACTGCGACTGCAAAGACCAGCACTACTACCTGTCAGGAGATAAAATCAATGATGTTCTCTGCCTTCCTGTAGATAAAGTGAATTGCATCACACCGGTACTTGCGTGTCAGGATAGAGTCCTCAGAGTTTTAAAGGTTAAAATACTTGCTTGTCTGTTTTGTGTCTTGATGCCATAGAATTGGGCTATTTCTTAAGGGAATCAGCGTATCAGCGTGGCTTAAATGTCATAAGGATAAGCATATTGTATCTTACTTGGCAGCATTGCTGTCTATAATGCTGGTACGTTTTTATATTCTTTTAGGGAAGATCATTATTATAACCTTGCAAATGAGGATTAATAAAACCATTGTAAATAGGCTTTGGAATTCATAGGTGGAAGTAGATAACAAATGGGTCCCTTCTAACTAAAAGTGCTCATGTAAGGGAATTAAATGTGTAAGTCTCTATCAGTTTGGAAATTCTTGCTCTCACGAATTACTGTTGTGACAAGTCTGAGTGATATTAAGTGCCTTAAAAAAATTATTTGCCAGACAATTTGGCAGATTATTTTAAATAATAACACATTTCAAGAGTCTTTTTATTTATTTTTATATAGTTTTATATTTTTTGTAGCTTTATTTATATAAACTTTACCCTGTTTCCGCTTAGAAACGGTTCTCCCATAGGTATTGGGGGTTTGTATAAGTGAAGCATATCTGTACTATTATCCATAATAATTTTGCCGTTATGCTTGTGCGGTTTTGTTCTGTTTTGGGGTTGGTGTTTTGGGGTTGGTTTTGGTTGGTGTGGTTTTGGTTGGGTTTGTTTGGGGTTTTTTTTGTGTGTTGTTTGTTTTTTTTTTTTTTTTTTACAAAACTCATTCAAGATAGTTTTCTTGGTCTTTAGGGATCTAATTTACTGTATGAAGTAGAAGTTCCTGGACCACCTACGGTTCTTGCTCTAAACAACGGAAATGGGGGTAACAAGATTTTGAATATACTAAATGATGTTATTTTACTATATTTTTAAGATTTTATTGCTTCTGTTTGTTATTTATGTTTTGCCTTGATTTTTAAGCTGGTGTTAAAAATGCACCAGAAAACTGAGAATGTGAAGTAATTTCTTATATACAAATAAACATATACACACACATGTGACTGTGTTTCAAATTATATTCACATTTAATTGAAAGCCTCTTAGAAGAGCAGTGAGATATGAGGTGGTGTCATTATGTAAATACGAACTGGGCTTTTGGGGGCCCTGTCAAAGTTCTGGGTTTGGGTTTCTCTTAAATGTGATTTCCATAACTAGAATTGCTAGTTGCATCCGTCCGTGGATGGATGAGAATATTGAGTAGAACTCACATCCATAAATTAAGGCTGTGGAAGGGTCGAACTTAAAATAGTTTGATCATCCTTCTTGCTAATCTGTTCTCACCTAATAGAAATCGCTTTAATGTGTTAATCTGGTGCTTAATTTAGTTTCAGTTAGGTTGTGTGACAGCGACATTCAGAGCTGCTTTGGAAAAGTAGTTCTTACTTGCTTAAGTCTTGGCACAACATTCACTATTGGATGCGTGTTCTGAATGAATCACTTTGTTTCTTTTCTGTAAAGGCAATTTAATAGCCTGTCTTTGCTGAAATTTAAAGTATTGGATTATGAATGGGTTTTAGGCAGACCTCCAGTGCAGGGGGGCGTTCATACACAGAGGAGTGATAGCCATGAAGAAATTGTCAGAGCAGGTGCAGTTTTCACGTATTTGTTTTTGTTTTTAAAGCCTGACAGTTCTGTTACACAACACTAATGTTAGTATTTTCTTTTTCCCTTGGGCTGTAGAGTGTAACTGCACAATACTTTCAAAATTTTTAAATTGGTGTACTTGATTTTATCGATTCTAAATTCAGCTTATGTGTTTAGGTGATTCTGGAGAAGAAATTGTGTATGGAACTTCTGATGGTAAACTGGGTCTTACCCAGATTACAGGTTCCAAGCCTATACCGAAGTGGGAAATTGGAAATGACAAAAAAAGAGGAGGTATGTGTCACAATCTCTCACTCTTTAGCTTTCCAGCGTATCTGAGGCTTTGTTACAAGTATAATTATCAGGAAATTTTATTCATAGATACTTTGGAGGCATTTGTAATTATGACAGTATGTGATATTAATATGAGTAAGCTCTCTTTCATTCTTCTCATTTTTCTTATCAATAATTCTAATCAGTTTGTCTTGCTTTGGGTTTTCTGTTCATATTATTTCCAGTACTTTACGATACTTTTGTTTTTACAGTATTGTTAAAGCACCATTTGTAAAACAGTGTTGATTCCTGTATGATTCCTTGAGGTTTTTATCATTATGGTGACTATTTCTAAGTGCAAATATACCTGCTAGATTTTTCACATCTTCAGTGGTCTTAAAGTCTCTTCAGAGGAAAGGTTAGCATCTTCCCTGCAAGGCTTCTTGTTCTTTTTTAAAAAAGCTATTATAAGAGTTTTTATCTGAAGATGGAGTAAGGCTTTCATTAAAGCTCCACAATGAGGCTTAACTGATCAGAGCGTAGTACGACGCTTCCCCTGTTTTGGCCTTGGTATGCTGCTTCTGCAGCATCTATTAGCCCATATTTTTTTAAAAGGAGAAGACCAGGAATAGAATATATATATTTTTCAATTATCTCATAAAAGCTATTGCTAAAATCTTTTCTTAAAATGCTTCCTAGTATGTCGTTACTCTTCATATCAAATATGAAGGAGTCACAAAAGTTAAGTTCCATCTCATTTTTCATATTAATTCTTGTACAAACTCCCTCACTGCTTTTTCCTCCTTCCAGACCTTAACTCTTTCCTGTCCAACACGACCAGTTGTCGTCGGCTGGTTCCACATGTGCTAGTAGTGGGTTTGTCCACTAACATGTCAAGTAGCAGTACCTAGTCCAGGTCTGGCACAAGTCAGACCCCTCTTTCTGACACCTTAGCCAGAATTCATAGTAGTCCCTTTACCAATAGCTTTAAGTCAATTATAGGAAGCAGAGTGCTTACTTCTTCAACTGGCAAAGTTACAGTAGTGTGGACAGACAAACAGTTCATCTGGGATAAATGTTTGACGAGGGAGGGTTAAACCCCTCAAAAGTAAGCTACTTGAACATCAGAAGGGGTCCCTGTTCAGTGCTTTTCACCAAGGGGACTGTAGTGGTTTTGATTTGGAATTGGTTGCTGTAAAACCCACTGTATGATCTTGAACCTCAGGCGCAGGTGAGAGACTACAGCCCTCTAGGGGACTCATCCAGAAATAGCATTAATAAAACCTTAAAAGCTGACCAAGAATCTCTTTCTGTGTAACTGAATGTGGCCTGTGTATTACTGTGTCATAAACGAATAAAGATGAAGTAAATTGGTTTTTTTTCCCTTTTTCACTAGGTATCTTATGTATTGATAGTTTTGACATTCTGGGAGACGGAGTTAAAGAACTACTCGTTGGACGAGATGATGGAGTGCTAGAAATCTATAGCTTTGAGAGTGTAGATGATCCTGTCCTTCGATATGATCATGTAAGCCCACATTCATCATACTACTCTTTGCTGGAAAAATTAATTTAAAAAAAATCTGTGTTTCAAAACTTAAAGTATTTACACAATCGTTACTACTAAAATGTGTGGGTTTTTTTTTAATTTGATGAGCTCTATAATGTTGACAATATGAACTTCAAAGCAGTATCCTAATGTTTAAGAACCAGAAAGTGAAATCATCCTCAATTGAGCAAAAATCAAAATAGTGTAGAGAGTATGATAAAGTTCTGGCTCTTTTGACCACTGAAGTCCTTCCTGGGTTAAACCTGATATAGTGCTTCTCTCTTAGTGAAAGAACAACCTCATGTTGTGTATAGTCTGTGTTTTACATGTAAAATAATAAATGTAAACTGTCAGGACTTAACTGAGCATAATTGCTTTAGTTATGAATTGTTTAAAATAGTAGATTTGATCCACAGTGACTATTTCAGCCCTCAGATTGCTAATTCCTGATGGAAAAATTTTTTCCATCAGTGTTTTGCTTTAAACTGCTTTTTAATGTCTTTGTTATACAGAGTAGAATCAGAATGCGTTTGTTAAAACACCCTTATTTAGCTGTGATAGTCATCAGCTAGCGTACTCTTTTGTAGGTCTGGATATTGTGCATCTATGTAGGTATTTGCTGATGCAGGTAAAAGGAGGAGGCAACCCTTAAAACCCCCACAAAAAAACCCTAAACTTCTAGTATGAGTGCAGTGATATTTCCCTCTGCTTGAATGTATTTAATTGAAGGCTTTATCAGAGAGCATTGCATCAATCCAGGGTGGCTGTGTAGGAAAAGATGGATATGATGAAATTTTAGCATCTACATATTCAGGTAAGCTTCCTATCATTTACTCAGTAAGTGTCACATACAGTGATGTGATAAAAATGAAGCAGACTATGTTGTTAGTGCAGCTCACATCTCTTACAATTTTTGTTCTGATTGGAACCAGAGTAATGTTTTTGTTGAAAAGATCTAATTTAATATTTACACTTCAGAAAATGTTTCCTACACTTAAACTATGTTTTTATATTTTAAGATATTCATAATGTGTTCAGCTGTGTAACGCAGCAGCTGGTTATTCTCTGGCATAGACTGCTGCCTAACTGTGATGAAATAATGAATATGTCTGAAGGAATTATTATTTTTTCTGTATTAAAAATATTGTTAGACATGCATATCTTTTTTTTTTTTTTTATTTCCCATCTTTTGCATAATTTCCTTCCTTTTCAGCTTCATAGGGCTTTGAATGGGGTTGATTTTGCTTTTAGTAGAAAATAAAGCTTCCCTGTGTGAGGTGCCTCAGCAGCCCCTCTGTAGCATTCAAGCTATTTCCCTGACTGTCCCAGAGGCCATGGTAAACATGCTGCATATGTTAACTGCTAGGAGCTAAAATATTGCTAATTCTCTATCTTTGATTATCTTCAGTGCTAAAAAATTAGCCTACTGAAACCTCTTGTATTCAAAATCATGTATTTTGGCAAGATACAATTCTCAGTCAGTTATTGAGAAGTGATGGTGTTCAAGTACCTCTTTTAAATAGTCTTTGGATGATGAAAAGACGCTTATACCTCACCTCGTATGAGCTGTTTCGGTATGACAGGCTGCAGCAATACTGTGGCCAGAGTCCTTTGTGGCTTCTTTTAGTGGGAATGTTATAAAGATCTATGAATCACAGAAGAAAGAAAAAAGCTAAAGCTCACTTTCACCTGTGGGTTCTCAAAGGTAAACTCTGGTAGGATGTGCAGTAGACTGAGTTTGGCAGAGTTTGGCAGACGAGGAAAAGTAGTGCTTAGAGCAGTCAAAGTTACTTTTGAAGCCTGGCAGTGTAGGGCTTTGTGGATTTTTTTAAAGTTCATGCTCCATTATTGGGCTTTCTTGGTACTTGAAGTAGATAACTAAGGGACGTGAAAGATGGTGGACATGTCAGCTTTTAGGGTGCGTTTTATAATAATGCTGTCATTAGATGAGGTAACTAGAGCTATAAACACCCATTGAAGTCTGCGTAACATACCTGAGGTGTCAATATATAATCAACTAGTATGTGCTTTTATAAGTAAATGTAATTAAGTAAACAAAAAGATGATTGATTTTTTTTTTTCCACTTCAACTGGCAGCGTTCAATCTCAAAGCACACTGTGCACTATGCAGTTTGCTATGAATACATTCATCAGGTTTTGTTTTCAACTATAGTACTGCCAATTACTCAAGGTTTTATCAGAGAAACAGAGGTGGAAAAAAATTTAAGCGCTTGGTTTAAAACTGCAGCAGAGGGATTTATTGCTCAAAGTACTTAATGAAAAAGAATAAGTAATGTTTTCCAATCTGTGAGTTAAGAATGAAACCTGTAAAAAAAATCATGCTCAGTGTCTAGATTCATCCTCCGAAGAAAGGATTAAATTAAAGTCTCAATTCTCTCTACCCAGTATCTGGAACAAACATCGCCCCACCCATACAAAAGCTGAGTGTAGACTTTTCTTTATAGCTTATAAGGAATATAAACTTCATATATTGGTTTAGGCTGGCTGACAGGACTGACTACAGAACCTGTCCATAGAGAAGGTGGATCAGGTGAAGAACTAAAATTAAGTCAAGAAATGCAGAGCAAGATTTCATCCTTAAGGTAATGGCACTAGAAAGAAATTTAAATGGAAGAATTGAAATGTTAAAATCTGAAATGTCATCTTGCCTTCCTATCTCACTGGATTTTCTGTATCGTTAATGTATCTAGAAGTAGAATCAAGCTTTTTCAAAGTAGAAATGAATAGCAGCCTCATTTCACAGTCTCTTTCTGTCTTTCACATGACGATGTCTTAATGCCTTCTTTCTTGGTATCAGCAAGACAAGATTCCCTTCCTCCAAGCTGCTTGTAGCTTCTAAATGATGGGAGGAAAGTAGGCACTAGCATATCATTCAAAATGCGTTGTACTCTTGAAGGAAAAAAGTTGTCCCTTCCTGTGACTCATCAAAATCTCTTTTGGCAAAGTACAGTAGAATCTACATTTTCCTGTGGTATAGTTTGTGTTTTATCTTTGTTATGTACGTGGAAAGGGAGTCACCAGTCGCCCCTGGTTGGAAAAGTGTGGACAGAAGATAAACATGATTGCCTTGCAATCAGCGTAATTTCTAGGGTAGCTTTTATAGTTGTTTTTTTAAGACATGATATGTGCTTTCCCTTTTCTAGGAATGAATTGGAACACTTACAGATCAAAGTACTTCAGGAACGTGAAAAATACCAGCAGTCTTCTCAGTCCAGTACTGCTGTTTCATCGGTACCTGCATTTAGTGTGAGTGATAAGTTTACATTAAATATGGATGATGCTAGCTACAGCCTCATCTTGGAGGTGCAGACAGCTATAGACAATGTCCTGGTACAGGTGAGTGTGGTTTTGTTCTTGTTGGCTTTCTTGATATCTAAACAAAACATTTGGAGACTTTCTAGTTTAAAGAGCTGAGTTGTAGTGTCTGAAGTATATGGGTTTTTAAATGTCTGAATTGTTATAAGAGGGAATTGAAGCATATAGCCTTGCAGTGTTGAAGTAACTGTTGTAAATGCTTGTTAGGGAACAAATACAACTTAAACCTTTGCTGAACAGAGCAACGTTACACTACCAAAATGCCTGCTGTACTAGCAGGTTTCTGCGTAACTTTTGTGTTTGCTTTTGCATGTCCCTCCTTATTTAAACAGCAATTAACTCAGTAAATCTTAAATGAGATGCAGATTCTGACTTGCCAGTTACCCTCTGTAGCGGAAAATTAATTGTAGAATGGTATGGGCCACCTGTGCACTTGCAGCGTGGAACAGCGTCTGATTTGTGTGCAATTGGTGATAAATACTGCTGCCAAATAGACCAACGTTAATTAGTTATTCCTTCTACTGCATCAGCTGAAATTAATGTTAGCTTTGATAGTCAGAAAGAGGAGTGGTACTGAATTACCTTCTTTTGGGATACGCATGGGGAGAAAAATTTGACAAGGAGGAATTTGTGAGGTGAATTTGCCATTACAAATGGGAGAGAATTTCTGTAGGGTTTCATTTTTCACTTCTTAATAAAAATATTATTTTTATTAAGGATGTTATTAGAGCAATGCAAAGCTACAGCTAATATGCAGCTCTATAGTATCTGCTGTTTCCATAGCTAAGTGAGGAATAATGAAATTGTTTCATCTAGCCCGAACTTAGTGTTGAGTTTAGAACTTACATCTTTTTCTTTAAAGAAATAAAAAGCAGTATCTAGTATTTGTCTGCTGTGAGAAGACAATAAAACCGTTTTAAAAATATTTTTTTTAGGGAAGTATGCTGCATATTAATGTTTCCTGACACTTCTGTGAAGTTATAAAGCAGTACCAAAGCAAGTGATTAATCATTCTAATACCCTTTAATCTCATTTTCAAAACAGTGTTAGATTTAATTTTAATTCCAGTGAAAACACATCTAGACAAGAAGTGGTCTGTGTCAGAAATGTTATTTTAGGTAAAAGGATTATTAATAATTATGTAATATGATTCTTGGTTTCCTGAATGAATATTATAATCCCCCTATTAAAACAGGGAAACACTTCAATCGTGAGTATGCTTCATGCATATGAATGAAGTATCCTTTCATGTCTGAAAGATATGAATATACTTTCATGTCTGAAAGATAGTTACACGTCTTACATTGAAGTTGTAAGCCAGCCATGCAAGAGTTCAGGACTCCATAAGAGAAGAGAGATTGTCATGTTACTCTGGGATTAAGTAGTAAACTGTGTGTCTCCTAGGCTTTTACCTCTTGGATGAAGCAATCATTGCCTCTCCCTCTCCATCAAAATAATTGATGAAAGTTAGAGGATAAATGCATTAGAAGCTACTCAGGAGCTTAAGCTTTTTATTTTTCCTTCGTCATATGTTCTGCAGAGTGATGTACCCATAGACCTGCTGGATGTGGATAAAAATTCTGCTGTTGTTAGTTTTAGCAGCTGTGATTCTGAGGTGAGTGAAACAAAAGAGGTGACATTTATTGAGATCGCATGATGAAAGCTCTTAATTTATATAATAAAAACAGAATTTGGTTTTATATATTTGTAATTTTAAATACATTGAGTTAAACTGCTCATTTGGTAATTTTGGAGAGCTCAGAATTAGGAGTTAGCAGCAGGTCTTGACACAGGGCAAAGATAAATATGCACAGAAGGATCCAGGAGCAACTGCTCTCATGCTTTTTTCCTGCCTGATCAGGAATGTGAAGGACACATTAAGTATTGCTCTCTTCTCTGGATTTGCCAGTATCACATATATTTATTTCAAAGTAATTTAGGTAAACAGCATTATATTTCTTATTTACTTACTGTGTCTCTTAAAAAATCACTTTAGAACGTGAAAATTCTGCTGTGTGGTGAGTCATATGTTTAAGTGCATTTTTTCTATAATAATTATAAACTTAAATACTTACAGAATTACTGATGATGCTTAGGGCTGGGGGGAAAATCTGGAAACTACCTTAGCATTATGAAAATCTTCTGCAAAGTCTTTTTCCTTGTAACGGTCCTCTAAGTATTTTAGTTTGAATATTTTCTAAGAACTAAGTTTGCATATTAATGGTCTACCCTGGAGCTTTCAGAAATCAACTTTTTAAGTTTCTTGTCATTCATGATGATTTATTTAGCTTTTTTTGGTGTGTTTTCTTACTAATCTAACTGTAGTTTTTGGATGTTGGACTAATATTGCAGATGAGTGAGGCAGGCTGACAGATGCTTTCTTCAGATGGAAAATAGGTACCTATATAATTTTTATGGTGGTATCAGAGAGTATAAGAGGCTTCAGTTGATTTTTCCTTATATAGAGATTTTTCTTTATTTTACCATCATTAAAATTAATTGGAGTATTCA
Source organism: Nyctibius grandis (assembly GCF_013368605.1). Lineage (NCBI taxonomy): Eukaryota > Metazoa > Chordata > Aves > Nyctibiiformes > Nyctibiidae > Nyctibius > Nyctibius grandis. The sequence goes on from NC_090663.1 coordinate 80,999,220, forward strand.
AGTTTACTTTTTTGTATTTAACTTCCGTAAAATAGCTGTACATAAATAACAAAAACCTTACTGTACATGTTTACAGTTAAAACAGACCAGTAGAACTTTTGTGAATCCACAGACCTGTTTTGTGTTATTTTTCTGGTTTTTTTGCCACTTACAGCCAAATAGCAACTTTCTTCTTGCAACTTACCGATGCCAAGCAAATACTACAAGACTTGAACTTAAGGTAACATGCTCCCAAATATTTTCCCTAATAAATTAATGGTTACGTAAATGTCTGCTTAGGAATGGAGAGATCTCTACCTGGTCTGACTGCTTAGCCTGAGCGAGTGATCAGTCCAATTTCTACTGCTGGTTGTTTCCTGAGAACCTTCTAATCTGAGGCTTTACAATTGTCTGTAGGGTTTCTAAAGGCTTCTAAAAATCACAGAATCACAGAATCAATCAGGTTGGAAGAGACCTCTGGGATCATCGAGTCCAACCATTGCCCTGACACCACCCTGTCAACTAGACCATGGCACTAAGTGCCATGTTCAGTCTTTTCTTAAACACCTCAAGAGATGGTGACTCCACCACCTCCCTGGGCAGCCCGTTCCAATGTCTAATGACCCTTTCTGAGAAGAAATGCTTCCTAATGTCCAAGCTGAACCTCCCCTGGCGAAGCTTGAGGCTGTGTCCTCTTGTCCTATCGCTAGTTGCCTGGGAGAAGAGGCCGACTCCCACTCCACTACAACCTCCCTTCAGGTAGCTATAGATGGCAATAAGGTCACCTCGGAGCCTCCTCTTCTCCAGGCTAAACAATCCCAGCTCCCTCAGCTGTTCCTTGTAGGTCATACCCTCCAGACCTTTCACCAGCTTGGTCGCCTTCCTCTGGACTGTGTTACTTCAGAGGAGAGCCTGGGGTCCTTCTCAAGTGTCCCTAAGATGAAAGCAGTGGGGAAATCACAGATTGTGAAAATACTTGATTCTGGAGACAGCGTGTGCAACTTAAAGTGGAGAGAGATGTGGGAAAGTAAGCTTTGGCACTGTTTGTCCTGGGAAGTGTTTGAAGGAAGTTACACTGGGAAGTAACCAAGGAATATAGACTAGATTTGTATTTTGGAGGGGAAGAAAATCCGGTCATTCCGTGCTTATTATGCTAAAGGCATGTGGGTGTTTTGGGGTTTATTTTTAACGAGCCACCAAATTCACACATTTTGTGGCTACCACTGGGGAAAATAGTGAAGAAAATCATGATTAGGAAAATCCTCAATATGCACACAGGCACTAGGGTTTCTCTTTATGTAGTTGCCTAATACTGCAGCCCCCTAATCTGGTATGTGTTTATTTATGTAAAACTCTCAGTCAAAAGATTATTATTAGAAATTTAAGCCTGTGTAAGATTCATCAAATGTGGGAAGTTGGGGGTGGTTATCTGTTTTTTGGTGCAGTCGCAATAATGGACCTAGTGTGCAGAAATAAGACTCTTACTTCCCAGATCCCCTCTTAAGAAATGCTATTAGTGTGCTTATTGGTTCTGAGCAGGTCACTTTATCTCCCTGTGTCTCAGTTGTCTTATTTTAATTTAGGGCTATGACCCTGGCCACCTTTACTATAGAAAACACTAGGTAAAGAGTAGATAACACAAGAAAAATTAATCAAATGCATTCATGGTATATGGAAAGAGGTTTGGTTTTTTACTCTCCCACTAAAAACGTATAAACTTGCTGTTGTGTGTCATCATAGCGCAGTGTGTCATCAAAACACTGTACTATCACTCTTGCATTTGGATCCTGATGTGACGGATTCGATCTGCACAGGTTCTACTGCCACCTGGCTGCAATATATTGAGGATCTCCAGTGATTTGCACCTGCCACGTGGAGTTCGTTCTCTTTTTGTATTTCATCTATGCACATACAGACGATACATCTTTTAAGTCTTGGTGATTTTATTTCCAAAGAGAACTCTTTACTAACTTAGGTTTATTAAAAACATTGAAGTGGATGTCTTCCTGCAAAACACTGTTTTTGAGTTCTGAGACCTGATACAATAGGGGACATAATCAAGGTTATACAAGCAAACCTGTACTTGAACTCCAGTCTGCTCTTTTGTTTGTATAAAGTTGTTTCAGTAGCTCTTCTGCCTGCTTTCACGGCTGTGTTGGTGCTATAGGTGGGACACTCCTGTTTCTTGTCAATTCTGTGTGAGTGGCAGACGTCTTAGCGCAATCTGTGTAACTGGTCTCAGCAGAGAAGTGATTGACGCATCACTGTGTCCTCAGAGGTGTGGCGAGTGTGTATGGTGTCTTGAATGTGTTTGCACATCCTGCTTGTTGGGTATTCTGAGACTTGAATTTAAATCTGGCCTCTTACTTTTCAAAAAATAGCTCAGGAAGAACTTTGATTGTTAGGAAGAGATGAATGCATATTTTGAAATTCAGTTTACTCTTTTAGATTCTTTGATCTGTTCTTTGCTGCCAGCTGCTACAGTCCTTAATTAAAAAAAAAAAGTAATGGGGCCACTGAAGAATTAGAAGCAAGTTATAGACTTTTTATTTTAACTGATCAGAAAGTCAGTTTAAGGGGTTTTATTTTCTTAGTATTTCATTCATTTAATATAGCAGCACTTCATTGGACACTTTCATCTAGTTTTGAAACATTCTTGATCTGCTCTATTTATAGTGGCACTCAAGTAAATATAGTACTTTAAATATTTTTGAAGTACTACAGTCTTTCTTTAACATATTTTGAATACCCACCAATTTTCCAAGTTGTGGTAAATTAGTCTTTTCCCTTTTGTTCTTTTTTTGTGGCTTCTGCTTTCATTTCTGCAGGTTCGATCGATTGAAGGACAGTACGGGACACTTCAAGCATATGTAACTCCAAGAATTCAACCAAAAACCTGCCAAGTTCATCAATATCAAATTAAACCACTCTCACTTCATCAGAGAACTCATTCTATTGACCATGACAGGTATTTGCAAAGAAAAATCAATGCCTTTTTCTCTTGAAAAAACGACGCAATCCAGTTGAAACATTTACTGTATAAACTTAAGTATGTCATTGCTAACCTCTAACCTACAGTTTTGAGCCTGTAGTTCCATTTAGTGGGTTTCCAAACAAAAAATGTGGATTTAATGGATTCCTGCTTTCCTTGCCATTATTCATCCTTGTTTTCAGGTTATTTTTCATTTTACTGACCTGGGTTATAGTGCAACCCCTCGTGTGTTAGTAGAGCTGAGGGTGTGGTAGAAAGGAAACTCCTGTGTTAGTAACCGCAGTCTTTTCAGTTTCAGCCTCATTCTCCCCTCCACCCTTTTAATGTAATTCTTTCCCATAGCTAATTTGCCTCCAAAACTGAGCCAAGACTTCTTTTCCCCTTATTTCTCTGTTAGGAACCTAGTATTTTATGCAATTTCTACATGATTTTTCCCCACCCTCAGTTAACATCTTGTATTGCCACTAAGGTATTGCTTGCTTCGACACAAAACTGAAAGATTGAAGGAATGATACCTAATGCTTTTATATGCAAATGCTCCAATGTGCAAATGAGCTCTATTATGCCTCGTTCTTGATACAAATGCTATGTGTGTGGTTTCCAGCACTGGGAGACTGTTGAGGCTCTTAGTCATATTTGCTGTGTTGTCAGTTATTTACCTTTGTCATAGGTTTCAGGTTTAACAACTTGAAATGGGATATGTCAAAAACTTCCAACTAGTTTCTTGTCCAGTTCTGACATGCCTACTAGGAGATGAAACTTGAATGTAAGCATAGCTTTTGGTCTTGAAATACAGAAAAGTAGCTGTAATCTGCAATACATAACTACTTAGCAAGATCCCTGACTTTTTACAGGGTGTTGATTAAATGGAAACCACCATGTGGAACTAACTTTTTTCATACGGATAACCAGTGCTACTGACAGTGCCCCTCCTTCATAACTATTAACTATTTCTTTTTTTTTTTAATTTCATAATGTCATAGACCCATGAATACACTGACGCTCAAAGGCCAGTTCAGTTTTGCTGAAATTCACTCGTGGGTTGTGTTTTGCTTGCCTGAGGTGCCTGAAAAGACTCCCGCTGGAGAGAGTATCACCTTTTATTTTCAGAACACCTTCCTGGGTACACAGCTTGAAAGTACTTACAGGTAAAATACAATTACTAAAGTGCAACATGACTACGCTGGGGCTTCTGTTTTTTTCATTCTTGACCAGTCTGCAAGTACCATTTCGTGCACATAATACTCTTCACATCTCTACCCTCAGCCCCATCAAAACTCCCATTAAAGAGAACAGGCATCTTTCTTAAAAAGGATTGTCAAATATTACTAGGGGTGAGCACTATCCAGTAATGATGCAATCTGTAACTTGAACAGGGTTTTTCTTGAAGTTGGTCCAAACCCCAAAATTGCCAGGGAGGAAAGGCTTGATATATTTTTAAGATGATGGCTTGCTTTTAGAATTTAAAGAATGTAGCTAACTAATGTAGTGAAATTATTGTGTAATGCCTATTGTTTTCTAACTTCTTTTTTTTTGTATTGAGGAGCAGAAAGAACTTAAAAGGCATTTAATACTCATGCAAACAAGTGGGATAACCATTAAGCTGAAAACCTTCTTTTTCTGCAGCTTATATTAGGCAAATATTATTTCTGTGTTGATTAATACTCTGTGCTCAGATTAGTTAGTTATATCTTCCCTCAGCAAATTATATACGTCCACCTGAAAATGGACCTGTAAAGTGGGGAAAAAATTAATTGTTGTAGTTATACAGATTCCAGCCTACTCTCAGCCTTACCCATACGTGTTGTCTACTCATAATGTAGAAAGTTGTTGGGTGGTGGGGTTTTGGGTGGAACGGGAGAGGGTTTTTCCTCCCTTCTGGTATTGAAGCTTGGTGTTTGGCTTCAAGGTATTGCAGTGATAAAACTTAGGAGGAATGAATACAGTCCGAAATCTTACTTGCATAATCTTAGTGCCATACAATAAAGGTAACTGCTTTGTGTACACCTGAGATTTGTATATACTGCTTTGTCTTATTTGCTGGAACAAACTGTTCTCTGTCAAGATCACACTGGGAAGGAGGAAATAGCATAGGTGTGTATACAGCCACCTGATACATGGAGAATAGTTACAGCCTTTATAGGCATTGCATTCTTTGATTTGGGCATTAATTTACAGGCCTTCTATTTTAACATAGGGACAAATCTAGTGCGTGCATGTGTGTTTAAGTTTGTTCATTTAAAGATTTTCTTCCTTTATAGAAAAGGTGAGGGATGTTTTAAGTCTGACAACATTTCTACAATATCCATCCTAAAAGATGTGCTTTCCAAAGAGGCTACTAAAAGGAAGATTAATCTCAGCATATCGTATGGTAAAACTTTCATCTGTATTTTGTTGTCCTTGACTTCATTTTATATTCTTATAAATGGAATATGTATTATTCATTTGCGTGTTGGTTTTTTTTTTTTTACTCCCTACTAGACATAAATGAAGAATCTGTGAGGCACACATTAAAGCTTATCCACCCTAAATTAGAGTATCAGCAGCTGTTGGCCAAGAAGGTTCACTTAATTGATGCATTGAGAGTAAGTATCTGAACTCCTGTGGAAGGATTTTTATTGGGGATGATGTTGTCAGATACTAAGCTGTAGGGTTCAGGTCAGATGAGTGTCATACTGGTATCTGTGCTATTTCCAGGACATTTTATCTAGGAGACAGACTTCTTCAAGTAAAATTCCCGTTTGTACTATATAACTAGTGAATAACATGTAGGATTACTGACTGATGCTGAGGATACTTAAATTGAACAGTAGAAGGCAGCCTGCTTTATCACCTAATGTTCTCTTTTTGCCTGCAGTTGTTTTCCAGTTCCTTTGTCTCTTTTCACTAACCTTTAAAAGTTTTTTAGATCTGGGATGATCGTCCAGGCCAGATGCGACTTCCTTGCTTTGGAACTTCATCCCAGTGTGTCATGATTTCTGAATTATCTCCTTATTAATCTTTTGCTTTTGCTCCTCAATGGTTAGTCTTTGGGAGGTACCAGTTAGGCAGCTTGTCTCAGTTCTTGGACTTTTTCCAACAACCAGGGTTTTATCAAAACTTCTCTCTTTTGGGTTTTTTTTTGAGGGGGAGAGGAGATGAAAATGGACAACCAATTCTCTCCTGTCCTTTGGGGGAATCAAATACCAGTTTTCAGAACTCTTGAGTTAGTAGAAAAACTGACTACCAATGAGAATAGTGTGTATCTTTACTATCACTAAAAGTATTTTACTTGGGCTTGATTTGGCAAACCGGGGAGGTAGAGAATAATAGAGAATTTATTCTTAATGCATGTTATGTTTGTGCAATAATAATGATGTTTTACATCTTGCTTGTTTTAGGCTTTTTTTCGGCAGCAAATCTGCTTTGACTAATCTTTTTTGACAATTTTTTGTCACTCATTTTTTGGATAATAACTTATTCATAGGCAGTAAAATAATCTGATGATTGATGAAAGCTGTTATCCCAGCAGACTCATGATGTGTAGCATAATTACCTCTTGTCTAGAAGAGAAGAGTCTTTCAGTGGGGGATAAAAAGATTTATATTATTGACCATCTTAAATTGGTCTGACGGTAGACTAGGGCATTTTAGAAGAGGTCTTCAAAACTTTTTGGTGTCACAAATTGGAGTGATACTTTCAGAGTTTACTTTTAGCATGTGCTACACTTTCTAGGAATTTAATTATTCTAAAAATGAAGACATGGTGAAGGCTTTGAGCCTTCATTAGGCTTAATTCTGTAGGGGCTGGGCTGTGGTGTGATCCTGTTCTGGCAGTACTCAGAGCTGGAAGCTGTAATGCACAGGCTTTTGAGAATCTAGTCTACAAAGTTACAAGTAACACCTGGCATTTCATTAGAAGACTAGAAAATGAGGCACTTTGAAAATAACTCTTGCTAGTTTAGAAGGGGATTATCTTGTCTCTGAAGTACTTCCTCCTGTCAGACCCTAGCTTAATTTCTTCTTACTTTTATGCTCTTATGATACTTAACTGCTGTTGATTCTTACAATTTAAAATGTCTTTCAGGAATTACAAGTTCATGAAGGAAATGTGGACTTCCTGCTACCAAAATACCGCAGCATTTTGGAAGAGGCAGATCAGCTGCTTGAGGAATACAAGAGACAACCTGCACATCTCGAGAGACTTTATGGTTTGTTGATCAATTCAACTTTTTATTCAAATGCAACTTACTGTCCAGAGAGCACGCTGGACATGACTGAAATAGTTATAAAGTCAGTATTAGCAGAACTGAAATAACTCGGTAAGTGGGTACACTTGGGTAGCTTCAGGACAACAATAGGTATGGAAGTCTGTTTGGTCAGACAGCCAAGGCTGCGTGTTTATGCAATATTTTTGTTCATAAAGATCTGAAGTTAAAGGTGAGGCAGTAAAACCTAGCACATACTGAAAATGGCTTGTATGCCACTGCAGGACTTTGAGTAACTCTCTACAAGTTCTCAAGAATTATTCACCTGAGAACTTCTAAAATTGATTTGGCATCACAAGCATATCACTGAGAATGAAAATACCAGGATTATTTGCAAGTGACTTTTAGACAGCTGCTTATATTCGGATGATCCTCGTCTTTATGGACATGATTAAGGATTGTATTCAAATTCAGGATGGCATTTAAGAATCTGTACAAATTAAATGAGTGATTTAAATTCTGAGTGGTTAAGTTTTGCAAAACATCAGAAAAACAGAAAAATGCACACGGGGTGGGAAGGGAGACTCATAGAAGATGATCTAATTTAGTGAAGAAAATTCTGTAACCTCCTCTAGTGTTCCCTGTATGGCTTTCAGCTCAGAGAATCTCTGCCAGACACCAGCTTTAATAAGCCGATGTATATAGAGCGTAAGCAGAGTCCTCGCTGCCCATCCTGTGATGGTTCCTCTTTCTTTAGTGTTTCAGATGTGGGTAATTCTAAGGCAGAAATACACACTTTAGAATGAAGCTGGAATCTGGGCTGTTCTAACAGTGGTTTGGGTTTGTTTAAAAGTAAATTATTGTTTAAAACATGAAGTTTAAAAAGAGTCTTGTCTCTAAACCCAGGATCAAATAGAATAGTTGGTACATAAGTTAAAAGTAGAGATACCTCATAATGAAAACAAGTAATAACTCCTGGGATTTTACCTTTGCAGGTATGATCACAGATCTCTTCATAGATAAATTTAAATTTAAAGGCACCAATGTGAAAAGTAAAGTTCCTCTTCTTCTGGAAATGCTGGATGGCTGTGATGGAGATGGACTGATCGCTTTTTTTGAGGCTGCAGCCTGACAAGGAAAAAGCAGAGTAATTTTTCTTCTTGTCTTTTTTTTAATCAAGGCAGTTCAAGTCCGAAACACTTTTAAAGAAAAACGCTTTTATGCTTTTGTCATAGATTTTATTCATATTTATTATCATATTGAATACAGTAGTCAGCTTGAGTTCATATAAACTGTTGTGTATATTAAATGCACGGTTTCTATGTACACAAATAGCTAAAGAAAACTTAGAATCGGGTGTAATTTTTGAATTTTAGACTAAAAAAGCTCCGCGCTCGCTCTTGTTTGAGGCGCGGCTGCCATTAAACTCCCCCCGCCTCCTCCTCCCGGCTCCGGCTGCTTCCTTGCCCTCGCCCCGCCCCGCGGCTCCCGCCCGCCAGGCCCCGCCCCCTGGCCTCCGGCCCCGCCCCCAGCCGCTCACCCCGCCCCATCCGCTTTGGCCCTCGCCGCCGCCCGTAGCGGCGTGACGCGCCGGCGGCCCCGCGCCCTCTCATTGGCCGGTTCAATAGTCGCGGGCTACTTGAACGCCGAGAGCGGCGCCGCGGCGCGAGACTCGGCGGCCGCCGGCACCACTCGCGCCCATCCCCCGTCCGGCGGCGCCCACCCGCCCCCCGGCGCCGCCGCCACCACCCGCAGCCGCGACCATGCTGGCGGAGCAAGAGAACCAGGAGAACGTTCCCCCGGGCGGCAAAGCGCCGCCGCCCGCCGCCGCCGGCACCCGCGTGGCGCTGGGGCTGCTGCGGAGCGCCCAGCAGCGGCCCGGGGTCCCGCCGCAGGTGAGGAGGGGAGGGGGTGGCGGGCCCGGGGCGGCGAGGGAGGAGGTGGGGGGGGGGGCGCCATCTTGGGACGGCGGGAGCTGTCAGCGGCCGCTGTCAGCGGCGGGGCCGGGCCGGGCTCCCGGCGGCGCTGACGGGCCGCTCTCCCCACAGGCGGCGCGGAGCGGCGGTGAGGGCCATGGCGCGGCGGCGGCGGCGGGGCGGCCGGTCGGCGGGCATCAGGCCTTCACCATCCATGTGGACGAGCCGGACGAGGAGCAGCGGCGGCGGCAGCGGGGCAGCCCGGCGCCCCAGAAGGAGGAGGCGGCGCTGGGGCTGCGTGCGGCCGTCTGCACCCTCGGGGAGCGGCGGCCCTTGGCGCCCCTCGGCAACGCCATGGAGCTGAGCTTCGGTACGTGACACCCCCGCGGTGCCCCGGCAGCCCCCGAGCATCCCCTGCCCGGGGCGGGGCTGGGCTGGTGTCCCGCCAGCCGCGCTGCAGGCCCGCGGGGAGGGCGGTGCTGCCCCGGCTCTCGGTGCGCTCCGTGGGCCCCATCCCGCCTGCGGCTCCCTCTGCAGCAGCCCCGGGCAGCGCCCGAGCCTGCAGGGCCCTTCGCCCAGGGAGCGCGGAAGGGAGCAGGGCCGTGCCGAGGTGTTACCTGGGGAATGATTTCCTGAGCAAACCGGAGGAGTGTAGATCCTGAAGCTGTTTGGGACATAGACTGGTTTGGTTTGACTCAGAAGAGAACTTTTCAGTTGCTGAAAGTGATTTTGTTCCTTTGAGCCTGCCATTACGATACAACAGCTTTTCAATCCAGCCGAGCTACCAATTACTTGAGCCTCTACACTTCTATCCCCTGCTCTTTGTAGGTAGTTTTATATTTTTAACCTTAATTGTCAGTACCTCACGAGACAAACCAGATTAGACAAGAGCAGCCCTCAAAGCCTCACCCTTTGCCTAATGCCATAGAGTTAGAAGGGGACTTTACTGAGGCAGATCCTGAGACTTCATAGACTTTCCTCCCAGGGGATATCTTGTACTGGTGCAAGTGTTTTGAGCTCTTCCCAGTATGTAAGAAATGGGAGCTGTCAGATCCATCTTCTGTAACGCGTGCATGAGTATCTGAGGGCTGATTTCATCATGGTCCACTTCTGCAGTCCACAAAAACCTCTGTTACTCCAGCCCTCTTGTGAGCTGCAATGGCTAAGCTTTCAGGATTCACATCTATGTAACAAGGTTGCACTGAGCACTACATAATTGCCAAAGAGTTTTCCATCCCTTTATTCTTAAGGGGGAAGAACAGAAAGGGGAACGGGAAGTTTCTCTGTTGCAGTAACATTTTGGCTTCCCTAGAGTCTCCTCAACTCCCAGTCTCGTTGAGTGATAGTCAGCCCTCTCTGCCTGCCTAGAAGGCAAGAGACCCAGCAGTCCTGGCAAGCCACCACCGACACACGACAGAATAGGGCAGTTCCCTGTGCTGTGAGGGAGTGGTCTGACAGTGCCCATTTTAACATGGCTATTATCTTCTGCTTAGATTCTCCAAGTATTATGGATATTTCAATAACCTCAGAACCAGAAGAGAAAAAAACAAATGTTAATAACGTGCCAGATTATGTCAGCGATATCCATACGTACCTGAGAGAAATGGAGGTGAGCTGCTGTCTCTTTTCTTCTTTGCATACAGCTTATGGGGGAGAAATTTGGGGTTGAGAAATGCATCTAAACATTAGTTACTACTACAGTGACTAAAGTAAAGCTTGCTAGAAGTAAGATGCTGTGTCCACTGCTGTGAACACGAGACTGGCTTCTTGTGATAAAGTTGACTGTGCCATGCACTGAACACAAGCTGGAAAGCAAGACCATGGGACTAGAACTTACTGATTCTAGACTTATCATTGTTTACTTCTGATCTGTTTAAACTGTGGTAAATGGAGTTTAAATAGCTGCTTCCCTACCGGCACTTAGTCCAAACTCAATCTTATCTGTCATCTAAACCTACAGGTGAAATGCAAGCCTAAAATGGGTTACATGAAGAAGCAACCTGATATCACAAACAACATGCGGGCTATTCTTGTGGACTGGCTGGTGGAAGTTGGAGAAGAATACAAATTACAGAATGAAACTCTGCACTTAGCTGTAAATTACATTGATAGGTTTCTTTCTTCAATGTCTGTTTTGAGAGGAAAACTTCAGCTTGTGGGCACTGCAGCTATGCTGCTTGCATCGTAAGTGAAATGGCTTAATTTAAAATTCCGCCTGCTGGTCTCATAGAGATGGAAATCTTGTGACTGTCACATTTCTGTTGCCTATAGTCAGATTGACTCAGGAGGGCTTCACGCTAGAAGAAAAATCAGGAGTCATCCACCTAAAAGCTTGGCAGTTTGTACGAAACTGCAAGCAAGGTTCTAGGCTGTCTTTGTAGATTGACCTAATGCGAGGATTCATTATTTCTAGCTGTAGTAGCAAAGGGTATTTGAGGGAATATGCACAAGGCATATGAAAAGAAAGTTTTGGTTGCACCAATTATTAGTTTAGTGGGTTCTTCTGGAATTTCAGTAACTCCGACTCCCAAATTGCTTAGTGCTAAAATATCAGGCTATTGTAGCTCCGTAATTTCAAATTCTGCTCATTCAAGAGTTGCTGAACTAAGTGCAGCAAACTTGTGCTGTAACAGTGCCCAGCTACTTCACAAGTCAGAATTTAAATTAGCATGCTGGCTTTCATTATATGTTGCTGGTTATCCAGTTTTTCAGTACTCAATTATTTGCTCATAACTATTTCTCCTGGCAGGAAGTTTGAAGAAATCTACCCTCCTGAAGTAGCAGAGTTTGTCTACATCACAGATGACACCTATACCAAGAAGCAGGTTCTAAGGATGGAGCACTTAATTTTGAAGGTTTTGTCGTTTGACTTGGCAGCTCCAACAATCAACCAGTTCCTCACTCAGTATTTCCTACATCAGCAGACAAATGCTAAAGTGGAGAGCCTGTCAATGGTAAGGAACAATTACTGGCTCGGCCTGCGTAACTAGGGAGTTATGTTACTATTAATGCACTTTACAAGCTCTGTTTCCTAGTCCCAGTAGAAAAGAAATGCTAAAGGATTCCTCAGGCCAGGTTTCTCTGCCTCTTCCCGTTTTTAAATGTGCAGTCTCTTCGGGAGAGTTCTGGAGAGTGCCTACATTACGCCATGTGCTCCTCCAGCAGCGGTGCCACACCACTGGAAACTAACACTCCTGTTTCCACTCAGTGTTTGAGATACTCTGTTCCTGTTACAGGCTGGCACTTGGCCTGGCTCAAGCACGCACGCTTACTCAAAGCAGGCAGATTGATGAACTTGAATTTGGGGTTTGTTTCGCTGCTAGATGTTTCCCACTTTGTTATCTAAAACTGCCACACCTACCCACACACTGTAGCTAAAAATGACTTTTGTTTTGGTTTGCCTCTCAATAAGCAGTGAGCTCTAAATCCAGAGGCTAATTTCTAAAGCAGAGCACAGATAACATTTCAGCTGAAGTTATATTAAATCCTAACTGCACGGCACGTACCAGAGCTCCTAAATGGAAGCCTTTGTCTCATTGTACAAAGGTCAGACCCGACTACTCTCTTCCCTCTAGATCTTCTGTACCTCTAAATATAAAGAGTGGTGTTGAAAAAGCATGTGTTGGGAACACTGTTTGATAGTAGCTAACAGTAGATGCTAAAAGAGAAACTAAGAGGGAACTAGTAAAAGCTGTTCCTCCAACTGATGGCAAGATTGGAAGCTTAAATTACAGTTCTAGTGCAACTATTAAATGCTCTTCTACGTCCTTTTGGAAGCAGATGACTCCCTTTCTCTCCTTTCCCTTGCAGTACCTTGGGGAGCTGAGTCTAATTGATGCTGATCCTTACCTGAAATACTTGCCATCAGTTATCGCTGCTGCAGCATTTCATCTAGCAGGCTATACGATCACTGGACAAACTTGGGTATGTAGCACTAAAACTTGAGCCTTCAGGCATCTTTATGCATGTTTAGTGTATTCGTACGCAGTTCTGAATGCCGGGGCCTGGGCTGCAGGAATTGCAGCCCCTCCGCACCTCTAGGCTGTTAATTAGGGATTGCTCCCTATGGTATTTGAAAAATAGGTGGGGGGACACATTTTCTTGAAAGGAAGGGGCATCTCCTGATGCACTTTGTTCTGGTGATCCGCCTCAAAGATGTAAGCAGCTTCCTTGTGATGAGGAAGTAGGTGGTAAGAAAGCGTAAGCACTGGAGACAACAATACTTGTTTAGAATATGATAGTTTTCAGGATTACTGTAAATCTACGTGAACTGCTAAAATCTGAGCCATGAGTATTAAATTACTTTGTGCTTGAGAAAATGAGACTCTGCCAACCTACTAGAACAACACAGTTTCAACAGGAAGCTACAAACTCCACCAGTGGTCATCAGCGTAAGCGAACAGAAACATTCAAATGTCCCTCTTCCTTTTTCCCTCAGCCTGAATCCCTGTGCAAAGCAACAGGCTACACCCTTGAAGACATCAAGCCTTGCCTCATGGACCTACACAAGACCTACCTCAAAGCGGCACAGCACACACAACAGTCCATAAGGGAAAAGTACAAGAGTACCAAGTGAGTATCTGTAGAGATGTAGGATAAGCTGGTGTGTCACGCCTGAGTTGTCCTAGCGCATCACTGCTTCATGGGGTGGGAGGTACCTTGAGTCTTCAGTCACACTCAACTAACCAAATCTACTGTGTAAGTGAAATGGTGACAAGACTCCCCCGGTTTTCGGGCAATGTTTTCTTGAGCAACACTTCACGTTCCTTGCCAGGCGTGCTATTGCTACCTGAATGGTCAGGGAGAAACTGGAGGAATTTGCTTGACATTCCTACGGTTGGTAGCCAGGAGATGGTACTTAATGCTCCTAAAAATCTGTGTTGGCATGGCAGCTGGCAAGCCCCAGTGTTTCCTGCTGGCTGTGCCTTGTGAGAAATGTGCTTCGCTGCAGTATGTACGCTATTCTTTACGGCAGAGAGCACTTGAGCAAGGTGACATCCTGCATCTTTTTTCCCCTCTCTAGGTACCATGGAGTATCGCTTATTGACCCACCAGAGACACTAAACTTATTGTAATAATCAAGAGACTGATCATTTAAAAGTATGTATATTACAAGAAAATGATGTACAGTTTTAAACATGGTTCAAAATTCTAGACGTGATCACTCAGAATATTAATACAGGTTTTGATGAGCTTAACTATGAAGTTAGTTTTATGTGGTTTTAATGTAAATCTTTTGTACATGCAATCTTGTTAAAATATTTAGCTGGGGTTTTATAAAAATGTTCTCTTCAAGCATGGAATTAACCAGGCAGACCAAGTGAAGTCTGAGACTGCTTGTCTAATTATAGACTAAACATTAATGTTAGCAGTGCATTATTACAGTAGGGCTTTTTCTCCTTCCAAGTAAGAATGACTTGGACTCCACAGCAGTATTTGTAGCAATTTTATACTGTCTAGTTTAAACTGAGACTTAGTATAGATCCAAAATGTGGCTTAAGGGCTACAATACTGGAAGAAACTATACAGCTATGAGGAGAACACCTTGCTGGAACTGACTCCTGTGAGGCTCTTCAGGATGTGGCAGTTACTGGAAGCCTTGATTGTGATGTAATGTATTGCCAGATGTCCCTCAGCTTAAAGGTTGAATGCTCTGCTGCAGGGACTGCACGGCTAAAACTAGCACACCAGTTCATACTTCTCTCTGCCAGTACATAGAAAAGGGTCTTGCTATAGATATTTTCTAGTCAAAGTGTAAAACTGATACTAATGTAAACCCATGGAGTTCCCCCTGATGTGTTAGCTGTCCCGAAAGCTCATCACGGTCTACTAAAAAACCTAGTCATCTCTCTGCTTACCTAGTCCTTCTGTAGGGGCACTGGAGGGATTAAACTGCAGAAGGGTGAACTACAGCTCTGTGCCCTCAAGAGGAGGGAATGTCTTCTGATGTGGATGGGCTATGTGCAGAATGGTACGAATTCTGTACGTCCCTCTCACTTGGAAAGGATTGGTCTTATTTTTCTTCCGTTCTAGAACTGTTACACAAGCAAACTAGTGCGTACTCGGCATTAGGTCGAGTGGACGTTTTACCTTCAACCTGTGTAAATGGAGTGATGCTGCCCTGTACTTGCTGTTCTTTGCATGTTAAAGCAGTGAGCACCTGGAAATAGGTTTAATTAAGCCATTTCCAGGTTGGCTAATAAACAATTTTTACATCTGATTTTAGTGGTCTTGCCAATACCTTAAAATCACCAAGGGCTAGTACTAGCATCTTGAACGGGCATTCATTTCCAAAGCTTTTTGGCAAGGGCTGCCCTGTGAAACCTGTGCAGCTTCAACTTGAAGTTGATTCAATGCTGTGCAACCGGTTACCTGGACACCTAGCAGGTAGCAGTACAAATTCTTCACAGATGCTGAACAGCTGTTATGGTGTGGGCTATTTAAAATACATTTTAAAAAATCATCAGCCCTCTGTCAAGCTGACAAGCAGGTGTTATAGTGAGACAACTCACGTGGCTCGACTAACTAAAAACTTGCTGTTCTGCCCCCACCACTGCTCTGCAGGCCGAGCCCTCCACGAACCAACTCCGTTACAAAAATGATGAAGACAAAAGCACGTAGCACAAGCTGTCCGATCTGAGCTTTCTAGGATGCACTCTGACTTTTATACGTGTTCTAATGAAGAACCATATTTCATTGGTGTGTTCTCCAATAGCCTTTATTTAGCTTAATTTCAGTAGTTGCCACTGAAAAGCTAAAACTAGTTGGGAAAAAACCTGCACGGTGTATCATGTCTGCGTAGTATTGGAAATGCTCTGACCTTGCAGCAGAGGGAGTTTGTGTATACAGGAACATGTTTGCCACAGTTGCGACATGGGTTTGTGACCTTAGAAGGGCAACTCAGAATCGTGATGGGTGATTATTCTTTGAAGACAACAGAGCACAGTGCTCTTCCTGAGAAACTGGGTTCTGCCTCCCCCTTCTTTTTTGTGGTGTATGCTGGAAACTTCCCAAGACCACTGGTTTACAGTACTAACTTACTGCTTCATGAAATGCCTCCTTGCTCTGTTTTCAGTGGAAGTTGTTCTGTTACTGTTCCCATAGCAGAGAAAAATTCTCCATTGCTCCCTGAGCTTTACTTTCAACGCACTGATATGACTTCCCCTTCCTGGCACGGGCTGCCATCTCTGCCCAGTATGACTATGTTCCTCCTTCCCCACTGACAGCTCTTGCTACTCGTCTTCTCATTTTCTGAAGATAATATGGGACGATTCCAGCTCGTGCTACTCAGCTTTGAACAAAATATCCCAGGTTGTACTGTACTACTGTTTTGCCTATCCACTTTAACTTCTCCTAGTCCTTTCAAAATAAAGCCTCTAAGGAATGTCGGGTATGAGATGTTACGTGTGAAGAGAGAAACAGCAATGCAAAGAATACTGTTCTTTTTCCCTGAAGAAGTTTAAGGTCTCGTGGTACCGCGGAAGTAACAAGAAACTGAATCTTCACCCATTCTTGTACTCCTGGCAGTGACTTTGGGGTGGAAGAACTGACATTAAGACACTCCACTGGTTTAGCTCCTGGAGGAATGGGGCTTTGTGTTTGTCCCTTTCTGAAAGAGCACAACTTGATTAAAGCTTTGCTTGGCTGGGAGCAATTTTTTTTTTTACATTAAATTTTAAATCTGATTTGGGGAATGCAATATCTGCAACAGTAACTTCTCTCCTGTTTGTATTTCCTGAAATACTAAGGTCACATGTAAAATAGTCCTACTTCACTCTTGTAAATATGTGCATGGTTCCAAGTTGACTTGATTTTCAAACGAAGTGGCTAGATCAGATATTCTGGAAACCTCCTTGTCTCTTTACTTTGCCCAATTCTGAAGTCAGAGCATAATTCCTTGAATATAGTTCAAGAAGCATTCCTGTTGCATGTAATATTTAATTAAACTTTTTAAGAAACTCCATTGCAGAAGTATGAGTTGCTTCTCTGTTAAAGTTTTGCAGAAGTTCTATGCTATTTTGTTAAGTACATGCATTTCTGTTGATTTTTATACAAAGCAGTTGCAGTGAAAGGTTTAGATGTGGAGTGACATGGGCAAGGTCTTAGTCACAGCACGCCCTTTCTCCCTGTGAAGAACATTCCAAGGTATGAAACACTTCCCAGGGGTGGTAATAGCTACCTTAATTAAAAGAAGCTTTTCCTGGCATTAAACTTGACCTGGAGTTCCTTTCATCACCTGAACTCCAACTATACACAGCTCACTTCAGTAATGGCAGAGGCCATTTTGTTAAGAAAACTATGGTTCTTACCTCTGCAATTCAAGTTGTAGAACTCAAGTCAGTTCAAGTTGAACTAGTGAGTTTTCTGCTACAGCTGGATGCCAACCATGGAATTTCACTTTGTCCTCATTTCATTGGGATTTGGTTTCAGTTTGTGGCCAGCCATGGTGATCAAGGCCCTTAGCAGTTAAACCCAGGGCAGCTGACCCAGGCTGGCCCACAGCTGTATTCTGTATCATTGACATCAGGGTCACTATAAAAGAGAGGGTTTGCTGGGGAGAGGTTCCTGCTCTCCTTCCTTCTCCTTCTTTTCCAACGGTTGTGATTCCTGGAACAACTTGCTGGTGCTCTGTAGATAAGTACAGTTTTGTCTCTTGTGTGTTGTCAGTTATATTGATTTCTTTATTTCATTAAATCTGTTTAACTTCAACCTACGAGTCTCCCTCCTTTTCCCAATTCCCTTCCTCATTTGGGTGAGAGAAAAACTGTTTACTGTTTAGCCCTGGGTGCAGGCTAAATGAGGACACACTTACCTGCAGAATTTTTTTATTTAAAGCTGGGTACAACAGTTTTATAAAATATACATAAAAGCAGGACCAGATGGGGGGTGGGAGAAAATAAAATTATCTACAAAAATAAGTTCTGTAATGATAGATCAAATTATGTATTATACAGCATTTCTGAAGGAGGGATGATGGCTTTAATAAGCAGCTCTCTTCTTTTTTCTCCTTTTGTTAAATGCTTTCTTACTGGTATTTTCTTGTTTTGAGTTGGTCTGTGTTCTGCGAGCAAACAACACTTGTATCAAAGAATGGTACTCAATAGTTTTATTTCAAAAGAACACAGGCTGATCATCCAAAAGAGGCCAACCATCCACCCCGCTCACTACAAAGTTCAAACTTTGTTTCTAGAAAGTGTACTACACCCAACAGTGAGGGTTTCCATGGCTAGTGCAGGGATACAGCAATAAATCTCACTTTGCAGAAATGAAGCTTAAGGTCAGCTGTAGTGTAGCGTGTAGAATCTCTGCAGCATCTCTAAGGAGCAGCTGATTCAACTCTACTTTTATGCTATCCACTCCCTTTGGAATGACGATTAGTCAAATATCTATCACTGTTTCAGAGAGCTGCAGCTCAGCCAGGATGACTGGCCTCCTTGGACTAGATGATCTTTTGAGGTCCCTTCCAATCCCTAACATTCTGTGACAGGAGCAAACTAGCCTAGATTTAAACTTCCTCACTCTCAGCTATCTATGTAGTGCCCTTGATCAATTGAGACCTTTCTTGGCCTTGTCAAGAACATCTTCCCTACAAACTCCTTTCCCCCCCTAATTTCACATGATGGTTACCTTGTTTTCTTTGGTAGTTCCTGTGGTTCCAGAATGACAACTTCTTCCTCTTCACTGTCAGACAGTACAATAGGTTCATCTACACAAACAAACCAACCAACCACAAATGGGTGATCAGTGTTATACAAACAGCTTCTGTCACTAATAACCACAGCATTTTTTAAGAACCATTCAGAGTGGCTAGCGCTTAATTTGGAGCCCTCCACATCCTACAGAAATCCCTGTTTTCTTCTGAAGAAAACAGAAGCGACCAGGTGAAGTGAAAATAGCAAACAGGTGTAACTCTCCAGTGGAAAGTGGCTATGATACTTCTCTTTTCTTTCACATTTAAATTCTAGACTGTTAATAAAGTGATATAATAAGCATATCTGATATCAAAATAAATACTTACCCTTCTTAGTTTCGCTCATTGTACTTGTCTCCTCAGTTTCCACTGTCTGACATTCAAAAGCAGTAGCCTCGCTTTCACCTTCCTCTTCTGCTGCTTCTTCCCTCTCGGATTCTTCAAGGTCTCCCCAGGAGTTCTCTATTCCTTCCCCAATTTGGGCTGTCCCAGGAGTGTGCAATATTGGTTTGGCAAAACTGAAGTAGTTAAGAAAAATCTTGGTGTTTGCTGGTAAACTCTGTATTCTGAGAGCACACTAGTTGTTTTTTAAGCTGTATCTTTTCTCCCCAGGGGAGAACATCCTCAAAGGGGAGTTAAGAGTACTCCTCCAGTTACTGTTACAATCAGTCACTTCAGACCTCAGTTTTGCACTTTATGCTAGGAATTAAGTTACCTAAAAGCAATTAGAACCAAAATCAATACGATGTCAATGTTTCCTCTGGAGGCTGTAAGGCTCCCTAAGCTGTGAGGCATCTCGGACATGTGTTTAGCTTCTAGTAGTGCTAATGCAGGGCATGGGAAGCCTGGTTTTCCCCTGCATAATACAACAGAAAAGATACACTTCTGAAGGAGGGTCAGCTTTAGCGATGATTTCTTCTGCTTGTTCTTCCACGTTGTTAGTATCAACAGCGGCACTTCCCATTTTGAAGGCAGTGATCTTTTGATTCGGTATAGATTCCGCAAAGCCGAACTTCCCACCTTCTTTCCTAGTCATTCAGTGACAGATATTATTTCAGGATGTTTCACACTTAAAAATGCTTTCTTTTTTGAAGTTCAAGTATACAAACACTTGATATTTAAAACAAACACAAGTGAAAACAATCTACTGTTCAAACTACAGGTTGACATTATTTTTTAGTATGTTTCTTCAAAATACCCATTTCCCTTCCTTCCCAAAACACTCACCTAACTTTCTGGTCGTTCTCCAAGGCTTTTTGAATTAGTTCTGTCATTTCTGCAACCTTAACAGCTGTTATTTTACTGCATCTCAGAACCTGTTTGTTATAAATACAACAATAGTTTACAATCATGAAAGCGAGATGTTATTAATTAAAACTGTAGAACATCATAGGAGTCAAAAACACTTAAAATAAAATATGGCATCTTAGTATGAGGGACTGGATACCCTACGAGTTGGTGCAAAAGGCTCATACAACAGCCTCTAGAATTAGTTTACAGACTCCCTCAGCCAAATCACAGGGGAAAAGAAGATGTGTACCATCTGACCAAACAATATGCCTTTTCTATGTCTCTTCTTCAGCATGATACACAGTACTATGCTCTTCTGCTAGGACTTCCAGTTCCTGAAGGGGCCTACAGGAAAGCAGGAGAGGGGCTTTTTACAAGGGCAAGTAGTGACAGGACGAGGAGGAATGGTTTTAAACTGAAAGAGGAAAGATGTAGAATAGATATTAGGAAGAAATTCTTTACTGTGAGGGTGATGAGATGCTGGAACAGGTTGCCCAGAGAAGCTGTGGATGCTCCCTCCCTGGCAGTGTTTAAGGCCAGGTTGGATGGGGCATTGAGCAACCTGGTCTAGTGGAAAGGTGTCCCTGCGTGTGGCAGGGGGGTTGGAACTAGATGATCTTTAAGGTCCCTTCCAAGCCAAACCATTCTATGACTAAAAATATGTAATCTTTTCCAATTAAATCAGACAGGTAATTGATTTCTTAGCTTCCAAATATCAAAGATATTTCCGTACCAAGATTACAGCACAGCAACTAGTTTATATACAAGAGAAAGACTGGTCAAGCCAGAGATTTACCTGATCCTTTACCAGCATAATCCCTCCACTGGACTGGATGGTACAAATTTCACGATGTTTATTCATGGCAATTACAAGGACGCCATCCATTACGCATTCCTCGCGTTCACTTGGATCCACCAATAAATAGGTCCTAGAATCAAGTTTTTCAACATAAGGCAAGAGTAAAAGTTTGAGGTGAGTTACTACCCTTAAAACAATTAAACAAAAGAATTTGTTTACATGTTAGTAATTATGGGTATGCACCCCCCAGAAAGTTTTCTACATAATCTGTGGAAAGCTGGTTAGTTACACTGTGCAGAACACAAATATCTCCCCACGGCATCTCACTTAAGACAAAATGTTTTAGGAAATCAGCCTGGCAATATAAATATTTTTAGGACTCTTCTATGTTTAAAATCAATTCTGCAGAATTGACAATAAGCTGTTTCTGTCAAAAGACTTAAAAATCATACCCTTGCTGGAAGAAGGCAAAACTGACACAAATAGGCATGTGGTGGATACTCAAGGGGACAGGATCACGTTCCTCAGGAGTGTACTTTGAAAAGAATTGGCCCAGAAAACAGTTATTTTCAAAACACATTTAATTTTAAAATCACATACTGTACAAAGATATTTAAAGAACAAAGAAAAAAAGACTAACGTCTTTAGTCATCTAACTATAAAAAAATTCTTTTTACTCTTCTTGTGCAATTCTTACTGCTTACTACCTACATAGGTAAATACAGCACATTCATCAGCCTTAGGCTTGATTTGGTCAAAAACTGTAAAATACTTATCTTTTACAATTAATGTTCCCATAAACTGAGGTTGATAAAATTCTGTATTCACCAGTATTCCTTACTGTCCTTTCACATTTTGAATAGCAACGCATTTATCCTAAAACTCATCAGTATGCTGCAGTTTATCTGCTTACACAAACATTTAATTCTCCCTTTTAGACAGACAGAAACAGCTACCTGCCATGCCACGACATTTACTATGATCTGGTACAACTTACCACAGTCACTTCCTCTCCTTGCACAGACACATCTGGTCTGCGAAAATGGCACAGAGCTACAATTCCTGCTATGCTGGCAGCGTCAATAATGTTACCGTCGTGATTTAACACATGCAGGTCCAGACGAATTTGCCAAACCTGAGAAAAACCACACGTAACTGCTTGGTAATTTGTGACATGATTCTATCCAAGTCGTTTTTCAAAAAAGTTTCATTTTTTCAATTGTAAAAAGAACCAGCATATATTCTTCAGGTCTTTGCTTAAGATGAAAGACGTCAGTATATTCCAAGATACCCAGTGTGCTAGATTTAATTATGACAAAATACGTAACACTTAAGTACAATTTAAAGTTTATTCTGCAAAGAAATACTTGAGTGTGCAGGGTCCCAACTACTTCAGAAAGCCTATGTAGATATGCAAGTTAAAAATACCTGTGAAGTCAGATGTGTGGATCTTTACATTAACCTAAAATCAGAATTTCAAGTTTCCAAAACAAGACAGAGACCACCTTAAAAACAGACTATATGTGTCTTTTAGTTTAAAACCACTTGAAATTAGTAGGTTTTCATACCTTTTCACCAGCAACAACGCAGAGAGATTCAGTATCTACACATTTGGAATTTCTCAGGCATCGTTCTATTAGTCTGTTCAGTTTCACCAGTAAGTCAGATTGCCTGTTAAAACAAAATTAACCCCAACTGAATATGATTAACGCTATATACTTACATGTACCAAAACAAGGGCTCTTGTGTCATCCTTGTTTACTCTTTTTAAGAAAGCCACATACCTGCCAGGCTCAAAACCAGGTGCAGCCATCGGTGAGAGCTCAACATTAAAGAAAAGTATACCTTCTGTCGGCCGATTTGGCTTGGGGGGAACAAGTTCACACGAGACCTGCCCAAGAACCCTGCAAAGGTAAATAAACCATTAAGTCATAGAATTTAGCAGGAAAAACCACCTACCACTGGAAACAAAATACATACTTTGAAAAAACATGCATCTAGGCTTTTAGTTTGATTTCTCACTCCTGATAGTCTCTTATTCAGTGCCTGTCATACATATTTGAACTCTGATCAAGAACTGAGAGAACCAAATGTAGGAATTAGAACATTCTCCTGTCTTTTATGATTAAAACCAGACTCAAACACAGCAGAATCTATAACTAAAAGTTTATGTAAGTGCATATATTCCACTTTTCCACATACAAAAGAGGGCCGTTTAACTTGTGGAAGAATGCAAAATGTAAAGTGAGATCGGTGAACAATGACATGAAAAATTATAGTAATTTTGTATTGTAATCTACAACCAACATGGAAACCCCATCCTTTCCCTTTCCTTCCTACTTCTTCCCTATGGTCCTATCATAGAATGGTTTGGGTTGGAAGGGACCTTAAAGATCATCTAGTTCCAACCCCCCTGCCACATGCAGGGACACCTTCCACTAGACCAGGTTGCTCAAAGCCTCGTCCAGTCTGGCCTTAAACACTGCCAGGGAGGGGCATCCACAGCTTCCGTGGGCAACCTGTGCCAGCGTCTCACCACCCTCACAGTAAACAATTTCTTCCTAATATCTAATCTAAATCTCCCAGCCTTTCAGTTTAAAACCATTCCTCCTCGTCCTGTCACTACTTGCCCTTGTAAAAAGCCCCTCTCCAGCTTTCCTGTAGCCCCTTCAGGTACTGGAAGGCTGCTAGAAGGTCTCCCTGGAGCCTTCTCTTCTCCAGGCTGAACAGCCCCAACCCTCTCAGCCTCCCTTCATAGGAGAGGTGCTCCAGCCCTCTGATCATCTTCGTGGCCCTCCTCTGGAGTCTTTCCAACAGCTCCATGTCCTTATGTTGGGGCCCCCAGAGCTGAACGCAGTACTGCAGGTGGGGTCTCACGAGTGCGGAGTAAAGGGGCAGAATTACTATCCTTGAAATGCCCCGACTTTTACGCTTCAGTCCCTAAAATCTTTCCTGTGATCTGAGCGGGCTTTCAGACGCCTAAAGCATCCAACGCTAGCGCTCCGTTCGCTTCCGCAGGTCGGGAACCGTAACGCTCTAAAGCGAGAGCCACAGCGGCGCCCCCAAGGCTTCTCCTCAGGCCGCGAAGCGCTGCAGGGCCTACCCTCAGCCCAGAGGCCGCGGCGCCGGCCGACCCGCCGCTCCTCTCGCACTCACCTGGTCTTCCCCAGCTCCACGATGCAGCAGCCGTAGTCGGTGCCGAAGGAGATGCGGACATTGCGGTAGTCATAGCACTGCCGCCCGTCCAGGCGCTGCGAGCACAGACACACACACGCACACCAGGTTAGTGCGCCACCCCCGCCCGGGAAGGGGCGGGGGGGCGTTCTGGCCTACCGCTGGGCAGCGGCAGGGGAGAGCCGCGCTAGCCCCCCGCCCTGGGGCAGGGAAGGGGATGGGGAGGGGGACGGGGAAGGGTATGGGGAAGGGGAGGCCGGCGCCGCACCTTCCTCTCCTCGATGGCGCGTAGGAGGAAGCGCCTCTCGCAGTTAGAGACCGGCGTCGCCTTCATGGCGGGCACTGAGGCGATGCCGCGCGTCCCGCTCGCGTCATCACCACGCGGCGGCCGCGGGGCGGTAGGTGCCACTGCGCAGGCGCCGAGCGCCCGCAGCCGGCCCCGCCCCTCAGGCGGCTCCCTCAAGGCGGGCACTGCTCCTGCGTGCCCGGCCGTGAGGGCGCTCCCTGAGGGCGGGCGCTGCCGCCGCCGCGTGCCCGGCCGTGAGGCGCGGGTGTGCCCCGGGGGAGCCCGCCGCCATCGGCCCTTACAGCCCGCTAAATGATGGGCACAGCGGCCTGCTTCACCGCAGGGGCAGCTTTAGCCGCGGCTCGGAGACCCGCTGCCCGGAGCGGGGCCTGGGACGGGGCTGTTGCAGTCGCCGTCTCATCGCGGCTCTGCGGGTGCCGTCAGCGGCCGAAGGGACCGAGGCCGTGTGGGCTTGTAACAAAGTGTCGCTCGTCGGGGAAACCATCCGGAATTAAAAAAAGGTGTCCCAGACGTTTCGAGTGGTTAACGCTGTGGTAGTGCCCAGTCTTCAAGATGTGTATGCTCCTGCAGCCCCCAGAGAGCAGCCAAGCTGGTAACACGAGCAAGGCAGTTAGTGCTGTGGGCAAAAAAAGCAAGAAAAGCTTCAGATTTGCCAGAGGAACGTCCTCTCCTGTTGCTATCACGTTTGTCAGAGGAACGTCCTTTCCTGTTGTTACCAAATTTGTCAGAAGAACATCCTTTCCTACTGTTCTGAAGTGTGCCCGTAAGTAAAAACTCAAGGCCTTTCCAAGTGGCTTCTATGCTTACTTTATGAGTTGAAACGAGAAAATATATTACTGTATCTTCCCCCCCGATATTAAACCCCTGACACTCTTGACTTTTCTCACACAAATTTGTTGAAATATCTCAGTTATACTGTTATTTTAAACGTTGATAACACATTGAAGTTCTAGTGCAAACTGAAAAGTGAGTCACATTTCAGCAATTTCAAGTTTATGTAAGTGTTGACAAGTGCTGTCTGATTTTTCCATGCTGGTTTATATTTTCAGATTAGGATAAATATCATTTCAGTGTAAAAGAATATTGATGAGAGGACAAAAAGACCCTCTTTCTGCAGAGACAAAAATAATTAATTTTCTGAAATGGCACTATGTGTGAAGCAATAGTAAGGAACAAAATAATGTAACACAGCTTTTCCTCTAGCCACAAATGGGATAACATTTGGCATTCTCTCACTGCAGCTATATGCTTGATTGGGTGTTTTCCTTGGAGTTTAACTGGTAGAAATTCTGTCTGGTTTTGCTTTTTTTATTGTTTAAATTCAGTGATAATATTCATTAGGGAAGACTTGGGTTTAGACTCTAGCTGCTTAGCAATCACTGAGAAAAAATGCTGCCATTGGGAGCAAGTTTGCTGCGTATTAGTAGCCCTAAGTCCTGTTGTGCTTTGGTTGGTGCATCTTTTTACAGGAAAAGTAAAGGTTAGGTACTAACGACTTGCAATCCCTTAAGATTTGATAAGAAGGAAATTATTTTCTAAGCGTTTACTTTAATTGCAGAGCTAACTCCTGAGTTATGTGCAGTTGGGTAAACTGTTAAACACTGTTTCTAAATCACAGAAAACAAGTATGTTTTGAGTTCCATTTCTTATTAGCAAACAGATATAACATGTAAAATAAAGCTTGGGAACGACTTGTGGAAATAGTTTGGCAAATAGGTAAGTTGAATGACAAAAAAGCAGACTTCTGAAGAAGTGGGATGTGACCATAAGCTTTGCATTTTGAATGTCTAGTTTAAACTTTTTGCCCAGTATGTTACTGTAAATCCTTTCACACTGGTACATTTCGTTTGTTGTACTGAAGTCTTCATGTTGCTTTCACAGAAACTCACTACAAATTTCGGACACTTGAGTTGCACTGAAGAAGTATTTTGTTTGCATATTCAAGTAAACCCAAGCTAAAGCCATAAATTACTACTTTGAATCCCTTTTCTTACATCTTTTGTGTGTTGTCATGTTGCAGTTGTCTGTGTACTTATTAGGAGCCCATTTTCACCCATGTTGTAAGTTGTAGTATTTGCGTATAACAGGATTGTGAAATATTTCTGTCATTTTATAATATAAAAAGAGATCTGAAATCTTTCTGCATCTCAATGATCGGAATTTGCTCGGTAAACACGGTCCTGCTATGTTGCCTTTTCAGCAGATACTGGGATGGTTAAAGTCTCTTGTGAGTAACTTAAGCTGTTAGTTCAATGCTGCAAGGTTGTTGTGCTTTATTTAAATGAGAGATCTCATTCCTCAGAAGCTGAGTCCTGTGTGTCAAAGGTACTGATGTTAGCAGTTGGAGCAGTATTAAGTATTTTATCTGGCACGCAGAGCTCAAGTGGCTGAATAGAAATGAATTAGGTTATTTCCTTGCTGCTGTTTGTTTCTAAATTCAGATTAAAGGGCCATTCAATAAACCCACAAAGTCCATGAGGTTGCATAGGTTTCACTAGACACCTGATCTGGCAGGCAGCCGGATTATTAGTGGTGATGATATGCAACATGCAGAGATCCCTGTTTGAATTGCAGAATTTTGATTCGCTTTGGAAAGCTGACAGCTTACAAGCAGGAGAAAATGTCTTTGTGGAACATTTAATGGGAAAGGTGGTGGGACGTAGCTCTTTACTATGCCGTTTTGTCAGCTTACAGTAAGACGTAATGCACACTGAAAACATTACCATCTTTTGTTTTGCATTGAAAACCCAAACATTTATTGGAGAGCAGGTAAAGACCATTCAGGCATGGTAAGGCACTGTCCTTATCTTGCTAATGATAAATTAATCCGTTTCACTTGGTTCTCATTCATTAGCATGGTTTTGTTATGTTTTCAGTTGCAGGCTTTGCAAGAGAATGGTAATACTTAAAATCACTTTGATACTCTTAAAAAAATGTTTATATTGCCTACCCCTTGAGAAGGAGATCTGGAAATAGAAGTATTACTCAACAAATCATTACACAGGTTAAAATGTACTAATCTTGCAAGCTATATAGAGAGTGGAATTTTTACAGTAAGTGGTTGCTCAATAGAGCAGTCACAATCAAAACTAGTGTTGTGAAACATGGCAGTCATTTTCATTTCAAAATTAAACAATTTTTAATGAAACTCTTCAGTTACTGTCAACAACCTTGGAAGGGTTTTTATTGTTTGTAGGAGCCTTCTAAACTGTGTTACTCTCCCATCAATTACAAAAATGTCATCTTGGGCATATGCTGAGATTTGTGCTTGGGGCTAGAGTGGGAAAAGTTTCTGTCACAGCTCTCCCGGTGAACCCTCACGTGCCTTGATCTGTCAGGCTGTGGCAATGTGCCCTCTGGCATCACTCCTCTTGACAGAAGTGAGCGACCGAGTATTTGGGCTGGTGAGGAGTTGCAGTCTTGTTGCTTAGCAAATCACAGCAATAGCTTGTTTGCAAAAGAAGTTTTAGAACAACTTGAGGAAACAATATTTTCAAAGGAGACACATTTTTTACACTGAACCAGAACATTCAACAGTCATTTGCATTAGCTTTTCTTGCACTAATACATGTTCTATCAGAAACATTTGCAGAAGTGCTAATTATACCTTTATTGCTGGGGAGGCAGGTATGGTGGATTTTTGCTTCTGATGCTGTTCCTGTTCAAGATTAGTACCCAGAGAAGCTGATAGTGAACTTCAGGAGGAGCTGGATGTGATTCCAAGGGAATGAAGTTGGAGTGGGGCAGGGGGCTGGAAATCAGCTACCTCCTTTGATTCATGCTGTCTTCTTTGCACAAAGTCTACTTCGCAGATTTTGTGTGTGCACGTGTGCTAGAAAGGGTAAAGAATTTCATGCACAAATTAAGGAGGCATAAAATCACAGCACTTGAAATCTGAAGCAGGCTACGTGGAAAATAAGGTCAATATAATAAGTTAATGAAATAGAAGTTGAGCAATTACTACATTTCTGTACGGTGAGAGACAGAGTTACAATTATAATCAAGTAATAGAAATATTCTGGGTGTTTGAAACCAGAAAGAAAAGGAATGAGTGTTTTACACTGCAGAGTGAATAAATGAGTGAATAAATCACAGGAACTTAGGCTAAAGCAGGAACTGTCAGGAAGAAGAGCCTAAAGATCTATTGTGCGCACATAGAAGTGTTTCTTTGTTTGAGATTAATGCTCTGTGGGCTGAAATGCTTGAATTGGATTATCTTACCAAACTGAGCCATGAGGGAAAATCACATTTGAAGACTGACGAAAAAAACAAACTGCATCAGAATCTCAGCATCATGACAGGAGGCTTCCAGCAACCACATTTTATGGCCTAATAAAAATAAATAAAAAATTTATCTTCTCTTTTCATGGTAGCCTTAACTGTAATGTGCCTGTGCTGGTTAGCTGCAAGCCCTGCTCTCCAGTGTCTCCAGTATGCTCATTTACACACGTATGCACAACATGATGTGTACAGTATTTCAGTTTATAAGATTATTTGGGAAGAAAGGCTCTGCATAGATGTAATGATATCATTTATAATTTGTTTTTATGAGAGGCTCTGAGGCTTTGAAACAGATACAGTTCCACGCGGGTGGGAGGATAGGTAATCCTTGCCAGCAATGCAGCCGTAAGACATGAGCAGTACAGCTTGCGTACCAGCTTGATGCAGTGAGGTGCGGGGTGCTGGGGCCCTGATCCCGAGAAGCACCTAAACAAGCTCTTTATCTGAAGCACAGCTGTAAGCACGTTTGTCCCTTACTTATTAGAAGGAAAGTGTCAAGGCTTGCATGGCTAAAATTTAGGAAAGTAGTTACCTAATATATATGCTAAAGTAATTTTATTCCAAAAAAGGGGCCAGGAACTGTCAGCAAATCATCCAAATACCAGCTTAAAGCACGATGGTAATAACTTCTGCTTCATCTACTGGCTGGATGTGTGTTTGATCATCTTTCATAGGCTAGATTTCTGAGTAAGCCCCAAAATATTCTTGCTGTTTCCACTCATACTTAGTTAGCCTTCACATAATCTCCTGGGTTTTATTATTCTTGTGAAAGAAGTTTTTTGCACCAGAGTCCCACCAAAAGTTCTCAGCCGGTAGACAGTGCTGCATTCAGCACTTCCCAGCTCTCAGCAATCCTTTTGTGAAAGCAGGAGGTATTTGCAAGGCTGGATTCTAGACAAGCAACAAAGTTGGGGGAAAAGAAATTACACCCCTTCTTTTTTTTGCTGCTGCTTCTGCCTGTTTTGCTCTGTAGCCTTCCAAAGAGCTACTGACATGGCTGAAGTGCTGTCCTGCCACTGTGTGAGTGCAGTTAACCTGCAGCTTTGACTCTTGGCACAATAGCTAAATACAGAGGTCTGCTGTCTCCACATCCTGCAATTTCTCTGTCTCCATACAAACTGCGTTCATGATTTTTATTGACTCAAGTGAAAACAGTTGCCGAGTTAAGTGTCATGTTAAGCCAAAATTGTTACAGCTAGAGTTGAAGGCTCTGAACATACAAAACCAATGTCTGGATTAAGATTTTAGTATTGTTTAAGATTTTCAAATCTTTTAGAAGCATCTTCAAATTCTCTTAAAAAAAAGTACCAAATGTTTATGTTAAAGTAGAAACTATAGTTTGCCTTCATGTAGAATAGGCAAAAGTAAATCAAAATTGTTGTTAAAAAAAAAAGCACTTTCTCATATCCTGGTCTTAAATATTACTTGTCAGACAGATTAAATACTGGCTTGATACAAGAACTCAGGAGTGTGAAACTGAAGTGAATATCAATTTGGAAACTTATTTTTTTCTATTGAAAAAGAAGACAGAAGATGTTTACTGATACCACATACGTGTGATCTTATCCCATGTATTGATAATCCTACAACACAGAAGAAATCCAGAGTACTGAAAAACTTAAAGTTCACAGCTGATCTGTGACAGATGATAGCACATGTAATAAAATTGGAGGACTTTTTTCTCTTTTGAAACCTGAATTATTTTGAATAGTTCGGTCAGTGTTGTGCCACCCTTCTCACAGTCCACAGTTCTGTTAGTCCTGAATGCCAGATCACGCTGCTGCTAGTGTCCTGGTGGAAGAAGGATCTGCAGAGCGCTCGGGTAATGTGATCTGGATTTCTGCTGCCTATGAATTGAATCTGCCCAGCTTTGCAGCTCTAACAAACCAGTATCATCCCCATTCCCAGATTCTCCAAAGTGCCATCGTAACTCAGAGAGCGGTAACTGAATGAAGACGTAGGTTTGGTTACAAATGTGCGAGGAAAATCTGACTGTGCGCGTGCAGCATCACCAGCTGTAACCATGGTAGAACAGCATGTCTTGATGCAATTACAGGAAAGGTGGTATCAGCCCCAGGATAAGCGGGATAAATAATAAATGATCGAGTTAAACCATTAAATCAGAACAGCTCTTTACAATTATTTCTCCTGCTTATCCAGCTTCCAAGTGTCTGTTACAAACCAGAAATTAATCTTGACTGACTGGTAACTTGAAACACTGAAAGTTATAATCTTTTCCAGGCAAGTCTTTGTGTTGTTCTGTATGGACGACCTCTTTTGAGAGACCTCGTCTGAGTAATTCTGTTGCCATTGTTCTGTAGAGCCTGAGTGCTGCTTTATATGAGGAGTAAGGACTGGGGAGGAATTCTAGCATACCTGCTGATTTAGGTTGTGGGTTGTACTTTCCTGCTCAGACTATAAGAAACAGCCTGCATTATTTAGTTATAGGATTAAGCAAAACATTTTAATAGCAAAAGAAGATGAACTATTTCCCTTCTGTACAGCTTTAAGAGATTTCAGAATTCTTGCTTTGGTCATAAAAACTACAAACCACCCCAAAAGCAATGTATCTTTTTTTTTTTTTTGACTCAGCTGATTTAAAATACAATTTCACATTTACAGTTGTATCTTAGGACATTGTTAAAGGTTAAAAGCATGGTTTGGAAGTGCCTGCTATCATGTGCAACAGCCGCTCACAAGGCATTGTGTCACCAGGGTCTCTTGCACAAGAGCAGACTGTCTCTCGTGGAGCTTCTGATGAATATTCTGTGTGTTATCAAGTGCAAGTGTTAATCTTGCCATAGTTCCCAAAGATCCTAATTCTCAGTTCCTCGGGAATCAATGCTGATAAGAAAACTGTGTTTTGAGTAGTTCAATTCCTCACTAATAATACAAGTGAAATGGGAAAGTGCTAATTATTGTGCCTGAGAGAACAGAGCCGGGGTGTGTGAGCACTGGAGAATGATAGATGCTGGCCTTTCCTTCTTCTGCCAGATAATGTTTTCTGCAGTATTGATGAAGCTGTCAGAATGAACTTTTGCTACTTCAAGAAAAGGGAAATGATCATTTTCCCAAATTGCTTCAAATTGTTTATTGAGCATTATTATGAAGCATTATTCCAGAGGTCCCATAAGGACAGAAGATTCGGTGTAAAATGGTAACCCAATACACAGTTATCTCCTTAGCTCAAACTTGCCGTAATGCTATACTTATATTAAGAATTTGGGAGGCTTTATGAAGTAGAATTTATGCATTTTTTAGATGTATTTCGTCAGGAAGTAACACACTTTCTATGGCCCTGACAAAATTTGCAATATATGCAGCAGTGCTTATGTTCACTCTGTGAAATTTCAGTTCCGATGCTTATAAATCTGTGGAGGCATTGGGGATATGACTTGAGCTGAGATGAATCATGTGGGCAAGCAGACAGATGGTACCCAAAAAGTGCAAGTAGGGTTTTCCATGAGGATAGCAGCAAGCTGACATCCCTCCACCTCCTTCGCCTCCTCTGCTCTCCTGCAGCCTCAGTGCACTAGTGGTCTTTGGGGAGCAGAAAGAAGTAGAGGGACATTAGGTGCAATAGTTTGGGAGCCTGAAATAGGTCTGATTTTTTTTCCGATGGGTGCTGCTGTCCCGAGGGGGCCAGTGAGCCACCGCTGCCATTGCGCTCCTCAGTAACCTGTCTGTTAAGTCTGGAGGCTCGTGCACTGCAGGAGCCACCGGGCCATGCCAGATCTAACCCTGGTGTGTCCCTTGGCTCTAAGGGCGGTGGCTCTGTTACCTGACCAACAGCCAGATGTTAGCGACGCAGTACAACAAAGGGCATCTGGTATTTTTAAAGTAGGTTTTTTCATCGCCTTCAGAGCAAAAGTCATGGTGGGTCCATCACAATTATTTTGTTCACCGAAATCTGCGTCAAGTGGCTAAAAATCTGAGCGACTTTTCTATTCCCATGGCAATATCTGAGAAGTGTTTTTGCTCCTGGCTGAGAGGATGGTTCTCAAATGTCTTCAAGGAGAGAGACGTTTTCTGATACCAATGAAGTTCAGAGCTGGCTGACCTGTGCTGGTGGACGTGTGTGACATGCGGGGTGGGGAGGCAGGAGGTGGTGGAGTCACCATCTCTGGAGGTGTTTAAGAAAAGGCTGGACATGGCACTTAGTGCCATGGTCTAGTTGACATGGTGGTGTCAGGGCAATGGTTGGACTCGATGATCCCAGAGGTCTCTTCCAACCTGATTGATTCTGTGATTCTGTGAGGATGGATGCTGCCTGCGGGTACCGCTATGTGGGCACTGCAGTTTGGATGGGACGCTCAGGTTCGAAGCGAGTCACCCCAGCGAGCTTTGCTTGGCAGTGACGGGTGGTCTGGGAGCATCGGTTCTGTCAGGGGGGACCTGTGCCCACAGAGCACGGCCGACGCGCCCCAGCTGGGACCGCGGGGTGGCCACGGTGCCTTCTGCACCCACCGCCCGGTGCTGCCCCGTCCTGCCCTGCCCGGGCGCGGAGCTGCTGCAGCGGCGGGGGCTGAAGGCAGGACTGGCTCCGCGAGAGCCCGTCCGCAGCCCTCCGCCCGCTGCCCCTCTCCGCCCGCCGGCCGCCCTGCCGCAGGGGAGGAGGCTGCGGGCGGCGAGAGGAGCGGTGGCTCGGCCGGCACCGGCACCGGGCGGTCCGCGGGGAGCCGAGCCGTGCCGAGCCGCGGGCGGCATGGAGTGGGAGTTCAACCTGCTGCTCTACCTGGCGCTCTTCCTCCTCCTCCTCCTCCTGCTGCTGCTGCTGCTGTGCCTGCTCCTCCGGCAGCTGCGGGGCTCGGCGGGCAGCGCCCCCGCCGCCCCCCCGCGCCGCCGTCCGCCGCCGCGGCAGCCCTGGGCTGCGTGCCGGGAGCTGTGAGCCGCCCGTCGCCGCCGCCTCGGGCCGCCCCGCAGGTGAGTCCGCGAGAGGCAGGGAGGAACGGGGGGGCCGCCCCCGGTCCACCGCGTCCCCTGGGAAGTCACCGGCCGGGCGCGCTCCGCGGCTGCTGCTCTGCCCGGTGCCCCCCGCCCGCCCGCTGGTCCCCCGCTCCCTCTGAAGTGACATCGTTTGCAACGCAAAATTCAGGGGAAATGTGAAGGTGAGCTCGCCCTGCAGCTTTTACTCTGTAACAAAGAATTAAAAAGCTCCCCTCGGGCCCTCTTTGCGGAAGAGATTATGTTTGCTTTACTTTGGCATACAGAGATCTGAATTTGACCCGATTAGAGCATTTTTAAATTTAGTATTTTCCAATGCAGAAGAAGACACCTTTTTAAACTAGTTTTTTTTTTACTTTAACCACATCTAACCCAGTTTTCCTCCTTTTATTCTACAGGAGTTATTCCCTTATATGGGTAAAATGCTAAGTAGGCTTCGTTCCCTGTAGGTGGGGACAGACCTGGCAAGATCCCATGGCTGACCTCTCCCCATCCCTGATGTCCTCAGGGACCGCTTTGGCCCCAGCACAGCAGCTGCTGTTCCCCAGGCGCTGCCTGGGGCCAGTGCCCATGTGGTGCGGCCAAGGAGCCCTGGGGCATCGTGTACCCTCCCGATGACTGCCCCCACCCTGTGCTGGCATCGGGGCCGGGGGGACACAGAGGAAGCAACTTGACCGCTGGGCCTTTAGGAAACTTGTGCTTGAGGCAGACCTTTGGTTGCCCTCGCACAACGTGGTTTCTGATAGCTGTCTTGTACCATAGTGGCTTTCAGAGAGCGAGCTCAAGCAAGCGTGAGTTCTCTGGTTGTGTATGACCTGCACCCTGACATAAGTTTTGATCCAGTCGTTTATTTACGAGAGCCTCTCACCATTCCCAGGCAGCTGGGTCTCCAGCGTTGCCGTGGGGTGCATTTTACAGGGCAGAATACTGCTAATTCAAACAAGCTCCTCTTGGTACACAGCCTGCCTTATTCACGCCTGCCGTGCCTTTCTCTGTTGCAAGGCAGCATGCTACGAGGACAAGGCCACTCTTTAGAGGCCACAGTGCACGTACAATATGCTGGCTCCCCAGCCCTTGCTGTAGTGAGTCTGAGCCCTCTTCTCCTTCTGCTCACTGCTGGGTAACTTGGCATGGGGGGAAGAACCTGTCGAGGGTACAGGGGTAACATTAAAAGCAATTGGGAGAGGCCCTCCTCCAGAGGGTGCTGGCATCGCTCTGGCTCTTCTTCCATCTGGCTGGCCCTGGCTTTTCATTGCAAGCTTTTGAAATTATTGCACACTCTGTGCTTTATGTCAGTCTCTTATTTGTGTCATTTATGGACCCCATCATCTCCTATACAGACTGTCCCAACATGCAGTCCTGCTTGCTTGGGGCTTTGCAAGTAATAGGACATTTTATTTGTCTACTAGTATGGGAGGCTTGGAGCTGATGCCATCCTGCCTCACACACCTCAGGCCATGAGGATTTGCTGTCTGGAGCTGGTAGGAGCTGGTGAAGTCAGGACTGTGGCTTCCACTGCCCACAGCAGCCCTTCTGTGGTTCTTGGACCCTGGGGCTGTAACCGGGCCGCGCAGGCAGGAACGGCTGTGCTCCCCCATGCCTGACGTGCTCCTGCACCAGGAGAATTTCAGCGTACAGGGTGACATGGGCAAATTCAGCTCGGTTGAAGGAAACTGTCTCTGTCAAGTTCCCTCAGAGCGGGTGCATGGGCGAGGGCCAGAGCCCCAGTTCTCTCTAGTCCATGCCTCCTCCTGGTGCCTGGTGTCCCAGGTGCCTTTCTGCACTCTTGCGTGGCCTTTTTCCAAATCATGAGACAATGATGAGACAACAGGACTGTGTAGGTTTTCCTGCCTGTGACCAGTCAACCTCGTAGCAATACGGTTTTCTTGTTCTTCCTCTGTGAAAATGGTGGGAATTACTTTGGCTCAGTGATTAGAAAGAAGAGTGGCTAATGGTGTTGCTTAATTAATATAAGTAGCCATAAAACTGTAAAGCATATTCTGGATGAGCACAAAGAGATTACCATTATACCCACCTGACTTTGCAGATAAGTAGCCCTGAAGTCTTTAAAATCATGCGAATGGTCGGGGCACATTTAATAACTTGATTTGCAGAAGCCCTTCATGCGTACCATATTACATGAAATAGAGGTGATCTGATTTTTGTAATGACTCTTCACGAGCATGACTGACAGGGCACAGGCTGAGTTACCTTTATGTGGAAAATGGAAACTAATAGATGATTTTCCTCTCACATATATGCATTTTACACCAACACAGTGCAATAGAAAAGCTTGGGGGGGTTACTCAGTTAAACATTTGGAAGCTGGAGGATTATCCACTCTTTGCTTTGTCTTGATTTGGTACTGGTACTGCATCTGAAATGTCCTGATTTCACAAATACCTGCAGTGTAGGAATACATACCCCAAACTTCTAACGCAAGTAAGATGAGCACTCCTTGTACATAATCTCCATATTTCAATGCTGTCACCGGCAGCGTAATGTGGAAGGACAAGCATGAGAGTTGTTTGGCATCACACACACAAGTGACATGAAACATCTGCACCATTCAAACAAATTTCCATTTTTTAATGCGGATTTTAGGGCACAGCTGTGGAGCCAACACCTTCCTCTCTGGTGGTATGGTCATAGGGCGGAAAGGTGGATGGAGTTCAAACTCTTCTGTGCTGATGTTGTACCTGATTATTTTTCCAAATGAAGATTGATGCTGCCGATAGCCCCTTGTCGTTTTGCTCAGAGAGGAGGGCAGGCCACCTTTTGGGCAGAGTGCTTGTCCCACTGTGTCCAGAGCTCTTCTGGGAAGTTTCTAAATTCCCACTGTCCAAGTTCACAACAAAATCATCATTTTGCTTAATCAGTGATGAGAGTCAGAAGTAAGCCAAAGGCTCTAAAACATAAGCCAGATGAATCATCTTGGGAAGGTGTAAACAAGTAAACTGCAGGGTGAGAGAAATACAAGATATGATCATTAGTAGTAAATTAATCCTGAGTTTTTAAAGCAATAAAAGTGTCCTGTGTGTTGCTGAACTGCAGAGGTACAGGTATCCTGTCCCAGGAGGGGGAAAGGTCTCCTTCCTGTTCAGCCCTAAGGTGCTGGGCACTGTCAGGACACCTCATTACTAGGCCATTGCTGACAACCAGAGGGAATTCAGATAAAAGCAATGAAAAGCCTTTGGGGAATTCAGAAGGAAAGAGTAAAGTAGTTAATTATGTATGCTTTTGTTAGCTGGTAGCTATAGGGGAATGGCATCACCTGCAAATACTGCAAAGATGTGAACGCTGAGGAAGAAGATGGCTTATTTAGCATAATCTGCAACTAGGCATAACAACACAGAGTACAGATAGGGACTAGTGAAACTAATAGCGGGAGAAGGTACTTGACAATAAGGTGTGTGAAGTCAAGAAATAATCTTCCAAGGAAAACACACAAAGCTCAGTGTTTGTGTGTTGAAAACTAGACAGTGCACAAGAGCAAATAAAGCTGTGCTTTTATGAAGAGGCGCTGACCATGTAATCACCTCTTTTCCCATCTCTAGATTAAAAGACACGAAGGCTCAGCGGACCAAAGGCGCTGACCATGTAATCACCTCTTTTCCCATCTCTAGATTAAAAGACACGAAGGCTCAGCGGACCAAAATTGTTTCTGGTGAGGCCTGAAGAATTATGCCAGAAATGTCCTACTTTGGGCATTTGCAAATACTCTAACACAATTACAACCACCTATTTCTTTTTCTGATGGTTAATCTGGTATGAGTATTTTCACAGTGACATGTAGTGTAGCTCTGCTTACAGCCGTGCAAGACCTGCTCAGTAGCTTTAATTTCTTTGCGTTCCCAAGAAACTCTTTATTCTTATGCTTCCCTTCAGATGTCGTTGCATCTCAAATTTTATTTTGAAAATCCACCTCCGTGGAGGGCTATCAAAACTCCGACAGTCATTTAAGACCTGTTTTGAAGTGCCTTGGTGGGACTTCAGCCAAACAGGTTTTCTGTTCAGGCGTGCTGGCACATCTGAGCTGAGCCACCTGCTCCTGGGGCTTGTGTCATGCTCAGAAGACTCGATCCTGGTTTGAGAGTCCCAGCTCCTGAACTCGGGTGGGTGGATAGAAATCTGTTTCCATTTTCAGAAAGCTCTCTAGATCCCATGAGGCAAGGAAGAAGTTTAAAAGGGAAGAAGGTCGTCAGTCAAGGTCTTGTGGTTGCATCTTACTCCCTGTGCAGAAAAGACCTGATCCTGTTTTTTCAGATAGCTGGAAAGGACCCTGAATGCACAAAGCTTTCAATACAGAATATGATGGTCCATCTGATTTGGGCTTACAGAACTTTTTTTTTCTTTCACATTGATATTTTAGCTTCCCTCATGGTAATGACTGAAAGTTTTAGAAAATGGGGAATATGTTACTTGACGTAGTTAAAAAATCGAAGTATGATTCAGTTCTATGAGAGGCCTAGACAATTATTGGAGGAATTGTTTAAGGAAAGCCTCACAAATATGAATGTTATATATTTTCAGTGTGAATTTTAGTGAAAATCAGCAGCATATGCTTCAGGTGACTTCCCTCTGAAAATCCATGTACTTTATTTTTGATTTCAGGAAAGTAAACTTCTTCAGAACAGAGCATGTCAATAGCAATGGTTTTAAAATGATATTTCACTTTTTCTGGATTTTTTTTTAATAATCAACAATAGAACGTATGTCCTCATTCTGCTTAGTTTATTATTTCTGTCTTTATGTGTGTTTTTTAGAAATTAATTTTGTGCTCTTTTTCTGAACTAGCCTTGACAGAAACAGCACTCTGCAAAAAGGGTTAAAAGACCAAGTCCCTGCTTGCTGAAGATACCAGATAACAGAGAAAAACAAATTACTTTTCATTGCAATCTTTGTGCACAAGGCTTTACTTAATCCCTATGTTAGTAAATGGCACTTCTGCTCTTCCAAGAAGATTCAATATCAAGTTTTCAATATCTTTAAATGCTGAATTAACTGCGAGTCTACTGTGATCACTAAGGTGTACTCACACTTATTTAACACTTGGGAATTGGTGTGTGCTCACATGCATCTCCTGTTGAACATTAAACCTCGCTTTCCTTGCTGTAAATATTATTTTCTTTGTACTTATATTTTCTAGAGCAGTTAGTGAAATACCTGCTAACACAACCTCTCTCTCCAGACTGCTGCAATGGGGTGATCACAAGCTTGGTATGTTCCCGTGCCAGCGAGGGATGCTCTAAGATAAATGGATGTAGAGTAAAAAGTACTCAGTTGTCTGCCTTTGATTTCATTTTCAATAGTGCAGTCAGGAGAGAGAATATGAACTGGAAAGGTTGTTAAAAGATGGTAACAGCAAAGGTGAGGACTTCTTTCGTTGCGTGCCTCCCACCACCTGCTTGGTGCTTTGGACTGGTCTCATCCAAGGGTCTTTCTCTCATCTTTAGCTTTTCATGACCCCAGACTGCGTCTGACCTGGGACAGGAGTCTCCCCTGTTCAGACTGGAGCCCTGTATATCCTGAAATGGTATGGACTGCTGAATTGGGGTGAGATGCATGCCACGTGAACCGTACCCGCTGTGCTGGGAGGCCACTTTCTCCTAGTACCTCGGTGGTCACGTAGAGGCTGCTTCATGATCTTCCCAGGGTGCAAGAAGTCCTCTAAGCCACAGTGAGTGAAAGCAATGAACCTTATTTTGGTTTGTTAAACAGGAACTGTGTTAGTGTAAGGCAGTGATGGAGGCTGAATCCAAGGAAACTCTAGCACTAAGGTGAGACGTTTCTGTTACTCACACTCTTACATATCTATTTTTCATTTTGAACTTGGGTTTTATTGTGC
This sequence comes from Nyctibius grandis, assembly GCF_013368605.1. Classification (NCBI taxonomy): domain Eukaryota; kingdom Metazoa; phylum Chordata; class Aves; order Nyctibiiformes; family Nyctibiidae; genus Nyctibius; species Nyctibius grandis. The sequence goes on from NC_090663.1 coordinate 81,038,627, forward strand.
TCTCCTTCCAAATGAAGTGAGCCTTCACATGCCTGGGCATCCTTCATACAGATCAATGTTACTGTGAGCTGTTTCTTTATCAGTGTTATCAAGATATCAGAATTTAATAATCAGTGTGCCTGATAATATAGTACAAGTCCTAATTTTACAATTTGTATAGTACTAATATCTGTAAAAAATTTAAAATCATGCCAGCTATATCAAAACTTTTGCACAAAGTGATCCATAACACACAATACACCAAGATAAAAAAAAAAGACAAATATAACACTGAAAGTTAATTTCATGGCTTGGCTGCAATATCTGTGTATTGACCTAAGAAGCACAGAATGACCTGGAGTTTCTTCCTCATCTCCTTATCCTACCAAGTACCTGTAGAAAAAAATTATCCATTGCTTATCACCTTAATACTATCCCATTTAATAGTGTTTTGGGTACCCAGTTAATGATTCAAAAAAGCAATTTGGATTGTCTAAGTGACTTTTTAGCAACTGATATGAGACAAGTGATATTATTACAAAGACCGTGATGGATGTCAACTGAAAATCAGACGCGGAGCCTACACAAGCATGCTGCTGTTTCTCCTGCCTGTGATTAGCAGGAGAGATTTTCAGCAATACCAGGGCAGGAGGTGAAAAGGAGCCGTAGAGAATTGTTTTCCTAAAGCTCAGCGGAGTCTGTGAGCTGCACTGTAGCTGGTCGTTTGTGCACACCTTATTAAAATTTATGCTGCATTAAGGAGACTGTCAAGAGGCAACTCTTTGTCTTAACAAATGGTAATGAAGTTTTCAGAGGTATCTGTTCTTTCGCAAAAGATCATCTGTCTTTGGTGAAACAGGTTTTACTGGAGCTTTGATTGATTGCTGAAGACAAGTTTAGCTATCTGCTTGGTGAGAAAGGATCGCTGGCGTATACTTTTCCTCTTTTGTTTTCTCTTTCATTTGGGTGATTGATGTACTCAAACCAGTCCTTTCTACATGACGTGAATGCCATGTAACAACAGACGTGTGATGAAAACTCAATATTCCCATGCTGAAATTGATAAAAGCCTCCCAAAACTCATCTCAGACCTTCATATTATGACATGTCACCGGCTTGCTGACTCTTTGGGATAGTCCAGGGCTGCTTCTGTGAGCCCTGCAGGATGTTGCTGGCCAGAAGGAGCCGTGTGGGGAGCAAGGGGTGGGCAGGAGGTGGAGGGGAGCAGGACAAAATACAGGTGTTGCCAGTAGAGAGGGGAGCTGGCTTGTTTACTTGCAGGGGAGGGTGGAAACAGAGAGGTTAAAAGGAGTGGGACAGGCACCTGGGTGGGTTTCCTGGAGGGAGGTGAGGGGTGTCCCAGGTTGTGCCTGCTGAGCTGGGCGGTAGCGATGCCCTCTGGAGTGCTTTGGTGGGTGACTGTCAAGAGAAGCAGGTAAGGATGGAGGGGCCCAGGACACAGGAGATCCAGCAGAAGCAGATGGCGTATATATGTATTTTGCTATGCTTCGTTTCTAATGTGTAGGAAAGAGCAGAGGGCCTGTATGGTGAAGTACCTCTGCGGAGGGAAGGGAAGTGTGTTTGTGGGTTTTGTCTTCTTCAGCCAAATAATTTCCAGGAAAATAGTGAGATTTTTACAAAGTGTTAGATAGTGAGACCTCTTATGCTTTGTCAAATCTGGGCATGAGACAGACACTGGGGCTGTGCAGGAGACTTGCTGCCTTCATCTTCACCTCTGGACCCTTGAAGACAAGTCAGCCACCTCGTGCTAGGAATGGAAAGGGAAGCCCTCGACACCCCTGTATCTAGGAGGGGGACCCCCAGCCAGCACATGGGGAGATATGGAGGGGTCTGCTTACATTCCTCAGGACTTCTATAGGGGTTTCGGTGTCTGCACAGAGGTTTTTCTGTCTGTGAGCACAGGTTAGCACCCTCCTGCTGGAAGGAGGCACTTCTCCCTTTAGGGTGAGGTGCACTCTTTTACTTTAAAACTGGGGAAAAAAGAGAGTATATCTTTGTGGTCTTCTCATAAGCCCCTAACAAAACGATCTTGTTAAGAGTGACTTATGGTAATTTGTCAGTAGTTGAAGTGATGTAAACCACTTCGGTGTTAAAATGCACAGTTTGGTTAAAATAGAAGTCTTTATATTTTGTAACTCTGTTTTACTGAAGCCTGCTTTAACTGATCTGTCTGTGTCTGTTGCCCTGATTCAAATATGAAACCCCTGGAGGCTCTTCAGCTGTCAGAGGATTATGGATGTTTAGCAGAGGAATTAGAGGTTTGCAATACATTACTGTGCAAAGAATAAGCATGGAGGAAAAGGTGATTCATCATTGCTGTACACCAGCCCTGTATTCACGTAACTCATTCAAACTCAGCTGAATTCAATCACCTTGTACATGGCTAAAAAAGCCGGGAGGCAAATGTGATGCACCTGGTCTGTGTGTGCACTGCTCGTCCTCTCCTGGCTGCTGTGTTTGGCAAAACCCTGCTACCCTAATTCCTCAGATAGGGAAACTGAGGCATAAACTGGCTCTGAGCATGCAGAAAGTCAGAGTTACTGGCAGGAATGCCATGTGAGCCACTGGTGAGGATCACCAGCGGGGAGCTCGTATGCCTCCCAAAACCTGAGCGTGCGCTGAGGTGACCCACCTGCCTCAAGCCCCTTGGTGGCTGAAGCCAAAATGTTGCATCCTTGGAGCCGAATCCAAATGGGCTCAGAGCTACGCCTGTGTGCACTGTTGTCTGCCACATAAATGCTGGCCAGAAACCCAAAAGACTGCCAGAAAGGGCTTTCTAACTCCAGGTAAACAAAGCTTGCATTTTTTCCCCTTGTCCTGTTGCTGTGTGAAAGGCAAGTGAAACCTCTTAGGGGGAAAGGAGTGTTTACTGTGATGCAGGCTTGTTTTGCTTGTTTTGTTTGGGTGGCTGGTTACTAGGAGATGCATTGAGCAAACTTGCTGAATGCACCCACAAAAGTCCCCTCCTTTGATAGCAAGTTGGTGGCTTTTACTGGTAGCACTAAGCCCCCAAACAAATCTCCTTTTCAACCTCCCCTTTTTGCCGCCAGCACCGTAAGTAACGGCATGCTTCATGGAAAACCAGAAGGTGGCAACGTTTTAGAAAGTAAAAGACCTCAAGCATCAACAAATGCTTGTGACAGAGCAGAGCTGTTTGATGTGAGGAGATGTGTAACAAACCAATCTGCTTTGCTTGTCTCAGCCTGCAGCTCTGAGAGAGAAAATATTACCTGGGAGCTTCTGTAGAAATACTTCAACTTTTAAAGTAAATGCATAATACTGGAACTGTGCAACGTTAATTTAAAGAGAAAATAAATTAAAAATAGCATGTGGTTTGTTTTTTTTTTTTAAATATCTGGTATCTCCAGTTTAGTCCAGTCCTTTGAGCATAGCCAATGCATGACCAGATATCTTGTTCACCATTTGAAAGCTGTTTTGCTTTACGTCTTATATGAATATCAAATTAAAAAAGGTTTGCTTGACTGAAATCTGACTTGACTGTACAGACAGCTCACTGTTGTGAAAATCCTTCCCCCTTCAGCTCTCCTTTGAAGGAAGTTATTTGAATGCTAGGAAGTACTGAAACTATTCAGTGCTAGCGCAGAGGGAGAAATGAAACACTTCTATGAATTCTGATGGTTTTGGTTGCAGTGTGTACTGTAGTAACCTGACTGATCTACGGGCTTTACTCTTTTCTCTTTATTTGTTCATCACAACTGTGGGATTTGCTAGTACGCAGTTTCTCAGGCATGAAATAAGTTTCCTCAATGTGTAACATATAATCCAGACTTAAATACAAAGTCTTATTTAGAACTGATGACAGAAAAATTGAAAACCTCAGGACTTTTTATTTTTTTCTCAATTGACCCTAGTACATCTGTATTGGGCCCATTTCCAGCTCAGAAATCAGCTTTCCAGTGTTACAGACTCTTGGCATGAGATTATCTATCAGTGTGGAGCATTTTACTTACAGATACCTGCTCATGGCTTCATACTTGAAGAGAGCAGAGCTAGCAGGGGATCTGCCTACAGCTGCTGGGAATGCTGAGTAAACAAAAGTATTCAGGGATCAAATACTCGGATGTGTAGGGGGTAGCATAGGTAAACAAAGCCTTTCTTTTTCCCCAACACCAGAGCTCTCCGCTGTAATGTATTACAAATAACGTCAAAACCATGGTATTTTGAAGTGTGAAGCCCTAATTCAGATGCAGCGGGATGGCATCATGTAAACCTTTTGACTGTTTTTGGAAGGAGAAAGGGGGAGCAAGTGTGTGATGAAACAAAAACCCATCAAGTGGAATACCTGCTTGATCACTTGGTGGTATTTTTTTGAATTATTTAGAAAGGGAAATTCTTGCCTGAACTCCAGGAATAAAATTTTGCCACGTGTCAGGCTTTTGGAGGACTCTCATGTGCCGTCACTGCTATTCCTCTACTCTGCCACAGTCTTCATGGAAGAGGGTTTGAGGAGACATCGTCTCTCCTCCGTGCTGCAATTCCTGTGCAGTGCCACGAGATGTCCCGTTTTCTATAAAGTTTGTGCTGCTTTCAGAATCACTGGGATTATTTTGTTTTGAAATATGGGAAGGGATTTCAGCAAGTCAGCATTTGCTTTATTCATGTTCTCACTTCCCCTTTGACTATTACCATAGCTATTTTTGAAAAATTTGCCGCTAAGAGTAGTTTAACATGGTGTAAGTAAAATTCCTACAGTGGCTGAGGCTGGGAGTGTGGGTCTGACAAAATGCAGGCATCCTTCTCTGTCACTGTATTGAGCAGAATAACTTGTGGTAACTTGGTTTTGAATTGCTGTAGAGCAGCGCTGCTATACTGGGATATACATCTTAATGAAATCCTTGTACAAAATGCAAGCCCTTGGCTCTCCAGCTACTAGCAGTGGGAGGTGTTTGGCATAAAGTACTTTTTTGTGGGTTCCTTTGATTTTAAAAATATTTTGAGGCAAAGCTGTGCATGAATTGTGCTGTGTGTTGCATCTGCGTGCAGGTCCAAGCAGAAGGTTTGTGCCTCTGTGCAGCAGTATGTGAGTTACACCGTGAAATACCACCAGTGCACATTGAGCTGGTGACATTCACCACTGCATTTGTGCAGGTTACCTACACTAGGGATCCAAAACTAGGCAGGCACAACCAATACGGGTTTCTGTCCTCTAGATCCCAAACGACTCTTTCTTGATCCTCTTGCCCTAAGCCCCTGGAAGTTTGTCCTGAGACCCTTCATAGCGAGTGCTGAAGCTGCCTCTGCAGCTCTGACCCACAGAGCTGCGATATGGGGCAGGAGGGGTGTTGCTTGCCCTTAATGACTGTGCAGATGGAGGCTGGTGTTGCTATGGAGTTTGTGTGTTTACTGGTTTCCTCCTGTGGTTAGAGGCACAGCAGCTGCTAACCATCTCTGGGATGTAGGGCTGCTTGCCTTGCTTGGTTCAGCAGCGCTGCGTTGCCTCTTACTGCAGCAGTTCAGCCAGGTGAACACTCCCAACAGGGAAAGGGAACTCCTAATTAGCCATAAATATTTATTTATTTTGGCTGAAGGAAAAAAGCTAATTTATGTCTGCAGCTGTCTTCAGCAAATAATGTAACACCACGAAGCAAATAAATTAGATATTAAAAGAATAAAATGCATCCGCTCGTGTTTGGTAGTCTGGATGCAAAGTTTAAGTGTGCTGATTTGCCTAGTGCCGTTGCACAGGTGTGGATGCACCACCTTATTCCACAGCTCGCAGCCTGCTGCTGCAGATCCTGCCTCTGCCTGTGGGACTACAAGGCCTGAGGGTTTTAAAAGAGCGTCAGAGGGATCAGGGCAGGAATTTCTCCCCTTTTCCTCAGTCTCACCAGTCCGGAGCTGGGAGGTGTACAGTTATATAGGAGCAAGCTTTGCCATGTTTAGAAAAGCTGTGTGTCAAAACTTCAGTGCTCTCTAACCTCGGTTTCGCTGATCTGCTGCTACAAGTGCAGGCAAATGTGCAAGGGGATAGTGAGGTCTGGATATTTCTTTCTTCACATTCTGGAAAGATGATTTGGCTGGCTCAGGTGTGGCATCTCATTCCTTCTTAGCTTTACACATATATCTGGGTGTTTGCTTTTTTGAGCAGTGACCTCCAGACCTGCAATGTAATAGCAATTTTATTTGTAGGGTTTTGATTAGCTGGGACATGGGCAAGCAAGCGGTGTTGAGGCAACCCACGAGAAGTCATTCAAACCACTGACTGGAAATAGATGCACCAAAATGAAGAGCTCAGGATATACAAGTAGGAGGCAGGGAATGGCATTTAACGTAAGGCAGTCTGTGGTTCCCCTTGCAGATGTACTCATCCTGCTGCATCTGTATGCCAAAAACCAGTCTGGTTGTTGGTCTGGTAATGGATCGGGATACGTGGCAGTAGCTAAATGCACACTGTGAAAACAATGCTAATGTATAGTTTAGGATTCGGTGCTGCTTAGTAGTTCTTGTGTAGAGATTTTCATCAAGGTGCTTTTATGAATAATAAATATTATTTTAAGCATATCGCTCCTGGAAAAAGAGATGTGGGGTTTCATAGTAGCCTAATAGTGTATCTTGGAAAGAACTCACAGCCTCTTACTTTCATTCATCCTACTCTAGAAGAAATTAGCATTACAAAAAGGTGTCAGTATGATCAAGAAAACCAGGTTTGCCCTTAAGGATACTTTACCTGAATAATAGCTAAATATATATTCTTGCTGGTGGGGGCGTGGAACTCCTTTAAGTAAACAGAACTGCAGTTTGCATCAGGATGTAATTTGTTACGGTGTTCCTGGACCCTAAGCTGTCTCTAGTTTACCTAAAGCTCTGCTATGATTACTGCTGCTGGAAGTTGTTGGTGTGCTATATTAATTGCTTTATGCTTGAAAATGCAACTTAAGGTAACAAAAACTCCACCAAAAGAGGAGATTCAGAGGCAGTGAGGCTTTTTAGAGAAATGTTACCACAGGCATTTCTCCCAGACTAATAGTTTATTTTCAGACGAACAGCTAGTTTAGGAAGAATAGAAATATACAGTCAGCTCTTAAACACATGATGGGGGTGAGAAGTTTAAACTACTGGCAATATTAACTACACATACAAATTTATCAGAAGTCCATTATATTTGCTGTCTTGCTTTGCTAGAACTTGGACTCCTTGAATCATATTATCACCTGGAAATCTCACCTTTCATTAAAAAAAAACCAACACCCCCCATCCCCCAAATACCCAGCATTTGTTGCTATAGGGAAAGGGATTGACAATATGATCCAGAGAGAATGATGAAAGAAATGCCAGACACCTTGTGCCTGGCAATGATCAAGGTGGGAACAGGAACATGCTAAGAAATGCTATTTAAAAGTGTCTTTGAATTTTTTTCTTGAGGCGAGGGTTGGGGTTTAGGCTGTGGCAGGCCCCTCAATCTTATATGACAGCGAGCAAGAGAAGGTTTGTGGAATTTTGTCCTATACAGGACTACACCCAAAGTCTCGTGTTTGCGTGGCTTTGTCCATGCATAAACCTTTGAGTGACTTGCTCACCTTTCAAAGTTTCAAAATTAAGTAAAGAAATGGAGCATTTTAAATCTAGAGTGTCTGTGTCTGGGCGCAGGTCGCCAATGACTTATCAGAAGCAATTAAAACAGACTTTACTTATGTGCTGGCAGTTTAGGTTGGTTTGTCCTAGTTCAGGTGTCAAAACGTGTCATAGACACCAGGAAAGGGGCTTTACAGGTCTTGAGCTAAGTGCTAAAAATGTTTCTTGTGTTTACAGGAGCACTAAACGTCCCATGTGAGGGGAATATGTGAAAAGTTATGAAAAGAAAGAATGGAAATAAGTTAAGTTCCAGACAAATTATTAAAGCTCTGTAAGACACTAGTGCCTCCTGATAAAACTGTTGGGTTATCTAGGTGGTGGTGTGGGCTGCACACAGTCTGCAATCGAAGCACTCTGTTATCTGGGGTTTTGATGAATAGTGGTTCGGAAGAGGGAGTTCAACGTGTTTTAGAAACTTAATGAAAGGCTGAAGCGAAAACAAGTCGATGTAGGCTTTGTTTGGTTTTGCCTCTAGACTTTTTTCCTCATAATAAAACTAAAATTTTGTGGGCCTGATTCTGCTCTTAATTATGGGAGTCAAGGCTTGTGCTGTTTCAGATGAGAACAGCTGTGCAGAGGTGGGAGGGTGCTGCTTATCCCAGCACCTTTAGAATAATTTATGGATTCTTTTCTTCTTCATCAGTGAATACGTAAACCAAGGAGGCAGTTTTCAGTGACACTGAGGCTCTTCGGTAAAGAGAGAAAGAACAGAGCAGTGCAAAGTCGGTAGCTTGTGACTTAAAACCTGGGTTCAGTTACCAGTAACCGTCTGTGACCTCAGGGAAACCACTGAGCCTCAGCTTACCTTTATTCTCCATTTGAAAATGAAGATAATAGTGTTTCTGTATCTCAAGACTCTCATGGGGGATGCTAATGGTGGGTCCCTTGATGAGAAAGAGGTCTTGTTACAGGATCTCAGTGAGAGAAGTATTTGGGAATATAAATGCAAAGGCTGAACTTGTTTAGTGACATTGTGCCAGTTCATTTCAGCTAAATTGATTCTTATTTATTTCTCTTCCCCACAGAGAGGGAGACAACCACTCGTGGGTGATTTTTATTTTCTTCTCTCAGATTTTTCAAATTTCCATTAAGCTAACAGAAATGAATTATTTTTCTCTCTGCTCCTCTTTCCTTAGTAGAACTAATGGCCTAACTGGTTAAGGGAAATATCTTCCTGAACTTGTATTGATTACTCTTGATAGTTACTTAGTGCTATCTCAAAGGTTTGCGATGGCTCTTAAATTCTTCATACAATGCTTCGTGTTCCTGGATGGGGGACAAAACAAGTGTTCTGCTATGATTAATGGGCTATCCACTCATACACCATCACTGTGAGGAAGTGTGTAGAGTACAAAGCCTAAGTGATCTGCTCAAGATAAACTGTAGTGCAGAACAGCTGGAAATACAGGAATATAACCTAAGCACTTGGTTCCTTTTCTCTCCCTTTGCCCCAGAGGAGGAGTCTGTATCACTAGTCATCAGGGATGGAAATTCTGTTTCTCAGGAAGAAATAGGCAGTCTGGAGGTCAAGCCCTGCCTTAGTGTAGTGCTGCAGAGCTGTGCTAGTAATCAAGATCAGCATCCAGGGCCTGAGACAAGTACTGGAATGTGGCTCAAGTGATTTATCTTTGCTTGAATTGAGATCATTGCATCGATGACATCCTTGTGATGTGTCTTTCTCTAAAGACAATTTCAAAGAAACCTGCACCTCCTTTGACTAAAAGAAAATAAAATATTTTTCCAGTAAGATGAATTCAGCTGCCTGATGCTGTAACTGGTATGAATGCTCTTAGCTCCTATTAACCTTTTCACATGGTACTGGTGTCCCGAGAGAAATCAAGAATCTGACAGATCACTGCTCTGTAATGGGTTGTGGATTAGAAGTAATGGATCACTTACAGGAAGTTGTCTTTGCTGGAATATAAGCCAATATTTAGTCTCCAAAGTAAGTCTCAAAGTGCTTTAAAAAAAAATTATCTTCTACTTTGTACTCTTAGCCTATCCTTCAGCAGCCCCTGATGCTGGCACGTGCAGCATGGAAAGAATGTTATAAACTTTCTGAACTTTTTACCCTGCCCGTAAACGAGTATCACCCTTCCCTCTTCTCCCTTATTTTAATAGCATTACTGCTTAGTGTTCGCCTCGTGCCTTCCATCCAAGGTGCTAGAGTGCAGCACAAAGCTCTCTTCCTCTGTGCTAACAGCTGAACTGTTTGCTGTCCTCATGTGAGAGCGGAGGGAAACGAGGCACTGAGAAATTGCCATCCACTGGCACCCAGTTTGGAACAGAACTGGTTACTTCTCTGTTATATGAATCAAAGCACCAATTTGAAATTGCCTTTTTTTCCCCCTCCCTCACCTTTGCTTCTGAGTTGTGGTTCATCAAGCAGTTTTGACTGTTTCACTTCCAAAGAGACATTAAAGCGTTGAAAAGCATTTAAGATTCATCTTCAGTTATCATTTCATAAGGAAACTGCTCCATGAAATTTCCTGAGCCTGAAAATCTCCCTTGGTAAGCCTATTGCACTTCAGTGCCTCTACGGTAGGCTTTTAAAATACTTTGCAATGGGATTTTTTTTTTAAGAGAAAATATTTTTACTAGGACACTGACTGTCCTTGGCCTTTCTATATCATGTGAAAAGGGCTCTAATGTGATTACTGTGCTCCATCTCTGTTAGATAAATTGAAGGACCTTTCCCTTTTCAGCAGCCACCAGATAAACAGCAGAAGGAAACTTGCCTTTAATATGGGCCTTGCTCTTTTGTTTCTCCTCTGTGATGCACTTAAAGGTAGCTACGTAATGTCATATAATAGCTCAGAAATATTATTGGTAGCAAAATGACGTATGGGGCTTTTGGGCAGGAGATGAGGACACCCACTGGAAGACTGTCTTCATACAGCAAACCATCCATCTTTCTGTTTATTTATTTTTAAAAAATGGAAGTTATTGGTCTTTCTGTGATAGAGCAGCCTGCTCTTGACAGTGACTGCAAGAGGGCATGCTTTTGAAATGAACTGCTTTTGTGCTGACTTTTAATCCTCAAAGATCTTTACATTGTCTCTGGAAAAACATGCAGATACATTTTAGTGCTACAACCAGCCTTCGAAAAAATTTTCCAGCCCCTTATTAGAAACCCCATATCAAGTTAATTATTTCACTTATCTGGTGATTCTTGTATGCAATCTTTGCCTCCCTTCTACAACTCTAACGACTCTGTTGTGTAACTGTGGTGTGACGGCAATTTTGGACTTTATACTGTGGTCAGTGCCTAAGGAAAATTTGCTTGCTTATTTATTTAAAAAAAAGATGCCTAGACCTACTTGCATATCTGAATTTCATACAGAAGTGAGAAGGTTTACTGAGATCACCCTTCTTTGGGTAGCACGTGCATACTGGTTTTGTCCTATGTAACATGCAAGCCTGCCTACAGGCTCTTGAACCTAGGCCAAGAGCTGCAGGTTATACTGATGTTTTGGGTCTTTTTTTTAAAGGAAAACAATATACAGGGCAATAACTTTGAAGAACAAAAGGTGGCTTTTGGAGCACTTCTTTGGGAAGCAACAAAACTCGTGTTTTCCCGAAAGGAGAGAAGTGTTTAACAAATGAAGATGGGTCCCCATGATAGTCTTCCTTCCTTCTCACCTGTCACCTCCTCTGCAGGAAGGTGCTGTGAAGTCCCATGAAGTAGGGTTTCAGGCTAGTCACGTGCCTCCCGGGTCCTCACCTCGTTGGGAGGAACAGAAACACACAGCGAGCAAGCCCTGATGCAGATTAATCATCTTATTTTTTTGTCATGATGCAGTTTTGGATTAATGTGCAGCTTTTAAAATCAAGATCTTCAGTCAGGGAAGTGGCAAGCTGTGACACAGCAGCACTAGCCAATGTACCTCCAGAGCAAAAAGCTGACCCCAGAGTGTATCCCCAAATGGATGCAATCCCATCTTTGCCTCCCGAGGGAGTGCAAGTGTAATTTGTGCTCCTGAGTTTACTTTGGCATTCTGGTTGCTGAACGCTTCCTGGTTGCTTGATCAAGGCACATTCAGCCTCAGTGTGATAATTTAGCATTTAATTTTCCTGTGAAAGTGTGACTTTGAGACCAACCCCAGAATTTCACTCTGTGCGGACAAGACCTGTGCCTTGAAGTGGATTGGGAACTGCCAGGGCCCTGTTTGTAAAGTCGCAATGTCTGTCAGAGCTAAATACATCACTAAGGCACTGCCACTCTGTTTCTCATCATATTTTGTTACATTTTATTGTTCCAGGCGTTTGCAGCTCTGTGTTAGGGAAGGACTGAAAGTGCACTGTGCCAGCAGCAGTGCTGGGAAGCAGACTGTTACATCCTGGTATGATTCTCCTAGTGTCTGAAGATGCAAAGAGCAGGGAGGGGCTTGGAAGGGGGAAAGACTGCTTTTACATAATGTGGATTTTTTAACTTGTGTGAAAATTTGCCTTCATTTTAAAAAAAAAAAAAGAGAAAAAGAAAAGGATTATTCTAAATCTAGAAGGCTTAGTTGTGGCTTGGTATTATTGGTGGTATTCTAAATCTAGAAGGCTTAGTATTCAATAGTGGTGAACACTATTGAATACTAGAGCCGCTGTCAGGTTAAATACTTGCCCATGATGACCATGAAGGTCCTTCATCTGATGCTCATGAGTCGCCATCTGTAACTGGTTTAGCCCAGCTTGCACGTGTTTCCACTGAAGGCAGGCAGTGCAATATGCATTTCCCTTCAGTTCTATGTTCGTGTCTTCAGGTTCGTTCTGGATTTGCTAGTATAGCTATTTCTGCCTCTTATCTTTGCATTCAAATCGATGCACAAACTGAAATTCTGTGATGGTCAGATTTTTCTTTCAAACATCTGCTCTTGCCAAATGGACTGGCAAATCTTTCACATGGTTTTACTCTAACATTTCCCCCTGCCCCATCCCCCCTGGCCTCTTTGCTTCATGAAGTTATGCAAATATTTGCTAGCTTAAGCAAATATTGATGACATGTTAGATTGACTAGAGTGGATTTTACTCCTAACTTAGTCTGTTGGTGAGAAGATCATTCTATTCTCCTCTGTTTAACCTTCTCCTGTTGTAGTTCATCTTGGATCACGTATTTCAGACCCCCTCTGGAGCAGGAAAATATTCCGTGTTCTCACATCCAAGATTCTTTTCTCTGTCCTTTATGGATTTGAAATCCAGAGGTTACCTTTGATTGACTAAACATTACCTCATGTTTGGTTGTTGCGTCTGTGCACATAGATTGCAATAACAAGCTATTGTGTGGAAGCTGCTCAAAGGCAGAAGAGAGGAAAACCATTTCAGATACCTTGAAATTAAAGAAGGTAGACTTCCTCCACAAGAAATGAGAAGCAAAGTATACACAGAGACACTTACTGCAGAACAAATGGCATGTGTTAATTTGATTCCAAATCCACAACCTCCAACACAAAGTTTAAAGGGAAAAATGGAATTGAAGACATCTGTTTGATAATTCCCTTAAGCTTGAGAGTTGCTATAAATTAGTAAGGATGCTAAATAAGGCATAGGAAACAAAAATCCTATAATCCAGAAAAATCCATCCTCAAAAGTCGGAAGGTATTAGAAGAGGTGAGGAGAAAACAACCTTTTCTCCCCTGCCTCTTAATGTGCTATTATACACACGACGCACTTGCAACGTTTTCATTAAGCTAGCAGAAACTGTACGTCACATTGCCTGGTTTAAACTATACTTGGCATTACAGGAAGCCAAGAATTCAAAGCTTGTGTTGCAGTGCTGGGAGCCAGGAGGGGCTCACTGCAGGGGAGGAGAGGGAGGACTGCTGTCTGTCTCAGGCAGTGCAGTTGCATTCCAGGTGGTCAGATGCTAACTGCTGAATAATTCGTTAGACAAATATACACCTTTTCCCAGTCATTCAAGGGTTTGTTTTATTTGTGAAGTTTAATAGATCCATTTGTATCAGTAAAGGTAATGTACTGATCGTTGTGTATGTCATTTGCTATAGGAGAGAGATTCTATGAACATATTTCAAAGCGATGAGGACTACAGCTTTATTAGTCTCTAGACACCTTATTAATTGTTCACAGGATACTGATAGAGCCTTTTTTAACTTTCATGTTACCCAATAACTTTTGCTTATCACACATTGAGCCACTAACGAGGTTTGAATTCCATTTGGCTGTGCTCACACCTGTGGCGTTTGGCATGCAGTTGCTGCTGTGTTTATGTGCCTCAATCTGATGAACAGAATTTTGGAGTGCGTTAAAGAGGGCAGATTTAGATCCCACTGCATTTCTTTGTGCGTGTATGTGCGCACTTTTTAGATGGTAAAACTTGAAACATGATTGCAGCATGGCCTGTACCTGCTTTGGATGTAACTAATGTGTAAGGAGAAAGAGACTTGCTTTTGCAGAAAGAGGTGGGTGTGTGTAAGCAAGGTTGTGCTTAAACTACAAGCAAACTGTTTGAATGTCAAACACTATTCTTTAAACAATTTCATAACCCATAATGTTTTCTTAAATATCATTATTGCACATCTAATCCATATGTGCGTTTCCACATGCATTTTATGAGCAGCTCACTGTTTCCTTCATGCATCTTTGAGCGTGTGTGGAATGCCACTTGGATGGATTAGATTCAAATTAGACTTTAATAAGTAAATCAGGCCATTTTAGCAAACCATGTGATCCTCAGTACTGCAAGGGAAGCCAGCTGGGTGGATCTCATGTTTTTGCTGAACTGTATGTGCACTTCTGGAGCAAAAAAAAATTATGGGCAAAATATTTAAATTTACATAATGATCTGCATTTCTGTAAGTGTTTTCTGAGGTAAACAGAACCCACTTTAAGACAGAAGTGACCGTTACATGTTAAAATGCTCATGCAGTGAGATTATGTTGATGTCTTGCTTTGGCAAAGACACTAAATTCCATTTGTGTTGCAGTCTCTTTTCCTTCTTTCATCTGACACGCAGCTGGATTGCATTTGTATGGGTGAGGGAGTGAGTCTTCAGCTTTAGATTAAGTTGCTCATTGAATAACCATGCAGAGAGCATCCCCATTGCTCTCCCAAACTGGGTATATCTTCTCTATACCTGGGTCAGTGAAATGGTCCTGCTGTGAGATGTTGAGAGGAGTGTCATCACCCAAAATGCTGACTGTACTGATGGTCTAGAACTACAGCCCTTACGTTCTGTTTTAGCATTGTGCTTGTTTTGCTAACCTAGCTCACTTGGAAGCTAAGCCAGGTCAGCTAGTAAAATGCCTGCTTTAAAATTCAGTACAGACTTGTCCTCTAGTGATGTGATATCATCTTCAGACTAATGGGAACTTATTTTTTTTTTACTGATTTCATCCGGAGGGGGCTTGAGCACCTGTTGGAGGCTGTCTATCTGCAGATGTAATTTTTCTTTTAAAAGGTTTATTATTGTATATTAAGAAACAAAGCACTAATTATACCCTTCCTTTGGCGTAAGAGAGATGGAGGAGAAAGCAAAGGGGGCGAGCC
Source organism: Nyctibius grandis (assembly GCF_013368605.1). NCBI lineage: Eukaryota > Metazoa > Chordata > Aves > Nyctibiiformes > Nyctibiidae > Nyctibius > Nyctibius grandis. The sequence goes on from NC_090663.1 coordinate 81,053,714, forward strand.
CCAGGGAGGGAAGGCTTGCCCTGTGCTCCTTCCCGGCTGGCCGCCTTCACTGGCAGGGCCCGACGCGCTCAGCGCCGCGGGGTGCCCCTTCGGCAGCCGGCGAGGGGGAGCTCGGCCCGGTACCGCCTTCCCCCGCCGGGCCGCCAAACCCGCCCCGAAGCCCCGGGGCCTCGCCGGCTGAAGCCGCCGCCCGCCCGGCCTCCGGGGGAAGCGGCTGGCCGCCCGCCCGGCCGGGGTGGGGCCTGGCCCGGCCCCCGGGTGAGGCAAGCGGCGGCGGGGCCGCTCCCTCCTGCCTCACTCAGGGCTCTGGGCGGCGGCGGAGCGGAGCGGCGTGCGGTGAGGGGCGGCGTGCGGGCCGAGGCGGGGGTGGCGGGCCGGGCCGAGCCGGACGGGCGGTCACTGTCGCATCTCTCTTTGCAGACTCGGTCCCGGCTCGGCGGATCCCAGAGATGGCGAAGGTGAGACGGGCTGACGGTCTAACGGCCGCCTCGGCCGGTCCCGGGACAGGGACATCCTCATCTATCTCCTTCCTTTCACTTCTCACTGATTTATTTTCCGGCTCCCTTAAATCAACCCGTCCCCAGTCCTGGGGAGATGCGGAGGGGAGGGGGACGGGGAAGCAGCTCATCATGTGAGGCGGACGTCAGGCACAACTTTTTCTTTTTCTTTTTTTCTTTTTTTTTTTTTTTTCCGCCAGTTTCCACTAATTTGGCCAAGTTTTCGGTACCGTTTGTTTATATTATGCCTGGGTGGAGGCTACTTCCACTGGAGGAGGAAGGAGAAAAAAATACCGACGTGGCTGAGCCCTGTGGAGGCTCGGGCTCGGTACTCATGTCCCCAGCTTTCCCGTATATAACTTAATTTTTCTGGAAGCCTTGCAGCTATCACACTTCGTCTGTTTTTTTTTTTCTCCTTTGCAGCCCTTGTGTTGCTGCTGTTGCGTTTGAGCCTGGATGAAGGCTTGGAAAACGGGGTGGATTCCAGTGTTTGTTTCTGTAGTTGCATGAAATGCATATGCTCTGGAAAGTAAAATAAGAATTTAATGGCATATTTATGGGTTTTGTACCGCTGTAGGAAGTGGAAGCTATCAAGTTGTGTGGGTGCCTTCACAAAGGTCAGGGTAATTGCACAGTAATGTAGTAGTAGTTTCGTTATTTTAACTTACTGAGCAGAATGATAAGTTGTGTTTTAAAACTCCTGTGAATATTTACTCATATTCTGTCTGGATTTAGTTTTAAAAGAAAGAAAAGGTACTTCACTTTAAAAAAAAGTTATAATAGTATTCCACTAAATCCTCAAAGTTTTGTGGGGTTTTTTTTGAGGAACAAAGAGGGGATTTTTCTTTAAACATCAAGACTGGTTTGCAGGATGCATCTTGGGAAAACCCTACCCATGCCAGTGCAGGGCATCTGACCAGACAGATATGCTTGGGCAGCCTTTTATTACGGTACATGTAGCATTGCTTATAGGCTTGAGGGTAACTTCTTTTTAGTAAAAGCATGGAAATCTGCAGTTCTGTTGTCTATTCCATAGAGACACAAACTTTAATTCTTGATCTTTGTGAAAGAAATATTTCATTCTTCGCTAGTGTAAACCAGTTGCTTTTGTCTTCATGTAGTACAGGTTTCTACTGCCTGAGGTAGCACTTGGGGCTGGGTTAGTAACTGTGGTGGATGGTGATAGGTCGAAGTCATTGGAACAATGAGGTCTTGTCCTCCAATTTCCACGTTCAGAGGGCTGCTTTCCACTGCAGTAGTATTCTCTGCCTGTGCGATTATGTATCCATGAAAGACTGGGAGCGTTAAAGCTTTGTAGCCTGTAATTAATTTCCTAAAAATAATAAAAAAGAAAAATTTAGAGTTAGCTCTGCTTCTCATGGCAGGTGTCTGTTCTGAATTTTGTTGCGCCATGAAGTGATGGTAAGAAATGAAGGTGCCCATCAATCACGAAATGTTGGTTGTCAATTGACAGCATTATTTATGTGTACAACTAAATGTTCACAGTTCACAAAGGCCGCACAGCACAGTGTACTGAAGTCCAATTTAGTCTAGATATGTCACTAAAGAATAAAACCTTTGAAGAAGGTAAGTTATCTTTGGAATCTTGGTCACTGAAGTATTTGTTCTTGCTCAGTTACAGGAAGATTTTTTTTTTCCCAAAAGACCTGAAGGATTTTGTGTGTTCCATGTCCAGGACACAAAGGTTCATTCATTTTGTGGAAAACTACAGCATACTGTAATGTGCTGTGTGGACTGATCTCTCTATGCCTGTGTTTATGTGCTGTCTTTGGAGGAACGCTGCTGTCCTAACAAGCTGCCTTTTCTCACACATCTGTACGTGTAGTGGTCTCTGTTAATGCATAGATGCACATCGTACAATCTCTTTCTGCTGGATGAACAGGCTACCTTGGAAACGCTACCCTGTGTTTGCTAATTCAGAAATCTGGAAAGAAAGCAACAAGAGTATTTTTGCTTGCATGCTGTGGACTGGTCTGTTTTGGTCTGCTACTCCCAAATTTGTCCCCAAATGTGAAGTTGAGAGTATTTTGTGTATCCATTTGTAAACCGCCAGGGAGAGAATTGCTTGCTGCTGGTGAAGGTGTGGCTGCTGTGCGCTATATCTGGAGTTCCTGTTCTGCCCATGTGCACATGTGGCTTGGAGCACAGGAATAGTATCGCCACCTCTAGTAGCGCTCACATTCCAAAGTACAAACGCTTTTTCAGAATCGGGTCCCAAGCAGCTCTTTGGCTTTGTTGAGGTTACTTGTGAGGACAGGGTCTTTGAGTGCTTTTGCAACGGTCCCTGCATTAGTTCCTACATTGCTGTTGCTTGCTCTTCTCCCTCTCTCCCACCCTCTCTCTTTCTTTTTTTTTTCTGCTTTCTCTCCTCCCTATCTTTGGTATCTCCATGGTGTACTGACTCAGAGTTCAACACAGATGTTGTGTAATTCCCTTTTTTGTCAGGAGTTTAAATTTAGTGGGGCAGATGTGAACATAGTCTGCTGACCAGAGCTTACTCCTTCCATTTAAGTGGACAGTCTGAAGCGTTACTAAGCTTAGAGAGGTGTTTTATAGAGGCGTCTTTATAGTTGTGCAGTTGCATCAGCTCTGTGCCTGTATTCATCCACTCATGATGTAATTTGCAACCTGCTGCCCTTGAAATTTTGGTAAGGATGTCATGAAATAATTATGTATTTCTTACCTGATGGTAGTTTTAAAGCACAGTTTGAAGTGGGATCTCCATGTGGCCTTCAATGGCCGCGAAGGTGTTCAGTTTACTGGTGAACACTGTGTTGTGCTTTATCTGCAAGATGTCTATTCTTGTGCAAGAAATCTTCAGGCAGTCTTTCATTTACTCTAGCATGTGACCTTCTGGGCTCTCTTCTGTCTTCTGAAAATAGCATACCTTCTCTGTTTGTCAACCCCTGTGCTGGAAAACATTCTCTATTTCCATTCTTAGCACTCCAGTTTTCCTGTGCCATCTTGTAAACAGATGGTTTTTTTAAAAAAGTCACATACCACCTTTTCTGCACTGGACACTGGGCTTTCCAGTGGCAAATTGAGGAGACCCTACTTTTGTTGCTGCAGAGCAGCATGGTGAAAGGGGGTATCTCTTAATCTACGGGTGATCTGACTGGTAAGAACTTGCTGTGGGTGGGTACAGAGCAAGGGTAGCTGTGAAGAAGTCTGCATCAGTTCAAGTACAGTCTTTTGTTTGCTGATTAACGAATGCTTTGTATTTAACAGTGGCTAAACGTGGGATCCTGTGGGTGGGAAATTTTTTCTGTGCTTGGAAAAATGAAAAGGAACCTCGTCGTTAAGTGGCTATTGTTGATCTTACAGATAGATAATGCTGTTGCCAGGATATGTGGCCACATGACCTCAAATTGTGAAGCTGAGTTGTCTCTTGGGAGAAATTAACGTAGCTCTGAGGTGCTGGTTAGAAACATCTTGCCTGATGAGATTGTATCTTCTTCTTCTCCTGCAAACTTTTGCTAGAGAGGAATAAACAAAGATAACAGAGAACATGAGTTTCCTCATGTGGAGGGGCATAAATTCTAAAGCAAGATGATATCTTGCTTTAAAGTGGCTTTTTTTTTTCTTTTCTTTTATTTTCCTCCTCTGCCTTTCTTCTTCATGCTGATTTTGTGTATCTAGGGGCTTCATTGGTCTCATTGGTAGGTGACTGGAGAAAATGGAAGCTGCTGTTTATTTCTAGTGCATAATCACAAATTGTGCTTGCGCGACACGATTGCTTGATAACCATCAGTGTATCTGGGAATGTAGAAAGAAAAGAACGTGGGTAGGTTTTGAGTGTTAGTCTTGTGATATTCTTTCTGTTGAGGTTTTGTGTGTTGTGCATCTCTTTACATTTTACTGCCCAGTGTAGGGTGTTGCTATTTATTAACGGATCAGTCCAGCTTTAAAAAGGATTTATATCAAAGACTATTTGTGTTCTCCTTTCCATTGATGTGCTTTGGGTTCTACCGGGTAGGAAACTTACTAACCAAAATAAAAACTACCCATGAGGCTGTAGTGTTATTGTGTATCTGTTGGCGTAAATGGCAAGGGACGTTCTTAGAGATACTAAAAACAATTTATTTACCTCTATAAAAAGTTATGGAGTTTGTAAATAAATGTTAAATAGTTGTTTTTCAGTTCACCATTTTTCGTATTAGGTCAGGACGGTGTAGCAGCTGCAATGCTGTGATCCATCTGCAAGAACCAGTTTGTTTCGATAAAGTTTAAACTCTACTTAATGTTGAAACTGTAGCTGAGTTGTCTGATAAATGAGTGTCTGGCTTTTGTCAGAAACTATCTTGTATAGATCTATTATTTTGTTAGAAACGTCTGGTTCATCACTCTTATTTCAGATTCCCCGTGACTGAAAGTGGACTTTAGTGGTTCAGGCAGTGATGGTGGTTTAGAACAGGCGCTTGCCCTCTCTTTCTCTGGTCAAAAGGTGCCGTGTTTGGGAAGGAGGAGACAGCTCTTCCCTCCGTGGGCTGCGTTTGTTACCGCTGCAGAGCTTTCTGCCATTGTCCCTTTATCGTGCAAATGAGAAATAGGAACTTGAGTAACTAATAAGGGTGCTTCTGGACGGTGGGGTGTTGTAGGTGGATTTGTGGTTGTTAAACGTGGTGCGCCTGGCAGTTTCCTGCCGTACCCCAATTGCCGGGCCATGCTGCAGTGCTCTGAAAAGCTAGGTGAGTAGGTTTCTGATGTAAACGTTAGGGATGGCTCACATCTGCCCACATGTGCCTTCTGAAGGCAGTTAGACTGCGGGTTGGACCTGGGCCTACAAAGCTGTATCCAAGCTTGTCTTACAGTAACAGCCCCTGCTGAGGTTGTGGTCTGTTTGCACCAGCGTATAGCATGGAGGGCAGCAGACATAGCTGGAGATTCTGCCGTTATAGCTGCCGTCTTTGTGGTACCCAGGTGACGTGGATTTTCATTGTGCTGGATGGCAGAGCTGCAGCAATGTTTCTGGTTTGCAGGCTAACTGCAGCTCAAGTACTGATCGAGGGGGATTGTGGCAGGTAGGTAGCAGGAATGTTGGGCCCTTGTCACAAGACTTAGGAATTGTGAAGGGGAATTCCACTTGCTTATAACAAGATAAGCAAGGGAAAACTTTAACTTAAAGGTCAGTAGCTGTTTCCTCTGAGATGCGTTGATCATTAGTCATGTCCAAAGGAGAATTGTGGTAGTTCTATAATATTAGTTAAGATGGTATGAAACAATCAGGAAATACAATTTTAAATAACCCCATGCTGGCTGGCGTGGTAATAAGGGAAGAGGAGGAAGACAGAGGCTTTTCAGTCTTTATCTGTTTTACCAAATTAAATTTGATTAATAAACTTGAGCCCCAAATCCTTGAGATTTTTTCATGATAGCCTTTGGAATTTGCTAGGAAGACGACAATCTTGCTGTGTACATATTGCTGTGCCTAACTTTGGAGTACTGCCTAAGAACTTGCTTGTAATGGGAAAAGCAGAATGCTTCAGGGGAATTGTCATGCCTCTGAAGTATCCTTGATACTGGAAAGCATCTGCCAGGAAGAAGTTTGTTGTTGCTGTTAAACACTTTGTGCTCTGATTTGCTGAAATACGGTGGAGGTAAACCTAACTCATTACTGCTTCTGCAGCGGGAGGGGTAGGGAGTCTCTGATGGCAGTTAACACACAGGTGGCCTGAGAGGCAGCCGTGCTTCAGGGCACTTGCTGGTTAGTGCTCTCTGGCTTTTTTCTCTCTGTGCTCGTCTGGCTGACCTATCTTGGGTGAGCACATCATTGACTTGAAACCAAAGCACTGTGTGGCTGAAATTGCTAACGAGGGAAAGGCTGTATTGCAGAGGCCAGATGGCTGTGCTGCCTGTGAAATAATCTGGTGCCGGTCTCAGTAGGTGTCTTGGCACTTCCCTCCATGCTCTTTCTTGAGTGGAAAAATGCCCTGCCTGTACTGATTGCTACTTTTGTACAGCAATGCTTACAAGAAATTTCCCTTCTTCAGCTGTTAAAAAACCCTCCCTATTCCCAAAACCTGGCTGTTTCCCCTTTTGGCCATTGGTCGAATTTTATAGTTTATAAATTAACTACTGTGCTATATACATTGAGGTTCAGTCATCTTTAAATAAAGGCAACACTTTTCCGTAAGGGCGATGAATGTCCTTTTGTGTTTGACCCAAAGAGAATGTCCCTGAAGAGCCATGTTCCATGGAAACCTAGTGGAATTATTTTTGTGTTTGAACGGGCTGATCTTTTATCCTTCTGTCTGAACTGTTATTTCTTTTTAGCTGTAAACTACTATGAGAAATGTCGCTGAATCACTTGAGTAAAACGTTGCTTATGCCAAAAGAAACATGATGAAAAACTGAAAGCCATTGCAGAGTTCAGTAGGTCTCATTTGCAACGTGATGGAAAAAATAAGCGTGAAAGTAGTTAAGAGCTCCAGTAGGTTTTTCTTGAGGAGAGGAGGTTCTTCTTTCCAAACGTGTCTTGGATCTTTGCGCAGCTTTTCTAGCATATGTGATTTGCGCAATGAATTTCCCAAGTTACTTTAACAAATTATAGTTCCTTAGTCATTTTCCTGCATTCAGGCTCCAGTGTTGTAAATACTAATCCTGCAAACTACCGTTATGTAAACATACCTGAACTTAGCTGGTGTACTGCTGAGTGAAACCATAGTAGTACCTTCTGAGAGGAGGGCTGTGTTTAAATACCCACAGACTGCTATTTAGTCAGACAACTGCAAGAAAAACCGTATCATCTTTTGGATTGTGGATTCAAATTTAGCCTGAGCTCATGTATGGAGAACTGAAAGATGCTATTTTCTATTTCATGGATTTTTCCCGTCTCCCCCTATTTTTTTCCCCCTCTAGTACACAAGAGGCACCGTGAAAGCCTTCTCTCCTTTTGATGCCAGAGCTGATGCAGAAGCTCTTCGTAAGGCCATGAAGGGAATGGGTAAGAATAATTTATTTTACGAAAAGGATAGGGCTCTCACTCCTTCGAAAACACCCTTTGTGAACTCATTTTTTTATATCAGTGCAGGGTAGGGCATGCATCTACAGGCCGTTGAATGACAACCCCAGGACTGCACGAGTCTGGGCGTGTCCTAGTTTTGACTGTGCTGCTGTCAAGGATGTTTATTTTTAGGTTAGCATAAGGGGAAAAAGAAGGTGGTTTGCACATTCCCCATTAAAAATTGATGCTCCACAGGCTTCTCTGCAGGCAGAGTTTTACTGCACAGTAAGCTAGACTGTGGATTTACAGGCAACAACTGTGGAGAGTTACGACAGTATAGTAGAAGCTCTGTGCTTGGAAAACGTGCGACAGCCCCCTCGGTCTGGAACTGCGTAAGCACATTACAGTGACTGAACAAAGAATACAAGCACCCAGCATGGATGTAGACTAACAAGTCCTCTGTAAACTCACGCTGTAGCTTTCTGCCCCAAAACTTCCCTGTGAGAACAAATCCTAATTAACTACTTCGTTGAAGCTGTCTGGAGGAGGAAGCAGAAGGAAGGGAAGAAGGGAAATGTGATACACCTCAGCCTATTGATAAATTCAGTAGGGCTAGTAAGATGCTGTGCTGTGAGGGCTACCTTGCAAACTACTGTATGTAAAATGGATAATAGCTCCTTACTTCTGTACTCTGGGGTGTTTGGGGTACTGGACTGAGCTTTGCTGGGAGTGGGCAGATTGCTTATTCCAAAGTAAATCCCTTCGCGAGCCCGAAGGCAAGGCTTCTCTGTAGAGTGCAGACTGTGACTAAATGTTATAGCTGATGCTTGGGGTGCTAAGAGCAGTGTCTGGAACAGAGCACTGATGGAGAAAAACAACCCATAGGTCCTCCAGCCATATTTTTGCAACAGCAGAACACCAAACCTGGCAGCTCAGCTTGGGGTATGGTGACATTTGTTACTTAAATGCTTCTGCTGTTTGTTAGTAGACTGTTCATTTTCAAAGCATCTTTCATTGCCTTTTGAGTTTGTGCCACTGCTGTTTGTTTTTTAGAATGTGTTTGTAACTCTTTGTTCTTTCTAACTGCAGGGACTGATGAAGAAACTATTCTGAAGATCCTTACCAGCAGAAACAATGCTCAGCGTCAAGAAATTGCATCTGCCTTTAAAACCTTATTTGGCAGGGTGAGAAGATGAAAAATACCTGTAGAAATGAGCTGAATGTGGCCTATGATGATTAGTTAAAACTGTGAGGCACATTCATCATGCTCCCTATAAAAGGTTTCTTCAAAGAAAATCTAGTTTTGCTTCTGTCTCCCCCTCTTCCCCACCCTGCCATATCTTTAATTGCTGTCGAGGTTAGACTGTTCCTTTTAGGTTAGCACTAGGAAGTTACTTCATTTTTCTGTATTTTGGTCCAATATGTCTTAGATGGGGTTTTGTGCAAAAGCTCCTATAGTTTCCTGGTGCTATGCTTCTAGTCCTGACCTCGTTCTTGGTATGGAAGGAGTTAATCAAATATTTTGATGCAAGGTCTGCAATGTAAAGTGATTGCAGGAAAAGAATTTCCTAGAGCTAGAAAATGTGACAGAAACAAAGCAGCCTAATACCGTAGGAGAGAAAAAAACCCAAATATATTGCTAGATAAAACCATAAGTGAGTTCAAAGAAAAGACAGATTGTTTCTTTCTTCCAGCATTGTTGGATCCTTTAATATTCTGGCTGGGTAACCTTTGTTTCAACTAGCAAGTGCAGTGAGCAACTGGGGTTTAAAGAATTTCTATATTAAAAAAAAAAATAATCGCACTATGTTTCGTGTTTTCCAAATGCCCTTTGTGTCCTTCTCTTCTGCCTTATTTGGCTACATTTGTTTCAGTTCAGGTACCAGTTAAAACCAAGAGAGCCCTGTCCCTTGTGCTTTTTGATGTGTCTCCAGAGTGTTCTAGCTTGCAGACACACATGCAGCCATTTGCAATGGTTAGTCCTTGTTCGTTACAGCACTGTTTGTTCTGTGTTAGGATCTTGTGGATGACCTGAAATCAGAACTTACTGGCAAATTCGAAACGTTGATGGTGTCTTTGATGAGACCGGCTTACATTTTTGATGCTCATGCGCTGAAGCATGCCATCAAGGTAAGAGGAGCGAGGGAAGGGAATACGTCATATGAAATGTTTATTGCTCTTCTGTCATTTTTTAGGAACAAGCTTTTGGAATGCTAATAGAAGCAGCCTTTTTTTTTCTTCTTTTTTTTTTCTTTTTTTGATGAGGAATGCTATGCTAACACCTGCCATTATTGCTAATCACAGAATCACAGAATCACAGAATGTTAGGGATTGGAAGGGACCTCGAAAGATCATCTAGTCCAATCCCCCTGCCGGGGCAGGATTGCCTAGACCATATCACACAGGAACGCGTCCAGGCGGGTTTTGAATGTCTCCAGAGAAGGAGACTCCACAACCTCTCTGGGCAGCCTGTTCCAGTGTTCGGTCACCCTCACCGTAAAGAAGTTTTTTCTCATATTTATGCGGAACCTCCTGTGTTCCAGCTTGCACCCATTGCCCCTTGTCCTGTCAAGGGATGTCACTGAGAAGAGCCTGGCTCCATCCTCATGACACTTGCCCTTTACATATTTATAAACATTAATGAGGTCACCCCTCAGTCTCCTCTTCTCTAAGCTAAAGAGACCCAGCTCCCTCAGCCTCTCCTCATAAGGGAGATGTTCCACCCCCTTAATCATCTTCGTGGCTCTGCGCTGGACTCTCTCTAGCAGTTCCCTGTCCTTCTTGAACTGAGGGGCCCAGAACTGGACACAATATTCCAGATGCGGCCTCACCAGGGCAGAGTAGAGGGGGAAGAGAACCTCTCTCGACCTGCTAACCACACCCCTTCTAATACACCCCAGGATGCCATTGGCCTTCTTGGCCACAAGGGCACACTGCTGGCTCATGGTCATCCTGCTGTCCACTAGGACCCCCAGGTCCCTTTCCCCTACGCTGCTCTCCAACAGGTCAGTCCCCAACTTGTACTGGTACATGGGGTTGTTCTTGCCCAGATGCAGGACTCTACACTTGCCCTTGTTATATTTCATTAAGTTTCTCCCTGCACAGCTCTCCAGCCTGTCTTGTCTAGGTCCCTCTGAATGGCTGCGCAGCCTTCCGGCGCATCAGCCACTCCTCCCAGTTTTGTGTCATCAGCGAACTTGCTGACAGCGCACTCTAATCCCTCATCCAAGTCATTAATGAATATATGGAATAGAACTGGTCCCAGTACCGACCCTTGAGGGACTCCGCTAGACACAGGGCTCCAACTGGACTCTGTCCCATTGACCACCACTCTCTGGCTTCTTTCCTTCAGCCAGTTCACAATCCACCTCACTACCCGATCATCCAGACCACACTTCCCCAGTTTAGCTGCGAGGATGCTGTGGGAGACCGTGTCAAACGCTTTACTGAAATCGCGATAGACCACATCCACAGCTTCACCATCATCTATCCACCGGGTTACGTCCTCATAAAAGGCTATCAAGTTGGTTAAGCATGACTTCCCCTTGGTGAAGCCATGCTGAGTGCCCCTAATGATCCCCCTATCCTTGATGTGCCTAGAGACAGCACCAAGAACAATGGTATGGTTTTGCCTGGTTTCTTATTCATCCTAATAACTCATTAGAGGTAGTTTAGAAATATAGTCTGTATGTTTTATATGACATCATTTTCGTGAGAAACTCTGTAATCTTAAGAGAACAGTGTTGCTGTAGATGCAGATTAAAATCTACGTAGCATAAGACTTGTTCCTTTTGATTTAAATATGAGTAGACGTGCATGTTGCTGTTAAATTCTTTTTGCTGCTAAAGTGCAGTGCTGAAGTCCAGTGGTCACTAGATTTTTCTGCTGTGAGCAGCCTAGGTTTTATAGCTGTACAGCTGAATGCATGGGCTGCAAGTTAGTTCAAGGCGTATCATTAAAGTGTGATGTTATTTGTATGCCTCTTCGTGACTGCTGTTTAAGCTAGAGAGCGTTTTGCCCTCATGGGTTACAGTGCAACTCCAAAACTGATGGGCTAGCGTACTTGTGTGAACTGGTGTCCACCAAAATTACGAGCGGGTATTGTCTGTATTATTGAATGTGTTCCAAAAGCTGCCTCCAGTAATACAGAGGGAAGAGTTGATGGCCCTGTCAGTGTTACCTTTCCAGCATTTCTCTTTAGCTGGCTGCACATAGTGCCTTTCTGGGGAGGCCAGGTAAACAAACAGTTTACAATCAGTATGGGTAGATATTTTAGTGTGTTTTCTTCCATGTGGTCCCATTTTTTTTTTTCTTCTGTCACACCTGTCTGATATCATCAGCTTGTGGAAGTTCATGAATTCGATGTCCCTGGATTATTCACAGAAGCTGTTGATTAAAGTAGAGGACATTGAACTTGACTAGTGTCAGGTCGTGCTTGGTTGGGGGACACTTACACATAAACTCCCAAGATCCTTGATGACCAGCTGGTTAATATGTAGGCTTTAGTCAACTGTGCAAGCTAGTGCTCATGAACCCATGACCCAACAAATAGTATCTCAGACAACAGAAACTTTAATCCTGGAAATTTTCTATCATGTCTTTATATGCAGTGGGGGAAGGGGAGATGGCGCCTGACAAAGAAACTGATAAAGGCCTTGTTGACTAAATGGAAAAAATGTGTTCCCAAGCTCCTCTTGTTGACTTAGGAGTCAAAGACTGGCAGGGGAATGACAGGACAGATGTGTGTAGGAGGGAAAATAGAGATAGTGAAACAATAGTGGTTTTGTTCTTGTCCCTTACAAAAAAAGATATTAAACACAACGTCAGAGGATTTCAGAGGATGTGTCTGCACAGGAAGAGATGTCGCTAGCAGCTGCAGTTCAGCTAAGGTGGATGACAACAGTAAAGACGACGCAATAGCAGAGGCTTCAGTGGAAGATAACTTGGCTAAGAGCATTAGGTCTGTGCTGAAGATTGTCCTATCAGTTTTCACTGCTGCTACTTAGATCAGAACTAACATAACTGTGCCTGCCTCATTTGTTGATAGGCATGTTCTTGAAACAATTTGTATTTTGAAAATGGTTACATGTGTGACCTGGCAGACTTGTATTTTGGCTATCTTTGTATGCAGTTAGTATTCGGATTTTCCTTACAGGAAAGGCTGTAAATAACACGCCGAAGCAAAAAATACCCAGTATTGTATTTCAGCGTTGCTTTTGTGAAATGACTCCTTTGGAAGTGTAAAGAGCATTAGCTCATTCTTACAGGCAAAGTAGACTCAGACTTGTGGAAACAAGATATTGGCTTGGCTTTTGTAAATTTTATCCTTGTAGAAGTGAAGAGTGCTTGTTGTGTCTGCTGTAATTAGAGCGCAGCAGCTTAAAGTATCTGGGTTAGCAATTCTGTTGTAAAATGTGTTTGTTTGCAGTGGAAGAGAGGGTGGGTTTAACATAGCACGATTCACAGAAGAGTAAAGACCATTGCTGGGTGGCACTGTGTTTATGTGTGTGTGAGTTGATGAAAGTGTATGACTAGAGCTAAGATGGAAACCGTTACTCTATTCATTCACTTACCTTGATGTCATTGACTGTAATAGTGAAGAACTGAGGCATATCTGGGTGTGCTTGAACATGGAAGGGCTCATCTGAATCCTGCTGCAATGAGTCTTTATTAAGTGTTGGGTTGGTTTTGAAAACAATCAGGCCGGAACTGGAAGAAATTATTTCCAAAACCCCCACAATATACCAGAACGAAGAAAATAACTTTTCTTTATTTGGTGCAAGTGTATAAGCTGATCCTTGCTTTTGATTGTGAAAGGGAATTCTGGTTTTCCATTTGTTATTCCATCAACTGATTTATACTTGCACCCCTGCAGGGAGCAGGAACGAATGAGAAAGTGTTGACTGAAATTCTTGCCTCCAGAACACCTGCCGAAGTGAGGAATATTAAGCAGGTTTATCTGCAAGGTAAAGTTCTGTATAAATAAAGTTCTAGGGTCTCTGTTCAGTTCTCTTAATACGATTTTAGCTCAACTTTCAAATAAGGTCTATCTGTGAACTGATGGATGTGTCCAATAAGTGGGATTTCATTCTGCTGTGTTGCAGAACTTCATATTGAAAGAAACTAGGGTGTGGGTTGTAAACTGAAATAGTTTTTATTTTGGGGCTATGACTGTAGGTTATGACGTTTTGTACTTTATAGTTAGAATTAATTCAAATGCATTTCTTCCTTTCACCCATTATTTTCATCCCTTTGACTGAAAGGGGACTTTTAGTAATTGGAAACTAGAAAACTGGTATCAGATGAGAAAACAGAAGTGATTTTTTTCCTTTTGCTCAGCATTCTGTTCAAATGCATGGAGCACGTGCAGGTTTTTGGTTGTCCACAGGAGTATGTGCTTTTACCGTGTGATCGTAAGGTTGTTTTTTTTAAGGCAGTTTTTATTCAACACATTTCTTTTACCTCTGTGCAGATTCCTGTCACACAAGAAATTCTCATGTCTTAATAAAGTTTAGGGCAAAACTTAAGAGTTTCCAAGGGCAAAATTTATTAGTACTAGAATTTTCTGGGCTCACAGTTGTTGTACAGTTGTAAGACTGCCATATTTTAGCATAACTCCAGATCTGTATGTTCTTTAGTTCCTTAAAGAGATGAATCTACACATCACCTTGTATTTCAAAGCATCTTGAGTAATCTGCTCCTGATACTAGGTGTGAGATGCTATCTTTTCACCTCTTTTACAATAATGTTAGGTTGTAAGTGAAAGCGGAATATGTCCTAGTTGTTAAAGCTGTTTCTGATAAATGATTCTGCAAGCTGTGAGTCAAGTTAACTTTTTGCTTTTCCTTGCTTCCTCCTCAAAATAGTGAGGAGGTCTGTAAGGTGGTGAATGGGTATTACTCTTTTGCAGAGTATGAGGCCAACCTGGAGGATAAGATCACAGGAGAAACATCAGGCCATTTTCAGAGGCTGCTAGTGGTCCTGCTGCAGGTCAGTATCTCTTTGTGTGCAGGCATGTCTGTGTGATTTTCATATCTGTTTTCCTGTCTGATGTACACTTGTCACTTTCTGCTGACTAAGCTGGGATTCTAGATAGACCTGGTGATAGGCAGGACTTGTTCTGAAACTGAGTCGCTTCCCCTGACTTGCAGGGTCAGTCTTGAGCTCTGTTATAGGTCATTTCCACGTCACTGAATTGAAAAACTTCTGTGATGCTCACGGGTATAACAGGATGCCTTCTATGTAGGGTTTTGAATGCAACAGGAGAAGAGAACGTTTATTTCATAAAGACACATGCAAGCAGAAGGGAAAAATAAGGTGATTTTGGGTAAGATGGATTAAGGGTTGGCTTCTCACAGTAACTCTTACAGGCTTAATATAACAGATAAGTTGGTTTTTGATTCAACTTTTGATTCTTCAGCTTAACAACCTTTTAAAATTCTCTTCAGGCAAATAGAGATCCTGATGGCAGAGTTGATGAGGCTCTTGTTGAGCAGGATGCTCAGGTGGGTGCATGACTTGCTTTTTGGGGCATTTCTACAAGTTTATCTTGCAAAGTGAGATAGAATTTAAATGTGAGCGAGAAATTGTTAAAGTTCTCTGTGTGTGTTTCTTCATACATTTTCCTGTGCTTTTATACATTCTGGACAAAAGAAGTGTCAAAACCTGAAACATTGGGATCAAGATTTTTGGCACTTTTACATTTCAGTGTAAAGCAGGGCTTGTTTTGCTTATTACTTAATGAGGTGCCTGAATGGAACAGTGATTAGATCACTGGAAAGAGAGAGCTATGATTGCTGAGGCTTTGTGATGCTGAGACCCACCGCTGGAAAACTCAGAGATGTTAAAGGGTTCATTCCTTAATACCTGACTTGAACTTCTCTCTGAATTCAATCCTTACGTATCATGTGTCATATGCATTTTGTAGAAATGTTAATGATATTCAATGAGGGATGCCTCCATAGAGGGTGAAATACTAAAAAGAGAAAAGACACCAAATATTTTGCTTTACTGTAACCAGATGACAGTCTAAGAACAGCCTCTAAAGAGTTTCTAGGGACTCATGTATTGCCATTTGTGAGTGTCGTCCGTGATGTTGTCACTGATCATTAAACCCATGCTCTAGACAGGAAAAGGAATGCCAGCAGTTAATTGGTATCCTTGATGCAATCTCTTGCTGGATGCAGTTGGCTTTGTTAGTTGTAGTGATGGTCAATATTTCAGTGATTTGATTACAGAACTCATTTAACGCGTGTTTGTTCTCAGTTATTTTGGATAACTCTGGGCTAGACGTTTTCCTCTCATAAATTGTCAGTTGAGATGAAAGAAACTATATGGATTGTTGAAGATGATGAGGAGGAAAAGCAGAATGCCAGATCAATAAAACATTCTCCTGATATAGCAGGGCAAGATGGAGAGACAGAGTGGGGAAGTGTATTTTATTGGCACAGGCCTTTCCTTTGTTTATGTACGTTCAGAAAGCATTGTTCTCCTGCTATTAAAATTAATCCTGTGGAAACCAGAGCTTGAAAATCAGTGAGGCAAATGTTTGAATCACGAATTAGACTGTTTAATGCAATTGTGTCAGTCTTGCCTTTAGCTGGGCTTACGTAATTGAAGAAACCCATGAACCGCAGGCACTGGTAGGTGGATTCCTTTTGGCCTCTTTAATTGATTTTAAATGAGCATCTAAATTTAGGAGGCACAATACCTACATGTTGAAAAAGTCCTGGCTTTCTAAATGGTCTCTGTGGTTTGTTACGTACATTTGGCTCGAGCTGGGATGCAAACAGAGAAGTGTTCTGTCACATTTCTCTTTACTGATACCTTTACATCCAACTTCTAACCTAGCTGGAACAGATTCAGAGAATTTTCTAATTATTATTGCCAGGTACAGATAGCCACAGTTCAGGTATGTGACTGTGCAAATGTAAGACTATTTTTGGCTTCCCAATGTTTCTCTTGATTAACATGATATTCTGGGAAGGATTTGGTACATTAGAGGGCAATGTTTTTACTCGGTGGTGATTTTTATTTTTTTTTCGTCTACGATTACTAAACATTAATTCAAAGCAGTTGAGGAATGGGCAGTCGTATTATGAGATGATATGAATATGCAGGGAACTTGCAAGACTTTCCTGAGAATGCCTGAAAAGAGCTTAACTTTTTTGAAGAGATTTTATGAATATCAGGTTTTTTAAAGTTATGCAATTGACGTACATTTTGGGTATTGCACAGCAGCAATAGTCACAACTTCTAGTGTCTCTAATGAAATGCATTCCTGGTGTTTCTAAATGCTGTGCTGGGACTTCACATTTGCTACTGGATGGAGAGTGCTGGTATTTATTTGAAGAGCTTAGCCTATGTAATTTGAAATAGATATCCTTGCAGTGCCTTAACAGCTTCCACCCCCTCCCTTTTGTACTCTGTACCATTAGTATTAAAAAGAGCATGCAGTAATTGTAAATGCGTTTTGAATAGGATTGTGGGACAGACATAAATAGGAAATTAGTAGCATCCCATTCAGGTTTTACAATATGGACAGACAGATGGCCAGCAGCATTGCTGTGGAGCAGATTTGGTTGTGGGGATTTCTCTAAGAAATATATGATTGCCTGAATATAGGTTATAACCTGTTTGCCTGTCCTCTGCTCACTGAGGGAGGAAAAAATACTATGTACTATGGTATGTGCAGACCTTTCTCCTTACATGGTGTTTAACACACAATTTGGAAAAAAGCTTCTGAGTGTCAGGAAAAAGACTAATTTAATTTCCTGAATTTTTTTTTCTTTCTAATTTTCCCCCTCCTGTTGCTTATTCCAACTTTTAGAAGTGCTTTACTTTCCTAAATGCTGCGAATGGCCTGGTCGTTGTCCGCATTGAGGAAAGGCTTGCCTGAAGAGCAGAGAATGTGCTAAAAGGATTAAAATCTGTTACTGATCTGGTTTCATATGGCTAAGGATTTAGCAGCCCACAAATCCTGATTCTGAGAGCTTCTAAATCCATCTTCCCTTCCTCCCCCACCTTCCTCCTGGGCCAAGTTAGCGTGGTTCTCCCATTGATATGAGTCATCATGTAATAAAGTTTTGCTAGTCTGATTGGAAAAAGAGAAGAAAAAAAAAAAAACACACCAAAAAAAACCCAACCAGAAAAAGCAGCGTTGGGAATGGATTTTATCTCCTGTGTTATCACAGTTTCAGAAAACTTCAGGCTTATGAAAGGGACTATGCACACAGTCAATTTTAGGGCCTTAAGCAGTATTACTCATGTAAATTCTTTCACAGTTGATTTCAGAATTTATCATTTATTTTTTTCTGAAGTCAGTTCAGTACTTGGCAATTTTATTTCATTTTTTTCCCCTCCAGCTATAACTTGTTAATAAGTTTAATGCTCCGTAGAGTGAGACAAATAGTGCTTTTCAACAGGGTGCGTGGACACATAACAAATGCCGCTGTTTTGATCTCTTGAATTTACAACAGGTTTTGTTTAGAGCTGGGGAGCTGAAATGGGGAACAGATGAAGAGAAGTTCATCACCATCTTGGGAACCCGAAGCGTTTCCCATTTGAGGAGGGGTAGGTGGTATGGTTCATGTATGCTTGAAAACTTCTGCCTGAAGTCTCAGCGTTACCCAGCTGGTGGTAGAAATGGTAGAAAAGTTGTTTCTGGTACTGCATTTGTCAAGCCCAGAAATCTTTAATCACCTCTTCCCTCTACTTACTGCATTTAATTTTGTTTCCTGTAATTCAATTCCCCTGTAGCAGCGGTGATCTCCTGCTTGAAGGAGTGGTGCAATAGATCTGAGGGACAGCTGGAGTGCTTCTTTCTGGATGCTTGTTTGTTGTTTTTTTTTTTCCCCTTTTGAAAGAGGTCGTGGCAGTTGAAGTGATGCTGAGTCTGAGTCACCATAATCTGATAGAGATCCAGCCCTGAAAAGATCACCCCTTTTATAGGTTCATATTTTATTACTTGTTAATAAAGAGACAATATTTTTTTTTCCCCTGCATCTTACCCATTCATAAGTCTGTTTTATCAAGGTGTTTAGGCCATTGGAAAGAATGACCAGTAAGTTTTGCTTTGGTTCTCCAATCTTTTTGTTTTCCTTTTTGAATCTTTAGATTGATTTGGATTTTCAAAGGTAATTTGGTTTGTGATTTTACTGTTTAGTTTTTTACCATTATTTGCATTAAAGTAATCCAAAAGTTTGTTTTGATGCACCCAGCATTTACTTAGCATGATAGAAATGTAAGATTTCATAGAAAACCCAGGTCTATGGATATTCCTGAGCACAGACTTGAACAGACTGCCAATAGACCAGTTTGTTTGTGTGAAGTTAATTTGATGCAGTAGCCCAGAGTAGACAAGATCTTAGATTTGGGCTAAGTGATAGCTGCACCCTGGGAAAAATGCTTATCACTTCCTAAAACTTCCCTTCTTTCCCTTTCCCTCTTCTCCCTGCGCTCTTTCACTGGATGGGTTTGCAGAATCACAGAATGGTTGAGGTTGGAAGGGGCCTCTGGAGGTCATCTTGACAAACCCTGCTTGAGTAGGGCTACTGAGAGCAGGCTGCCCAGGACCATGTCCAGGTGGCTTTTGCACATCTCCAAGGACTCCACAACCTCCCTGGGCAACCTGTGCCAGTACTGAGTCACCCACACAGGAAAAAAGTGTTTCCTGATGTTCAGACAGAACCTTTTGCGCCCATTGCCTCTTGTCCTGGCACTGAGCACCACTGAAAAGAGACAGGGTCCCTCTATACCCTCCCTTCACGTATTTGTACACGTTGATGAGATTCCCCCTTGAGCCTTCTCTTCTCCAGGCTGAACAGTCCCAGCTCTCTCAGCCTTTCCTCAGAGGAGAGACATTCCAGTCCCTTAATCACCTTAGTGGCCTTTTACTGGACTCACTTCAGTTACTCCATCTCTCTCTTGTACTGGGGTGCCCAGAACTGGACCCCACACTCCAGGTGTGGCCTCACCAGTGCTGAGTAGATAGGAAAGGATCACCTCCCTCGACCTGCTGGCAACACTTCCCCTAATGCAGCCCAGGATAGCATTCACTGCCCTTGCCAGAAAGGCACTTTGCTGCTTCATGTCGAACCTGGTGCCCACCAGCAGGTGCTGGTGCCTGGGATTGTTCCTCCCCAGGTACAGGAATGTGGTGTATAGTAACAATCTGGTAGGAAACAGGTATTTAAAATAGGACAGAGGGAAGAATGTGGATAATGAGATACCGATGGCATTAACCTGTCCTGAGGAGGATACTGGGAGAAATGCTAGGTAGGCATGTCACCAAGCACACTTTCTGTTTTGCAGTGTTTGACAAGTACATGACTATTTCTGGCTTTCAAATTGAAGAGACCATCGACCGTGAAACCTCTGGTGATTTGGAGAAGCTGCTTTTGGCAGTTGGTAAGTAAGTCTTAGTAGATCTAGAACGGGCCGCCTTCATTTACTCCCAGGCATCCTTAAATTGGGAGTTGTTATAGGAAGTGGCACGAAAACATGGTTCATTTTTAAAGTTAATCACCTGGGATCTATTTTTGTGTTTGGAAAACAGGCCTTTATTCGTCCTTTATTAGATGGGGGGTGGGTGGGGGGGAGTGGGCCAGGGGGTGGCGGTGAACTGCAAGTGGTGAAAGTGAAACAAAACTCTGCCTTCGTTTGTATTTCTGGCATCTCATTTAAGCCGATGTCATAGTAGATTTGTAACTGGGAGTAGAATTTGACTAGTAAGGTCTATTTTCTGTTAGAAATATATGGTGCATTCTAACCCCTAGACCCCAAAGAGCTATAGCAGAGGAATGGACTAGCTGGCAGCTGTATACTTAATTGTCCACACTGGAGAGAATGACCCAGTATCACACACCTTGTCTTGACAGTGAAAGATTGTCCTGTATTGAAGAACAATCAGTAATTTAATCCCTTGCCTCGTTTCAGTGAAATGCGTCCGCAGCGTGCCTGCCTATTTTGCCGAGACTCTGTATTACTCCATGAAGGTATGTACATGTTTTCCATCTCCTGTGGCTGCAATTCCTCTTCCTTTCACTTGTTCTTCATTTCTTCTTTCACTGCAAATGCCAACAGGATACTGTAGTGCTAAGCATCTGCAAAAGGTTTGGGGAATGCAGATCTGGGAGAGGATACAAACAATTCATAAGCTTTGAGTTCATTGTAGGTCTGTCAGACCGTAAATCTTTTACAGGAAACATCAGTCTCATCAGCTGTTTTTGGACTTGGTTTTGTTACATTGGAACAAGTCTGTCTAGATCCACTGGGCACCTTTCAGCTAGATGAAGACTACAGTGTCTTTAGGTGGTGGATACATTGAGGAAGTAAAGATGACCAAAAACTAAATTACAAATTGTGCAGATTTAGTGCTCTTTGTGTTGGAGATGAGTATTTGCAGACTGAAGGTGTAGTTAGCTTTGAAACATATTTTGATGACTCTCCATCCTGTTTTGAGAAGGAAAAGAAACTTGTCAGAAAAAAAGAGAGGCTTAAACAGCTACAAAAGATTCTGCAGGAGAATCCCATCAGCGACACAGCTGTGTTTCTGTTGGCTTCGCCTTCCCTTGGATGGAAAGAGATAAACAGGGGGAACTGTGTTTTTAACTCACAGTGGCTAATATTAATTAAAACCGAGGTAGGTAGTCTGTTGTTTTCAGGCAAGTTGTCTGCTTCGCTGAAGAATTCCTCTCTTCCCCTTGCTGAAAAGCCCTGAAATATGTTTGTCACCAGATGGTTGTGTTGATGAGGCGTCAGCATGAGAATCAGTGAAGAGAGATGAAATGATAGCTTAATTTTTAAAAGCTGCTTTACTGCTTTTATAAACATCAGTGTAAAATAAGGTTCAGGTGGAAAATACAAAATATTATGGCAGTATGCTGAGAGCTGTATGACGAGGTTTACTTTTTTCTTATTTATCTATTTATTTATTTTTGTTTTTTAAAGAATGCAATAGAAAACCTTTTCCTGTAGGTTTTTGAATCTTTTACATTTCTGAGGGGCCTGATTAATGTCTGCTGGTGAGATGCCCGGTTATTTTTTTAATATAAATAAAAATCATTAAGCACTTCAGATAAGAAATATCATCATTTATTAGTTTGTCAGAAGAGTTTGTACTCTAATTAATCAGTTTGGCATGACAAAGTTCTACAGC
This sequence comes from Nyctibius grandis, assembly GCF_013368605.1. Classification (NCBI taxonomy): domain Eukaryota; kingdom Metazoa; phylum Chordata; class Aves; order Nyctibiiformes; family Nyctibiidae; genus Nyctibius; species Nyctibius grandis. The sequence continues at coordinate 81,075,333 of NC_090663.1, forward strand.
GTGCAGAGTTTGCTTTCGTGATTCGATGGGGCAGAGCCTGGCTTTTACCAGATTCTAATGTCAAATCCTACTCAGAAACCACGGGACTCATGGCATAACTTTTGAGCAGCTTTAGGGCATTGTTAGATGTAATCCAAGAATATTACACCCAGTGGAAGGATTGAGTGACCCTGGACGTTAGGCTGAAGATGATCGTGGGGGCTCTGCCACGTCCTTCCTTGAGGTGCATTAGCAGGTCAGCATGTGAAAATTTGTATCGCTTCGGCTTGTGTGGAGTCTGAGGTGTCTGTGCAGGAGGGTCAGGGTGTTAGTGTGGCACTGCCTGCCAGCACAGGAACTTAACATGTTTAGAACAATAAAGATGAATACAAGAGTGGAGCATGTTTGCGTGATTGGAAAAGGTTTATGAAGTTTGCCTTCGTAATAAACAGCTGGATAAGCTGTGGAATGAGTTGCTCTGCCTTGTCTTGCTGTACCACGTTAAGTGCTTTGTATTAGTCATTGCTAGGATTTATGTACCCAGTTCCAGAACAGACTGCAATTCTGCAGTCTCAGACTACGTTGAAAGGGTGATTTGCATATGGTTCTGATTGTGGTGATCAGATACACTACTGTGTAATCTTGGAACTGGATTACTTTAAATTTGGGCATTTCACGATTGAAGCCTGTGAGATGAAACATGAAATAAGAGGTCTGACCGTATGGAACTTCATAGAAGTCCAGGGATTAGAACACCTTGCATGGTCAGCCCTCTGTTCTCCACATTGCAGTGTGAATGTCTGGTGATACTGTCCCAAATACTCTGTTTTAGAGTAGAAATGTTGTGCAGGAGTGTTTTGAGACACCACTTTTTGCCCTTGGTGTGCTTTTGTGTTGCACTTTGGTTGTTTGTATTTTTTGTTTTGCTACAGCATCTGTCCAGAACAAACTCATATTTTAATATTACGTAAACTTTTCTCTTTAGGGGGCTGGCACTGATGATGATACCCTGATCAGAGTCATGGTTTCAAGAAGTGAAATCGATCTGTTGGATATTAGACAAGAATTCAGAAAGAATTTTGCAAAATCATTGCATCACGTGATTCAGGTAAAATTACTGTTCTGTTGTCAGGGAAAATGCGGGGGATTGAGATGTCATTGTTTCCACTGTTTATTTTTATGGGAGGGGGCGGATGTGAGTAGAGCTGGACAACACAGTGCACGCTGGGAGCGGTGGCGGTTGGTCTGCAGTTTTGTGAAGTACCACGTAGTGTCATTTAAGTGGGGGACACTTCCCATGAAAAGCTCAAGGTTTCTTTCCAGTGCCCACTAGGAGAGCAGATGCGGTTTTCTGAAACTGCAGTTACTCATACCCCATTTTTAGCTAGTGCTTCATTTCCTTTTTCTTGTCTGGGTTCCTTCTGGTGTTCAGTGATTCAGAGAGGGTGCTGGCTCCAGGGAAATAATATTGGGGTCGAGAGTCCAAATTATCACGAGGTTGAAGTTTAAATCTTGGATTGTGGTGTGGAACCTTTTGCACCATTTTGGAGTGGAAAGCATTTCACTGTGGAATCAGGCTGAATCATAATCTCCTTTGAGCGAATGGGAAGGAGCAGGAAGGGAAAGAGCCAGCAAGACAGCAAGAGCCAGCTGTTGCTGCAAAGTTGAAGCCAAAATGCCCTTTTTTTTTCCTAGGATTTTTTTAGGGGTATTTTGTTTTAATTTTAATATTTTAATGCTGCTTTTTACAATTTTCTGTTACCATTCCTAAATTAGGCTCTCTTAATTAGGTTGGGTGGAGTTTCTTTTGACAGTCGGGCCCATACAGATGTCCTCAGGAATTAGCAGCAGAGGTTCCCGTTAATTTCAGGGAGCAGGGCTGGGGCCTTTGTACATGGTGGCTCTCCACTTTGCACATTTAACGGTGGTTGCTTTTGGTGCTGCCGTGGGCTTCTCCTGTGTTTGGGCTTTCTCACTTGCAGACGAAAGCGTTCTAATATGCAATGGGTAGCTCAGTGCTAGTAAAGTTTTTGGAGGCTTTTTGTGTTTCTGAAAGGCTGTCTGTGTAAATATAGCTGTAGTGTAAGAGACAGAGAATTTCCTTGCGTCATTCCTGAGCGGAGAGTCATCCAAGTGGATTTCCTGTGGGTGGGACAAATGTACAATCTCTTGGAGTCCTCCTTGGCTGTGGCTTTTCTTCACATTTCTGTGGTTGTGACTCACGGTGACTGGTCTGTTATATTAACAGAAAGATACATCTGGAGACTACAGGAAAGCACTGCTGCTCCTCTGTGGTGGAGATGATGAGTAATGGTGACAGTGAGCCGAAGGATTTGTTGTACTCCAGCTTTGCAGCCCTTTAGTTAGCATGTCTAGCAAAGTTTTTGTATCTTAATGCTTTGTGGCTGTTTGAATTTATACTAGTATTGCACTTATTAAAAATGAGCATATTGTTATCCAAGCGATAGCCAGTCCCTCCTCTTCCTGACATCCCAACTTCCAGGAATTCCAAGTGCCTTCTGTGAGTATGCGAGAGTCGTCTTCATGGAAGATGAGTACTGAGCACAGAACCCGGTTCTTTGCAAGTGTTTTGCTGAAATAGGAAAAAAAAAATCATGTATTTCACTAATAATTTGAAGATTTTTTTTTTTGCTTTTATTCCTTACATTTCCACTGAATGTTAAGCTAGCTCTAACATTGCAAATGAAGACAAGATATCCTTTGTATGTAATATTTGAATAAATTTGCTGAACATAATACAAGCAATCATTGGAAATCTAAAGGACCAATAAATTTTTTCCCTCTCAGCACAGTTGTATGTGGTTTTTAATGGGCAAAGATCTATTTTTCCTTTCGTATGATTCCACTACTTCAAACTGTTGGTATATTTTTCCTACTGTTATGCAGGCTTCTAAGTATACATGATGTTTTCCAGCTGTATGTCTTGATGTCTAGTCTAGTATGTGGGTGCTGTGGTGATGCTGCTGTTCGGTATAGCTGGAATACCACATTATTGGTATTTGCTGGGCATTGCATTCTCATTTTGTGCTGCTTTGTCTTTTTTCTTCTCCTCCAAAGCTGGGGGAAGGAAGGAGAGCTGTTTGCACAGAGCCAAAGTAGAGCAGATACGGTGCACTTGTAGGACCAGTCGAAGATTTCTGGGATGGAAGCAGGTGAAGAAGAAATGGGAAGACTGATCCATACTTCAGGGATCCTGGGTGAAAAGAGGATGGTTGCAGCACCACTCTCTTATCAGGTTAGCAGGGAGCAAAGCACAGTGAGAGAGAAACACCAGTGTGGTAAATAGGCTGCCTTAAATTTAATGCTTTAGTTCATCATTCGTGACTGGCTCTGAAAATTAAATTGATGTGTGTGAAGGAGAATAAGGAGATTTCTGTTTCATGCATTTTAAGGGCTAAACACCATGGTTCTAAACTTAGCTCATCGGTTAGTCACGTACATCAGCTGTAGAAACTGCACTTTTTAATAGTCCTGTTGAAATTGATTCTTCACAGATTATTAAGAGCTTTTAAACTTTCATATTGAATACATGTAAAGTTTTAATTTTTTAATATTATAATTCTGGATTATTACTGTCATGATCTCTTGCTAATAAGTACTTGGTTTCCAATGTAAAATATGGAAGCTCTTTTTATAAGTAAATATGTTATTTAAAGCCTAATCCATTCTAAAACCTGCTTTTTTTTTCATTCTTTCACTCACATGCACTCACTCTTTCCTACTCGTGTACTCTCACTCTCTTTTCCCTGTTTCTTTTTTTCCAAATTTAAGATTTAGCACAACTGATTTAAATTTTTTTTTTTTTTGAATGAGACAGTTAAATGCTTTTCTCTGCTTTTCCTGGACAGTTTACTGACTTCTCCACGTCATTGCTGTATGTGGGGACGGCTGCGGCTGTGGTTTGCATCTCCACCATAGTTTTGACTGATCTAAACGGTGCTGTTGTAATCCTGCCCTCTTCTTCAGGCTACGTGTTCCCACCTCTCCTACACGCTGGCACTGAAGCTCTTCTGACCCTTTGGGTGACCTGATCCAGGGCCCTGGGCTGGCAGAATCCAGCCACACAGCTACAGCCTGATGCCCTCAATAACTTGCTGGGGCATCTGGTGAGGGCTGCTGCTGGTGGAGGGAGGGGCTAGGAACACGTGCAGAGTGAGAAGATGTTTTGTGGAAAGGGCGATGGGTTACTCTGGCTTGGTGTCTGCTGTCACAGACTGCACCTGGGATTACAAGAGCCTCACAATATTAGCAAAGGGATTCTTCAAATTGCTTTCTGCAGGTACAGACCCAAATGAAGAAATTCGGGTTGAATGTGTCAAAGGTGGTGCTTGAAATCAGATTGCATGAATCTCATGACTGTGCATTAATCGTAACATTTCTTCTTCCACTTTTATTTGGCTGCGAGGGAGACTGGGGCAGAATCCAGATGTAGAGAAACTATTTAAAAATTAAACTAAATGTACATAAAATATATTTGAGACTTTATGCATAAGGACTTAAATACAGTCAGTCTCGATATATCTAAGCTCTTTGTATGGTTTGGTACTGTACCAGTTACAAGCCTTGTGTGTCTATATTGTGTTTCCCAGCTTGTCAGTGGTACAGTGTAGTGGTTTGGAATATGATCAAATGTTTTCCAAATAACATGATATACTGGTAATAATATTCAAGCAGTAATATTTTTATTTTGATGTTTAGGTGTTTGGCAGAAGAAAAAACTATATTATGTGTTTGGATTCTGTTTTCTTCTTCTCTTTCCTGGGATAAATTTTCAGCATTTGTCAGTTTTGCTTTTAGTCAAGTCTTTACAAAACGTGTTAGCAAGGAGTGTTGATTTGCAGTTAGTCATCCCTGAATAACATGGCCAGCGGCACACAGGACAAGCTTAGCATGATCACTGCCTAGAAATGGCTTGTGATGACAGTTTTGGGGTCTTTGCCTTTTTTTTTTTTTTCTTTTTTTGTGAGTTAGTATTTGCCGAGGTAAAATCACTCACAAAAAAAATGCTGGTGAGGCCCCAGTTGAATGCCAGGCATTAATGATTGTGACGTTTGTGTCTGGCTGGGTGCAGCACTCATGGTTCTCCCCCTCTCAGCTGTACCTGGCACCTGAGGGAGGGCACCTGTGGCCTCCTCCCTGCCTGGCAGTGCACTTTCCTCCTTCAAAAACCAAATAAACTGCAGGACGTTTTTCTAGTTGTGACTTCAAGAAATATTTCCTGCTATAATCAGCAAAAAAAGCTAATAGGAAAGGCTTGTTTATAGTCTTCCAGCATCTGTAGTTAAAGCGCAAGTTCCTCCGTGCGTGGGTGTAGGGAGTGAGTTCAGTTCCCATTTCCCAAGCGGGACAGGGGTGGCATTTTCTGCAGGCGGTGCCTGTGCCATTTGCCGTGTGGGCAGTGGAGGGTGCTCTTGTTCCAAGTAATCTCATGCAGGCAATGGTGTGATGCTCAAGATTCTCTCACTCTCTCTCAAATCACTTGCCTAATGTTTTTTTTTGTACTTTTTTTCAGATTGCTTTCTCTGGTTTCCTCAGCCTAAAGCATGGGTCAGACAATTCAATTTTTTCTTGTTATATTTTCAGAATCCTTTAATATAATCTTGTTTTCAGTATAAAACGAGAGAGTACTGATGTGTGGGGCATAATGAACAATATACTTTATTAGAAATAGAAGCTGCGTTTATGCACGTGACATCTTAATGTTGAACATTTACCTTCTACATACACAATATCCACTATTCCTCCCCAGTCACAGTTATAAAAAGTTAGAAAATAAATTTTTGTTAAACTCATGCATTTACAACTTGTGAGTTTAGTGGAACAGGTTTTGCTGTGAAGTATTATTTTATATACAGAGATTTCTAACGTCCAGTCCCTGAATTACTACCACGTTGTAGTAAAGCCTGTGACATTCTTTCATATCTTTCACGCACCAGCGTAACTGCCCTGTACTGTCTAGAGAAACTGAAAGGCCGTGGAGGATCTGATATTTTAGAAAATAACTGTGTAATTAGCAGGAAAAACTCATTACTCTGAGGGCAGAAATGAGTGGAAAGATGAGGTTTCTAATTTTTTTTTTTTTAATTTCAACCAGTTGTGGTAAGAGATGGCAATTGTACCGTGTGATGATAAACCCTTGGAGCAGGAAGGAGGAAGGATGCCGTAAGACACAGGCTAAGCTAGTCTGCTACCGCAAGAAAGCTTTGGCCTTTTTTTCTATGGGCTTCTATTGTTTGAGGAATTGTGTGCCTGATTTTTTTTCTGTCACATCTAGCTGCTAGTCAGCTAGATCAGAGCTGCTGATCCATGTCACAGCATAACTTCTGCGAAGTTTTTGATGCAGAGGAAAAGCATCTGTCTCTTATCAGAAGGAATAGTAAAATAAACATCCTCAGGTTTTTCTGCAGTGTCTTAGTGGATGTCCTAGATTCAAGGGGTTAAATGCTGTGATATTCTCGGTATGCAAAAGTTTCAGCCCAGCACAACAACAGTATTTAGCATTTCTCTTCTGTTGATACCTCTAGAAAATGGGCTCCTAAATCCTCCTGGATCTAGAGCATCTGCTAATAGAATTACATCCATGGAATAGTCTAATAGTGTAACTTTTTGTCTACTTCTCACCTTAATTTCAGTAGGTAGCAGTATTGTAGAACAAGAGGTCCAAGTCTTGGTGATTCTTTCACACACATCTATTAAGCAGGTCATGACAGGGAGGTAACCTGAAGGAACAAAGAAAAGCCACCCTGTGTAGGTGGTGATTTCCACACACCTTGCAGTAAACGTACTTCCCTCTTACCCTTCCTGTTCTCAAAGCTTCCTTCAGTAGTAACACGCTACAGGCTGCATATAATGAGGCCTAGAAGGCACAACAGTATCTCTGAAATCCTGTGACAATGCCATTAGAAGTCTTGCTCTATAGTAGTTGCCAGGTATTCATCCCATCTAATGTTCTTTCACACTGACTGCTTTGTCTTTGTATGCAGAAATACTAAATCAGTGAAGTTACTCTGTGGATGCCTCTAAAGCTTCATTAACTGTTTTACCTTTTTATCTGTGCTCACCCTTCTGGCATTTTTATATTTACTTTCAAAAAACAGTCCTCTGATGACAAGGATGGATGGAGGAAATTAAGAGTTTATAGATCCTGACTATGCTGGCACCACAAAGTGAATATGAATACTTAAAAAAAACCCCAAACAAATCCACATTAATTTTCAGTGTGTTTCAGCAATGGCAGCTTAGAACTGACTTTACAGTGTTGCCATCCACTGCTGCTAACAAATAAGCTCAGTAAGCCAGCCTTTAATCACAGCTTACACTTCTATCGTGTACATAGTGTTGTGCCATCTCAATTGCACTGCTTGCATTATATGCAGACCTATATACGGGCTTTACTTGAAACAGGCTCTCTCAGGTTGTTCCTTCCTGGGTACAGCTAAAATGTTCCTTAGCCACAATATAGACATAGTTGACATGACTTATGAGGAGAAGGATGAAGCTGGGTTTTTGGTTCCCCTCTCCCTTTCCTTCTGCTTTATGATAAGATTTTAAAACACTTTATGGATCCTGTTATCTTCGAGTAATCTAACTTGCTGCTTTGTGAAGAGCATAAGCAGCGGTTCTCCCATACAGCTGGGTATAAAACGTCTGTTAACCTTAAGGATTTAATGTAACAGCCACCTCATAATGTCATTGACGGTGAGTAAAAATATACTGACATCCATCAAAGACATCCTCTGGCTGGAGGAAACAAAAACCAGTCAAAATGATTGCTTAATTATTTAACCTGTTTCCAAAATGTTTTACCTTGGCTCAGAACCCACCTTCACTCAAGGCTGATGTATCTTAATGTGTGTTTATTTGGAGTCTCTTTCTGTATGGTCTATCTTACCAGGGTCTTCTGTTGCAGAGTAGGGTCCAAGCAGCCCTCTTGGCTGCTGAGTGGTGAGGAGGAGGGATGAGAGAAGACTACGAACTGATAAATGACCAGGAGAAGAGGAGGAGTCATTATATATTGTCATTATATATTGTATATCGAAACTGCTTTTGGGTATACATCTACAAAGATCTGTAGGCACAGCTGACAGTATTTGCCTGGTCCTTGATCTCACATTAAATTTACATTGAAAGGGAGCTTTGGAGGTCATATAGTCCAACCCAGGACTAGCTTTGACGCTAGGTCAGGTTGTTCACGGACTTGTCCAGCTGAGTTTTGAATATCTCCAAGGATATCCTACAGCTTTGCTGAACAGTCTGTTCCAGTGCTTAACTGCTATTGCTGTAAATATTTTTTTCTTACGGCTAGTCAGAATTTTCCTTGCTGCGGCTTGTGCCCATTTGTATTCATCTCTGCTTTTAAATCTCTTTTACTCCAAAATCAATTATTACATCTGTCTTCTGTTCGGTGTTCAAAAATGGTCCCTGTTATGGGCATGTCTACAATGCACAGCCTCAGTGGAAACCCTAGGACATGATATATTCACATGACTTGCAGCTTTCCCTGATGGTTTCTGTAGCCTTTGCCCTGCTCTTCTGCCTTGTTTGTGTCAAGCCCATCATGTATTGCGCCCGTACCTAAAGCCATTCTGCTGTAAGGCAGAAGACCATGGCTTGGGGCCATCTTCCTCTCCTGTTGCTACCCCTTAAGCCATCCAGGCTGTGACTGTAGCTGACAGCACCTCTGCAGAAGCTGGCCTCCTACGCTCTGCTCAGGCCTTTACCTGCACAGTAAAGTAAAAGATAAAGTAAAACTTAGAAAATCCACCAGATGTTTCGGTATCGAAGCTGATCTGAACTAAACAGCTAGAGGCTGAGTAGACTGACCAGTCAGTGCCTGTGGCAGAGTGTCTTACAGTCCTGCCATTCAGATTAAAGAAGTGATAGTTTGTACTTTTTCACCTCTCTGCCTGGATCCCTTTCCTAGGAAGCCAATGCAGAGGAACAGGCTTTTGCCTTGGTGTAATGTGGGACTAGGACATGGCTGGATCCAGGGGCTCAGCTTCAGCAGTCAGAGGTGGGCGGGAGCAGGGACCAATAGAGCCTGGCAGCTGCGTGGTGACCCAAGTTGTGAGCTTCAAGTCCTGACCCTTTCTCCACTGTGTGAAAAGCAGCGAGAGGAAGAGCTTTACGCAGAGACTGAGGTAGGGGAGGAGACACTGAAGTGCTCCCAGGCCAGTGGCAGAAGGGAGCTGGAACCCTCCTCTTATCACCCCTCTGGATGCAGTGTGTTTCCTTTGGGAAAGGGGGAGGAAGAGCAGGAGTGGAAAAAGGTGGGAAGAGAAAGTGGTTGGAAAAAGCAGAAATGGTTAAAGGACAAAAGAATGGGAAAAGGATTCTACAAAGCACAAGCAGAGTGGAGAAAGGAAGACGGGGGGGAGATAAAGCCACTAAATATTGTAAAGCATGCAGAAACAGCTGAAGAGCAGGAGAGCAAATTTTGACTTTGGATTCTTTATTATGCTATTACAAATAAATATGTAAAAACATTTCATTGGCTGTGAGCTAATGCTATGAAAATATGGCTTGTTGCTAGTGAAAAGCAAACCAATAAAACTGTTCTGCTTAAAAAATGAGTAAGCAGATAGATTTGATTAAGGAAAAAGAAAACCATGCAATATAAGTAGGAAATGAGGCTGTAAAACTGCGGTGAAGTCTGTAAGGTATCATCCTGTGCTCACATTTGCACACTCTCTCTCTCTTGCTCTCATCTTGGGCCCTTTGGGTTGGGTTATGGTGCAGTAGTCTTCACGTAAGTCACTTTAAATGATGGCTTTGAGTTGCCTGTAAGGCATTTTTGACTCCAAGCTTTCTGAAAGGGAATGAATTCTGGCAAAAGTTTAAAAGAATCAGACTAGGTAATTCTGGATTTTGAAACAGAGAAAACTTAACACTAAAGAAAAAGGAATCAATCAATCCCACTTCTCCAATCTCCTCCCTGCTGCTGTGTGGGGACCTAATTCAGGATTTTATATATGAGTTTGCAGCTGCTTAGAGGAAGAAAAGGTAGTTCATACTTTTTACTGGAATAAATTAACTCTGGCTTTCTCAGCTGTCCTGATTTTATAGATGACACATAAAGGTATGAGTAATATTGTAATAATGGCACAGTACGAGCAGGTGGTGAGAAGTATAGTGGTGACAATTTAATGTATATTCTGAAAACGCTCTTACTGTAAGAAGGGAAAAAAGCTGCTTTTTTTACCCCCACATCAAAGTGTCTGACATCTTCAAAAAGGTCTGGCTGTGTCTTTGTTTTTCTTTGTGTGAACAAGGATGTCAAATGCAAAAATGTCAATAAGTTCTTTCTGTGGCCTCATACTGGCTGACTAGTTATAAGCCAAGCTTCGGTAAGCATTATTAATGAATAGAGAGAAATGGCTTTCTGCTTGGTGTGTATCCAAAGCAGATTGCAAATAATGGTGAGTATTTTATTTTATTTTCTCCACTTGAATGTCATTAAATAGCTTTTCACAAATTCGTGAAGATTCCTGTAATGAAACCGAACAGAAATGACGCAAATTCTTAATGATAGTAATACAGGGTGTGAATCTGGATGGTGAATCTGTAAAGGGAAGTCACCAACATATGACTCTAAATGATAGACGCTGTAGCCTAAGAAAAAATGGCAAAATACCTGATAACCAACAGGACTTTTTTTTTTAAAATTGTTTTAATTCCAGGATATTTCTCGAGTTGTCCTTTTAAACCTGACTGTATCAAGCAAGTTCCTAGGATAGCTGCAAAAGAGCTACTTGCCGTTTTTCTTTTCTGTAGGTGCCCCCAAACTCCCTGTTATGCCATGCACAGTTCTCTTTTTGATGGCATGCTGTTGGCTATTCCTGCCTGAGTTGTAATGAAAAATCCAAAATTAAATTCTAGATAAAGAAATCTCTTTGGGCTGTGTGTAAAGGCAGCTGTAATGGTGGTTCATTTCAGGTAGACACTGTAGGCAATTTATTTTTTAATTTGCTGGCTGGCATGCATCAGGAGTAGAAGGACAGAAGAGCTCTTGGGGAATCTGCAGGATTTAATGCTACCGGTCTGAAGGGATGTCACGCAAACTCCCAACATTTAACAGAGCAATGAGCAGCCTGACCACTTACCTGTTTCCTTACATCTGCTGTGAAAAGTGCAGGCTTCCCCTTGTGCCCCTCTCCCTTGTGCGGGCTTTGTGCAGAAGCCATTTCAGTTTTGCACAAAAATAACGTTGACTTAAGTCTCGCAGTTCTGATTGTATGCGTTTGGTTCTTAATCAGCAAAACCTGATGTACATGTGCTTTTGTTTTTTCTGGCATTTATATTCTGGTAAATAATTTTAAGGAAAGATGATCTGGAACTTGTTTATTGAAGTAAAACAATTTTCTGGAGAGAATGCTCTGTTACACTTGCTAGCTTACTGAAAATGTCATCCCAGCTGGTGTGAAAGTACTGGGGTTTCAACATCCTCTTGCTGTTTTAGATGCTCGCTGTATTCTGTACCTTTCTAATATGAAGAGACTTAGATCTGTGGCAGGTCTCTGTTTTTCATATGGCTTAAAATAAGACTGCAATATATTATTTAGTGGCTGGATTATTTGTGTGTGTGTGCTGAGTTTGTTTTTTGCTTGCTTGTTAAAGCGAGGATATTTCCTGAGACTTCAGAAAGCTGTGATCAAATATTCAAAGACAACTGGTTTGTCAGCACTACAGAAGGAAAGGAGAACGGCTCTACTGTTTAAAATTAGTCCCTGGAGTTTACATCAGAGCACTCCTGAACTTGTCCTGTAATTCAATAAATGACTTACACATTTCAGAGTAAAATTATGTCTCTGAAGGAGAGCAGGATGTTGGAAACAAACATCCATGTGTTGGAACTGTCGGTTTATGAAAGGATAAATCCTGCCAGCGTGCTGTGTTCAGTGAGGTGGGCTTCAGGAGACTGAGCTTCCCTCCAGGTAACTACCTGGGGTCTGGCACAGTGGCCTTTTTTGCCCCTATCTGCCCTTGGGAACGTGGGCTGTGATGCTATTACAGGGTTAGCCTGCATGGTCTCTGTTTCATCTTGCAGGGATTGAGGGAGTGGGGGAAAGTGACTGTTGTAGAGAAATGGGGTATTTGAAGGTCCTAGGAACAAGTAAAGGTTTGAATGAAAGCAGTCAAAATTAATAAATTATTTGTACTAGAAATTGTATTGTACTACAGAGGTCTAGTACAGCAATTCTCAAGTACCGTCTGCCTTAGAGAAAGTAGTGCCTACTGGTAGCAATGAAATAATGTGTTGTGAAGAACTGCCATCACGATACACGTTTTGGGGGATCATATCCTGGTTGAGATCCCTTTCCCAATGAGACCAGCATGGTGGAGTTTCATGGTCTAATGAGAACCAAGTCACAGGGTTACTTACGAGAGTGCTCGACTGAAAACTCTCCAAGGATAAAACTTTGCAAAATAAGGTGAAACTTGGGCTCTTGAGATACCAACCTAGTGGAAAGTCTGAACATTGGAATATTTTGAGTGTTCATTACTCTCTAAAGGCACTGGCAGTGACGCATGGAATTAGAGGCCAAACTTCAGGCTCATGTATATAAATTCTTATGCCTTCAAGAAACAATTATAAGGTGGAAAAAGTAGACATCGACTTTATTGCTTAAACATCTTTCCAGGATTTTTCAAACTATTTTCCCCAAAACAGCTATCAGAGCAACATTCAAAATCCTAATGTTTGTGCAAATCGCTCGTCCCCTGGGTGTGATTTAAGCTGCAGACATTTTACATCATAAACAACATTTTTGCCTTACCCTGGGGCTCTAATTATCTGCTGTGATGCATAATGTAGCAAAACTGCTTTGGTGAAATGCAGCGTTTCCAGTTTGTACTGGCTTACATGAAAAAAAAAACAAAACCAATCCGTTCCTAACTTTTCTGTTTGCAACAAGATTTGAGTAGCATGACTTCTCTCTGCATAATGTATGAATTGCTGGCCTGGAAGAAAGGATTTTGTTGCTGTTGAGTTGTTTACTAAGAATTTGCTGAAGTTAAAGAAAAAAATGGAATAAAACTGAGAACTCAAATATGAATTCACAAAGATGGCTTTTAATGGGCTGGGTATTGGAACTGGAAATTGAAAGGCTAATTACGTGCTCCTTAATCAGTATCATAAGGAAGTACTCTAAAGTGTTCTGAGTTAATGTTTTATAAAACAGGGTTTTTTTTTAAAAAGGACATAGAAGCAATCATTCTCTACTGAATTACATGTTTGGGGAGTGTGGTTTTACATTTCTCTAATATCCTCGCAGTGTAGGACTTCTTGCTTCAGTGCACCTAGAGCCCTGCGTCTTACATGTACCTGAGAACAGAGCTTTGTTGCAGAGTGGTTTGCATGCAGTGTTTGATAAGACTGAAGACAAAGGACTCATAATCCAAAACACCTCTGCCTCTGTCTACTGCTCTTTGGAAATATTAAAAAATTAAAGCTCCGCATCTAGCAAGGTGTGCAGGCACTCAACATATGTTCGTGGGTCTGACTTCATGTCTAAACTCCTCTGTATCGTAGTAAGAGGTGAGATTTCTCTCCCATTTGAATTGAAAATGTGACACTAAAGCTATACCCAGTAGCATCATACTAAGGCATGCCTACAAAGCAAAAGACAGGCCCAGTAACTGATGATTTTAATTTAGCTTGCAAAGCAATAATGGTAATGAAGATGTCACATGACAGATTTCCATGCACAGGAGCGACCAGAATATGGATGCAGATCCCTTTGTGGCTTTCCGTTTTCAACAGAAAGCCAGTTCTGCTTTTAATTAGGCTGTCAAAACCCTACTGGTAGTAGTGTGATGGAGAACAGACTGTCACATGTGATTGACAGGAGGGTCATGGGTTCGACATGACTGGAGTTTTTTTAAGAATAGGTTAGAATATGTCAGAAATGAGAAACTTTAGCTGGTCCTGCCCTGAAGCTGGGAAATGGACTAGCTGACTTCATAAACTCTTTTCCAGGATTATTTTCATAATCTCTGAATCAAGTGTTTGCAATAAATGACTGAGGCATCCGTGCATAACAGTCAATGTGTCCCAAGAACAAATAAACCGCGTAACACATAGAAGAAAGGTACAAGTATAAATAAGCTTATTTTCCCTACTGTTATTGTGCTGCAGGGAGGCTGATTTTTTTTTTTCTTTTGTTTTTGTGCGTCTAAAGGCATTTCATCATGTTTAGCAATTACTGCAGACTCCCAGCTGTCCCAGGGGGCTGGAGGGAGAATTGAGCTCCCTCTCCTTAGCTGTTCTGGTCTTTCAAGAAAAGATCTATGATTTTCAGACCAGATAAATACAGGTTCCTCAGGGCCTCTGAGGCTTTCTGAATTCAGATGGGGGAATTCTCTTTAGTGAAAAGAAATAACAAAGGACTTTGTAGACTAGTGACCAGCTTGCTGCTGTCTCACAAGGTCAGAGCACTGATACTCAAAGGCACAATGTCCTGTTTCCCTGAGCAGAGTAAGAGCTGTCCAGGCCATAGACTTTTGCAGCCAACACGCAGAAAGGGCACACCAGACCGTAAGCACACCTGGCAGCAGTAGGATCATAAAAAGAGTCGTCCTGGTGGGAATGGGAACCAAGTGCAAGCTGTGTGGGTCAGGTTAAAGTAGCTTCTTGATGAAGACCAGCCATGTGGTCTGATAGGTAATAAGCATCCCCTTGGTCATTGCTGTTCTGGAGTGGATGTGTGTGGTGAGTGTGCTCTTGGTTTTGAGGAACTCTTTGGGGGGCAGGTAAGGAATCTGCTAGCACCTATTCACATCTGCTTAAGTTGCAGCGTGATGTACAATATTCAGCATTTCTTTAGGTGTTGGAATCTTCTTATCCTACTTTACTATCTCATTTAATGTGTTAGAGGAAACTTGAGGAACTTTGAAATGAAAGACGTTGTCCTAGCAAGAAGTACTCCACTTTTTTTTTTTTTTAAATAATGAGACTGTTAAAAAGAATAATTGTCTCCTTTTGGTTGAAGACTCATTGAAATAAAAAAATATACTTCTGATATTGAGAATATGAAACTTTTGACTAGTTGATTTTACTACTTACTGATAAAAGATGTGTATATGCTTCTGGCTCTGGTGGGGACTGCCAGATGTCAAAGCTAATATATGTGTAAGAAGGTCACTTCTACAGATAAAAGTAATAGCTCAGGGGTGGAGATCTAGCTACATAGTCAGAAAATAGTCTACGATAGTTAACTAGGAAAAGTGCGAACTAGCACGTGAAAAGGAAAAAATAATCCAAGTGAGGAGATAGATTGGGGGTAGAAACTTGGAAAATGAAGTAATGTGAAAAGAAACTTAAGGACAGGCTAGTAGATGGCAGTTGCAGTGTTGTGGAACAGCAACAGGAGCCATACTGGCTAAGCTGGGAACCTTGTTACTAAGCAGGGAGCAAAGCCTTCCACTAATAGATCTTTGAAATGTAGTAGAGTGGATTGTAGATGTCATTAAGGCAAAGATTTTTGGCAAATGGGATGGAGTCTACCACAAATTAAAAGGTAATGGAAGAACTGATGTGTTACAAAGGTTAAGCAGAACAGAGGTGAAGGACTGATTTATTTGATTGCAGCCAAAATAATGGGATGAAATTAAGCCAGGGACAACATTTAGGTTGAATATTTCAGGTGAAATTTCCTCATGATGAGAACTGCTGTCTATGTAAATGGCTTCCTGGGAAGCACTGAAACCTCATTGCTGGGCCTGTTTTAGAATCAGGCTGGATGAAAAGCTGGTAAAGCTAAAATAAAGAAAAACAGCCTTTGTTGAGAGAGGGATGCTGTAGCCTAAATGAGGAGCACATTATTAGTTCAATGTTGTTCCTTCATTGCTCCATCTTTTCCTTTTTAGAAAAGGTTGTAGCAGGAAGGCTACAAGCAGTGACAGCCTCTGAGGCTCGCCATAGCACCTGAGAAGCAGCCCTGGAACGGCACATAGGTGCCAGCAGGCTAAGGCCACGCTAACAGAGACTGCTGGACATCTCCATAAGTGAAGCTTATTTATGCAGCTCTAACAAGGACTGTCATTAAAATTTGTATCATCAGATATTCATTATCAGATTTAATTTAAAATTCAAGGTTGTGCTCATTTATACTGTTACTTGAAAGCTTTGATGCTGAAAGCCTGTTTTTAACACACAAAAACCATATCTATTAGGAAGGATTGCCACTTACAAGCTCTTCTAGTAGTGTTGAGTGGCTATTCTACCAATTAAATTTATCGTGTGCTCAGTTATATGTAGTTTTAGAAAGCAGACTTGAACCTCGTGAACAATGTTGTTCTAGAGTGAAGCAACAGTCCTTCAAAACAGGTATTTTATTACTAGCATGCTGATGTAGTTATTTAGTGATATGACAATTACAGCCCTTTAATGGGAACATTAGGGTAGTGCCTCACTACAGAGAGCACACAGGAAATTTTTCTTCTGTTGCTGGTTGCAGCTTTGGCCACCTTTATGGGAAACTCATTGGTGGTATGTTAAGAATGAACCAGAATTTAAGTTTAGTAGTTTTGAAGTCAGCATTATGGAGTGTGACTAGCGAATGTGTGTACTGATAACATTCATCTTTTGAAGATATTTTCCCTAAAAAAAAAAATGCATGTTTGTGTGCCTCTTCTATAGACTTTGTTTTGACATTCTCCCACACTTAGTGCTTTGAACAATATGTATTATATCAAAATTCCTTTTTCAGTTCATCTGTTCCAGACCTTTTCTTCTACTTAGGTTTCCAGTATTTTCCTCTCAAATACTATTTCACAGAAGTAATATTTTCTTTTATTGTAACTATATCCATAAAGCCTGTACATGGTGCAAGAATATGCACAGCCCCTCTCGTAGTTCTGTAGGCTGGGATGTTTCCCCAGCACTAGAGTAATAAGGTTTGAGCAGTCCTTATGATGATATATACTTCTGCCTTTGCTTTCTAACCCCTGCCCAGGAGCCTCTTGGGAAGATCCAGGAATCTGTGAACACAGCTCTCATTGTATCTCTTACAGCGTTTTGTTGAATATGTTACACTTGTTTTGTTTTGCAGAAAACTGTTTATGTAATCCCACTTGCTCTGGGATATTCTGTCCTTGAGGAGGAGCGCTTGGATTTTAATTATTTGGCAGATTAATTGGAAATAAGTGTGTTTTTAATTCAAGTCCCATATTTAATTTAACTCTCTGGGCATATTAGCTTGCAAACTTTAAAATGTTTTTTCAAAGAGCAGCTCTAGGCACTCCTTTTTATTGCTTCCCCCCCCCCCCCGCTTCCTCTCCCTTGTTTCTTCTGTTTTCTCTCTGATATCACCTTTGATACATTTGGATGTAGCAAAGAAAAGAGCTCATTAGGCTGTATTAATTAAGCATGTTTTGTGATCTATTGTCACGGTTTAAAGCTGGGCCAGCTATTAACCAGGTGGCAGATGCTCTCTGTTAACCCTCTCCCCCCCCCCAAGGGAAAGGGAAAGGGAAAAGGGAGAGAGACTTATGGGTTGGAAAGTTAAAACAGTTTTAATACACTATAGTAATGAAAAAGAGTATAATAACAATAATAATAGAAATAATCAAATATATACAAATATATACAAATATATACAAAGCCAAGATTGAGAGCTTGGAAATCCTCCTCAGGCAGAGTTGCTCCCCCAGCACAGGCAGAGGGGAAAATGCAGTACCTCCCCCCAGCACAAGCAGAGGGGAAAAGGCAGTAGCTTCCCCCAGCACAGGCAGAGAGCAAAATGCAATAGCTCCCCCTGCCATCACACCTGCAGGCTTTTAACTGGAAAATTGGCAAAGCTGGTACCAATCAGTGGGAGACAGGAGGGCCCCTCCCTCCTGGGCCCCACCTCCAGGAGGCAGTGGGTTAGTGATAAATAGGAAAGTGAGAATGACGTGTGTGGGATGGAATACCTTGTTGGTCAATCTTGGGTCACCTGCCCTGTCTGCTCCCCCTGCAGCTGCGACCCCCCTTTGGCTCTTCACTCGTAAGCAGTGAGGAATTTAGCAGTGACCTTGGTTTCTCTAAGACTAATTGGCCTGGTTTGGGCCAAACCAGGACATCTATATTAGCCACAGAAGCAAGGGTTAGGTCTGACTTGAGCATGATTTTGTATTGGGCATCTGATTTGGCTGAAGGGAGTGGAGAGGGTGAATCCCTGCGACATGGAGCCTGCACCAGGCAGTGCTGGGGCGGAGGGAGTGGGCCCAGCCTGGAGGTACCTCCCAGGTAGCAGAGAGGGCAGGAGGGAATCCTACTGCATTCCATTTGCCTGGGCTTGGGCATCTTTTTTTGTCTTGTCTTTTTTTTTTTTTTACTTATAGCTATTTAAAAACCTCTAAACAAACACATTTTAGACAGCAAAGAACCAGTGGCATGCGTAAGGCTTTTCAAATAGCTTTGCTAGCTGTATAGAAGGACATATGTAACAGAGGATCTGTGTAGATAAACCTATGCAGTAGATTTATATAGGATCACAACTGGATGAGGATCTCTATCAGTCTGTTTATATTTCCTCTTTCACACTTGAGTGATGTACTCAAATATTATGGTAAAGAAATTTGTCTAACTGGATGAGGATGAGCTGTTTCTGTTTATCAGACTGACACAGGATAGCTTTCTTGGCTTTGACTTTCATTCAATTTTAATATGCATTTCACAGAGCAACTACCCTTTTTGCCACCTCTGGCTGTAAATACTAAGAAACGATGTGCAGAGGAGGAAGGCAGATAGTCCCAGGCTGCTAGCTCTCCCTGGCCTGGAATCGCCGTAACATCACGTGCGGTGATTTGGCAGCCTGGACCTCATCTGAAGTGAGCTGCAGTCTTTTAGTAATTTTCTAAAAGGAATTAAAAGGTACAAGCCAAAGATAATTAAAACATTCTTCTGGGAGCCATAGAAAGCTGTTCTTCAGTATTGCTGTAATAGATTGACAACGGGATTAACCAAGGTTGTTTATGTGAAGAGTTTCTCCAGCCACAGAAGGCGGTACACCATGCGGCTGGTTTGTAAATTAAGAGGTGCTTTCTGCATATTGCCTTTCAGACTGAAGGCTAACCCGAATCCCTACCACGCAGCTCTGCTAGGAGAAAGAAAGAATCTCTTGCTGAGGGTGAGTTTGGGCAAGTGCCAGCACTTCTCTGCCCCATTCAGAGAGGTTACAGAGAGTTTTCTGAAAGTGGGGTGAACAGCGCTTTCCTCCGCCAGTGCTAGTGTTACAGTCAGATTGTAACTGACCCGGCGTTAAAGGTTACCAACACCTGTTAAAGCCAAATCTGTAATGGGAACGGGAAACGTGATACCTGCCACATTCAGTTCAGACTTTAGTGATATCTGCTGTATCCAGAAAGTCTGAATCCAAAATGCAAAATAGCTGCCAGTGACACCCGTTATCCTCCTCAGGTTTATCCCTCCTTGACTGATGTGCCACATACAACGTGGGAAGGCGAGGGACTTCCTGATGAACGTTTCTCAAAGGATTCAGTCTGCTTTACAAGGTCTTATTAGTTGAACCCACAGTTTGTAAATGCTTACATCCTCCTGTACAGCTAACGGAGCCTGGTGTTTCACATTGCACTAGGTAAAAAACCCAAATGCCGCAAAGCTGCTTCTGGCATGGGATGTTGTCGTGGGGCATTAATGATTCTGCCTTAGAGTGCTTGTAGGGGAAGCAAGAGATGGTGCTCACTGAGAATAGGGAGAGAATTTAAAGCAGGGAAAATGTGATCACCAATTCACAAGTGAGAATGGTGAACTCTGGAAGAAGGGGGGAGTTCTAGGAGCGTGGGTGATAGAGATACTTAGATAAAGAATGCAGAATTTATATGAAAAAAATAAATTGGGTGTTTGCTTCCAGTAGCTAAAATCCCTCAAAGACCTCACAGGGTGTGTTCGGTGCTGCCTAGTGAGTTAGGACAACAGCGTAAGTGGCAGAGAATATTTGGGTTTTGTGAGGAAAATACAAGGGATTTCAGAGCAGCCTGGTTTTACAGTAAAACACACAGATCTGCTTTCCCTCCAAGTGCGAGACAGCTCCCTTTTCAGAGCTTTCAAATAAGAGGTGGGGAGGAAAGCAAGCTGACATACACTTTCTTTGACTGAAGAAAGGAAGTTAATGAGCATTCATGAAAGCAGGCATGGGGTTAGATATACCTCGGTTTCAAAACGTCTGTTTAGGTTTTGTTCTGTTCTTTCAAATAAACTCGTGGGTTGCTGGGATTAATTCCAGGCTTTTTACTCTGCTCAGTGCCATAATAAACATATGAATTAGCTCATTCTCTAAATGTTCCTTCATTAGCAATGAGTGCAGCTAAATAAAAAATATTGAATACGTGTTCACTTAAAGCCTCTGTTGCTCACTCAGGGCTCTTTCTGGGGGCTGCTGAACTCCCATGGGTGGGGATCTAATTGCTCAACATCTGTCAGGATGTGACTGACACACGGCAGGATCTGCTGCAGAGCCTGCAGTTTATTAATTGTCTTCTCTTTTTTGAATTATTAAAGACTTTGATCTGCCGTATCTCTTAGGGCAGCAACAGCTCCGCTTGCCAGGTGGCAGAAGCAGGGCTGGGCGAGGGCACGCACCAGTGCTACTCTGAGCACCCTGCTGAGCGCTGGGGAAGAGCTGCACCCAAATGCTCTGCCTCCCATAGCTGAAATCACCAAAAAATACAGGTGTCATGTTTTGTACCTCAGATGTTGCCGACTCGGTGCCCAGTTAGTCATCTCTGTACTTTGTGTGGTGATTTACACTTGCGCAGCGTGGCTGTAAAATATTCCAGCTCTTTACGGTATGCAGTTGCGAATAATTACACAGGGTATAAAGCGGTGGAGAATCGGGACAAAATGTGTGCCGTTCCTCTCACTACACTGGTGCTATAAATCTACTTATGTAATCCTGAAGTAAAAGTTTGTTTAAGGTGAATGCAGAAGCAATACCTTTCAGCTCTGTGATACTAATCTGTGATGGATAGTTAATACGGAGTTTGATGCTTGTAGTCTTCATCTGAATTTAATCAGCATACTTCTATCTCTGCTTTGGTTCCTTTTTTCCCTCCATGTTTAGTGAAACATGATGGAAAAATCAATCAGTGGAACAGATTCTGTGCTAACTCTTACCGTTGTAAAAAAAAAAAAAAAGTCAAAATATTTTGTGGAATTTGTCAGTCTTAGAAAAAGTTTAATATAACCTGGTCCCATCTAAATTATGTTGAAATGGCCTTTTTCTATTGTATTGTTTCTATTCCTTCTAGTTTTCACTCATTTCCAATGACTCTGTTTCCACTTCTATAAAACATTTTTTCCTCACTAGTAAAATGAAATGTATTTCCAGTTCTGAATTGAACTAGTAGTTCAGTAGTTCTGAAAGAAAGTTTGGGTTTTTTCTTTTTTGTTTGTTTTGGGGTGGGATTTTTGTTTGTTATTTTTTGACTGCTGCAGTTGACACTTTCATTCAGAACAACAAAAAAAAAATTCACTGCTGGAATTTCCCATACAGCAGAAGATCCAGATCTCTAAACAGCTCAAGGTACTTATTTAACCTTTCAGTTAAGACTCTTGGATTATGATAGGTATCAATCGTAAAGCTCAGCTTTGATGGTTGTGTGTCTTTTTTTTAAAATGGATAATGTGCATCTTCTCAGTCACATTTTAATTGAAATTTATTTGGAAGCCTCTTCACAAAGGAGGTAGTTAAATGACCTCCCCAAGGCCTGCCATTTGCTAATAGCCAAATACAGAGCAGCAGATCCTTTGGCAAGGAACATCAGTGAAACTCATTAGCCATAGGTGAATAATTGTCAGAGGGGTGGTAGTCTCATGGCAGAGCAGGTGCTGATGGCCCATGTCTGCTTTAGCCTTGATCTTGAGGCTGCTTTAACCTTTGCTCTAGATTACAGCTGAAACACTACCTGTTGCATTCACAGTTGTGATTTCAAGAGGAGGGCTATATTTGCTTAATATATAGTTCATAGTATCATAGTATACCATATAAAATATGATACTTATCTGATGTGTACAGGGTCCTCTGAGACAGTCGACAGTTGTTACGGCTACAAAGCACAGGGGTACGGTTTGGTGCTGCAGAAGCTAAAGAAACAAGATTAGAGCTGTATCTTTAAAGGCTTGCTGGACTCTGAGGAGGCCTGATTCTGGAAAGCAAAATGACTACAGTACCTGTGGGCTGCAGGGTTATGGTTAAACCTAGAGATAAATTTGGGGGTGTTGTCAGAGGCTGTGAAAACGGGGACTGTACAGTTATGTTTTACTGAGAAGGCAGCAATGACGCCTGGCAGATCAAGCTTTTTTAGAGCCTGTTCCTCTGCTGTAGGTGCGTCTTGACCTGTGAACAAGGTTGGGGTTAAAGTTCCCAATCCAGCTGCAAATTGGGACAATTAGTTTGTAGTTTAAAAGTACTGTTCAGGGTGCACAGGGTTGTGTGTTTAGGCTGAGGATAGGATGAGGTTTGTGTCGGGCGAGGGAGAGGTTGAACGCCTAAGTTTGTGGTTGGATCTTGAAAGGCATGCAGAGGCAGGATGGGGAGTTCTGGTCCAGCTGGGGCTGTGTGTGTGTAAGGGCAGGATTAAGTGAAAATATGGGTTAAGGCTTTGGGTTTCCTGGTGGTTCAAATAAAAGTGATATCTGTCATAAAGGCTCAGTAAAAATCAGTTTTGTTAGTGTAGGCGGGTGTTTCAAGCAGAGGCAGTGGTATAACAGAAAAACCTCTCATTGCTCGGTGCAGCAGGATAACTACTGAATGTAGCATTCCTTGCTTCACAATAAATAGGAGTTGCTAATTATTTTTTGTGGGCTTGCATTCATGGGGCTTTGTGGGTATATACTTAGAGGAGGGAGTGATGCCAGGACTTCTTGGCTGTTAATTATTGTTGAATGATGGGAAGCATTACTTAAGGAGTGAATGCAAACAAGGCTTTCAGCATCACAAAACACTAGCATTACTTCTGAGAGAGAATGAAGAGCAAAGTAAAATAACAGCATGAAGATGTCAAGTTAGATTAACTGTAAATTTCAATAGAATTAAATCTTACTTTTCTGATATGTTTTCACATTTGCAAGATTAAACAAATTCTCAATTTCAAGTAATGCAAGAGATTCATAAGTAATAATTCAGACACAGCATGTTTCAAGGAATTGATTTCTAACCAGACTGTCAGTTACCATAAAACACAGTCAGACACTGGATAGATTTCTCGTATTTCTTGTTTCAAGTTTGTATAGGGCTTTTTTTAATAGTAAACTAAAGGCACTTTTATGAGATTGAAGTGTTTTGATGTGCAGAGTTTGAAGTTGATATCCAGCAATTAATCCTTAGTCAAACTCCAAAAAGCCCTGGAATTATGTAGGAGTTACGTGTTGTTTTTTTTTTCTTTAAAACTGGAGCTTCAACCAGGGTTAAAGACCTGTAGAAACCTTCTGTATTACCCCAAAGCATTCAGCACTAAAAAAAGGAATACCAGGACTTTGCTTTCTTGCCCCATCTTCATATTATTATTGTGCAGTTTTATCACTTGCCTAAAACCCCCAAAGGTCAATCCTGGAAGCATATGAAGACTCTACATAGCACTGAGTGATTTCCTGATGCGTGGTCTGAGGTGTTCATCATCTCGGCCGTGCAGATCCAGGCACAGTAGGGGATTCCTGCCTAGTCATGAGAGCTGAAGCACTGGCGAAGCTGGATGGGTCTGTACCACCGCAGCACGACTGGTTTCAGTGTGAATAGTGGTACATCTGTTTTGGATTTCCCAAGTATATATCATCATGCTGTTTGAGCAGGAGACTAGAAACAAACTAGCCTTATTACATGAAGTACGGTGTTACCTGTGTCTGTGTGATCAAATAAACTTGCTTAAATGTAGTTGCCATGGATGTGCGGTGTGGCAGCTGAAGGCGGAGTGTGGTTCAGCTTATAGCTGGGGAGGGGGTTGGACTCATACGGGGGCAAGCACTCCCTCTAAGGAGTGTAAGTACATTAACCTGCAGGGTTTTCTTTCAGTACAAAGAGAATTAAGAATATTTAGCAAACCAGGTACAGTCTATTAATTATGTACTTAGCAAGTACTCAGATTTTAGTTTGCCTGCAGTCAGGGAGAATACCCACTTAGAATTTAAAAAAGAAAATAGTTGGCTAATCTCTTGTCAACTTTCTGAAAACCACGTTAGATATTTGACATGATAATACGTTCTTTCAAGTGAAAAGAACAAAACTAGAAAATATAACATTAAGAGTGGCTTTTTGTCCAGGAAGGCTAATAAATATGCCTGTTGTCTACCCCTGTGCGTAGCTGGTAGAAATGCCAGGACGGAATCCCACCAATGAGATTTTTTCTTGTGCTGTAACACTGGGAATTTGCTATCCTGCTTTCAGGCTTTCTCTGTGGGAGCGGTGAAACTGGCTGCTGTCAGGGCTGGCATCTGCAATTCTAAGCAAAGTGAGCTGAAATTGTCTCTCATTATGATGGGGTGGCTTTGTAATTTCCTGACTGACACTTAAAAGGCTTATTTCTAAAATACAGAACAACAGAGAAACTCATAAAACATGAATTGAGATTTTGAGTGTCAGATAGACATAAATGGGAATAGATTGCTTGCTGTTCTGATGCAGCTAATTGGTATTTCTGGAAGGTATTTCTACACTGATTGAAATGTTTAAAGTGAAACCTCATAATGAATATGTTTTTGACTTTTTTGCTAAATCACTCTTTAGCTTTGCAGCCTATCTGTTACTGAAAGGCAGCTCTCTCCCACCTGGAGGCTGCAATATAGTAGCCTTCTGTGTACCTTATCTACACAGGAGGGAAAAACAGTTCTGCCTCGGCTTATGTCTATATTCAAGAGCACAGGACTGAAAAGACATCCTGGGTGATGAGGTCCTGTTCCTTGCTGTCACACCCACCATATCATACAGTTCCCTTTGTAAATGTGTTGTACTCCATCTTAAAAGTAGCTCCCTTGTCTCCATTGCCCTCTGTCCTGGCTGTCCCAGGACATCATTGCTCTACTGATTAGGGACTTCCTAATTTTCAGTTTAAAATCAGTCACTGTGTTCCCATTCCTTGGGCCAGTGCTGTCTTTCAGCTTGAGCAGCGCTTATCCCCAACAGTATTTCATGTTGGCGTATTTGTGGGAAGCAGCCACGTCCTGCCTCCCCCTCTCTAAGGTACTAGGCTGATTGCCCAAAGGCAGTTCATGTTCCTTGGTATGGATGACCAGAACCACAGAGTGCCAGCTCTGAAAGCACACTGAAAAACTGAGTTGCCTTTTATTTCTAAGATTTTTGGTGAATTGATGACACTGGTTAAGAAAGATACCATACCCTACATTACACCATTACAGCTAGTCTGACAATGTCTACAGCAAAACCAGCTGCCCAGAAGAGAGAGAGAATGGGAAAGAATGATGATATTACATCTTTTTTTTCCCCCGCCACTTTCTCTTAGTTAACTTGATCATTTAGTTGACCTCCCTGACAGCGGTTGTCTTTCAGCAGCCATTTATGTACAGGTATAAGGTACTTTAGTGAATTAGATCACCTCTCCTTATTGAGTTAGTGAGGTGAGAGAAACAGATGGAAACTCTCACATGTGTTTAGATGCTTGGTCTGAGACACACTTTGGAAAAGGAGTGTTTATAAATCAGCCTGACAATTTGTGTGCCGGTGTTTGGAACACTGTCTCGACAACATTTGCTAATGTTGCCACAGATTTGTAAGGTGCTGAAGGAAAATGCATAAGTCATGGGAAATAGATGCATGGCTTGTTGTTGAGGGAGGAGATGGTCTTTGCTTTTCAGATTAGAGGGACTAAGGGACAGCTGCCAAATAGGAAAAGGCTGTCCCTGGTAAATGAGAGAGATATTTATATCATCAGTAAGCTTTCAAATTGCAATTTTAGCCATTGAACCAGATAACATAGCTGTGCTTAAAATGAAATTGAACGTGTGGTTTTATCTCTTGCTTGCCAGATAGAGCTGAGTACTCGTTTAGCTTGAATTTCTGTTTTCGGAAATATTGTCTGGGTTTTCAGCCATGTTCTTTGCAGAAGTGGTGGTGGTTGAGGAAAGGCATAATCTGGTCTGCCCATGCTATTCAAGGGGCAACTCAAGATCTCGCCGCAGGTCCCGAGAAAGAGAGATTGCAGCCATTCCCTGACTTGTTCAAAGTGCTGTTGTTGCTCGTGTGAAGGTCAGACAAGGGAACCCCGTAATGCGGTCAGGGCAGCCTGTGGGGACCCGGCTCAGCTGGCAGGTCATTCCCCAGAGAGCAGGGCCCTGGCACATCCCCCCTGGCTGGCAGGGCCCCTGTCACCGGCATGCCACTGCTCTCTGGCAAATGGATGAGCTTTAATAGATGATGAATTGCTATGTGGTCAAAGCAAAAGATTATGATAGTCATTTTCTAATTAAATCAGAATTAATTTTCTAATACTAGAATGTAGTGGGATGAACTGTTATGATCCAATTAAAGTGATTTATCTCCAAGTTACAGTCACCCTGTCTGAGGGGCAGTGGCTGTGTGATTGCCTATAGTTCATTTTTTCACAGGTCAGCCCAGGCCACCCGCAGCTGAGTGTTGTCATTAACACTCAAGGATCAGTACCTTTCTAAAGCAGATTGCATGTATTTGCTTGGCCAAACCCTCTGCTTAAAATTATGATGGTTAATATTAGTGTCGTTTATATCCTTCTTTCCTATAGCCCCATAACCAAAGACCTCTTCTGATACTACCAAAAAACAGCAGTATTTTGCATCAGTAATTGTCAGCTAAATCATGTCAAATAAATACTTTTTTTCCCCTCTTCGCAAACACATTTCCTCTCTAAATTATATCTGAGATTCAAGATAAGCCAATTTAATTTCTACAGCAGTGAGAGTTTTCTTTTACATTTTCACCTATATGTACAAAAAAAAGTCACTTAGCCCTGCTAGGGCTCGAAAAAGAGGTTTGATTTTCAAAGAGGAGTGTTCCTGGTTTCTCAACAGTACACAGCATCTTCTTATAGCCCTGTGTAGGCCCAGAATACCAGATAATAGTAAGAATTTATCTGTGAATAGGAAGTACTGAAGCTATCTCTGAAAAGAATCTCATCAGTAATAAAAAAAACCCAAACCCTGAGTGCAACCCTCCCACCAAAGCAAACAAAAAAACCACCCCCCCCCGAACCCCTCAATATGATGAATGCACAACTAGATAAATGGTAACTGGGACAATTCTGTAAGTAGATGATTTAGGAAAACTTAATGAAGAAAGTTAGAACTAACTTTATGCATTTTATATAGGCTTCCTACCTGACTTACTGCAAAAGTATTATTGCAGTTAATTTGGGGATAATCTCCTGATTCCCTCGGAGGTAATGTGACTGACCAAACTCTTGCTACTCACGCTGTGTTAGTTCACGCTCCTGTGTGTTTTGTTGTATAGCAATGTCAGGATGGCTCACAAGCAGTAAAAAAGATAAAACCGATCGAATCAGACCGATGCACAAAGACAAGTTCAGCTCCTTTGATAGCAATAGAATGGAATATCTGTGTGATGTAAAAGAATTAAGGTAACTTAAATCCACTACTAGTACTTTTTGTGTAGTAATTCATTTATATAATTTCTTAAAATTTCAAACATAGGATCATTCAGAGTATTAAGGAAAAACAGATGAAAATGTGGTGAATGGTGATTATTTGCACTCCAGTTTTCTCTGGGCAAAGATGTCTGAAATGATTATTAAAAAGTATAAAGCTTTATCAGCTGACAATCACATGCTTGTAGAATGCTAAAATAATTTTTCTGAGAATGATATATGGAAATAAGGCATAAAGAGAATTGTGTCCAAGAGAATTGAGATGCAAACAGGGCTGTTTCTCAGTTCCAGTTCAGTGCTATTTCTTCCAACAGAAAGATCTAGCTGTAGATCACTGCCAAATTACATGACAAATTGTAACGAGCTCTTTACTTTTTAGAATTAATTATTCTCCAGAAGGCTGTAGTGGTACCTAACAACTGTGCAAGGGCTTTGCCTAGTTGAATCACTTATACTTTCATTTGGATTCACTTGCACAGCTCGGAAAGTCTGGCCATTTTTTTCTTACTGAAGCATAACTAGATTTTTCCTTCCTGTGGCTATAAAACTGAAATAACAGGATTAGTAGGCTACATAGAAACAGAAAAAATAAGTAAATGATACAAAGGATCATGAATTTAAATTTAGGAAAAAATCTAGGAAATAGGTCTAGGAAAGCAGGATTTTGATGTGGTGTTGACAGAGGATGTATGTGCTCACTGACGGGTAGAAGCATGACATACACTTGCAGCCAGGTTCCTACACAGAAGCAAGCTGCGGATCTGCTGCTGCTGCAGCGTGTTCCCCTTGACGGTGGGGTGCTGGAACAGACGTGGTATTTGTCTGCTTGTGCACTGAGTGGCAGGGTCTGGTAATCTTGCTTTTGACATCCTATTCACATGCGTATGCTACTGGTACTTAGGTATAGATTTGTTTTTTGCTTTTTGGTTTCTATTGTGGGAATTAGAAGAATTGTCCTTCTTTAGTGTCAGCCTACAAATAACACTAAGCTTCTAGGGTTTGAATAAAGTTTTGGGGTGGTTTGTGTTTGGTTTTTTTGGTTTGTGTTTTTCTTTTTCTTTCTTTTTTTTTTAAAAAAAACAACTTGTGGGTGCCATTTTTAAAACACTCATCTAGTTCTCTGTCCCCGTAGCGGTTATGGGCCAATCCTCCATGATTTCAGTGAAAGCTGAAATAGCCTGTAATAATGGAAAGGAATTACCCAGTTATTCCCTGAAAACTGCTTTTGGTGGCTGGATTTCTGTGAGCAACCAGTCTGCTCTCTTTACAGGGTTCATTTTGATTTTGACCCAGACAATTATACTTTTTGTTTGCCTCTGTTTCATTTTGGCAACTCACCACTGATGGGTTTAGCAGAAATACAAAGAAAGATACAGGTGTCCTGTTTCCTGGTGACTGCTGGCAGCACAGGGGTAACAGTGGGGCCAGGAAGGTGCAAATGTGATGAAAGTGAAAAGAGAATTGATGCTCTCTGGAAGTGAAGACCATACCTACAGCAGTGAGCATCTCTGCCAGTGCAATACTTGTGTAGGCAGAGCAATGTCCTTGCTGCAAGCAGTGCAGAACTGACACTAGAAATAAGGCTTGGAAGAGGCCTGAAATTCACTCTACAAAGCCTTATGCCCCCAGCATCTTGTACACCTGTTCTGCTCCAGTATTCTTTTTTACAAATTTTTCCCAAAATGTATCTATCCTTGTATGTTAGCCTTGTTCAGTCAATGAAAAGTCATAGACAGAAAAAACATCGTTGAATCCTGTTAAAAAGCCACTTGCCCATTTTACAACTATGGTGAGAAGCAGCTGTTTGAGGAAGCCAATGATATATGCCAAGAGCTAAATGCTCTTTACTGAGGTGGAAATTAAACAGTGCAGTCGCTGACAGCATCGGTACTTGCAAATTTTATTACAAACTTATGTCCTTGTTCTGATCATCCTTATGCCAATTCTGGATAAACTTCAGTGAAATTAATTCTAATTTATACATTGCTATATATTCTATTTGATGCTTTTCTTAAATGGTATTGAGAAAATTAAGGCACTTTAAATCTGAACTGGATAATCTCTGCATTGAAGTTGATTTCTTTTTCATGGTTTTTATTACATCAGCTCAGCTATAGAACACACATTATTGCCAAAACTTTTAAAGAATGTTTTTGAGCTCCTGCATGAAAGTAGTTTACTTTGGTATAAATAATTTATGCACATTTTCTGATGCTCTTAGAATTATTTCTACTAGAAGCAATATTCATTGTACATCACTGGGAAAAGAGTCTAGAAGCATTCCTCAGTACAATCTTCTGTTGTGTAAAGCTGTGTTCTGGGTTGGATTTGGAAATCTAGATGAGGTACCATCTTTCAGGAGTTATTTTTAATTTGTATTTTTCTTGGATTTCTGACTCTAAAGAGCCTTGCTGCTGGCAACTTCTAAGTTGTAAAAAAGATTTTTTCAGAATATTTTTTTTAACAGAATAAATTTCATGAAATTTGTAAAATCTATTGATTCAATACTATTTTCTAAGTATGGGGGGGAAAGGTCTGGTTTAGTTTTCTAGATCAAATTTTAATTAAAGCTCTAATTTTATGTTTCATCTGGAATGGTTAAATGGTTTTCTCCATGCATTGCAAGTAATTGTAAATAATCCTTTGGGCTAACACAATTAGCCTTTTCCATCACTAATGTATTTGCTGATACAATCTTTAAAAAACCCCATAAACATGACCTGTGCAAGAGAGAATGAAAACAACTGGCCAGATGATCCAGTGTCTTGTACAAGCTACTATAAAACTTTATTATCAGGTTGTATTCCTTCATACGGTCATTTAAGGACTGGGGTTAAGGCACAATGAACTGAGCATTCAGAGCATGTTTTTATCTTGCAAATATTGTTGTGACGCTTATTAGTGGCACCAAACACCCTCTGGGAATGTCCCTGTGTGTTTAACATGTGCGTATCTTCTCTGACAATATAGTCCCATCCCACAGAAAAGGTTTTTGTGACCAGCTTGAAAGTAGACCAATGTTATCTTTAGCCCAGTCTTTTTGGGGAAGGCCTTTGCAAAGCTTGCACTGTGTTTGTCAGAGCATAAAGAGTTATCTAGATGCTAAGCCAGCATTGTGGTCTTTCTAGAGTTCCTCTCCTTCCCTTTTTACAGTTTGAACTATATTGTGTTTGACCACAGCTGGTCATTGCTTCAGCTTTACATGCACAAGAAAAGCAAGGGAGGTTGACCAAAAAGCTCACAACACTGTCATTGTGGTTGGCTCATTATTTAATAGCTTGGGTGATCTCATCCTGCCTGAGTTTCCTTTCCGATGTCAAATCAATCTGCCAGAATTTGCCGTATTTACAGAAAGGTGTTCTGTTAGAATGCTTCCAGAGAAATTAGTCCTGCAAATGACTGCAGAGTTACAAATAAATGTGCTTCTCTGAAGGGAAGATCTGCATGGATTCTTATTCCAGGATGCAGGCATTGCACATAGGACCCTGAACTCCTTATATTGCCACTGGCTTTAGATCTTCATGGGTAGCAGCAGCAAAAGTGGGTGTAATCAAATCTATTACTGGCTGTTGTGTATTATCACCTGTAAACTGTACCACCTGCCTTGTGAATGATGAGAGTTAACCCAGCTGAGGTAGAAACAGGTGGTAAGCAGCAGAGTGTGGGCATCAATGGGTTGTAAAAGGTACTGGCTATAGCGGGAGTCGCAAGCCCAGCTGTGCAAGCAGACGGCTTTGCATTCAGTGACCGCAGCATGGAGCATTATGACTGAGACAGCCAAAGCATCAGGGATGTACTGGCACGTGGGAACACTTAGTTAACTCTTTTAAAGCCTTGCTCACTTTCCTGTTCACTGGAAATGTAATGTGAATTGCTGTCAGGTGTAAAGGCTTCCACATCTCTTTCACCAAGATCAAGTCTATTTTACCTGCTTCTTTGTTATTGCATAATGAATTTTAATTATCTTGAGTTGTAATATGTAAAATACAGGTAAGATTCAAGACAGTCTTTGCCTTCTAATTAACTTTCTGTGTTTTACTCTTGATTAGTTTTGTTCAGTTACTGGATATATCTGTACGATTCAAACCCCTGTGGCATAACCAAGCAGAACAAAATTCTGCTGAGAGAAACACACAAATTGAATGAGATGAATATTGAAAAATTGCTGAAATATAATTTTTCATTTAATTACGTTCAGAAATCCCTGGGAATACACTTTAGATTAAATTTATAGCCAGTCTATCACTGTTTTCTGTTTTCAATTACAAGAATTGTCATTTCAATTACAAGAATTGTCATTTCAATTACAAGAACCACAACGCTGCAATTTCATGCAGAACACATTTGTTAGCTTTCTTCTTTTCAGTAAAACTTTCATAATGTCACAAAAATCACTTGCTTCCTTTAATGAGCTTAATACAAAGCTGCATGGCCGTTACCCTTAACCTGCAAGTTTGTCTGAGCTTTGCTTTGTTTTCTTTTAAAATGTTGGAGACTCAGAACAGTACAAAGGAATCCCAGGTGTGGGGGAGGTGGTGAGACGGCAGGAGGAATGTATTTCATTTAATGGTGGCACATGGCTGGGAATGGGGTCGGTCTGGCTATTGATTCCAACTGACCAGCACATGTTTGGATATTATCACCGCTTATGTAGTTACTGGAGCCACTGCAGCTCTGGTCACAGCCCCAGGAAAGCAACTGCACCTTTGCTGGTGACTTGCCAAACCTGCTGTGCCTCCTGGTGGAAGAAAACCGAGGTCTGCTTTTATTAATAAATGCAGGCTATGCAAATAAGAGATGGTTGAATGAAACTGTAAGTGATCAGTATTCTGTGCTTTGTGTGCCCAAAGGAGCAAGAGAAACCTACATGAAGTACAGCCTGGAAAATAAAAAAAGCAATTGTAAAGCTGAGCTTGGACTTCTGGGGTTTCCTGACTTATGAGCCATCAAAAACTTTGGCTTCCATATTGACTCAAAAATTTTTACATTTACTTACCTCGGAGTTGTATAGTCCTGTTTCTTATTATGACATATGCTTTAAGGGGAATAAACATGGGGCAGGGCAAGTTGTTAGCAGAGAACTAGCAGCAGGCAAATGTGCTGACAGTTATGAAAAAAAAAGTATATTGGGTCCTATTTTATAATTTATGAATCTCTTTTTTTTAACCTTCTGAAGGTATTGGGAGTCACAAGTAAGTCATGACATGGTTAAAGTGATCTTGGGTTTTTTCCTTCCTCCCTGATTGTTGATTTTAAGTATTGTTCTAGGACAAAAATATCTGAAGGATTGGGTTTGGTGCTTATTTCAGGAGAAGCTTATTCTCTGAAAGAAGGAACAGACGCCTTCTTTTCTTGATAACAAATTCATGTACAAACTGAAGTATATCACTACCCTGCCTGTTCACTGGTTGAAAAATGAAATTGCCATCTTTGCTAATTATTTTTCAAGTTTGGTTTTATTTAAAGGAAAGATTAAAGCGCTGTTTCATGAAACAAAAAGGCTTGTAAATTGAAACCTTAGATTTTGATTGAATGAATGTGATTGATGGGTGATCAGTGGGCAAATATTTTGAAATTTGCCTTTCTTCCATGTCAGAGTGAAAAAGTGGCAAAACCTGCTATTGGCAGTTCTTTTCAGGGCTTTTGCCTCAGGTCAACTGAAAAGATTTTCATTTTGGCAAAACAAGCTTTGGCAAACCTGTCAAATATATTTTTCAAAGGAGGAATGAAACGATTGCTTGAAAACAACAACAACAAACCCAAATCTGGTTCATATGAAACACCAAAGTAAAATATTTCTGCCTGGTGGGTTGAGCTGTATGTGCTGCAGGACTTGGGAATGACATGACTTCCCCTGCTTTTCCCACCCCAACATCTGGATTTTTCAAGGGTTTGTGGATGGGTTTCAGGCGTTCTAGTTTGTGAAGCTCCACAATTGCTAGCGTCACACTGCCCTAGTGTAACAGGCACTGGTGAAGAATGGCTGGAGAATGTCTTTCACGGGTTGGTCTTCTAGGTTTTTCTTTTGACAGGGTCAGGAATAAAAATATTATCTGGCTTGTAGAAGGCAGCAACAACAGGAGGCTGTTTTCAGGGTTATTCCAGTTCCTCTAAACAGCACGAGCAGTGCAAAGCAATCAGTGATGGAGCTAGAAGGGGAGCATCACTGCCTCATTTAAAATATGTAAATGACATCCAAGTCTCTGAAGAAGCTAAAATTTAAGCAAAGAACTCTTCAAAGTCAGCAAAAGAAACTGTTGTATATTTTTATTCTTTTGCTGTCTTCTACACTCATTATATTCCCCAGAAATGGAAAAAGCTTGAAAAACTAAATAACTCTCACAGCATAACTTTGTGATCAGGTAATATAAATTGCTGTGAGAGCTAGAGAAGCACGGCTGACAATAAATGAGCTAATGGTTCATTTAAGTCTCCTCTAACCTACATGGAGATATAATATCAAATCTTGAAGCATGGGGGAAAATATATACAGAAGGAATGGAGAACAGTGAGTATCAACACCTCTACAGTATTTTTCTTTGTATTGATCACAGCTGTGCTCTTTAATTCACAGTTTTGGAGTGAACCCCTATGAAAAACATGGCCCTTTTGTTTGTTTGTTTCAAGACTGCAAGGCTTTTACGCTGATGGTGTTACTGTGAAACACTATAATCTGCTTAAAAGGGCAACTTCTCAGTCAATATGTACCTTTGTGTGTTTACAAAAAAAGTGTGCCTCGTAGAGTAGCAAATATGTTTTAAATTGCTTTTTGAAGCATTTTGGCTTACTTTCAATTCCTTCTTGCACTTTTTCAATGGAATTATTTATTAATCTCTGACAGTTGCATCTGTGGGACTACACAGGTGTCACTGAGATCATGAGTTGAAGAAAATGAACAAAGCTGTCCTGTTGAGATGGAGCTTCACAAATAAATTAGGTCTTCGTTGCCAACAGTGATAGAGGGGGAAAGCCCTGCTTGAGTACGCTTGCTTGGCAACTATGAAAACTGTTACTTATAAATGGTGTGATGATAGTTGCTGATTTGCATGGTGGTGCTGCCTGAAGAATTAAATAGCAAGGGGTTGGGGGAGAGAGGTGCTTGAAAGCTGTGGCTTCCCTCCTTGAGAGCATTCATGTCACAAATTGTTACTAACTGGTCCCTGCTAGTGTGTTTTTTATTTAGATTTAATATTAGGCAAAACACCTGTGCACAAGCCCTGAAAGCCACTTTGGCAGTAATTAGATTTGCAATTGCTGCCCAGCAGTGTGAAGGCAAATGTACCAATAAATAAACTCTGCCAGCCAGCACCAGTGAAAACACCGATTCAGCCCAACAGATGAAAATACAAGACTTCCACCGAAGCCTCTCATTTCCAGAGCAGCCCAGGAACAGGCATTCAGCCTTTTCTGAGAACCCTGGCCAGAAGCTGGTGCAGTTACTGGAAAGGAACCTGCACTGGATTATTTCAGGTAGGGGTGTGTGCGTCATATTTCTGGGGTGCTCGGGGAGATCACCCTGCAGATGAGCCTTGGTTTTCTCACTCTCAAGATCTCTACTGAGCATCATTACAGCTAAGGCAGTAGGTGATTGGGAGAGAAACGGCCTGATGGGCTGTATATCCCTTGAAAGCACTCCGAGTGCCGTGCAGGGGCAAAAAAGGGTCTTGTGTTTTGTACTATGTTGTGTGCTCCTGGTGAGTTTCCCTGCTTTGTGATATGTGTAGTTGTCATCTTTGCTGAAGCCAAGCAACTAGTCGGCATCGCGTGTTCTTATTGTCACCATCTATCGATATGTGAAAAGGGATACTGCTTCCTAGGCCTGTGAACTAATTATATTTTGCAAACAGCATGTTCTTTTAAAAAGAGTGGGAGGTGAGTTTCTTTACATAGACTCCAAAGACAGAGAAGTTTCTGAAATCATAGACGTGTGAATATTTAAAATTTTCTTGCTATAAAGAAAAATTAAGATTATCAGCAGGAAAAAAACATCACTGGCATTCTTAAAAATAACAATATGAGGAAATTCATTCTAGGAGAAGGAAAAATAAGTACTTTCAAGGTAAATATAATGTATTTTTCTGTTAGTTTCCCTGAGAATTCAATGGAATCTCTAGTTTATATGCAAGCAGGCTATATAAGTTATATATGGGTTGTTTACATGAACTGGAGTATGGATGGGTGGATTGTTTTAAAGTATGGAAAGCTTAAAAATATATAAACCATTTTTTACAATGTAAGACATCTTGGAGATTTTTTTTTTTTTTAAGGTAAAGATCTTGCACTCTGGAAGTAAATGAGGGAGCAGAGGGTGCGTGGCAACTGTCTGCATGTGCTCGTTGCTGAAGGCAGATATGAGGTAACTGAATTACCTCAGCCCTGAGTAAAGGAAACGAAGATAATCTGTGTGACCTTGTGGCTGCTGAAGGTTGGGAGTGAGTACACACGATGCTTGTGCTCATTTAGAAACAATAGCAAGGAAGGAAATTTAAAGAGCATGTTGCCAGGGGATCATATAAGCAATCTCCTGTATAGGGCATGCCTGCGCCAGTGCAGGAAAAGGTCGTAGCTCTGAGTGTGACCGGGGTGAAATTTGTAAGCTGGTGTGTAGAATAACAGTTTCTCTTAAACAAGGAAACTGTGGTTTGCTGAGAGAAAACATTCATGATCACATTTGTACATTGTGCTATGGATAAGTCAGGGCATGAGACAAATTCTGCCTTATGCTGGGCGAAGGCCATTAACAGAGTGTTTCCAACCTAGTTTGGGATAATAGAAAATGGTACATTGAGGGACTGGTGCGTGTTTGTGATGCTCATGAGAAGCTGTCTGCAGGACAGTCATAAAGCAGCGCTGGCTAAGTTCAAAAATATTAAACCCTATGTTAGTATGATTTCAATTGCAGTTGGCACATAACCTACTCTTTTTAAAACAAAATATCACCTCATCATGCAGTAAATAAGTATAGAGTTTCATGACTGCTATTTTAACATGCATGCATTTAAAGCTGCCCTCTTGTTTTGGGGTAAAGTAGCACTGGTTTCAGTGTAGTGGCTATGCTCGTGTTTTACTTTCAAATCCCAACGGTTTCCAAGAAAATTGGAAATAGAAAATTGTTAAAAAGCGCAGGTGCGAACTAAGAGTGGACTTCGTGATTTGAATCAAGCTCTTATTTTCATTCGTTTAAAATTGTGATTACATCTGGTAATTGGAGTTGCTTTCACTGCCTGCCTGCTCTTCACTTTGGTCACTGTGGTTCTGTATTAAGACAAATTATTGTGATGGCTCTCCTGTCATGGCTAGGAATGCTTCATTCCTCAGCTGTGAGTGCTACAAAATCTGTTTTACTGCCTCCCTCTGGCCCATTGGGGCTGATCTTAGCTGGAAGTGGGGCACAGGACTCCTATGGGCCAGTCCTTTGAGGTGGCACAAAGGATCCTTTTTCTGGTCTTTGCCTGATGTTTTCACTTCCATGTATATGCTCATCTTTGAGCATCTTGGAGTTGAAGATGGAAATGAATTTGCCCTGCAGGGATCTCACAGGTTTCTACCTTTGAAGCCTGCGGAGCAGCTCTTGTGCTGGGGCTGTCAGGGCTTATGTCACTCAATCACTTCCCTGCTACTACCACCATCTTGGGAATAATTGTCTTGTTTTTCTGTGAAACAGATGCCTCCTGCTAACTGTGACCCGTTAGACTGACTAAATTCTCTTGGCTTTGTAAAGGGGAGTCAGATGGAAACTAAAGGGGAGCTGAGTTTTTTCCCTTTGACTTTGTGAGAGGATACAACTAGAATAGAAAAATGGAGCGGAAAAGATGAAAAAAACCTTTTTCCAAAGGCAGCCAGTGCACTTACGCTGAACACGCATCTTTCCCCAAGGTCCCTGTTCCATAGCCTGGAGCCCACCCATGCAGCCTCCTGTGACCTCTGTGGGGCGTGGTGGTAGTGCTGCACCGCGGGGGAGCCGTCCCCCACCCCAGTGTGGTGCCTGAGCACTATAAGCCAATTGACTTCGGTAATTCCTGTGAAAGGAGCGGTCCACACCTCATCTAGACCTGCTGACAACTTTCAGGAGTCAGCATTGTGTTCCTCATACAATGGCACCCCCTGATGTAGTAGAAATGCCACTTATTAATGAGTGCAAGTTGTACAATGCAGGTGGCGATTAGTGGAGGAAAGCAATTAGAAATTAATGTTCCCATGAGTTTTTCTGAAGTTCTGTTTGATGTTGGATCTAATTATTTTTAGTAGCTGTTAATTCTTTTCCATACCTTAATAATTCTGTACATCTACCGCCTTTATGGTATGGTGAATAACTGTAGTTGAATTTTTAAAAGAACTAAGAGCTTGAAATAGTATGTGGGCTGTACTGAACACCCATAAATAAGATGTAGTTCTAAGCTTTAAGAGTAATGGCCTCCAAGAGTAGAGCTAGCATTCTCTCTTAAAAGCTTTTAAATGAAATTAAATTCTTAATTAATCTTTCAAATTAAGGAACAAGTGATTTTTTTTTTCCCCCTCCATTTTTTAATTTGATGGAAACTTTTTTTTATTTTTGCACAACAGAGATGAATGACTAAGAGTAACTATATGTCCTTTTCTTTGTCGTTTTCTCCACATCCAAAGAAGAGCAATGAAGCTGGTGAAGGGTCTAGAGCACAAGTCTTATGAGGAGCAGCTGAGGGAACTGGGGTGGTTTAGTCTGGAGAAAAGGAGGCTCAGGGGGAGACCTTATCGCTCTCTGCAACTACCTGAAAGGAGATTGTAGCAAGGCGGGTGTTAGTCTCCTCTCCCAAGTAACAAGTGATATGATGAGAGGAAATGGCCTCAAGTTGTGCCAGGGGAGGTTTAGGTTGGATATCAGAAAGAATTTCTTCTCCAAAAGGGTTATTGAGCACAGGAACCGGCTGCCCAGGGAAGTGATTGAGTCACCATCCCTGGAGGTATTTAAAATATGTGTAGAAGTTGTGCTTAGGGACATGGTTTAGTGGTGGACTTCGAAGTGCTAGGTGGACTGGATGATCTTGAGGGTATTTTTCCAACCTAAATGATTCTATGATTTTCTTTTCTTTGCTGCTTTTAACTATTTCATCTCTCTTTCCTCTTATTGTTCTCACTCTCCTTTCTTGGTCTCCATAGTGGTTTCCTATTCTAGCTACTATCTCTTTTTTTCTGAAGACTTTTAAGCATTGAAAAGGTAGCTGGAAAAATTCAGGTGTATTTAAGTTATAATAATGGTGGAAAAACATTCACTATCATTAGGTCTGTATCTGATTAAGGCCTTTTAAATGTGTCTCGGGGTGCTTACAGTAATGTTAACAAAAAACTGCAGAAGAATCTCTACAATAAACCCAGAAGAGATCTGCAAGATACCAGAGAGACTGGGAGGAGGGGATTGGGGTGAGGAGAAGCCATTAATGGTGATACCAATGCTGGTACATGATCAGTGGTTTAACAGGCTTGGACAATGTGGTGCTCTGCAGGGTGAAATAGGACTGGACAGCTGCGGCACTCCTACACCTGTACCAGAGATTGTTCCTTCAAGCCGTTTTTGCAATTGTGAAAATGTGCACTGTTTATGACCCTTATTTTTCACCTACCTTATTTGTGGTGTGTTTTTGTTATTTGCTCTGTAAGGATATCACAGGTACCACCCCTGTGACAAGATCAGCCTGGTGCTTTCAATACTCGAGTGGACGCACTGGCATTCTCACCTAGATAAAGGGCATTTCCCCCATAGGGATGTAGCTGAGATGGAGACCAAGGGATATTGCAATGGGTAGCATGTAGTTAAGTTGTAAATCTGAAGTTGTATATCACCTGAGGAGGGTAAAACTTTAAAAAAGAGATTACATCTTTTTTTCCTCGCCCAGAAATCTGGGCAAACCAGCAAATTCAATGGTACATGTTATAATAACTCCTTTGCTCCAAAACTCATTAGATCATTGTTGCTATGCAACACAGTTTCTACACTGATACTGTGAACAGAGCATCTTCACTGCTTAATGCTACACGCCGTGTTCATAATCTGTAAGACTACTTTTATATATGCTTGGTACTTAATCTCTTCATTTTACTTTCAAGAAAATGGCCAATTATATCAATAATTGAACTTCATTTGTATTTAAAAGCTTTATTAAGCTCCCATCCTACTTAATGAGATTGTAAATTTTACATCTATTTCAAATTTATATTGCTTTCACCTACCAGGCACACTCTGGACAGCTCCTCTTTCAGAGACTAGGAGTAATGCAGCGTCTCAGAAATAAAAGCAGTAGTCCTTCAACTCAGCAGTAAGGAGGACAGCATCTAGTTAAAAATAAATGAAGCTCAGTGCTAAAATAAAAGCATTTTTCAGGGAAAAGGAGTCTTTCCTGAAAGCAGTGAGCTCACTGAAGTAGGTGAGCATCACTGCAGGAGGCGATAGTTACCCAGTTTGTCGCAATTCTGTGAGAGCAAACAGTATTTACCCTGCTGTCCTTTACCCCATGTTCACTGACTTAGAGTATTAAAATATGAGCAGTGCCCTCTTCATATACAGGATGGGAAGTAAATGCTGTCGAAAGCATGGTTGGTCACATTTCTGTCTGGGAACTGTTCTCACTAACAGATGCCCCAGAAGGCAGGTGCCTGAGCTCAGCAACCTTTGTAACATCACAACCGCTGGGTGAATTAGATCATCATCATCTCAAGGACAGCTTTTAGGGTGGCTTTATAACCTGTCACTGTGCAGAGTTAAAGAAGGAAATGAATCAGAAAGGGAATTACTTGTATCCATTCTAGAGCAACACTACTTCTGAGAAGTGAACTTGACTTTAGGAAGTCACTGAACACTGGAACAGGCTGCCCAGAGAGGTTGTGGAGTCTCCTTCTCTGGAGACATTCAAAACCCGCCTGGACGCGTTCCTGTGTGATGTGGTCTAGGCAATCCTGCTCCGGCAGGGGGATTGGACTAGATGATCTTTTGAGGTCCCTTCCAATCCCTAACATTCTGTGATTCTGTGATTCTGTGTGAAAAGCCCAGTGACATTTCAGGTCTAGGAAAAACTCTGCTTGCCAGTACAGGCACTAGTGCATTGTTAGAGAGGGTTGGTGTTTCTCTGAGGGATAACTATGAAAGATAAATGACTTAAGTCCAGCTAGATAGGCCTGATGAGGTGCAGATATACTGAGATGCTCTTTTCTGTCACATACCTCTGCTGGAGTAAAGTGAAGGAACTGCTCTTGAAATGAAATAAATTCAAGGAAAAGGGAACGAAGTCCTCACAAGAAACTACATAATTTGTAGTAGGTGGTGGGTTTTTTTGGGGCAATGTATTAAGATTAAACTTTTTTATAGCTAGCTGTTTGTTTATGGATAAGTAGATGGTATAGTGCAGCTTAACAGTGACACTGGTATAATTTTCTCCTTTTTTTGGTATGTGTTTTTACCCGTTTGTTTTCATCTGTGTTATTTTTTTGCCCCTGTTCATATGAAATTATTTTTTTTGAGATGCAGGACAGGCTGTTATTTGTTTATTGATTTGATAAAGGTGAAAGCTTTCTGAATCTTTGTGGTCTGTCTTTCCAGATATTTCAAGTTTGCATATTCTTTCTACAACTAACATTTGTGTGGCCACACTGAAATTACCTATGTAGGCTGTGGCTGAGGTGTGCCTCTCTGGGGATGTGGGGACCTTGTCTGTTCCTCTCCAACTTGGTGTCGGGATCCAGCAGTCCTTGCCAATAAACCAGTCTGATACTTTGCAGACTTCTCAAAATGTGAAGCAAGGGTATCTCTGATTGCTGTGTCGTCTGTGACGCTCTCTGCTTACGGGTCTGCCTGTTGTGCCTTAGCTAGCGATGGATTCAGTCATCAGACAGAAATTCCTAGCATCAATCAGGAGACAGAAATTCCTGGCAAAACTCCTTTGTTTCCAGAACAGAAGAACGTAAACCAGGGTGAATTAAGAAACATCTCTCTCTGAGACTTCCTCTTCCCCCTTTCAGTCACAGGCATTTCCCAGAGCAACCTGCTTCTGTGCTTCCAAGTGCTTTTAGTCTGCTCAAAAGTCAGGAGGAGAAACAGCCCAAAGTATTCCGTGTCAAAGCAAAGGTAACTACGACACAACCCTTCTACCTCGCACACACTAATCGTTTCTGAAAAATGCAATAATATTGCCAGAACGCTAATGAACTTTATTATAGCGCTAATATATTAGGTAGATCCAACGATTTACAGAGACTAAATCTTTCAAAGTTTTCTTATAACTCACACTTCAATAGTTTCACTGCGAATGTATTAAACTATCTTGACAGCTACTATTTTCTTGTATGCCATAAATTTACCTGTTTTGGTATAAATACTTAATTTGGGGAAAATAGATTATAAATTTATTGTGGATATCGGATTAAATTTGGAGGGACAGAGTGAATTTATGTGTTAGATGAGGTGTAGATAACTTATGTGATTATTATATCTTTAAGTCAGTTATGGATAAAAAATTTTCTTGTTGAAAAATAAGCAAAGATGCAGCCTGCAAAAAGGAAGCATTTCTGTGAGAACAGATAGTAGGCTAATTTTACATGAGGAAGTAAAATGTGTGGTACATCAGATTCATAATAGATTATTCATACAGAGGAAGAAAAATAAAAAATGTGTGTGTTGTTAAACCCTCAAAACTCAGGAAACACTACTTTTAAGTCTTCATGTTACCTCTGTTTTCTTTTCAGAGTATAATTGCGTATTTTTTCCCCTTCGGTGAAAAGAGAACAAAAACTAGCCGTTTATTTCAAAAATCTCAAAGCTCTTTCTGGAGCAGCCCGCCCTGAGAAACTTCCATGCTTTATTGCAGGAGCTGTTCTTTTACAGCAGGTGGTTTGCCTCTGACCAGCAGCACAGAGCAGCACCGACTGGTGGTACAGTTTCAGTCCCAGGGCCTCACTCCTCTCCATCATATAAATGGTTCTGTAGGCCTTCCCCTTGTTTTAAGCTTCACGAAACTTCCCCCTGAGAAAAAATAATTCTCAGAGTGCAATTTCCCTGACACATACTTCCTAAAAGCAGCAAATTCCCATTTTAAGTGTATTCTGGATTTTTTAAAAAATATTGCCATGTGATGACCTAAGACTGCATTTAATGACATTCTTTTTCCGTAAAAGGTGTTTCTGTATTACTCTTCAGCTTTCTTCCTCCTACTGTTTTAGCTGTTAGAGCCATGAACAAGTATCTCTTTTTAAAAACTAAGGTAGCCTTTCTAAACTTCCTTTGCTCTCATAATTGATGTAACTATTTTTGCTTAGTAGTTCGAAACTTATTTGATTCAGTAAACTAGGAGAAAATTGGAAACTTTGACTACAATTATGCAAACATAATGCTGTAAGGGTAGTTCCTGCTCCTGCCATGATAGACTGTGCTGACAAGTGAAAATGTGAGGAGTTAATGCTTGCAAGATGCATGATAATGGTAATTCATGGTACTGTCCTTTCCCTTCTCTGTTCTCAGCCTTCATCTCTCCTGGTGGTGATAATTCCTCTCACTTTCTCAAAAGCATTGAAGATACCTTATCTCCCATATTCTTCTATCTCTGCCTGGTGAAGTATGTTTATATTAATTTTTATATGTGGACTTTGGCAGCAGAGGTTTGCTGCACTCAGATTCCAGTATGGGAGGACACTGCTCCCAGAGGTGAATGCAGCAGGGACTGCACCTTGCTGGGCTGTGAGGTTAATGATTTAAACATGGCCAGTCGTTTCCTCTTGTATCTTTTCTGTTGAAAACGCTCAAGTACTGCCTCCGTGCCAAACTGTCGTGAGAAGCATTTCAGATAAATTAGCATATCAGTCCTACAACATACACCAGCAGGCTTAGCACTGATCATCCTCATGAGACTCGCAAGCCAGTGGCCGGTGTGGTGAGGGACATATGGGCCATCTTAACTGCTTGGGAAGCTGGGAAGGGATCCTGTCACAGGCAAAGCTGAATTTCAGCTTGTGTAAATTGGCACGACTCTGGCTGCTTTGGCCATTGGTCTTGGACAAATGTCAGCCAATTCTGGCAAGATGTGTTCAAGGTGACCCATTTCTGAGGAGCATCCCTGGCAATGT
Source organism: Nyctibius grandis (assembly GCF_013368605.1). Classification (NCBI taxonomy): domain Eukaryota; kingdom Metazoa; phylum Chordata; class Aves; order Nyctibiiformes; family Nyctibiidae; genus Nyctibius; species Nyctibius grandis. The sequence goes on from NC_090663.1 coordinate 81,119,004, forward strand.
AAACTGCTGTTGTATTTAGTCTTGCAATTGTTTTTAGTAATTCATGCACTTTTTCTGGATATGAAAGGCTGCATACGTGCTGTCAGTATGTTGGGGATTTATCTGGAAGCTATAGATTCCCTGCTTATCACCCTGAATGAAGTAAAGGTATCATACCTATGTAAATAGAATCTATGCACTGATCTGGTTATTATATTTTTAGAGTTGTAAATATCCAGGTGACCTACCTAAGTAAGGCAGTAACTAATACTAGGTATTTAGTGTGTAATTTTAACTGTTTGTTGTTTTTTTTAATCTCTTACCCAGAAACGGTACATTGTTTTCGGAGAAGGCTTGTATTTACTTTAAGTAGTATACCATTGCTTAAATGTAATCAAAGAAGTTGGACATTTTTTCTACCACAATATTCCAGTAGCCACAGATCTGCCGAAACAATGTACTGGGCTGTGAACTCGTGTAATGAGCAAAGACTAAGACTTTATTGAACTGATTAACAGTCTCACTAGCAATAGCAACATTTAATATGCCATGAAATTACTGAATTACTCCACACAGACCCAACTTCTGTTTTCAAGGATCAGTCATATTTTGACCATCTGATCATTGTACCATGGTCAACACTTTTTATTTTTATGGCATTTCTTTTGATGTCTAATAAGTTTGTTCAATGCAACATGGATATATTCATTCTTACTTGAAAGGATCAATGAAAATGCAACTGGGGGCAAAAGTTTTCAGGAGTATCATTTAAATTACCGCTATGTAAAAACACGTGTCAAAGCAGGGTAGAGGTGCTGAAATTAAAGGTCAATATCCTTTGTGCCTGTAGCCAGATTTATCTGTTTTGGATTCAATATTAATATGAAGCACAAAGAAATATTGTTGATTGCAACTTTTTTTTCCAAGTTAAACAAGTTCAAATATGCTCTGAATGCATAGTGCCCTTAAAATTACTAAGGAGGGGCATTATATATGTATACCTATAGCCAGCTGTAAGGGGAACAAGTTTAGATAATATACGCCTGAAAAAACGAGGGCACTGTGGAAAAGAAATCTTCCAGTGGAGGACAGAATAATAACAAGAAACAGTTCTAGCAGCCAGTTCCTATTGGGATCATACAAGCAAGTGCTGTGCATCTGTTAAACAGCACAAGAAACTTATTTTCTGGGGAAATAATTTCAACTAAAAGCAAACCCAGGAATGCCTGAAAAAAATCACTATTATTGATTTATGTTTGTTAGCTGTTTTCAAAAGTTTGTAAAGTTAGAGAAGGAAGGGATATTGCCTCAAGGATTTGACTACTGCTGGGACTTTCAGGATCGGTGAAGTCCCCTCAGCCTAAGTGATGCCTGTAAGGCATGCCGAACACTTGCTGTTTTCATGAAGTTGCTGCTGGTGGTAAAGCAGGAGTGATTCTTTCTTGAGACAAATATGTAGATGTCTGCTCTCTAATTTATTTTGAGCTGCCTTTTCTTAGTAAAAATAATAATTTGAAGTTTGGAAGGAAAGTTATTATGGAAATATAAAGACTTCACACTTAAACCCCGAGTTTTCCCAGTTTCCTGACAGAAATGTCATCTGCACGTATACAAATGTTGAGGTTAGAAGCTCAATGCGTTTGCTGTGCATCTATTGACAAACGCACAGAAACTCTTGCCCTTTTTTTGTCACCTCCCAGTGCTGACTGAAAGATTGCTGATTGTAATTGCAAGACTCCTTGAATTCCTGTTGAATTTATTGCTAGCCATAGATGATCAAATAGCCTGACCCTTCCCATACCTTCTGCTCTGTAAGGATTCTCATTGTTTGGACCTGGCAGTGGTGATCCATGTATTTGTCACCTCCAGTTGCATTACTGGCTCTCTATAGGAAAATGGTGCCTGTTGTCCACTGATACCAAACAAATTTGCCTGACTCTTTCAACACTCGATCTTCCCAGAATATATTGCTGCTATATTCACACTCCTGCATTATGTTCTGGCCAGCTTCCAACGCCAGTTTAAGACCTTGGTCCTAACCTTGAACAAAATTATTAGCTTGAGGCCAAGCTAACTTGAATAAAAACAAATTTAAGCTATGAACCATCTCAATGTCTGTGTGCCTTGAAAGGTGCAGGCCACAAACCCGATAAATGAAGGATGTGAGGGTGTAATTTCACAAGGTAAAGGTATCAGCCAAGAATTCCTGTCTAGTAATTTAAATCTCTGTGCTTTGGCTCACTGTCTAGCAGGTGATGAGTTGTTTCTGAAGTGTATCATTTCAGTGGTAGGGTTTATACTGTGAATTCACAAGCCATTGCACAGGTTCAAATGGGAGGATGGTGAACTGTGCAAACAGAGCATGGGAGGCAAAATCAAGAACTACTCGTGCCAGGTTTGCCACCAAAGCAATTGATTCCTGAATTACATCCTGAAAGTTGTAAACAAAGTTGTCTTGAATTGCCTGTCAACAAATATTGCCAAATCTTTCTGACACGTAAAATGGAAATGCTGTGGGGTTGTTTTCAAGCTCGGGTGCCTGCCAAGTCTTCTCATCTTGCCAAAACCCCCAATCGCAGGATGGTAACTTAGGCAGATTTTTGAGAAGGATTGGAAAGTTGTGCATAAGTTTGCCACTGCTGTTGTTTTTACCCAAAAAGGTGCCTGCATATTCTTGGGTTGGCCTGAAAGATAAGCCAGGGTTGCAATGGCACTTGAAAGTAGTGTATGTACCTGGAGCAGACCCACCTGAGTTATATCTTACAGTTTCACTGTGAAATCCTTTCAAAACTGTATGTTCTTTCTAAGTGTTTTCATTTAACAAATTCACCATGAACCTATAAAACAAATTGGATAATGTTTCCAAGGCTGGTTGGAAAACACTATTAAAATTGATCAGTCCTATTGTTGTGTGTAACCTACAGCCCTATGTAAAAACTTGAAGTGAGAATGAAATCAGTCTGGTAGTAAAAATTGATGATGAACCGTAATAAAAAAAGTAGCATATACTGAAATTTTTGAAATCTCGGTCTTGGGAAGGATATTAACTGTTAGATAGCTGTAGTTTCTCAAACTATTTACTGAAAATATACTAGCTGTAAGTACAGATTGTGTATCATGTGCCATTATGCAAGACCATAATAATTATTTCTGGAATAACAAACAAGATGACTGAAATAACTTTGCTAATTTAGGAATAAGCTGCTACCACAGCTACTTGAATCAAACAATATTCTCTGAGCTGCAATTTTTGGCATGTAGAAATCAGTGAAAAGTCCCAGTTACATAATCTAGGTTGACCAAATAAAATCACAGTTTGGCTTGTAGTTATGTGGGTTTGCTAAAAGCAAACAAGAGAATTATTTTCCAAGGCCAGGCCTGGGGCATGAAGTTAACACAAGAAAAAATAAAGCTGATTTGGTCCTCCTACCGTTTATTTTCCAGGTTTTTTTGAGAGTCATACCTAGATGTCATTTGAGTCAAAGTTACTAAATAGGTATTTATTCAATATTATGAAAATTGTATTGCCATGAAACTCAGTTTTATCAGTAAATGATGGCATTTGTGTCTACCACATGGTTTTATGATAGACTTCAAAGTTTGAAGATATTTACTGTAGTCCCAACGTAAGTAAATTAATAAGGGCCAAGAGATGAATGGTGGCAAGGAATTTCCTTTAACCTAGCTGTACAGCATGGACCTGTTTACAAAAGTGAATTACCTTGTTTCACAACAGAGAGAAGAACCGGATGGCTTTTGTTGCAACTTTGAATTCAGGCTCAGCCAAAAGAAGCATTCATTGAAAATATTTTAAACGTAAAGTGTTACAATTTTTTGGAAGCATATAGTAAATTCAACACATGGAAAAGGCACGTGTGGAATGGACCTAGCTGAAAAAAGAATCTTAAGGGAATGCCAGCTAACTAGAGCAGGTTTTTGATACTAGTGCACTCAGCCTGTGACAACATCAAGGAGTCTGTTTTTTCAGAGGTATTACAGTCTGAATTGCCTTGTAGTGTTTCTTAGGAGCTCATTCAAGTTTCAGGTATCCTTTTCTCTGGTGGCACTGCCAGTACTAACTGCCCTCGCATTACACCAGCACTCACATGGGGCAGCCCATGCGACAAAGAAGGCTCAGCTTGCGCTCTGTGGACTACCTGTGAGAGGTCTGGAAAAGGGTGATAGCAAAATAATTGCTCTTCAGCTCCTTACGTGTGCCAGATTTCCAAAGGGCTACAGTTCTGGAAAATGTTTCGGGCTTTCTCGTTCCCAGAGGGTTGAAAGTTGCCCTGTAGTCAGAACAAAGCAAAACTTTTGTGATTTAAGTGACAGAACAAAAAAGGACAAAAAGGGATACCCAGCCAACCTACCATTTGCTGTCTGACATGCTGTTTATTTATGTTTTATACCTCAGCTAAATGAGTCATGGCTTTAAATAAGAAAAGAACAGAACTGACAAATGACAGATGTGAGGTTCTCTCCAGAGTTTATCTTTCCTGCAAATAGCCAACAAAACAATGGCTGAGAGAGAAGCTGATAGCTCTTTCCAAAAATTCTAAGAACACTTCAGAAGGCGAGCAGCTAGTTTAAGCTGGGAAACTAATGGGGACCAGGAGCAGGTGAAACAGGGACCACTTTGTCCTGGAACATTTCTTAGGTATCCGGTTGCTCTGGGTGTTTCAGACTTTCAGCTTGTGTCTGTAACAATGTTTCCAATGAACCATATTAAAATGGAAAAGAGTTCCAGTCAAGTGTTCTGTGAGATCTTGAGAGATGACAAGGAAAAAATACACATTAGTTAAAATGTTTCTGTAGTGCTTTTCGGTAGCAGTACGCCTAATAAGGGTAATCTCTGGAGTTAGTAAGAGTTTTATAAAGCTAAGGAAAGATGGATATGCCCTTCTCAAATGAAATCTCTAAATCTGACAGTTTCTTCTCTGAATGTGTCTAATGTGATCGAATACTAAATGCTGAGTGTCTCTTTGTCATGGTACCTATTTTGCCTCTGAATCAAAAAAACCCATAATAAACTCTTCTGGAAAATACATTTTCATGTGCAAGAACTATCTTTCTATGTATTTTCCTTCTCCTCTCTGTCCTGGGGAATATGCAGGATCAAACACAAGCTTGTCCAAGGCTGTTAAACAAATACAGCTTTTCTACAAAACTCATTGCACTACCAGAGAGAGATGAATGGCATGCTTAATACACAAGTGATTTAACTTTTGAGGATTTGGAAAACTTCTAATGTGTGTTCAGGCATGAGAGTTTCTAATTTACTGGATTTTTTGGCAAAATGTCTTTGCCTGTTTCAGCTAAATACTTCATTTACCAAATAAAGGACAGGAAACATGCATGGAGCCAAGGTAAAAACCCTCCGTGAAAAAATGCTAAGTTCTCTGTCATTGATTATTTAATAGGCTGAATATTTTCTGGACTTTTTTTTTCATACAAAATGACCTAAATAATATAAAAAGTTCAAGGTGGGCAGTGTACAATATAATGACAGCTGTGAAATATTAAATGGCAAAGATTTGATTCATAGCTCTATTTTTCTTGTCTCCATTACGTGCAGGAGAAAACTATTTAGATTCATTTCACGGTGTTTACTTTGTAAACAACTCACACTCATACAAAACAAAGATCACAGTGGCCCTGAATACATTTCTGTATTGTGAAAAATCCCTGCTTAGGGATATTGTTTAGTGGTTGACTCGGTAGTGCTAGGTTAATGGTTGGACTCTATGATCTTAAAGGTTCTTTCCAACCAAGACGATTCTGTGAAATTAATTGTGCCTAAAATTCTTATTGATACTGACACTGTTTAAAAATCAGATTGTTCCATTGCACTTCAGTAAATTTAAGATTCCCAGGATTTCTTGCACAATTCAATCTGTAATGCCCAGATTTGTTCCAGAAAACGCCTGCGCTTTTTTTTTATGATCTTGCTTTTTCACCACTTTCTTGGCCTTTTTTTATCCTTGGATTACACTGAAGAAGTTGCTTTTGTGTCTCAAGGCTCTTGAGGCCAAGTTCGTCAAGTGTTGTCAATGTGTGTGTTGTACCAGCATACAAAGATTCAAGCCACTTCAGGCTCTCAAAAGAGTTGAAAGCGATGGCAACTGAACACCTAGATGCTTCTGCAACTCTCACTACGCTTACAGGTAGTTTAAGTACCTGTAAAAGCTTCCTGTAGCATAACACCACCCAAGTGCATAAAATTGTCCAAAAATGTGGTCTTTGATGATTGCATCTACCTATGATAGCTTTTTGTTGTTTCAGCCTTAGGCTGAAATTCTGTAACTGACAGTGAAAATGCTAAATATCTTTTTCTAGTTGGTTATGGCATTTGGTTATTTAATAATTTAATACTATTTTTAAATCTTTTGGAACTGGATCCACTTTTAACCTATTATTCAAAAGCAATGTATAACCTAGTGCTGAGGTGATGCGCAAAGGGGGAAATAAACCCATTTTTTGCCCACATGGACTGTGAGAGTGAAACTCCATCTCTTCCCACTCTTGTTCTTTCTCCTTGGTCTCATTCTTGCCACTGCTTTTGCCAGCCCACTGACCACCTCGTTAGTCTGATGTGACTCCGTGTGACAAATTGTATCTGTTCCTTTTCCATACGTGCTGCCTAAAGGAGGTGATAACCGGTAGCCCTTTCTTTTTCATGCCTGGACAGCCTTTCTTTTTCTGGTCCCTTGATTCATAACCCTTAGGATGTTAACAAAACCTTGTTTGGAGATTAACCTGTATTCTACAGATTAACGTGTAGGCTTGCAGAATGCGTTCCGACAAATTTTGGTTCCTATTTCATTGTCTAGCAATGACATGTTTGTGCTGACGTTATGTGCTGTGACACTTGATTCATGGAGATACATTAACTGAAAGTAAATTAGCCAACCTGTCACAGAAGTGATCATCATTATCTTTAGCCATCGTTATCTTTAGTTGAAAACAACTCCCAAACCCTTAAAAGCACGAAATTCAATTGCTTCTGTATACTGTTGATCCTGGCATTTTCAAGATGCATGCAGTTAAATGCCCTAAAACAATTTATTCATAAGGATTATACCCTGGAATCTGCCTGTACCTTGAAATCTGCGTTTTTGCAGATGTATCTCCTTCTGTAAATTCTGTTTTTGGGGACAGCAGGTGGTAACATGAATAAAAGCAGCAGGAGTGTGTGCTAGCATGAGCCTCTTGCTGCTTAGCACATTGTGCTACCCTTTCTAGCTGGAGTGATGCAAAACATTAAAAAGGAAGAATAATGATTTAATATTCTACTTGAAAGAAAGGAATGACTCATTCAGAGCAAGCTGATCTGATTTAATATAACACGGGTTATGTGAAATTAATCACACCTAACTAAATCATGGTGCAATAGCATTTTAGCAGGGTCACCGGTCACAAGAGTATTAAAGAAAGCTTAAAAGATACACACGTTGTAGCCAAAGAGCCTGATTATCATTCACTTCTCCTTTCTAAAATATTGTGATCATCTTTAAATTAGAAAACTGCTGCCAATCAGACTAAACATCTAGGGGATAGAACGTGTTTTGATGTAATAAAACCTTCTGGAGTTTAGAAGGACCAACCCAGCTACTATTCAAATCATGGCAAAGCAGCAAACACCCAGATCAAAAAGGGTAGGGTTAGCCATTTCCTGAGATTTTCTGTAAATGGTGGTGCACACTGCCTTTCACTGAGATTAGTACTTGTTAAGTCATCAGATAGTTTTTGAAAATCTAGTCCATGGCTTTCATAGAAGTGTGATTGTTTTAATTACCTTCTCAGAGAAAGTGCAGATTAATGACAGTAGGAAGACTCTTATATGAAAAAAAGTCCGAGAGTCTAATTCTAATTTCATCAAAAAGGTTAAGAAATATTTAATCTCCAGGTGGGCAGCCTTCATCTCACTCTATCTGTGGATTTGCACTGAAAGCTCTTTTGTGGAAGGGAGCTCTGGGGCCAAGCAATACTACCAGATTTTATTAATACTTCTATGTTGCTCTCCCCTTGTTATTTCTGTTACAGTCTATATCTCCAAGGTTTCTTATTCTATTCGTCAGCTTTTTTCCCACGTAATTTCTCAGCAGCACTGTCTGGCATTTGAAGTGGTTATTTTTTCCTTTGTAAATTGTAAAAGGATTTGTAAAGGGTTGCAAATACTAATCTTATGTAGAAAAATTAATCAAATGGAAGTGAATATGGCATCTGCTGTTTAACTGTTACTGTTGGCATTTGGTCCAACAGGAGTTATGATTTTTAAGTGGTTTTGCAAGTTGAGAGTAAAAAGGGAGTAATTCAATTGTTTTGCTCCAGAGTATGGAATATCCAGCCTTTAAAGCTTGTAAAATGTCACAACATGTATTAACTATTTTTTCCAGTATCTTTTCAGAAAGCAAAATCCATTCTAGAAGATGTAGCAGCTATAAAGCATGAAATTCACTGTCCTAAAGCAAAATATGGATCATTGCAATGACTTATGACAAGTGAACTGTGCTGAACTCCTCCTAGGAGTAACAAAAGTGTTGCCTACCTGTGGATGGGCATGGGTGGCATGTCTCCTACAGTCCAGTCAGTGTGGCATGGCATTTGGTAACTATTCCCAGTATCAGAGTACAAAAGGCAGAATAATCTGCTAATTATTGAACCCTGCTGCAGATCCCAAGCTCTTTTGGTGAGCTGGATGTATGTACTGCAGCATGGCTTCCTACAGAAGCTGTTGGCTTGAGCTTTTAAGTGCGTAGTAATGGAAATGTTATCTTGTATCTGAGGTGCTTTACCATCCCTTCAGCCCTCCCGTATCCCAGAATGGGACAGACTCCCTTCCCTATCTGGAAATTACTGAATTATGGGGTGTAGAGTCTTATTCCACTCTCTTCCAGATGAAACAATGGAAACATTTATTTTTGCAGTTGTTTGACCACAAATGATTCCCCCAGAGAGTGCAGATTCATTGGAGAGGCTACTTATGGACGGCAATTTCCAGTATTTTTTTTCTGGTGTCCAGTATGAGGTGATTTTTTGTAGGCTGAGCTCCATGAACTGTGTTTAGTATTGCTTTCCATCAGCTCTGACGATACTTAACAGGAGCAGGGTGAAGCGCTGAGGGAGAGAAAGTACATGTGTTAATATTTTTTCCTTGCCCATTGCTGGTGGTAGTGTTTCTGCTGCAAAGGAGGACTGATGAATACATCATCAGAGATGGAAGAGAAGGTAGATTTTGAGTCTTAAGTCAGCACTCTCACTGGAGCTGACAGAGGACAGGTCTTCAGTTTTCACTCTGTGCCTCTTCTGAAACGTCCAGTGCTTGGAGTTCATGGTTGCTGCAGCAGCAAGGGAAATAAACAAAGTGTGTGAGGCAGGCTAGAGGGCCACCTTGACCTTTGGTTGGCTTTTTAAAATGACGTCCCTGAGCTCCTCTTTGATAACCTGAGGTGGCCCAACAAGAAAGACAATTGCGCTGTATTTTTCAATTTCAGAGGCTTGCACTTGGCCGTGTGTATCTGGAACAACCCACGTAAGCTTTCCTTTCAAGCTGGTGTATGTGTATTTTTGAGGACTCAGACCTGTGGAAGACTTTTGATGGACTTGAATTTCTTGCATGGCTGAAACAGCAGGGAGGCAGGATTGGCATGAAAATGCAAGTATTTGAACTTGAAATGAGGTGGCTGATACCTCTTTTTAATGCAGCTGGAGTTAATTTGGAGCAGCCTGCAACTTCCATGAAGTGTTCCTGTGGGTCTAATAGACTTTCATTAGTGGTGAGGTTAATCTTGGCTAGATCACAAGCTGACTTGTTTACCACTGTGAGGTGACTGAAAGTTTTCACCCCCAGAACATTAGCAATTGAGACATAAATGAGGTTTTACAAGCTGAATGCTGTTTGATGCCAGGGTTGGTACCAAAACTACAACTGTGTTTGGTAATAATGAGGAGAACAAGAAAATGTGATGATGAAATATCAGACTTTTTGATGCTTCAATTAACTGACTGTTGGCTTTGATGTTAAAACTGAGGTCAGTGCCAGAAAGGTTGCCATACCATCACTGATATTGATGCTTATATTAGCACTGAATCTTCTCAGCATAGCAATTGCCTGTATGATCAATAGGTCATTAGTCCACACTAATTTGTCTATTAATGAGGTTTTAGAACTTATTATTTTGGGACTGAGTTTGTTTCTTAAAGACGGAGCCAGACAGTGGATCATCAGCCTCATACGCTACTTGTGATTCTTCACAAAGCACTCAGGCAGCTCGAGCTTGTGTGCGTCATATTGGCAGCTGCCTGTCTAAGAAAAATCAGTGTACATGCCTGACCAATGGTGCACTGTTGTGAGGCTGTGGAGGTTGTGTTTGCGACTGACTTCAGGCATGGTTTAGAGTTTTCATGAACTCTTTCTCCTTCATGTCGATTATCAAACTGTGTTTATTACCTTTTGTTTTATAGCTTTTAGTAATTACCTGGTCATACCTGATACAAATGCAAAGCACAAGAAAATGGATCTAGTTTTCAATAAGCTTATCAAAAGATGATTGATGAATCAGTAAGTTTTCACTTGGCAAGATGGTAGGATCCTAGTATCTTGCTCAGAGAAGTTTAATGAGCTAATTTCACTTTTTAAAGTACATTTTCTAACATAAATTTCTCTTTCAGAAATAATTTAGTGTAATTTATATAACTGAATACTTGACATATAGAACTGCAGCATTTTATTCTTTAGGAAAGAACTTTCTCTGAGGTATAGTTGATACTTGAAAATGAGTGACTGAAATTTTGTCAGATAGTTATTATAGGTCAAACATCTTAAATCTCTACTTGACAACATCAAATTAATGATTATAAATAGAAACATTTAAAATTATTGAGAGCATTACAGTATGATAATCCTCATATCCAAGTATTTTAATAATATTCAATACACCAAATCATGACCGTAACTTAAATTTAAAAAGTTAATGACAGTTTTTATAAGCACTTTCTTCCAAAATGGTGTGGCTTCCCTTGTCAATCCTTGTAACACCATATTCTGCATTTCCTTGGAGAGGCTTAGATCCAAAGATTCCCTCTGTTTTTACTTGGCATCTAGGACTGAATCTGTTGTTTTGTGATAAATGCCTCTTTACTTGAGAAGGAAAAGAGAGAAGATACTGTACTACAGACATTTAATACAATGTTTTCCAAATGACAAGGCTGAATACTGGTATCAAGAGAAAGAAAGAAAATGAGAATTGGACTATCAGGAAATGAAATTACTTTTATATTTTATTTCTTGAATGAAAGTGTGGAAATTACCCTGTCTGCTCTTAGATGGAGAATTTATTCCAGTGCAAGCTGAATAGAGGGCTAACAGCTAAAAGTTGTGCATGGTAACAGATCTTTTATAATTAGATAAGTCTTTGTGTGAAAGTCAACCGAAGTGTTAAAAAAATAGTACAAAAATGATGACTTAAGTGAAAGAACAAGCAAGAGGTATTCAGGATTTCTGATATATTTGGGGCTGACCAGACAGCTAGCTGAAAGATTTTAGATGAAGGAAAATATTTACTATTGGAATCCTTTCACTGTAATTGTAAATGAGGTTTACGTGAGGTTTAGAACAGATTTTTGGATACAAATCATCTGCAAGTCATTGAAAGAAATGAAAAGGACATGAGGGTTACAAGGAGTGAGGATATTGGCATCATGGTGTTGTCACCATTGTTTCCTGACATTTGTTACAACTGATCTGAGGACAACAGAAATAGGTTTGTGGCTGGCCATGGTGAAAACTGTTGAGGAATTTGTGACTATTTCTAATGAATGGGACTGCGACAGAGTTTAGACTTGATATTGAATCAGAAGATGAGGAAATTTAATTTCACTTTGGGAGAAACTGGCAGTTGATAATTGGTGGCAAAAAGTAGCTGGTTTCCTGTGTATGTGAATAAATGAGAATACCAATTGGAATTGTCACTGGAAAGAGAAAAGATTTAGAGAAATGAGGATGGATGAACTGCTTCTCAGCACAGGCATGTGGAAGGAACTTAAAAGCCTAATCAATACATGGCTTAACATTTTGGCATGCATATGAATGATACTTGCACATATGTACGTAATCACTAATTAATTTTTTAGATTAAACTCACTCTTCAAATTAAAAACCCTCAACAAGTTAAAGTGTATCTATTTATTTAAGCTGTGGAGCTGTTGACTGTCTTCTTTTTTTTGCTTCATTTGAATGACAAGAGAGAATAGGGGAGGAAAGGAAGACAGTAGAAGAAAACAAATACATTTAATTTTTTTTCTTAGAGCATTCTGCTTGGTGCAGCTTATTTTTGATTCCACAAGTTCCTCACTAAACATTTCTGGATGACAAATGGCAGGAGAAGTCAAAGTGTCTAAAAGAGTAAGTCCTAGTCCAGCACAGACTTTGTTAGAAAAGTTTTCATTTGCGGTAGGAAGAAAACCCAGGAAGGAGCCCGAGGGAAGGTTGTCAGAAAGTGGGGTAAAAAGTAAATGGAGGTAAGTGTCACATGCATCAGAACCTATTAGAAATGTGTTCTTTTGTGGGAAGGGATCAGTTTCTCCAGGTGATTTTAAAAGGCTCTTGCTCAATGAACCAATTTCTGTGCCAGCTGTACAATTTGAGGGGCTGGATACAGTGCAGAGGATAGAAACTGTAAATCAAATAATGTCAAAACAGCCTTAGCAACAAAGTCTTGTTTTGGGTGAATAAGAACCAGCACTGGGGTGGATTGCTACTTTTTCCATAAGACATAAATTAGTCTCCGTGTTAATTCTTTAAGATGCATCGATATTACAGTTGCACGGTGGGTTGTTGGTGTATCTGCAGCCCTTAGCAGGGCACACGGGGGAGTTGTGCCAGGCACACCACAGCTGCCTGACAGAGCACCCTGCATTCTGGAGACATGGGCTGTGCCACATGCCACTGTGACAGACACTGGTGGATCTACGGTTCCTCTTCAAAGACAGGACTAGTGAGGTCAGGCTTCCCTAGCTTAAACAAAGAGACTCAGACAAGTAGTAGTTCTCATTTAATCGCTGTATCAAGTATGACTAGGAAGCTGTATGGGGCTATGTTTGTCTCTCTCACACACCCATGTATGCACTGTACATTAATATCACTGACAGATGGGGCTGGGTTATAAAACTAAGTGGGGATCACTAAACCTAGAGGTGTGCATGAACCCAGCCATGGAGACATAAGGCTCCACAAGAGTAAAGATTTTCAGCCAGCAGTGTTTATCAGCAGAGTCACACAGTATGAGACAAAACATTTTGGAGTTAGCTCACACACCAGGTTAACATAATTTATTTTCTGTTCAACTGCTCCAACATATTTTGCAACTGTGTGCAACTCTATTTTAGATATTGATGCTTTTCTTAATAAATATTATTTTGTGGAAGCTGCCTGTCATCACGAGCAATGGAAAGTAAAGCATGCACAAAGATGACACATTAGTCAGAAACAGGTATACACTGATAAGATCAGCCTTGGGCTGTATCCTTCATTACCGACTAACTAAGATTCTAGTTCAATTAGTGTCAACTTTTCTCTTATCTAAGAGAATTTACAGTTTGTTTGTCTGAATGTATAAAAGCATGTAAACCTAAAGATGAGGATTTAGCCTCAGTGCTCTCCCCAAATATATGTTGTCAATAAACAGCAAATGCTTTAACTAAATTTATGTTTCAGAAGCTGCTTTGACAATTTTAAGAGCTACTTTATTTTTGACTCAACCTAAAATTACCTAACGATGATGGTAAGCCGTTGCATTCCTTCCATACTAAAAGCTGTGGTACTAATATGGCTCAGAGGTGAGTGCATCCCCAACATATCTACCAAAGGATCCAAGGCTAATAAGGTTTACTAGTCACTAGTTGTAGTTGGCTGTTCAAAAGCTGTAACACGGATCTGAAAGGAATTATCTCTTCCAAAGTCTTTCAAAATGTCAAGGGAGTGAAAAAGGAGGAGGAAAGAGATTCTTTCCGTTAGCAGTTTTGTCATCTATTTCTTTTGCCTGAACTAGACAATGTGAGTAGAGATTTGGAAGGAAAAAAAGATTGTTTTAAAATTTCTGGTTGAGGATTACACAACAAGTATTTGCTTTCTCAGTGTTCAAAATGTGTGCTGTTCACAGTTCTTACAAACTTCACGCTCGGTTTACAAAACTGATGCAAAACTATGTATGCAAATTCTTTGTTGTTGGCTTTTTTTCACAGCAGCCATACACGATTCTTATTGCTTGCTATTAAAAGGGAAACAAACACAGTGCAATTATAGCTTCTTTTAGCTTTGTAAGAGAAAAGCTTACCACCTGTGCACAAACTGACTGGCAGTATTTTTCAGTCTGCAGAAAATTCGCTGTCCTTTTTGAATGAGAAGAAAGTGCCATACTGATGAATCATCCAGGCAAAAAAAATTAAGCACACGGTGGCATGAAGAAATGAGTGTCTTTGACAGAGTGCAATTTGGTACAACTCATATTTCACCACTTTTCATGCTTATCAGTCTGTAGGCTTGTGACAAAAGAATATATAATTTCTTTGAAGTCAAAGTAAAATTACTGGCAAACCCAAAACTTGATCTGTGTTCAAGTTGCAAGGTTGTTTCATTGGGATTCTAGATACAGAAGTAAAATATTTCTATTCATTTAATTAGTAGGAGGCTTAATTTTTTCAGTTAAGAATAATGAAAAATGCACTGTTTCTATATAGTCAATTATGTGTTAGAATATTTTGGGTTTTTTCAAACCCTGCCTTATATTTGTAAACGCATCAGTTTCACAAGTAATAATCAGAGGAACAGAAAAGTGCCTTGTAATTTATTATTATCTATAAAGGTGTGTACAGGCTAATAATAGTCTTTACTTTAAAGCACACTACAGCTTCTCAAATTTCAAACAGATTAATTTGTTAAGTATTACAAAGATTATGTAACGGCATGACCTATGTCCCATTGATGGGAATATCAAAACTCCACAGACTTCAATGGAAACAGAAGTGGATTTGGAGGTAGATGAGAAAAGATATGGAAAATTATCATGAAAAGCTGAAAAAAACTCATGCAGGAGAATACAAGATATGTATATATATATATATATTTTGGCAAGCAAGGCAGCTGTGAAGTTGCTTAAATCTACAAAGAAAGAAAGTCAATTAAGGAAAAAGAAACCCGTTTGTTTCAAAAGGCTGCTTTATACCTCTTCTGTTAAGAACCAAGGCAGGACTGCCTTCTTACACATGCACACCTTTTCTTTCCTGTTCCAGAGAAAACATGTTTACACGACGGGTCATTTTACTGAAGAGCTGAATGACAGTGCAAAGAGTCAGAGCAACCCCATATTGTTTTGCTTTGTGGACTGCAGGAAGCAGCAGGAGCCAGCAAAGGCCACAGGGTGCAGGATAAGGCAGAACACTAGTTGCCTGCCCTGAAAAGTAAGCAACACTTTTCCCCACCTACTGATCATTTGTAGCCCAAGGAAGCAGATAAGTCATTTCAGTAATTTCAGCAGGTTTTAGACAAGGTCACCTTTTGTAACTCAACCCTTTTTACTCCAAATATAATTTTATTCAGGTCAAGGAGCTGGGTAATACGATTACTAGTGATTTTCTCATATCACTTGTGCGATGTCCTTGCTGTTATTGCTTCACCCGAGAGGATCGATAATGCTCATAGAGAATGAAAGTTTCTGTAAATCCTGCATTTATCTTCTCCATGTGGGTAAATATTGAAGACAAATGTTATCTGTAAAATCACCTGCATCATGCGTTTCTTTGCATGCAAAAACCAGCTAAAACTGCAGTAGATGTAATGGCACACTTCCATAGCCTACAGCTTCCAGATTTGTTTATGTTGTGTAGATTAACTGTTCAGACATTTTTAATTTCTAATGCTGTTTGATCCCTTGTAATGAGCAATCATAGTAATAAAATAAGGATAGACGCAAACCTAATGTCCATGTTAACCATAAACCTTGATTATTTGCAGTATTTAGGTAAGAGCTTATTACCATTTGTTTGTTAAGTTCCTGATACACTTGGATGCTTTTGCAATGAATAACACAACACTGCAGTCCATGATGACACAGACTGGCCTTCTCCACGTTTAACCCTTCTTTATTTATAATAGGAATGAAATCTGCTGAAATGCATCTGGTTTGTTTGTTAATAGAAGAGCTTCTAAATGACGTTTCTGTTATTAACACAATGGTGGGGGCAGGGAGAGAAGAGGGAAAAGAAAAAGAGGTATAGGAAAGGGTGTATGAACAGAGTACATGAAGGTGGCTTTAGTCTACTCCTGGTGTAGTTAGCGTATAGCCCAAGGAAAGGTGCTGGGAAAATTAAACGGAAAAGAAGTCTGTGCTATGGATCATAAGCTGAGCAGGATCATTATAGGACTAAAAGAGTGAGGTTTTCTAGCCAACAAGACAGGCCTAAGAGAAGGTGAAAGCGGCTGTCCAAATGTTGGGAACTAAGTTGGTCTGATCAGTACTTGCCTTTCAGAACAAGGCTTAGAAAGCCTGGCAGAGAGAGCGCCTGATTACATTGGTCTCAAGAGGAAAACGCAGGGCCATACTGCACCAAGGAAGGATGACAGGGCCCTTTCATGATGGGATAATAAAGGGAACCTTAATTTTTTGCCATGGAGCTATATCTTAAAAGAGGATTGTCAGTATTTGGAGGACTGACTTGCACAGATTGGAATACACACATAACAGCACAGGCATGGGAACTTCTCTCCATTGATTTCCACTTAACGCAAATATTTTCTTTCAAAGATGACACAAACTATCTTTGTTCTTGTTGAGAACATCTATTTTCCTGAGAACAATTTGGTGGTCAACTCTTCCTTCTCCAATTTTCCTTGGCAAGCCAGCAATGTAATGCCTAATAAATAGACAGCTTTTGCTAGACTTTTCTTCATTCTGTTTTATACTTCCCTGGTATAGGTCAAGACATATATACTCAGGGCAAGGAGCACTCTTTCTGTACAAAATCTAATTTTGTAGTGTTCTCCCAGGTGATGATGTTTTCTTATGAAACATCTATCACTGGGGGGAGGGGGAAGTGATGCCAGGACAGTTTTCCATATTGTTATTGCCTTCTCCAGATCCTTTTCAATAATTTATTATGTGACTGATAAAAAAAAGTTGTTGCTATTAAATGTATTATCATACGGTACAAAGAGGGTATATCTGTGCTAGTGAGAAAGCCGTACTGGGCAATTTAACAGGTTGGAATACAAATCAAGGCATATTTTCAACTTGACCTCTCTGTTAGACCTTAACTTCATTATTATCCACATTAAAACTGCAGTGAGATTTTCTTGACTACTGTTGCAGCCGGTTAGCTAAATGCACCTTAGTAGCCTATGTAACCTTACCTGAGTAGCTGAGCCAGCTAGGTTGAGCGGGATGGGATTCTGTCAAGCCTCTTCCACCAAGAGCTGTTATATTGCTGGTGAACATCTGCCTGGGAAAGGAATCTTCAGGAGCCTCCTGGGATCTCAGTGAGCTCAATGGCCAAAAGGCTGGAAAATTACTTTTCTGTTCCGAGCTTTGGCTCATCATCATGTGAGGGCCTGCAGCGGTGTTGGCGCCGGGGGGGGCTGGAATAGCAGATAAAATCCCCCCGCTGCCTCATTTGGGCTGGGCACAGACCAGCGTGACCCACTGTAGGTGCAAGAGCCTCCCCTCACGCAGAAGGTCATGTACCTACTACACCATCTCTTTTATTTCCCTCTCAGCCTGATCCAAACGTGACGAGAGGTTGGCTGGGTAGTTTCAGCTCCCCCCTCGGGCATTTCGAGCCACCGCTGGGGAGATGATAACCCGCCGTTACCGCCGGGTCCCGCAGGGGAGGGCGGGCGGAGCCGTGAGGGGCGCCGCGCGCTGCCCGAGGCGCGAAGCAGCACGCGCCGCCGGCAGCCCCCGCCCCGGGGCCGACAGCCCTTGAGCGGCCGCCCCGCTCCACAGCGGCGGGGCCGGGGCGGTCCCGCGCTGCGCGCTGATTGGCTGCCGCCCCGGGACCCGCCGGCCGCGGCAGTGGGCGGGTCGCAGTTCGCCGCCGGGTGGCGCTGGTCGAGCTGCCTCAGCCCCGTCCCCCGCGGGCTGCTCCCGGCTCTGCGCGCACCTGCCGCCGCTTCTCCGCCCTTTCCAGTCCGGCGCCGGCTGCTTCGCCCCGCGCCCCGGCACAGCGCCGGAGGGGCGGCGGTCCGGCGATGAGGAGGGAATAGGGAGGACGGCACCATGCGGTCCCTGAACATCACCCCGGAGCAGTTCGCGCAGCTCCTGCGGGACAACAACGTGACGCGGGAGCAGTTCATCACTCTCTACGGGTTGCGGCCGCTGGTGTACATCCCGGAGCTGCCGGGGCGCACCAAGCTGGCCTTCGTCCTCATCTGCGTGCTCATCTTCGCCTTGGCGCTCTTCGGCAACTGCTTGGTGCTTTACGTGGTGACCCGCAGCAAAGCCATGAGGACCGTCACCAATATCTTCATCTGCTCCCTGGCGCTCAGCGACCTCCTCATCGCCTTCTTCTGCGTCCCCTTCACCATGCTGCAGAACATCTCCTCTAACTGGCTCGGCGGTGGGTGTCGGGACCGGGGCGGGCAGTCCCGGGCCGTTACAGGCTCGGCGGGCGCTGGAGGGAGGTAGGGAGGGGGCGGACGGTGGGGCAGTGCTTGTAGCCAGCGCCGCCGTCTGTGAGGGACCCCCTCTCCCTTCCCGCCGTCCGTGAGGGACCCCCCTGCCTTCCCGCCCTCCGCTGAGGGGGGGCGCGCGGCCGCCCCGCTGTGAGGGAGCCCCTGCTCTCCCTGAGGGCAGCGCCGTTCCCGCGCACTCCTGACGGGGCTTAAACTCTTCGGTGAAAACTCGAAACGTCCCCTCTCCCCGGAGCGTTCGGAGTCTTTTACGGCAGGGCTGGGGCGGTGTCTCCTCCAGGTGTGTGGTTCTGTCACCTCAGGCTGCTGTCAGCTGCTTTTGCGCACAGTTAAATAGTGGCTACACAACTCCCTCAGGTTATGTTAAACCCAGTGCGCTTTGACGCTTGCGTGCGTTAAAAGTTGAAGTGTGTGTGTGAGAAACTGTATGTTGTGTGGTGCTGATGAGGTAGTCTTGCGGTACTTTCTCTTTTTTTCTCTCGAAGTAGTGAAATCTGTCTGGTGAGTGAAATACCAGTCTTTATTATTAAGTATTTATTATTAAGTTCCTCTGACAGCCGTTGACTTGGAGTCAGACCTCCTCAACCTTTTGTGAAGAAAAAGAACACGCCCTTGAAGAAATAGAGGAGTTAGAGGACATGCAGAATTTATGTTGAAACAACGCATTATTTTCAAGATATATCTTGGGAATTAGGTTGTATGCCTGTTGGTGTGAAGGGCTTTTGGGCAAGGCCTCCTTGATGCCTAGAAAGAATTATTAATTTTTCTTTTTTTTATGCATCCCAGTTCCAAAGTAGTAAAGTAACAAAAAGACAAAGGTAAAGTAACACTGAAAATTGTATTTATCTTCATTTTCTTGGTCTTAAACAGTGTTTGACAATTATAAGTGGAAAAATAAACATACAGACAACATCTTGTACAACCACGCGTTGAAATATTTTTCAGAATATTTCAATTTGAGCAGAAAAGATGTTCATAAAGTGACACAGTTATTTTTCAATTTCCAAGGCTTCAATTTCCAGGGTGCTTCTCTTGTCGGGAGACAGTGAAGGTCTGTTAGGTCTTAGAACATGGAATCACAGAATCAATCAGGTTGGAAGAGACCTCTGGGATCATCGAGTCCAACCATTGCCCTGACACCACCATGTCAACTAGACCATGGCGCTAAGTGCCATGTCCAGTCTTTTCTTAAACACATCCAGAGATGGTGACTCCACCACCTCCCTGGGCAGCCCGTTCCAGTGTCTAATGACCCTTTCTGAGAAGAAATGCTTCCTAATGTCCAACTTGAACCTCCCCTGGTGAAGCTAAAATTCCACTACATCCCACAGAGTAGAATGCAGGATGGGAATTGACAAGGTCAGCGGAGACTTGAAACGCACACGGATACCTAACCCAGTGAGAAACGGGCTTTATTTTTGTTTGAAAAACAGGAACTTTCTGGGAGAAGTGACGAATACAAAACTCGGGGGGCTACTGATAGTAAGGACAACTGTTTTATTTTCTTACAAGCTGTCTTTGGGGCAGGTAACAGTACAGATGTTGAATGCCCCAACTAATAAGAATGTGGAGATAAAAATAATGGAATAAATTGATAGCCATACTGCTGTGCCTTCCTTTAGACTATTGTAGTTCTAGTTCTCCTTACTCAAAGAATACAGCAGAAAGTTACTGGTGGCATCAAGAGATCTCACATAAAGGGGAGAGGACTGAATTGAGTAGCTTTTCCCTAAAGATACGAGGTGTGATTCTTTTCATTCATAAGGAAGACCCTGGTGTGTCAGCTTGACCACACATCTGACCAGAATCAACTAAAAGTTGGGTGGGATGAAGCCTCCACCTGAGGTGAGTTACAGCAGATACAGCACAGGTGTGTGGAACAGTATGGGGAAAGTATGTATGTTGCCATTTACCTTCTGTTACTGAGGATGCTTGTCAAAAATCTATAAAGTAATGAGTGTGAAAGATATAGCATAGTTGCAACAAATATCCTCAGGTATTCGGATATAGTTGGACCAGTTGGACATACTGTTCTGTGGGGTTTGCTGTACTTTTTGTGTACCCTCTTTGCTGTGCTAGAGCATCTTGAGTAGAAGTGGATCCATAGGTCCCATTGGCTTCTGTAGCAGCCTTTGCGGTCCTGGTAAGATACTTAGCTTTAACTAACACAGTATTGGGAGGACATAATAAGTAACATAACTGATGGGTGTTACCCTTCACTGTTGGGGGTGGGAGGTGTGAAGTAAAATTCAGGAAAACAAATGAGATGTGAACTGGTGGTACTCCCAGGGTATCTGTTTCCTGAGGCTTACACTGTGAAGCATGAGTGCTGATTACGGTTATACTGCAAATCAGAGCCTGCCAGTCTGGGAGGAGTATTTTCCTTGCTAGCTTTACTGTTTTGATTTTCCTTTTGCCTTTCATTTTGTAGTCTGAAAAAGCTTATTCTGATCCACCTTAATACAACATCTGAGTAGTGCAAGCTTGAACTCTTAAGAAAAGGTGATTTGACTATGTAATATATCCCTGCTGGAAAAAGCAGTGCATCCTGAGACACTTGATGCTAGAAATATCTTTGGGTTTCTGAGCATTTAGTCAGTGTGTATCTTGATTTATTTGCACTTGCATCACTAAAACAAGCATCTATACTAGGTGGTATGAACTGAGATGTGTATGTTTTGCACTTGTCTTTGATTTGGAACTGGTTCTTTATTTCCATGCTTGTATGTGTGTGTTTGTGTTTCTTTCTCTTCTTTTCCCCTTCAGAAACCCACAGCAGAACAGGAGAGGTGAGGGGAAAGCTGCAAATGCTCTAGACTGTTAGAGGCAGAACATACAAACATAAGAACAGACACAGTTTCAGAGTAGCTTTTAGCTTTTGAGACATTATGGGGTGCTATCAGAAAGGACTAACTACCATTTTGGTCCTTCTAAAGTGAAGGGTGAAACACTTTGACCCCAAAGGGTTCCAGGTGTGCATAGTTTACAGTAGGACTCCAAGGAGAATGTTGATAGCTGGTGATGGAAAATAATTCAAATTGTGGGTGGTAAAGTGGCTCCTCTAATAGACAGTGTTTGTCAGAATTCTTTAGAAACTGAAGATTTGTCAGGTTTACTGCATTACGCTTATCACAACTCCTGACAGAAATGGGAAAAACTAAAGTCGTGCATTGGCACGACTTTTTCCACAGTATTTTCGTTAATACATCTTAACTTCACCTACAATTTAGAAACTGCAGTTTCAAGAAACTGAATGTGTGCCTCACTTCGCCTGGTGATCATGCAGCATTAACACAGACCTGCTAGCTCTACATAGGCAGGAACTGGGAGCAGCACCATATTGAACAAAAATGAGTGAATTGGTCTCGCTTTTGATTTTCTGATCTCTTAAGAATTTGTATAGCTGTGTGAGACTGTAATTGTGACAGTATATGATTTAATTTCTGAATTTATACTTTGCAACTAAAATAGCTGTAACTTCTAGGGGAACTTCTAATAAAAATCCTGCAAGCTAATCTCTCTGTAATGTGGAAGATACTGTAGCAGAAAATGAAAGTTGTGGCTTTGGCATAAATGGTCACTGGGATCATATTTGTTGGTAAGGGGAAGATAAAATGGGAACTTGAGTAAGGGGTAAATTGACACATACAGCGAAGGTAGTCTTGGTGCAGACTGAAGCAGTTGAGGATTTGCTCTCTCATGATCGTAGGTAGGAGGCAGCAGTAGTGGTCTCATTGTCATACTGATGGCAGCACTGTTAAAGATAAATTTGGGCTTTTGTCTCTGGGCCAAATATTACAAGAGTAATATAATAGCCCTGTAAAAGATAAGGGCAAAACATGAGGTTATGTCAGAGCTAGCACTGTGCTACATCTTTCTCATGAATTTTGCATCTTATCAGTTAGAATATGACATCCATTGACGGGACAAGGGGCAACGGGTGCAAGCTGGAACACAGGAGGTTCCACATAAATATGAAGAAAAACTTCTTTACAGTGAGGGTAACTGAACACTGGAACAGGCTGCCCAGAGAGGTTGTGGAGTCTCCTTCTCTGGAGACATTCAAAACCTGCCTGGACGCGTTCCTGTGTGATATGATCTAGGTAATCCTGCTCTGGCAGGGGGATTGGACTAGATGATCTTTCGAGGTCCCTTCCAATCCCTAACATTCTGTGATTCTGTGGTATGTATTCTCAAGGCAGGTGTCAGAGGGTGGCTTTTCCTGTCGCTTAGAGTCACTTACTAGTCATCTGAGGCACTACTGAACACACAGCAGCATTTGAGGTGCCCTCGCGTATCTTTTCTGGCTTCCAGCTGCCACTCAGGAGAGGGGTGGGTCTTCTGTACATTGCTGTCATATTTGGTCCCCCTTGACATGGCAGTTTCCTCTTCTGTAAAGGCTGGGTTGAAAACCAAGTGGCACCTGCTACCAGTTGAGTATTTGAGGTGCTTTCTGTTCTTTACCAAATACCTCAAGTCAAGCAGTGTTACCTTACTTACAACTTTCCTGGATGAGAATGCATAAACGTTCATTTCTGAGGGATTAAAACTAAATCTTAGCAATGGAAATCACTGGGTCTTTTGTGTCTGATGTTCTTGGATACCTCTATGTTCTTCAGTGAGACATTAGAAACTTCTTTATTTTGACTTGCTTCTGGAATGTTCTTTGATACCGAAGAGTTTCCAAATACTCTAACTGCTGACATGCTAGTAGGGTTAATACTAGACAGTAAAGCTGGATGTGAGAGATCCAGTCATTTGAATCTCCTGTTTTTAAGCTTTCTTCTAACTTTCCAATTTAAGTTGTCTAGACTTGCTGTAAATCAGGTCAGGGACACAAGAGCACTCTTCATTTGCTTCCTGCAGTGTGAGAGGTTATGTCTCGGGATTGATCTGCTTCCATTAAGAGCAGGGTGATTTTGTAGTTCTATCTGTATTGGTGAAATCTTGCCTTATCCTTCATTCTCCATGCCCTGCTATTGTGTATTTTGGGGTATTTGCTTATGAGTAGAGGCAGGAGTAAAATTCTATATGAAGATGGTTTGAGAAAGGGTTATACAGTGAATGCCTCAGTAAAGGAAATAATAGGCTTAGGATTTTTTTAGATATATTGGCAGGGTGTTTTGCTTAAAAGCAGCAAAACAGCACTGACAAAAGGAGACTTCTACTCACACATTCAGTATAGGGAATTTCTTACTGCAAGTTGTGCATGTCATTCATTAGTGTAAATATTAAACACAATGATGTGAAATATTTGCTGCTGCATTAATCGGGCAAAGAAATAAAAAAAGTTTGAGGATGCGGATAGATTGGTTATTACAGGTGGTTATTACATCCTTTTTCTTTGTAGAAATACCTGGCATTTTCTGCCTTGTATGAAGTGAATCGGGAATGTGTTTGCCACGTCCTGTTTTGCTCCCTGCTAGTGAGGATGTCTCTTGAGAAGAGATCTGCATCTTTAACCTGTATCCCTGCCAAACAAACCCACATATACTACTTGTTGTTTGTCCCACAGTTGCAGACAGTAGTTTACTGCAGTAGTTTTGTGTTCTAGTAGCAGTGCTTTGCTGCACGGCTATCCTGCATCTCTGCACATTTATATTTGGTTTTACTCACCGATTGCTGCATTTTGAAGTAAGCAGCTGATCCAATTTGCCTGAAGACTCTGATGCCCATTTCAGTGGCTTTGTAAACCCATGGGCAGAGAAGCTGCATGTGAGCCTTGGAGGGAAGGGGGAAGGAGAGTGGACAGTGTGGAATACCTTGGTCAGCTAGCCCAAGGTGTGTGGTCGACACTTTAAATTGCAGGTTAGAGGAAATGATGTGGACTCCGCCCTGCATCAGTAAATAAACTGTAGGCTATTCGAGGTGCATGGTCTAATTGCATGGGCTCGTGCCATACCATTTTATCTCAGCTGCTGCAGTTGACCATAAACAGACTTAAACTACCACGGGTAGTGCTGTGCTCGTGCCTTTTTCTGAGCAGAGGTAGGTATAGTGTTCTTTAACCTCTGTAGGTAACTTGTGAGAGACTGGCGCATTGCGGATGGTAAACTACTAAGAATGCAAAATGCCTGTATCCCCAAGAATTGATATAAAACAATGCATTGCCCAAGTAAGAAGGGCCCTTAGGGATATCATCTGTATGATGATGACTGACTTGTGTTCTGCCCTGAAGTTACAAAATATAAGAAAACTTACCTTGTTTGCATGAAGTGAGCTGTAGAGAAGTGGTTTACCAGCTGTGATAGAGATTTTAGTGCAAGGGCTTGGTCAACAACATTTTAACAGAGGAAGGAGCAATTTAACTTCTGTCAGAGAATGGTTGCAGGATTTTGCCTTTGTTACCCTAAGAAAAAAACCCCTGATATTTTAAATGGGTGATGAAATGGCTAAATCATAGTTACAGGCACAACATCTGATAATGAAGGCATGAAGAATTGTTGAAGAGAATACCATTTATATTTGCAGCCTTGTCATTGGGGAAAACTAGTCATTGCTTGGAAAATCTGTGCAGTTTTAGCAGTGCATAAGGAATACTTTTGGGAACCTCTTAGCTTCTTGCAAATGAGAAGCAATTAATTCTTTTCATTCCCCATATTCCTGTGCAAATGATTTGCTTTCCCAGTTGGAAATGGTCAGTATTAAATGCTGCAATGCTGTCTTCACTAACAATCTATTGGAAGTGTTTGCTGAAAGCCTTACCTTGTAGAAAGTTAAATATATTATACATATTTAAGACATTAGGTAAAGTATTATTATTTAAAATATTCAAAAAAATCACGTGTTTCTGTACTAGGGGGATGTAAGTGGAAAATGAGCAGGCAAGAAAGTCTTTCCAAGAAAAAATTATTTTTAAACAGCCTTTAGAAAGTCTTTGGAAACTATTAACGAGATTCTTTCTGATTTAGGCATATTAGATGCCTAAAACTACTTCATAGCTTGCAAAAGAAGCCCCAAACATCTGTTTCAAACAGTCATGCAAACAAGACTTTATTGATTGCTGGTTTTGCATTTGAAACACTAGTGTCTCATGATTTCAGAAGACAGGAAGCTTTGTCTAGTGAGTGACAGTTGAGAGCAAGCAGAAGAGCCCTAAAGCAATATGCTAATATTAATACAAATCAATAGTCAGAGACCCTGGGCTTGCTGGCATGAGAAGCTTCAGGGAGGCTGAAATACTGTTCTATTTTTACTATTGATGTATAGAGGCCTCTTGAATAGCTTTTAGCTACTGATCTTTTGAAAATTTCGTATTATTTCATGCATGTGGCAGTTTTGCTTTGGCCACCAAGTCCACCAAGGCACCAAAATGTGTGCCATGTGCCTCAGAGCGGGTGTTTCTATTTCAGCCGACTGTCTCTAATGAAAAGCATCCTTTTGTTTCACATTTCTGGAAGTGTTAACGCCACTCCTCCTTCAGCGCAGTAAGATCAATCTGTAGGCATTATGTAGACTCTTCCTTTTACTACCTTTTTAACAGTTACTTTTATGTAGCTTAGGTCATCACTTTTTGTGTGTTTGTCTTCAAGGAGATGAAATAAGGAGTTTCTGCAGCCTTTTCTTGCAGGGGTTCAGCTAAAGGCATAGTGGTAGTCTGTGCTCTTTGACAGTGTAGTTATTTGGAAGAAAATGAGGAGATATCAGTAAAAGGCAATGAAAATCTGGGAGTTTGGGAGTTACTGCCTGATGAACTCGGGTGTTCTGTTTGTTCTTTGAATAGTTGGGCACAAGCTGGAAATTCCACAAGACTCGTATAACTTAAGTGAAAGTCGCTATCTCATTTTGTTACTTAAGTAGAGTAATAGAGTGATATTTCTTTGCTTCCTAAGAATACCCTGGAATGCTGGGACTTCAGTGAAGGAACAGTGCATTACAGGACAACCCCTATAGTGAAGTATAGTTTGAGTGGACTTAACTTTATTTAATTCTGACTTTTTTCAAACTATAAGAAACAGCATATGGTGAAAGTTTGGTTTTTTTTTTGCCACAGCTTCAGCACTTAAACTTGACCTCATTTCTTTAGTGAAACAGGAACTTAAGCATTTCTTTCATGTACGAATTTTGCTTTTCTGTTCATGTTATTTGTATCAGGAGTCACTTCTAACTTAGTCAGCAAAGAAAAAATTTGAAACCAATAGTGGAAACTCTCCTTTTGATTCAAAGGCGTAGGATTTGGATTTGGCTGAAGATCATTTTAGCTTTGCTTTACTCATGGCAGTAAGGTGATTTTCAGAAGTGGCCAGAGATTGTGTGCCATAGCCTCTTCTTTGGTTGTATTCACCATTTGCCATGTGCAAAGAAGGTGTCATTTGAGTTTGCTTTTTGTTATGTCACTACAGAAGTTTCGACACACTGGTTGAAGGACTGTAAATTGGACCGAGTGGGTCTGGTGCTTGTCTGTGTAGTACATACTGTACTGGGTGTAGTAAGGAAACTGATGAGATGCTGAGTTAATAAGATATTGGCAATGTTTCATAAGCGTTTTACTTTGTGCTTACTGAAGCCAAGGAAGAAGTGGGGGGAATTTTATTGTATAAATTAGAGTTGATACAAGATGTCAAGTCTTGTTCTTTCTGACACCCTGGAAAAATACATACTAGATGAGAAACAGACAGCAGCCCAGTGTATCTTCTTCCATGCAGTTCCCACTGATCATGCTAAGATTTCATTCAAGTAGCTTGAAATTAGGCTGCATGGAATATTTTTATTCTGTTTTAAGCCAGATCTATGTGCACATTCACAGTGTTGCTGGTGTTGAACATGTACTTGAAAGGTACTTGTCTTCTGTCCTTTGCCCCTTGCCCTCTCCTTCCCTTTTTGGAGCCACAGAAAAAGTTATTTTTTTGGGGCAGTTACAATAGATAGGACCAGTAGCAAACCAGTTTCTTGTAAGCTACAGTGACTTTTAGCCTGGTCTAGCAGACAGAAATTTCCCTGTTCCTTGTTCCCTTCATGGAGGGCAGGATTAAGTTTTGATAGTTTCCTGTTTGTTTTCTTTCGGTTTCCTACGCTTTTATTGCTTAGGGTGTCTGTAGCATTTTAAAGCTTGACTTACAGTTGGATCAGATATTCCTTTGGCTGTTTTGAGTTTATGGAATCTGGGTAAGGTATAATTAATGATCAAGTAAGGGAAATAACCCCAGCTGTTTCAGCTGTTGCTGAAATGAATAGCTGATACTGAACTGTAAGAATGTGAGGGAACTGTGAGAATGCAGATGTACAAAATTATCTCGGCGTCAGAAAAATCAGTAAATGAGGTTGGGAAAGGTGTTAAGATTTTTGAGAGAATAATTTACACCGCAGTTTCTAAGATGGCTGGAATTTGAGGATGAGTAATGGAGAATGACTAATATGTTAAGAATTGAATATGTACTTATAGGAAGCTATAGCAGCAATGAAATCTGAAGATCTGTATTAGCTGTGCATAAATACAATGGGAACCTATACAACTGTGAAAATGCAGGCAGGAAATTGCATTTAGTTTGGACAGTGTCATTAACGTAATGTGTTCATTAGGAAAGAGGGGAGACTTGGAGAATGGAAAGATGATGAAGAGGTTGAATTTTTCCTCTTATGTCCTCTTAGAGGACTCATATTGCTTGGCAGAATGGTGCATTAAGTGCCAAAGTGTACAAATAGATTTAAATGAGACGAATGTATTTCCAACAGCAGAAAAGGTAAACTTTTAAACAGGTGACACTAAGACCTTCATGAAACTGGAGAGTAATCTGCCAAGATAAAAAGATGATAAATATCCCTGTAACTTGGCTTATTTGAAAACAGATGATGGAAGTCTTGGTCAAAAGTGATGTAGGAATAAGTGTCAGACTGATACAGAGCAAGCAAATATGTTCTGAAAAGTCTTGCTTTTGCAGTTGTAGTGTGTATGACAAAAGAATGACTACTGAAATCTGCACTTGATGAATAGCTTAAATAGGTGACTTAGCAGTTTAGCTGTTAAAATAAATCTAAGAATATTAGTCTGTTCTTTTTGCACAATAGCACTTTAGTAATGAAGTCTGGTATTAATAGCTTTTTCATGAACTGCAACAGCTGCATACCTTACCTTCTGACTATTTCAGGTGCCTTCGCTTGCAAGATGGTACCGTTTGTTCAGTCCACTGCTATTGTAACTGAGATTCTTACAATGACCTGCATTGCTGTGGAAAGACACCAGGGAATTGTGCATCCACTAAAAATGAAGTGGCAGTACACCAATAAAAGAGCTTTCACAATGCTTGGTAAGATTTTAGGCATCTCCAGTAATTGTGTGTATAGAGAAATAATCTTCAGTGTAGCTGGTGTAGATAGCATGACAAAACAGAAAGCACTGATACGACCAGTGATTCAGAGGTAGAGTTAATGATAAGTCTGGTAACATATATAAAATAGCTCAAGTACAGTGCCTATATGTGTACTAATTACTAGCCAAAACCCTGACAATAAACAGAATCTGAAGTCGAAGATTTACTTAACCAAGACTCTGATAAACCTTTGGCAGCCTTTTCTTTTTTTTTTTTTTTTTTAAGAAAAGTTCAAAATGTATAAGCCCTGCTAAAGCAATGTCAGAGCTGTAAATGGTCCTGCCATTGCAACACAAAGAGATCATACATAATGCTGCTCATGCAAATTAAGTTGCCTTTATGCTTGACTACCAATAAATGAAGGTAGTTTGAGAGAAAGTAGACTGGTAACAAAAAAGCATGCTGTTATTGATTTGAGTGTTGACTGATGTATGCCTCATATAGCTAACTTTGTCCTTTTTTTAAATTGTCTACTTTGTCTGACTTTTTAAAGATGAAACTGTTAAACTGTTCATACCAAAACTTAATGCTGCTTGTTGTCCAAAGTATTAAAAAATGTATTTGTTTACAGGCATAGTCTGGTTGCTGGCACTTATTGTTGGGTCACCTATGTGGCATGTGCAACGACTTGAGGTATGTTAGGTGAAATGGGAATTTATGTTTTAAACTCGGTCCTTGCTGGAGCTTTTTGTACCTTTAACAATGGAATTGAATAAACCCCTAAGGAATGAGAGTGGGGTAAGAGAAGTGGAGCCTTTGTTCTCTGTGCCAGCATAAGAACGGCTAAGGATTAGGACTTGTATGCACTGGAAGAAGGACTGACTACCAGCAGAGACTAGTCGTATCTACCATCCCCAATTATGTCAAAGAGCAGTAATTACATCTGTGACTTCCACTGGCTTCATTTTGATTTATAGGTGCACTGGCCAACAGCAGTGTAGGGCTTAGATTACTGTTTCAGGATGACACAGTATTCTCAGAGATTTGAAAGAACTGTGCCTAGTTTAAAATGTAATTTTCTGCCCATTATAGTTTAAGGAGTCACCATACACTTTTGGAGGAAAAAAAAGAAAAAGGCTTGTCAGAATCTGCTGCTTTTGAGTCTGAATGTTAACAAATCTTTTTTTTTTTAAAGTGACTTATATGTGAGGTTTCTATACGCCCATCTGTACTTGCGAAATGCGTAGCCAAGGTCTCCTTTGAAAATCCTTGTTTAAAAAAAAAAAAGCTTTGAGGAGGAGTGCAAATCAGAGCATCTCCTGGCCTCTCTTTGTCAGCTTGGATGAACCCAACACTTGATGTGGAAAAGTGCTTGGAAGAATTTTGTCAGTTCGGAGAGTCTGTTGAATTTTGGTAGTTGTATTAAGAGCAAGGAATGTTTGAATGTGCTTGGTTTTTACGCTTGGGGTAAGCACTGTAGTGACTCATCTCCTTTACACTTGTTACAGGTTAAATATGACTTTCTGTATGAAAAAGCGTATGTTTGTTGCTTGGAAGAATGGACCAGTCCGATTTATCAGAAGATATATACAACCTTTATTCTTGTTATACTCTTCCTTCTTCCACTGATGTTGATGCTTTGTTTGTACACTAAAATTGGCTATGAACTCTGGATTAAGAAACGAGTGGGAGATGCTTCAGTTCTTCAAACCATTCATGGAAGTGAAATGTCTAAAATATCAAGGTTTGTACAGTAAAATACAGTTGGAACTTTGACTTCTAGAAAGCTTTTTTTTTTTTCCCCCAACAGTTCTTGAAAACCAGTGCAAAAAAAATAAAATCTATCTTTCCTTGTCTGTTGTGAAGTCTACAAGCATAGACCAGATTTTTAAAGCTAGCTAGTTATTTAACACTTAGATACACAATTTAAGGGAACTTAGATTGTTTTCTTCAAAGTATAGTGTAGCCACACCTTGGAAGTCAAACCCTTTCAATAAATCTCATATTATACATTGTGAAATGATGTAGGCCATGAGTTAGACGATGACGTGGGAAAATGCCACTCCATTATTTCTGTATGTTCTATGGAAAGTTCTTTATATAACTCTGTGACTGTGAACACTGCTTTATGATCCTGTTATAAGTTAAACTGGCATATGGGAAAAATCAGAATTCATTTAAAAACTACTTTGGTACAGTTTAACTTGATATAGCTTCCAAAGAGTTTTGAGTGTTCTCAGATGTGTTTGTATGAGACTATCCAGATGGTAATGCTCTATCTGAAAATTATGAAAATCAATAATTATCAACTTTGCTATTTAGCACTAAATATGGGCTGCCCTTAATATTGCCTCATGTTTTTTTCCTTTCATTTGGCAAATCGATCTGTTGCCTGATGTGCTAGAAACCTCTAACAGTTCTGCTCACTGAGGAGAGTATCACCTTAAGTATTGACTGTAAGGAGAATACTGACAAGCAGCTTAAAGATAAATGATTCCTCAGATATTTGTCTAACAAAGTGCCTAAGGAAGCAGAACCCTGTAAGTCAAAACTGAAAGAGGGTGCAATCTCACAGGAGTTAAGGCAACATGTAATCTTTGGGCTGCTCCTCAGTTTATTTTCACACAGTGGGGATAAGATCCTGTAACTGGTACCAGTGAAGTGCTGCTTCTTTAGCTCAAGTGAGAGATCTATCTTGGGATCTATAAATGTAATTGTTGAATTAAATATCAATTTGGGGATGACGATAAATTCGTGTGTACCTTGAGTTTGTGAGATATTGCAGTGGAGGCAGGGAGTGTGTTTCTTGCTCTTATTCTAGCACTTCACCTACCAGCAAAGGTTGAATGTTGCAGGTGTAGTTTCACTTACTCTCTGTCAAATTCTCTGTTTAATCAGGTGCTGCAGGTATGGTCAGTGCTCCCACATCTAGGAAGGGGCTCTTGTTTTTTTAACTGTTAATGGAATTTCATTTGGTTCCCCCTCATCTCTTGCTATTGGAATTGCATCTGCTTGAACAGAGTGAAAATGTCTTGCAAGATACGCTATGTCATTTCTTGCTCCAGTTGCAAAGTGCATTGCTTTCCCAAAAGAGAGAAGTAAAAGGTGTTAATAGATGTACTAGATTTATATGATGCTGCATTGTTTTGTTTCAAAGGGAATCGTGTAATTCTGAGCATTCTTCCAGGGTTCTATTTGCATCTGCAACAATCAGAACACATTTACAGATACAACTTGAAGAGACACATCTACCAGTCAGTTCTTAGTGATTCAGTATGGAATGTCTTGATGCAATTTCAGGAAGAAGAAGCGAGCAATTGTTATGATGGTGACAGTGGTGTTTCTCTTTGCAGTCTGTTGGGCCCCTTTCCATGTGATTCACATGATGATAGAATACAGTGAGTATCTGCCATGTGTCATACAATAAAGCTTTTCTTAGGTTTTTTTTTTGATAATGGAACTGCAGGTTGTGACATGCTAGTGCTGCTGCAACATTCAGCTGTAGAATACCTTCTGCTAGAAAAGGTTAATGTTGTGCTTATCAATCCTGGATCACTGTCTTGTAACAGAGATACATAGCCAACAACAGACGAATTACTGTGAAGTCTATGAGTGATAGATCTGCAGTGCTCATGGAAAATAAGTATATTTCAAAAAACCTATTATCGTAGAATCATTTAGGTTGGAAAGGACCTTTAATGTAGTATTTGGGAGATAGCTTATATCTGAGATAAACTCGTGTGTCAGCCACATCTCTTCTTCCCTGCTGTGTGAATTGAGGGAAAAAAAAAAAAAAAAGATAGTCATTGTGTCTTGCTGTAAACCCTACTGAACTTTGTTGCAGGGTGGGTGGGAGGGAACCGAAACTCTGTCAGCTCTTTTAGAATGTAAGCTCTTTAGAAAGGAGATTGTCATTGCTTCTGAATTTGTACAGCACATAATCCAGTCCTGAAAAGGAGGTTTGCTAGGCCTTACAAGACTCAAGAAAAAGCAAGGCTTGACTGTTAGGTTGGTGAGCATCTCGCTGTGGGTTCTTTTTCTTTCCATGTCTGTAATGCTACCCTCATTTGCTGAAAGGTCAAAAGTACCTGGCTGGAAGGTAAAAGTTATTTCCAAGTATAAAACCTCTTGGACAATTAACTTTGTAATTCAACTTTAATTTTAATTTAATGTGTGAAGACTTCTATTTGCGTCCACTTAAGTTGTCATACTGCTTTGAGTTAAACTGTTATGAAATACTTATCCCTTCACTTGCCCCGGTTTTAACCAGGTAGGCATATTGGAAATATACAAATACTGGACATCATAGTGATAATACCCAGTGAATCCACTTGAACTTTTTCAGTGGTCTCAACTGGATACTAGCTTGGAAATGCCTTCAAAGCTTGTTATCTTTGGTTTTTGTTATTTGCCCTGTTCTCTCCCATCTCCTGCATGGGTACTGGGATAGCATGTGGGACTATGCAGCAGGCCCTGTGTAGGAAGAAGAGGAAGTTTTCAGTAGCTGTTGTACTCTACTTGCCAAAGGCAGCAGCTGTTTCTTTGTCTTCTGTCACAAATGAGGTTGTAGCAGATAAATTACTAGTTCTGCAACCAGTCAGCTGAACCAAATGATATTTATGCCTGGGCAGAATCAGAAGTGCAGAAACTGTGACTATTAAAATTGTCTGGATTGTCCCATGTTAAGGTTGCCATAACACTCCATGAACTTTTTGCTCTCTTTTCTTTGCTAATTTCAGGAATTATTTCAGGTGCTGCAGGGCCTTTATTTTACTTGCCGTATAAACCTTGGTAGTATTTATCCAGAGTATGGTCACTGAATTCCTTGAATTCGAATACTCGGAGTCCTCTGTGATCTCAACGATTAAAAAGTGAGAGATGGGACCAAGAAGATGCATTTTTACCTCCATGAGCTGATCTGTGTCAGCACAGAGGAAGAAGCCGTATGTGGTCAGTGACAAGACAGGGATTGGTGTTAAAGTACTTACACATTTGATATGGATGTAAAACCCAGAGCCAGAAGAACAACTTGAATAAACAAGGCCTATACTTAGCAGACTGGAAGCTTTCTGTTGCTTGGCCATTGGGCAAGTTTTTTTGTCTCCTAATTTGCCTCTTTTAAACGACTCTGTCTTTATTTACACATACACAAAGCAGGGCTATGTGGTAGATCTTAATATTAGCAATAGGGTTTCATCGGCAAGGAAAGATCAAGAACCTCCAGCAAGATCTTTTGTTGATTTTAAATAAAAGCTTCTGATGCTAGACTGGATATAAAAAGGCGAAGTAGTAGGCACTTATGCCATTCTGTGCTTACAGCATATTTCCCTTTTCTTTTCTAGGTAATCTTGAAAAGGAGTATGATGATGTGACAATCAAAATGATCTTTGCAATTGTCCAGATTATAGGATTCTTCAATTCTATTTGCAACCCTATTGTGTATGCTTTCATGAATGAAAACTTCAAGAAAAATTTTTTGTCTGCCATCTGCTTCTGCATTGTCAAAGAAAATGCATCACCAAGTGGGCAACTTGGGAATTCAGGGATTACTATGAGGCGGCAAAAGGCAAGTGTTTCTCTAAGAGATCCCGTTGACTCGGACGAAGCCAGGAGGGAGGCATTCAGCGATGGCAACATTGAAGTCAAGTTCTGCGATCAGCCAGCGTCAAAAAGGAATTTGAAACGGCACCTTTCCTTATTCAGCTCTGAGCTTACTGTGCATTCGACATTAGGAAATGGACAATAGCATCACAAAGGTTTTGAGAATGGAAAAAGCATTCTATTTATATGATAACTTTGAATAAGCCATTTAAAATAGTTTTCTACTTTGCATGCTGAAATAAAGGGGAAAAATATTTTGTGGATTATGATAATGTTGGGATAATGGTTGAGAAAATGTAATATATTTTATAAGGACGAGGAGTAAAACTTTGGAAAACAATATTACTGTATGATTTCCAGGAAAAAAAAAACCCAAACATTTCTTTTCCTAAGCTAATTTAGGGCTTGTTTGCCCTCTGCTTTAGGTAAACCAAACAACTATTGCTTGCTCTGTTTATTCTGTGTCTGGATGCTGGCACACTGCTGGACCATACACAACTGAATGCCAGAAGACAGGAACTATGGAGAGACTGCACACTGTTTTTGGACAAGTTGGAAATATGACATGGGTCTAACATTGTAAGATCTGCTCTCTGCAGCTCTGAGGACAGAGGAGCTTCAGATCTGAGTTCAGGAAAAATGCAGACTGAGATACAATTCTATTTTGGAAAAAAAGTATGTGAAGGAGCCAGCCAGAATTTGACTCTGAAGAGGTTAAGATTTAAGCATTGCATGCATGTTCAGATTTTGTTATCAGGAAGCATATTAGAAATTAACAATGCATGCATAATTAAAGTGCTATTTTCACAGGTTAATTCTTGGGTAAAAATTTAAATGCCACTGTACTGCCCTATAAACTGCATTGCTCTGCTGAAACATGGAGAAGTTGAACAAGTGCTGTACAAGGGTGTGCAGATGCTGGAGGTGTGGTCTGTAGAGTAAACACTGAATTTAACTTACAGTCATGCTTGGATACGTGACTTACGGATTGAAAGTGTGGTGTTGCCATTTTCTGGAGGGATATAAGGGCCAGATCCAGGGCCTGTTGGGACTCTACAGCAGACCTTACATTAAATATCGTGGTCTTTTGACCAGACACTTCTCTGAAGACCTGCACAATTTTTTCTGTCTCTCCCATCATCTTCAAAGTGGATTAATTACTAAGAACAGGGCCAGTGTTCTGTTATTTTTAGGCTTCACAGTAAATTACGAGGTTAAAATCCATGTAAATTCTAAACATTTTTACTCTCAGTGGATTGAGCTGAAAAATTGTAAAAGAATGCTTTCAGCTGTGGGACTGGGGGAAAAGTGTGATCTAGAATGGTACACTGTGATCTGATCCCATAAATGAGGCTTTGAAATACATAGTTTGCAACTCCAGCTGAGGTTAGAATGGACCCTTTAATAGCCTGTGAAATGAATGCATTTATTTTAAGCTTTTTATTTATTTGCACTGCTAATTTCAATGACAGATTTTAACAAGTATTTAACAAAAACTTCCAAATATTTTATATTTTTGTTTTGTCTTATCTGTTTCTTCTGTTGTCTCCTAAAATGTTATGTCAATGAGTAACTGTTATAGTATTGTATTAATTTTTTAATTAAAATTCCATTTTGGCGTTGCTGCTGTTTTGCACTGGGAGCATCTGCTATAAATGTCATTCTTTAGTCTCTCTTTGTTTAAAGATTCATATAAGCTTATACGTGCTTTTTTTAGTGATTAAATTCCAGTCCTGTTACAGGTGCCAGCTGTTACTGTAATCCTGAGAGATGTGATTTAAAGGCCTTTACAGAATAAGGTGAGAGAGGGGGAAAAAAATTCCCATCTCTTGGTAGGAGAGAGGTGGTAAATGCTTCAGCACAGATATATGTGGCTATAGTTAGATTAAATGTAAACCAAACTACTAAAGACAGTTTTTATACTGTCCTTAATAGTAACTGTTTTATTTGTGCATTTTTGACACAAGTTTTCTCAGAGCCAGATAATCTTGTGAGAAGTCCTAGCTGCAGGGAACAGAAAATGCTTTATTGACTTAAATAGAACCAGGATTTTGCCCATGTGTTTTTTTTAATCTGTCAGAGCTTCAGCTTTGATTTAACTAACAAAATGCATTGTTCTATTGAATCGGGTCAATTGTCAGTCTAGGCTAGCAGCCTGTCATTTGCAATGGCTCATATCATGTGTTTCTGGGTGTGTGGCTGTAACAGAGTACTTCAAACCACTGAAAGCAAGCACTGCTGTGGAAAGAACAGCCCTGCTGTCCTCCCAGCTTTCTTGCTTATTCCTGTCTTATATTAACAGAATTGCATGATGAATCTGATCAGAAAAAATTCTGGCTAATGATTTTACCAGAGAACATAAAAGATAACCATGCTCATGAACTGAGAATATTAAAACTGTTGTGTTCGTTGAGGAAAAATGCTTCCTCAAAAAAATTTTTCTGATCTCTTAGTTGCAAATAATTTATAATTTCTTTGACTTTGATCAAATTAAAGAGAAACTTATTTTATTCTCAGCTATAAGGGGCTAAGCCTTAAAGTTACAATGAGATGGTGCGAGAAACTGGCATGTGAATGAAAGCAGGAGCCTGAAAGGACACATTCAACTGAACAGAGGCTCTGGAAATTTGAATGGACCAGGAAAAAGAGGCAGATGTGTGGTCTCGCTCAACTGAAATCAGAGAGTGTAAGCAAAGAAAACAGTGAGTAGAAGGAGGTGAACCCTCTCAGTTAACTGGTTGTAACAGTGCATCTGCTACGAAATTCCCATTCTTTGGGAGGGGGGAAAAAAAGAAAGATAATATTAAATGTGATTTCTTCCTGGCAAGATTCTTTTATTGTTGGGGGGGGGATTAGTTTCAGAGGACATCAGATGGATTCGTTTGTCACTTTAGAAATAGGTACTGGGCTGTAACAGTTCGTGATGAATAGGCAGGGAACTATGCTTTTATTGAGGAGACTCGCTGTTGTGGGCTAACACAATGCTCTGCAGGCATTAAATAGTCTGAAGATGATGAACAACTAAACAGAGAACTTGCAGTCCCCCTGTAGCATTGACAATGTTTTCATAAGACATTTGTGGTATTGAGTGAGGGGGGCACTTAGGTGCAGACCAGAAGATGTCCATTTGAAGTTTCATGGTTTCATTCTGTTTTCATGTAGGCTTTGATTGTTCCCTAAGCAAGGATAACAGAGTAGCAGAGAGGATGGTGTGCCTCAACCTGGCAGTGTGTGCTTAGAACATCCTCAGCCAAGTTCTCAATAAAAACCAAGCTCCAAAGATGATCAGTTAGCTGTTTAAGACCTTGGGTTATGGTTAGCGTTCTGAGGAGTACTGCATGGTCTTTGCAAAATGAGTTTATGTAAAAATTGTTTGTAGGTAAACTGTAAATCTGCAAGCTGCTGGTTCTCAGTCCGGAAGAAAAAACCTGTCTCTTGCTGAAGCTAGTTTGCTCTGGTAGAATACCCATGAGAAATGATGTGCTTGGAAGGAATGGTAGTGGTGGTAAGGATTTAGAAGGGAGCATGGCCTAAATGTTGTAGGGAAAGGTGGACAAATGCTTGAAGGCTGACAACATGAGCAAAGCAGAGATGGGCTGTTGAAAAGCACACATAAGTAGGTGTAAACCCTTGTCCAGGGTTCAGCTGTTGAAGGCTCGGTTATGAAGCAGAGATGCAAGTCCTTTGCTTAGCTTTGCTGAAAAAGTTGTTGAGCTGAGAGTGTGTGTCTTAAAGCCATGTAATAAAACAGTTACTTTTTTTTTTGTTTTTTTCTAAGATAGTAATGGCAACTCAGGGAGATGAGAAGTTCAAATTGAGGCATGAGAGGAAAGATTTTTTGGAAAGTTAGAAGACAGCAATTAAAAAATATTGAATATCAGCCTGTTCCAAGGAATAATGGGAGGCAGCTGTGCTCCACGTGTCTCATGATTGCCAAGCCGGCGGAGACATGTGGTGTGCTTACATGAAGGGTGTAAGTATATAAATTCTCTGTTTAGCAATGTGTTAGTCCTGTCTATATGCTGATTACATGATTAATATGTAATGGTTGTATATGCTGTTTGCAGAGTCTGAGTATGGTAGAAGCTATTAAAACAAGTGACCCAGTAGAGGGGAAGGGACACCTCAGAGATGAGAGAAATATGCAATAGTGTTGAAGATGAGGACTAGACTATTATTGCCCATTAAAAAAAAAAAGGAGTAAGTAGATGAAAGGATTTAGTAGAGCTGGTGACTTAAAGAGATGGGATAGGAAGATGATAATGGCAAGCTATATTTTTATATAGATAGGGATGATATGAGTGTTACAAAAGTTGGGAAAGTTCAGAAACTATTTAGAGAGCAGCTTTGGGAACAGGACAGCACCTAAATTCACAGGGAAAAAGGCTGGGAAGAGTGAAAGCTGCCCTTTTGGTGGTCCTCTGAGTGGAAGCGGTGGAATGGAGCAGGAGGCCTGCCAGGATGAGGAGTAGGCAGAGCACTGGGAGCACAGTCCAGTTGTGTCAAACTTAGTGGTGAGGAGAAAGTTCTCCTGAAACAGCAGAAAGAGGATGATTAGAATAATTTCTCCCTGCATCCTGGTTAGCAGATTACATCTCATGTTTGTTATAAGGTTTTCAAAGCAGGTTCTCCTTTATGTTGTAGATTAATTCTGATTACCAGCAGCGTTCTAAAGCTTCTATCTTTCTGAGAAACAGGGATGTAATGCAGAAACACAACAGGGGGTTAGATTGTATATATTCCTTCAGCAACATTCACATAACAATTTCTTTTATTTCTGTCTATACTGAAAGTCCTGCTTTACACCCCAAAACTGGCTTCCAGCAGTCTTGCTGGAAATTGAAGCCATCATTAGCTTCCTTTGTTGAAGCTCCAGTGAAGTTGATGGCTTATGAAGTTATTTTAAAATATCTGGGGATTTGAGATGAGAAAGAATCCATGCTATTAATATTTAGTTAATAATTTATTGCAAGTGGCTTTAGTTCCTCAAAACTGTCAAGATGTGAAGTTCTGCTCAAATGTTATGCAGATTTTCTCTGATCCTGCAATAGATTCTGATTTCAATTATTATCTCCAATGCTGCTATTAGGATGTGATACTATCTTGACTAGCTTCTGATTACTGCTGTTTGCATGGGTATTGTTTCTTGTTCTGGGATTTCTGGGTTTTGCTCTGTCTTGCCAAAAGTGGCAATTTTTGTCTTACTGACTTGTCTGTAGGCAGCTGCAGTGATTAGAGGTGCCTCATCCAGATTTCATTTTATAGAGGCATGAATATGTGTGTTTTAAAAAAAGATGCTTAAAAATTTATGATGCTTGCATTTAAAAACACTGGAGTAAATTAGTTTTAAGACACTCCTTGACCTAATGCAACTGTAGGTGAAGCTTGGTACATTTCCTCAGATTGAGCAGAACTAATGGTGAAATAGGTGCTTACCTTGGATTCAGCAGCTGATCTGTAACCCTGTAATAGGAACATCTGGAGGAATAAATTAAGAGTGTAGTAGTCTGTTCTCCTCTAGAGTCACATACTGTTTTATTATGAGAGTTTAACCCCCCCAAACTTCTCGGCCTCATCAGTAAAACAAAACATGGTCAATTGAAAGTAAAACCTGGTTCCTTTCATTCCTAGAAGTAAAGACTTAACAGTCCTGCAAGTCAAGCTGAGATACCATCTGTTTTGCTGCAAAAGTGCTGTTGTACAAGCCAGGATTGTTTTTGAGAAGGTTTAAGGATATTTGCATGTAACATATACATTCATAAAAGGCTTCTAGAAATTTAGTAGAGATAGAAACAAACTTCTAGAAATTGTGTCTGTGCCCTGTAGGGTGCTTAAAGCTCAAACCAGGGCTTGAAAGATGTCTGCTGCCTGACAGATGTTACTTGAATTTTGTTGACAGATCAGCGTCCTGTGGAATACAAAGCTTTCTATGAAAAACACTTATTTCCTTACATTTTCCATTTTTTTTTTTTCCTCAAAGCAGAAACTTCTGCTTATTTCTCATTATTTGGAAAAATAATCTGAAAACCTTTAAATTCCATGTTAGCACAGTGTCAGTCCATCCATTTCTTCTATTGCTAACAGAAGATACCTTGTCTCACAGAGCATAGCCAGATTTAATTTTTACAGATGTCCTTTTATTAAGCACCTAGATAGAAACATGTAATTAAGATCAACTGCTGGAGACTAAGTCTGTCTTGATTTCAAAAATCTTGTTCACATTCAGAAAGCCTTAATTTTTTTCTTATACACACCGACCATGACTTTTCCCTTGTCATCCAAAATAAATCCCTGCAGCTACATATCATACTGGCCTATAACCTTTCTGGTCCCACTGCACAGTGGTTTTACCATGTTTTCTTTGATTTTTTTTGTTTGCTTGTTTGGTATAATCCAAATTAGCCTCCTAGAAATTTACTTTGATACCTAGTTCTGTTAATGACTTTTTTTTTTTTTTTTTTTTACGTCTATAAATCTAGCTGTTTGTACTATCACTGTTCAAGCAGTTCTTGTGGGTGTGATGGTTTTTTCCCAGTTGTTACTAGGAAATTATCCCATGACTTTGAAAATATATAGGAATTTTTTTCTGTTGTCAATTTATGTATATTTCTCTTTGTACGATAGTAACAGTGAAAAATAAATACAAAATTAGCATGAAGCAATCATATTTAAAATACTGAATCACCATTTTCTGATACAATCTTATATGGTGCCTGTAAGAGGTTTGCTTGGGAATATATGTAAGCAGTGTAGCTCTCTGGGTTCAGTTGCTGTTTGTGGAATACGGTCAGTTTGTGAAAGGGACTCTATCCTAAAATGACATAATATTTTGCTTACATTA
The DNA here is from genome assembly GCF_013368605.1 of Nyctibius grandis. Classification (NCBI taxonomy): domain Eukaryota; kingdom Metazoa; phylum Chordata; class Aves; order Nyctibiiformes; family Nyctibiidae; genus Nyctibius; species Nyctibius grandis. The sequence goes on from NC_090663.1 coordinate 81,160,354, forward strand.
AAAGACTTTTTTAGATCAGCACTCCTTTCTTACGGGAAACTTCCTTTTTTTTTATTTTCTGGTTGAAATCTATAGCTTTCTGGTTTCTGTTTGCTCTTTCCAATGGCAGCACTCATTTTTTCTAAATTAATCACACCAAGGTTTCTTGGGAGTCGCTCTCATCAGGTAAGTTTACTGTTCCCTTGCTTGTGGTTCTTCTCTCCTCTAATCTTTTCCAAACATGCATGATAAAATTGTATGCAACGTTTCAGCTGAGGCTTTAACAGTGCCTCATGGAATAGATATTAGTCTTTCCTGACAGCTATATCTTTGTTTGCTCTGTTTGCCAGAATACACGTGCCTTTGGATTCTTAACTTTCTCCTTGTGCAGAATTCACAATGTGAGTATAAATGTGTACTGTAAATGAAGCTCTTTATATTATGAATATTGAAGGTATTTTTTATTTTGCTTATACCTCCAAGAACTTACTGTTTTAAATCCTTGCTGCAGTGATTATCATAAGTGTTTGCTTCAGAGGTCAAGTTTGACACGAGTGAGAAAGGGGCCTGAAGGTTTCTTAAATTTTTACAGAAAGACCATTTGCAAACTTACGCCTCTGCTTACTAATACCCAGACAACGAAGCTCCTGCTGGCAAACAGTCGGGACCAAAATTCCTGCTGATTTAAGAGCAAGATATAGAGTTTATGAATAACAAACTCCAGCATAAAACAAACCTGAATGACTGCAGCAGAGTCTGAAGTAAAGCATTCGACAGAGTTGCTATGAAAGGCTAGCAGTATGAATACTGGGAAGGTTATTGGTCAGGGTGGAGCTTATATGTTTTTTGCTGTGGGGCAGACTTGATTTCAAGATAGATGGAGGAGGGGGTGTAACTGTGGTAAGATTAAGTGTCCTAATGAATATATACTGAGTTGGGATCTAGAGGGAGGCAGTCTCTTTGCATGGGAAGCGTGTACCCATAATGAAATGTCTGAGTAGATAACATAGAATTGGGTAATAAATTAAAAAACAAAACAAGAACAAAATAAACTCTGCTGTACTGTGAAAGATCTGTTCTACAAATCAGCTTTTACAAGCTTATGAATTGCCTAGTCTCCATTTTAGATGTCTTTCTGTAGTGTCCAGATTCTGCTGTGAAGGGTGAGAAAGCTGCTAACTGGACTGTGTTTGATTCACTCAGTGAAGAGGCTGAATTACAGTTCTCAATTTGTATGAGGGCTACTTTCTGTACTCTGCTTTTTGATAATCCAGTGGCATCCCTGGGAACCTTGTGCTTTCATAGTCACTGAACTCTGCAGTTGTCTGTTGCTTAAGGTCATTCTTTCCTAACAATCAACTTTGTTTAGTGGGAAGTCGAGATCTGACTTCTGCCTTTGCCTTGCTCCTTTTCTTTTTTCTTGCCTCATTAGTTTGTTTTACTTTTTCACTTAGTCTCTGTCCTTTTGCTTTCCCCCCCTATTGTTTTCCCTGAAGCAATTCCTTGAGTTCCCTGTGACCCCCTTATCTCTCTTATACAGATTAGAATAACCAGGTAATGAATTTTGATGAAGTGAAACAGTCCCGTGTTGTAGAATTTGTATTCCATCAAGGCTGACTATCAGACGTAGGAACTGCATTTCCAGTCCTTACTTTGGGCTGTCTGCACCCTTGGGAAGACCTTGCCCACTGTACTGGTTACATTTGGCTTACATATGTTAAGAAAACTTGCAATTATTGAGACATCTGCACTTATTCAACAAAAGGTTTGCAAGTATTCGGGGAGCTGGAGATCCATTAAGAGCAGAGCATGCAGCTGTCAGGCAGACACTTGGCATCAGGCCTGGGTGCAGCTGTAATGACAGTGAAGGTGGTGAGATGGGGCAGTGTGGAGAGATGTGCAGCGATGCATGGTGTGGGCTGAGCCAGGCAAAACTGGTAGAGTTGTTAAGGCCCCTGTGGTAAAATAGATCAGCTCAACTTGACATTGTTGGCATAAACAAGAGATGTTTTCTGCCTTTCCATCTGGCCCAGTGAGTAAGTGAAGAAAATGTAACTTATATCAGCTCAAGCTTCTAGGTGCTTATTAATGCTGTCTTCCTGGTAGCTGGCGTGTAGTATATATTGTTATTTCTGAATTTGACTTTATACATTTCTATTGACATTCTATTTCTAGTGCTGCTTATTGACATATTTCTATTTATACATTCTATTTCTAGTGCTGCTTATTGACATATTTCTATCTATACATTCTATTTCTTTGACTTTACATATTTCTAATCTTAGGAAGTAAGGCTTCTCAATGATGTGCCAGCTGCACTGAGAGAGTTGATTTTTCTTGCTTCAAATAACAAGTGTGGATGTCCGTCTTGATCATACAGATGACAGCTGAACTATGGCTTATAAAAAGGTCCAGTAACTTTCTTCTGGGAGTCTGTAAAATATGCTCTGTTTAGTGTCGTGTGTGTGTGTGACAACTGAAATGTAATGTTCTTCTTCTTGCGTCTAACATATGGTTTCCGTAGACACATCTGTTAAGCATCCGACTTAGCTGTTACTGGATTTGGTCCATAGCTGAAGAGCCTTAAAGACCATGCAATCTGAGAACAAATAGCTAGAAAATATATAGCATCTCCATGGGTAAAGTATAAAAATATATCCTACTAAATATCATATTAAAGCTGCGTCCCCAGTCAGACTTGAATTTTGAAGAGCAGGTTTGTGGCAAAAGCGTCTGAAAAGGCTCTTTGCCTGCTGCAGCTCCGCAGGGTTGTGTTGTGGCCTGGCTCAGGCTGTAGATGGCACCGTTGCTGCATGAGAAAAGCCGTCTTGGGCTTGCTCTTCCAGTGACCTTTACAGGCTTTTGAAAGCATGTACTTGATGATTAGGATTTGGTAAAGGTTTGACAGAGCTCCCCTCTCCCTGGAATTAGTACTAGGAAGAAACGTGGAGAGAGGTGTTGGATTTTCTTTATTTTTCCTTTTGTGCGATGGTGCTTTGAAACACATTGGTTACACAGTTCTTTTTCTCCAACAGTGCTAATAAAGATTGGGTTTCTCATTTCAGTTTCCAGTGAGAGCTGCATATGACAAGGAATTTCTTAAAGGATTTCCTCATTTTCATCTTTGGGGTTCCTGTGATATTTTCTGTGATTCTGCTAACAAGGCTAATACAGCCATGATGTGTTTCGAAGGATACTGAAGTTGAAAGCCTACACTTTTCTGATCTTTGTCAGCTCAAACATCTGAATCCACTCTTGGAACTTTAAAATGATGTTTCTCCCTGCAGAAAGAGGATGTCACTGGCAGGAAAGGGAATGGGTTTGCTCTGATACGAGGGAGGGTGCAGTATGAGGTCCTTTGGGCTTAGCCATGACCTGGAACAGTGAGAGGACAAAAACCTGAGCTAAGGAGTTAGAGCTGATGAGTGATCAAGGATCAACAGTATAAACAATCCAATAGAAGTTAGTTTTATTGGGTTTTTTTGAGTCTTACCTGAGGTTTCTTAAATTTTCCTTTCTGAGAAGAACATCTGAAAGTCATTCTGTTTGCTTTGGAAAACTTCTGTTTTCCAAAACAAAGAAATACCACACTTAGGTCTATCTGTCTTGTTTTCAAAACTGAGCACTTGAAACATAAATTAGTGAGTGGATCTACAAAAAAATAGAGATCAAGGCTCTCTGAAATCCTTCAGACAACTCGTTTCCAGACTCCCTGGAGTGTACTAAAAGGCTCATAGCTGTAGACATCCTGCTTCCCAAATCTGGTGATATAGTGGGGGGAAGCCAAAGGGGAAATGGAAGGGGGTGGGAAATAAAGAGTTATTTATTAGCAATCAGGAGAAATCTTAGTTCTGAAATGGTGAACTTACAAATGTAAAGGGTCTCAGAAAGTGATCTGTTTTTATTACAGTCTCCACAGATACTCATTAAAACATGTTATGCACAAAAAAAGCCTCTAAAATCTCAAAGGGAGTGGGGGAACATTGCTATTAAAGTTAAAAAAGCAAAAAATGCCCTTGTGGAGGGAAACAAATCTAGCAGCTTGTCAAGATCAGCTGTAAAATACAAGTCTTGCCATAGTGATGTAAGTTAAAGCTCCACAAATACTACGGAAACTGAATGAATTATTATTTGAACCTGTTAAGAGTGTAAACGATGGATAAGAATGCTGGCTGTCCAAGGTACCACAAACCATGAGAAAAAGTGGGAAGTCTTTGTCATAATCTGCACCATGCTCATGAAACGATAAAGTTCTTCAAAGAGTTGTTGATGTATGCTTATGAAGTCTGAAGTGGAATAAAACCACTTTACTGATGAGGGGAGAGGAGCACAGAAGGACATAGCCACAAAAGTGGTTTGTTTTGTTTGTTTGCAAAGTAACCTGAAGAGGCAAAGGAACTTGCTGAGTTTACAGTAATCAGCTGTTTTGGATGGAAATAGTTGATAAGGACACGAAAAACAAGGCAAACACTTTTTTTTTTTTGAAGGAACATATTAAGGAAGTGTTACTTTTCATAGCATGTGGTATTTTCCTCTCCGAAGTAAACTTTATACAGTTTTGAGATTAAAGAGCAAAATATCAAGAAAGCCATTAATTAATGCATCAGCTATGAAGAGGATCCAAAACACAGCCAGCAGTAAAGGAAGCTTTAGTCCTACTAGTTTTTCTTGGTACAAATTTGGGTCAGATGTTCTTGGAAAGCAATGATATTTCAGTTTGTCACAGTTGCTAGTTCCAGCCAATGGTTATGGGCACTGCCATTTTGCTTCCACTGCTTTTGCAGTAGCCATCTTACTGCCTGTTTTTTGATACATTTTAGAGGTCACAAATACTCCTGGAGCTTTCGTTCCTAGAAGCTGTGTTGGTAGCTGGTTTGTTTATTTCTGACAGATGACCCTGAGCTATGGAGAAACTACCTCTGCATAGAATACATGAAGCATTATGCTAAATAGTCTTATTTTTACTTATCCATGCAGAATAACTTTTTAGTAGACTTAAGCCTGTATCATGAATCTGCAGCCCTAATTCTTATTTTAGGTGTGCAATTTAGTGCAGTTTTGCAATGACAAAATGGTCAAAAACCTGCTATGTGGTTTCATTCTTGTTTAAGAGTCTCTTTATCCAGGCTGGATTGTGTAGTGAGGACAAGGTTCATTAGCAGTTACATTGCCTGCTATTGCTTTGCAAAGATTTGATGGATTGTGTTGTCCTTCCTGCTTCTCATGAAGAAGGGGATTCGATCATTTAATGAACTCCAGCAAAGAAATAAGGGACAGTCCCTAAAAACTAAACATTAACAACTTAGGTCAGTCCTATGGATCACAGCATGGGCATGTAGGACTTGGCTTCTTGCATCGTGTGGGGCATTCTTTGGAAGCTGACATGTAGCACAGGGGTGGGGTGAGTTGTCTGATTTCTGCAGCAATTAACTACAGTGCACTGGCTGCTAGGCAATAAGCAATGTAAGTCATTACACCTGGTGTACTTGAGTCTTTTTGGAGCAGGTGAGTGCTAGGTCAGTGATATGCCTCTGTGCTGTTGATCTGTGAGTAAATATGTCCTCTACTAAGGCTGTAACTCATACTGATTTTTCAGAGAACAGGAAAAATTAGGCACTGAAATGTAATTTCTACTTGAGAGCTCTGTGTCAAAGATGGTTTTCAAATGTTAGTTAACCATTATCTCAAGTGAGATGTGTTTTGTGTTTTTTTTTCAAGAAAGGGAAATATGGGGGGTGGTAGAAAGGGGGGAGTGATTGATTTTTTTCATCCAACACAGTAGTGTCGAACTCATACTGCGTTCATACAGTGTTCAATAGAAAGGGCCTTAAGCGATAACTGTAAACAAGGATACTAGCACGCCATCGTATCTGATTATAACAGATATTTGCAAAACATCTGTGTAGCTTTCAGGGATAGGTGTGATTGGTAAAAGATGGGTATAAAACTGTGAATGATGAAAATAAAATGAGACAAAACATCTTCCCTGGTATTAGTGTGGAACTGAGGCAGAGTTGATGATTGATTGATTTTGTTCCTCTTTTTATATTAGGAGTCTGAAATGGGGGGCAGTGCATCTTCTGCTGACTTCCACTATGTAAAATGTAAAACCCATCACAAATTTTTTGAGCTAGTTCATTAGAAGTTGATGCCTAAAGTTGACTTGCATTTCCCATTGATCTGTGTGTACTTGGTTCGTTCACTGTTCAAATTATTGCATAGCTGCTTAATAGGCCACAACTTGAAGACAGCGCTGCACAAGCACACTTCTGCTCAGACATTAACTTTTTTTTCATGTTTTCAAAGCTGTCTGTAACATGCTTCATAGGAAGGGGAAGCAAAGATAGGGGAGGGTGTTTGAGGAGGATTTTGGCTGATGCATCTCTAGTGACACCTTGTGGGATGTTTCGCAGAATTGTCTATAACTCATTTTTGAGGAAGAAATAAACTGAAAGACTTGTTGGGCAAAAAGTTGCCCAAATACTCCACATGGGATGTGGTTTTCAGGATTGTCTCTGTAACTTGTTGTTAGCAGACAAGGTGAAATAAACAACATCAAAGATGATATTTGGCAACTAAGGACAGCAGAGAACTGAAAGATGATGCTTTTGTTGACAGATATTATGGTGACTGTTGGATTTTTCTTCAGTGCAGTTTCTGGAATTACTACTTTATGAGCCAAATCTTCAGGTTTGAAATTGAGATTTCAGAACTGATAAAGCAAATTATTTGAATAAGTAGTTAATCAAATCAGCTAAGCAGAAATCTAACAGTTGTTAGGATTTTCATTGCTATAGAAATTCCATTTCTTTACACATTACAAGCAAAAAATATTAGAGTATTTGTCCTAATTAACTGATTTCATTGTTGTTGATATTCTCTGGTGTTGTCTCTTGGAATAATTTATGCCCTAACTCCAGCATAAACTTTCATTTCTTTGTAATTAGAACACTGGAAGGAGACAGCCATACAAACTTGCCTTTGGATGAAAACAAAGCTGAAATATTTGCATGTTGCTTTTTTATTTTTCAACCAGTTCAAAGTCTGATGCTACCTCCTCGAGACATCCTTAGACATTATCAAAGTAATTTCTCCGTTTTCCTCAACATATAATACTACTTTGATAGAAGAAAATGTTCATGTTTACTCCTACAGTCCAGAAATGGATTTGAGTTTCCTCAGGTACTAGTCAGGACTGCGCAATTCATCTTATACTGATGATGTCTGTACGGGCATCTAGTGACTTGTTCCTCTCTTGAATTGTCTGATCTTGTACTTGAGCCTTCCAACAGACTTAGCAGGTTGGCATACTCCATGAGTGTGCTGGGTACCTTGCCTTGCAAGAAACATTTTGCGGTTGCTACAGAGGCAGTTTGGATGGAGACTCTCTAGCCTGGTGAATAGGACTTTTGCCATTAGTAGTAAAAAGCTATAGGTGGTGTACTGGCCTGACAATGGAGGGTCTCAGGGCTTGTCTGGCCTTCAGCCACAGGAAAAAAAAGATAGGTACTGGGAAGCTTGTTTATGTAAATCTTACACTTATGGTTAATAATACAGTTAAGTGGACTAATAAGAATACATTGTGTTTTAGTTAGACTGCTAAGATTTTGATTGGATTAACTGTTTCCCTGGATTTTAGACTGATAGCATATACAGTACTCTTTATAGAACAGCTGAAAATTAATTATTGTTCTTACTGAATTCTTTGGTTGTACAATCAGACTGCCAGTCCTGCTCCCTGGAACAAAAAAGGTACCAAAACATTTAACTGATCTTTCACAAACAGCAGTTAAAGTGGAAACTATGTAAACAGCCTCCTGGCTTTTCAGTTTTGATGCAGACTTTTTTTTTTTTCCTAAGGTGAAAGGATGAAGTCATTTGAAGCAACTTTGCAATGCAGACCCAGCAACTAGTTCAACAAGACTTCAAATTAGACTGGTCTTCTAATGACGTATTCTCAGCGAAGAGCGACAGAGGTAATGCATCTGAAATAAGCCGGTCCTGTGGACTTACAACTGACACTGAAGCTTATTTTTTCCTTGAAATATTAAACACAAAATAGTCCAGCACCAAAAGAAAAGAGTAGATTAAGACATATTTGACTGTTCAAAGCACTTTGGCATGCTTCAACTTTGTTTTCTTGTTTTCTACTGCACCAAGGAAGAGTAACTTCCTTTTTATTTCTTCAGCTATGAAATCTAGTAACTCAGCAGCTTTAAAAATAACAACTATCACGGTTTCATATTCACTGGCTATGTGCCACTGAAGTTCTTCCTAGATTTTGAGGACTAGCAGTATAGTCTTAAATCCATAAGAAGGCTGTAGGTTGAAAGTTGCCCTTTTTCTCTGCAGGGCATATGAGTGATATGAAAAATAAGTTAGATGCTTGTTTCTGCTCCAGTGAGGGTAATAGTGAACTTTACCTCTCAGTTGAGTGGGTTCCAGACCACGCTGTAGATGCAGGACAGATGTAGGGTGGAAGAGGGCTGGAGAATACCATTCCCAAAAGCACTCAAAACCCAAGTGTGCACAGCTGATGAGGCAAACCTGGGCAGCAGAGGGAACAAGGTGAGTGGTAAAAGTAGTTGTTATTTCTTTTACAAGCTAATATTTGAGAAAACGGATGTTTTGCTGAGCCAAGTCTGTTGTGCCCCAGAAATAGCAGAGTTCTGTGTGCATGTGGCATAACTGCATACAACAACAAAATACCTATCATAAGCCCTTCTTTAAAATAAAAAATGTTAATAAATAATAAGATTAATTGTGATAACAAAATAATAAGAGAAATACTGTGGTTTCACTGAACATGCCTTCCAAGTTTCTGCTTCATTTGCTTTTCTTTTATATAGACAGCATTTTTCTGCTCTCTGCTGTTATTACTGGGTAATTTCGTACTAAATTTTCTGGTATTTTTTTTAATTCACAATGTATAGGCCTCTCCTTTGGCATAACAAGACTTATCTTTATTATGTAAAATGCATTTGAGTTGGCTGACATAAAACTCGGTATCTGGCTCATAGTTAATACCAGGAAAAAACATAGTGATGTAGTTCATTCAAGGCCTACAAGAAATGGTCTCACTGAGATTATTTTTACATATTATCTCCTTAATAAATGCTAACATCTTTTGTGAAGGAAATATCTTTCATAATGAATTTTCTTTTCTTGCAGTGCTTTGAGGATAACTTAGATGTTGTCTTCAGTCCAGCTCTGAAAACTGCTGCAAACCCTGAAAACATTTTCCCTTTCCCTTTCCCTTTGGGGGGAGTGGGGGGGTGGGGGGGGACAACAGAGAGCATCTGCCGCAGGTTTAATAGCCGGCCCAGCTTTAAACCGTGACAATGTGTTAAAGGGTTGATCCTTCCAGTTATTTGTTTTACATGCTAAGTATGCTAAAAATGTCTTTTAAATGCCTGCTGGTGCTGCTAAATGAGGGCATGAGAAAAATAGCACAATAGGGGAATTGAAGAATAGCAGAATTCCTTTTTAACACTTGAATCAATATATGACATTACTGAAGTAATTACTGTAACTGAACTAAAAATGGAAGGGGCAAATTTATATTGATTTTTATAGTGAATGGTATATTTTATATTTAGATGTTAAACAAATACACACAACTCATGTTCCTTCTAGTGAATGTATATCTGGTATTCAGTCAAGTCACTTTGCTGCTTTGATTATAAGCTTTTTTTTCTGAGAGACAGCCTGATGAATGGCATGAACAGGAATTCATTGCTTCCCAGAAACATGTTAAAAATAAGCTATGGAGATACACTTTCTCATGTTGAATTTGCTCTTCCTTAGTCCATTGAGGTGTTACACACTTTGTGTGTGTGTACACGTGTAGTATTATTTACAAATACATTTTAACTTTTTAAAATATAAATACATTTAGATGCACTTTAGAGTGAAACATTCAGAAACAGAAATGATGAGAATCAGTTGCAGCTGACATGACTTAAATGGAATCCATATATAGCTCATTGTCCTGTCTGGTAAAGGTTTGCTGTTCTGAGGAAAAACTGTTAGGGAAAAAACAAACAAACAATAAATTTTTTTTTTTCTCTTCAAAACCGAACATTTAGAAAACTTTAATCAACATCTCACTATCCAAGTGTTCATTTTTTTAGAACCTTCAGGTGATTTTCACCTACTCATTGTAGGGACCTTCTCCCATGTTTAGTGGTACTGGAGTAACTATTTTGGCTAGATGTGTGGAAGACCTGTTTCCTGTCACTTGCTCTCATTTTGTGACAAGTGTGAAGTCTGGGGATAACTGAAGTCCTCCGTACAGCACCACTTATGAAATGGATCTCTTTTCTGTCCTCGGAGTTATACACTGGTTGCAGCTTCACCCATCTGGCATCTCAGCCTGCTGCCTTGCCCCAGTCAGAAGAATATGAATCCCAGCTAACCCTGGAGGAACAGAGCAGGCGAGACTGAGCAGGCTAAAAGAGGCTGAAACAAGTTTTTACACTAGCAAGAGCCTGATCACCAGCAGCTTGCCTCTTTGCAAATGGCTCTCAATGTGATTTTTCACACTGGAGCTTTTTGCTGGCAGAAAGCCTTCACTTGGCATGAGCTCTGCAATTTGGTTGGGCACCACAGGAGAGGACTACTGGGGAAGTGACCTCAGGAGCTCTGATCCCAGGACGGCTTGCAATTGAGTGTGTTTTGGGTGTATGGCTAGTTGATTTCAGCTGAAGTTTGAAGCCAGTTGCAATGGTTTTCCAGAAGTGAAGCAGTAATACTAGACTGGAGGAGAATGACAAAGAAGAGGCTATGCTGTACAGATTACTTTTTTTGCTTTGTCTAAGCACACAGCCTTTCCTTCCCTTGCATGCCTTGTGCCTCTGGCATTCTCTCCATCCCTTCCTGAGCCACCCCAGGCCTCTTTGCTTCTATGGAGTTGTGTGATTAGTCCTTTAATTGATGTTCTTGATTCCATTGATAGTTTTCTTTGTTTCCATTTCTTTTCTCTAGATGCAAGCATTGGGCCATCTGAGCCTGAGAAATTAAAAAGAGGTCTCTAATACCTGAATCTAGAAGTCAATCCAGAGGACCCGTTCTGTTAAAAAGCCATCCACAGAACTCTGCTATGAAAGAATAACAGTTTTACAAAGGGGTGAGTTTGACCTCTTCTAACTTACATAGTCATTAAGATTTCACAAACAAATTGGTGGAAGTGTTGGAAGTAGACAGATGGTGTGACTTGGTGAGGTAGAACTGTGGTTCAGTGGCAGAACAACCCCTGGTTTTATCCTCTGCCTGCTGATCTTCCCCCCAATAACATGGCGCCACCGCAAACGTACTGGTGCACCAGTGCTCTGCGAGAACCTCACGCACTGGGCAGTCACCCAGTTACTAAAAATACTAATTCCTGGCGTTTGTATTCAAGGCAGAAGGCGTCCCCTGTTTGTACAGCCTACATACGAAACATCCCACGTAGTTTGTAACCATCCTCCTGCTTTCACTGTGCGTGGGAGTTTGTCTTTACTAGAAACAGTAATTGCAAAAATGACCTTCATACTTACTGAAAGCAGTAGACTGCTCTGCTCTGACTCATGGAATGAGCCCAGGTATTGGGTAATGGCTTGCTGCTTGATAACATGTTTCTCTATTGTCTTGTGCAATAAAACCGAAGCCTAGTTCTGTGTCAGATACAATATTGTAGGCGATGCGTACAACGGTTCTGTCTCTGCCAGAATCTAGGATGAAGCAAAAAGTACAAAACCTCTGCTGGCTGATGAAAGCAGCCTTGCATTAGCTCAGCTGGGTTTCAGAGCGAAGGCTCGTGTTTCAGCATGTCTTCTAGTTTCGGTTTTAGAATAACAAATCCAGTTTGGATCATGCACCTCTAGCTGAAATAAATGCCGTTACTTTTATTCTGTAATCGTATTGCCTCCCATTGCCTCCCTAGTGGATCCTTGGGCTCCCTCTTTGCCGTTGTCTTAGCTGATTTTTGTTTTCTGTAGGGTTCATTGGTGTTTTACTTCAGTAGGAAATCCCCTGTTTTAAATGCCTTGTAATGAGTCACTACTGCTGTTTGCTTCAAACTGAAGGGGATTCCAACTATAAAATTGTATGATTGCTAAAATACAATCCTGTTCCATTGCGTAGGTTGTAGTTTAAAACAGAGAAGGGTTTGGGGGAGTTGTAGGGTAAGCAAGCAATGTTGTTGCTAGTTTTGTTTGTTAAATTGGGGATTAATGGCAATTCCAGTAAGAAGTAAGAGTTTAGAAGTTTAAGAGATCAAAA